>NC_141685.1:1217407240-1218007240 GCF_964263255.1 Lissotriton vulgaris | reverse complement strand
GAGCCACATTCCAGCATGACTCTCTGCTACTTCCTTTGCGACCAATTAGTGCAATGACAGAGCAGCAGTCACTATCTGATATTCCTAGATAACACTCCGAGTTCTTCAACAAGATAAAAACTTAGCAAACCTGGAAATCCCCGCTTGCTATGTTTTGATTAGTAATGGAACTCTAATGAGCAACTGATAACTGTCACTTCCTAGTGACATCTTTAATTGACGTCTTATGTCCAGCAAACTTGCGTCAAACCCGGCACCTGTCAGGTATAAATATTACCAACGTTGCCTTAAGCAATGCGAAGCTGTGAGCTGTTAGCTGTGAGCTACTGTTGCTGATGCCAGCTGCCTGCATGACCCCGTGTTGGTAAAAACTAGCACTCTGTCGCTGCAGCCTGCTATCCTGTGGTGGTGAAGCTGCTGATTACCATTATCGCCGCTACAGCGCGAACTATGGTTCAGTACGCTTGAGGAGCCGTGCAGCCGTCCTCTGCGAAGACATCCAGCCGATTCCAGCTGCCCGCGGACGCTGTCACCCCTCCTTCCTCGACGCGCTGAGAGAAGCCGCTGCATTTCTCGTGCAGAGAAATCCAGTCCCGGCGCTTCCGGTTTACCCTCGCGGGTGACTGGGATATCGAGAGAGACCCCTGAAGGAGATACCAATCCTCCATCATTCTATTCAGAGGTATGGTGTTGACTAAACCCTTAGATGAGAATTCTTGAAACAAACCTTGGCAAAACCAACTTAACTTAAGCTACTTACTTACTCCCCTTCTCACGTGTTAGGCTTAGGTCAGGCACACTGGGGTAGGCTTAGTTAGAAGCACCAGTTGAGTATGTTAGCCTAATGTATATATGACTGTATATATGTTTTATTACTTTTAAACCATTGTATGGCTAAGAAACCATATCAATGCTTTTAAAGTTCTATTTCGCAATACTTATCTTACAGTACGTACTTTTTATAATAACAGTTATTGCAATTGTGGCAATACATTTCTCTTGTATGAGAAGAAAGACTGTTCAATAAATGTTAACCCTTTATTGATAAACGCCCGTCTCTCTATTCTCTACATACTGTGAAAGTAAACTGCACTAGACTGACTGAGTGAAATCTATGTCTATTGTTTCACACGACCCTAGAGATTGACTCTTGATCTGAGGAGCAAAGTTGTCATGTTGCACGGTTGTTGGAAAACTGAATCCCTTCTTGTCTGTGCCAAGGAAGCTGATCACTTCCTATGCAGAGAAGAAAGTTTCCAGTGACCTCTGAGCTAGTTGGTAACACAACCCAATTAAGTTTAGCATAGTCAGTGGAGGCCTGGAATATAAGCAGTTCCACGTCGATACTACTGTTTATGTTATTCCAATGCGCAGGGCCTAGTGGGAAACTAGGAACTACACTACATGGCGCCCAACGTTTGGTAAGGCGAAAAACTAACGCAAGACTTATAGAGTAACTCAGTCGTGCATATTTCACACCCCTTTCTCCCGTAAATACTCCAATAGACGTCTGGAGTGGGTGAAAGGTTAAAATCCGCCCGACCTTAGTAGGAAGAGATTCCTATGTAAAGCTCTGGTTTATTCAATGTTGAAGGATACAGTGTTCCAAAATATTGTGCATCTAATCTTTGTCTCCTTGGAGACCTACTCTGCAAAACTCGCATTTTTACAATGCCAGAAAACGGAGCCCCTGGGGCCGCAGCAGATGCGACTCAGCAAGGTCCCGAATACACAGACCCGGGTGCTATTATCATCCCGGTCCAGTTAAGAAGATCTATAACTTTAAAACTTATAGAAAACGGACTGCCACCTCAAGGTGGTACAGTAATTTTCGTGATAGAGGCTCACGAATATCGGCAGACAGAGGTATTCTATTCATGGATAAACTTTCCAGCGGTAAACGCTATAACACAAGAGTTTCACTATTACAAAATAGAGGAACCTCCGGATGAGTACGCCCCTTTCGAGGAGGTTGAAATTCCACTTAAATTTCAAGAGCACCTGCTCTGGTTTAATGGCGCCCTAAAACACAATGATCACATAACCAGGCTCGGTCCACTAGGTAGACCAGGAGCCACGTGGCCGGTTCTAGCCAGCTACACACCACATCCTGACATTGCAAAAATGTCTAGAGAAGAGCTGTTAGCACAGCTAAACACATTAATAAAAATACATAGGCAATTAGTCCAATATGTAATACGGACTGCAACAGTCCAGCCAGCTGTTAATACACCACAGCTGACCCCTCATCAGGGGAACACAAATAAAATTACACCACAGAACATACAGTCATGTCTTGGTAAAACACCCGTAAAACGGGAACAAATTCCTTTCTGGTTAGCCCAGAAAATCACTCAAATAGAGGCAGTATTTCCTGATACTACCCCTATTGAGAAACACAGAATCTTGACCATCTGCCTTCCTATGGGAATCGCACCACACGTGGAGGACTGCGACACTTGGGGTACAGTCTTTGCTTCCATTTACACAAAAACACACGGTGTTCCGTCTATGGCGGTAATACCAGAAGTGCTAAAACAGATTCAAAATGAATTCGGTCCAGAGCCCGCTTTAAATCTAGGTATGAAATTACTGAAAGATTTCAAGCAGGTCACGGCTATATTATTAGCCAATGTAAAGGGAGAAGCAGCATCTGTGGCGATTCGCCAGAAGTTGAGGGAAACCGATATAAAAGATCCTGTTGAGCTTGCAAAAATCATAGAAAAGTGCTATGAAGAATTAGGTAGAGACAGCTTGGGTGGAAAACCGGTAAAGCCCCAACTGCTCGAAAATCCTGAAAAATTATTTATTAAAAATAATTTAAATACTCCTAAAAAGAGCTGGGATGGAAATAAACAATCCACTCCCAAGGAAAAAGTTTTCCAGTCCAGAGGAAGGTCTCCTCGACGGAGGGAAAGAACTCCGACTCGAGAACGCCAGTCTCCCCAGAGGGAGCCCTCTGAGAAAAGATATAACCTTAGAAATAGGGATAATATAAAAAAACCTGATAGATATCAAAGTATTGATACACGTCCCTCTCGATCTTCTCCACAGAATTCGGAAAGAAGAGGACGGTCAGACCCAGGAGAGCACACCAAGTCCAAAGACAAGGAACCTGCTCAAAATAAGAAATCTCAATTTCAGAAAAAGAAGGTAGCCAGTATTAGAGTAATCAACCATGCAGAGAATACTGAGGACACAGTTGAAAAACGGGGAGTGGGCATTGACAATGTTGGACAGTGCAGCAGAAATCAGTATAGCGCACAAGAACTTGATGAGTCATCTGGAGACAGTGGACACGAATGAATACATTCAGGTTGAAACTGCCGACGCCAGACTTAGCGAGCCCCATAAAATATACAAAATAACATTGCGTATAGAGGGTGATAAGACTAGGAAAATTAAGGGTCTATTTTGGGATAAACTCTCAAAAGGCTATGATATTCTGTTAGCTGAAAAAGATTGGCCCCCAGAGTTTGTCAGGGAGTGCCCTCGTGGCGAAGAAGTGATTATGCCTGCCTTCTCGAATCACATACCGATTCACAAAAAATACACATATGCAAGGAAATGGGCAGTAGCCCAGGCACCTGCATTGTATAAAAATCATGTAGGATGGGATGAGGATTCACCACCTCACAAAATCCAATTAAAAAGTGAACCAACTGCCCAACGGCAGTATCCCATAAAGCAAGAAGCTAAAAAACAGGTCAGGGAGATCTTAGATCAACTTGAGTACCAGGGGGTGATTGAAACATGCACCTCTCAAATGAACAATCCTTTGTTTCCTGTCTCCAAGCCAGACAATTCATATCGTCTAGTTTTGGACTACAGACACCTTAATACATGTTGCAAAACTTTTGCAGAACAAAACTCGCATAGTGCAGCCCTAATGAATAACATAGTTAGGAAAAAATACAAAACGACATTAGACATTTCTAATGGTTTCTTTTGTCAAAACATTGCACCAGAAAGCAGATACTTGACCGCTTTCTCCGCATTTGGGTCACAGAAAAAATTCTGTCGACTCCCACAGGGGTTCAAGAACAGCCCAGGACTATTCTCAGCTAGGGTAACAGAGTTACTACAAATCTATGATGATGAAGCATTATCTTACGTAGATGATATTTATCTCACAGACGACGACTTGGATACTCACTTGAAAAGAGTGAACACCATTATACTTGGGTTCGCAGCAGAGGGTTACAAATTCAACTTTAAAAAGTCTCGAATTGCCCATCTGACAGTACTGTTCTTAGGGTACGAATTATCAAGTGAAGGGAAAAGCCTAGCGGACAACTTCTTAGAAAAGTGCGCTGTATTCCAAGCTCCAAAAACGCTGAAGAATTTACAATCCATTCTAGGTTTTCTGAATTTCGGAAGAACTTACATACTAAATTACGCAGAGAGGGTTAAACCTCTCTACGAACTAATAAAACCTGATTTAAAACAAATCAATTGGACTCAAAAGCACACAGAAATTTTGAGATCATTGCAAACAGACATGTTAGCAAAAACAAAATTAGATACACGTGACAACACGATAGATCTTGTAATCCGAGTCATCCCAGGAAGATGCGGATTCACGTACCTAACCTCTAATGAGGGAGAAAAGGTACCAATTTCAATTAAATCTCACTTGTACACACAAGCAGAAAAAACATTCAGTCACACAGAAAGAACTGTGAACGCAGTGCAAATCGCATTAGCAAATGAACGAGAACTAGCACACGGCAAACGGATTAATATCCTTATAGCGGAATCCGCCTTCGAGGCGCTATTCAGCCCAGTAAACCTGCCTACAGTGTCACTAGATCCGAAATGGATACAGTACATAGATTCTCTAGGAGCGGAAGACGTGAAATACTATTTCGCCCCGCAATACACAGAACTGAATGATTTAGAATATGAAGAAGAATATCCTCTGCCAATCGAAATCCTGCCTCTCCCACAATACGCCTGTATAATCTATACTTTGCTTTGTACAGCATTTTAATGTAGAGAGCAAATCCTACAATGCAGCATGTGCGATTATTAAAGGTCGTTGGCTGTGCGGTAAATTCAGACCGAAAGTAACAAAAACTGAATCTGTAAGAAACTGTTCGGTTCAAAGAACTGAAATCAGATCTTTAAAGATGGCGCTCGAAAATGCAGAACGCGAATTCCCCACACTTATAGTGTGCGATTCTCATTTTTGCGTCAACTCTTACAACAATTACATAGACGGGGAAACCATGCTGGCAGTAAAAACGACCGTAAAAGGCGATTGTGCAGCACTGCCCATAAACTATCCACTCAATTATGCATACATAATCGATGCAAACTCCGTTCCTTTTGCTCGAATCCCTGGAGTGGGGGATAGAGTAATTCCAAACAGGAGCAGGAGGGGCTTCCTATTACTGGAAGCACACATGGGGTTGGGTCTGAGACACCAAACAATCAAAGCCTCTCTGAAAGAATTGCAATCAGAGTACTGGTGGCCAGGAATGAGTATAGATATTCAATGTTTTGCTCAAAATTGTGAAGACTGCAATAGAGATCGCAGTAATGAACAGGCCAGTGTAGTTTCAGGATCCCTTCTAGACAGCATAAGGCGGTCTATCTGCGCAATCAAAGAAGAGAAGCGCGTCCCAGTGTACAATGTTTAGGGCGAAAAGCACTTAAATAATGAGGCCTCCAGCGCTCGGCTGACGCTAGAACGGTTATAAAAGATTAGCGAGTCCATATCGGCACATACGCAATTACCACGTTCCATTCTGACCAGGGTCCTGCTTTCAGCTCTCGAGCCTATAAGGAGGCCATGGCCAGCATGGGAATTGGGTTGCGGTATTCTTGTCTGTCGCACAAGTGTGGTAGAAAGAAAAAACCGGGACATAAAGCAATCTATAACAGCGAAGGTTTTAGGTTCAGGCGCTGGGTGGGTCAAACATTTAATAAGTGTCCAGACTAGTCTTAACAACATGCCAAGAAATTCTCTAAAAGGTTTCAGCCCATACGAACTATTGTTCGGAATTAGAATGAACGTTCAGGACCTCGATAGTCAGATGTCAGTGGTACAAGAAGAAACAAAGCAGTTTGAAGTAAAAGACCGTTTGGCTGTTTTACAGGAACTGAATGAAACAAGAAAATCATTAAGCAACATAAAGTTAAAGCAACAGCCAAGTACCACTGACGAGGCACCACCCGCAACAGCCCCAGCAAGGCCTGTCTGGATTCCAAAGATTGGGGATCTAGTCAGAGAAAAGATCGCGGTTAAGAAGGAATTTGGGCCTTCTTACAGAAAAGCAGTACCTGTCTTAGCAGTCACCGGAACAAGATCAGTTGTGCTACCGCCCCTTGCTGGTAAAAAGGAGAACAGAGTCGTGTCCATCGACCTGGTAAAACCACAAGCATGTGGCCTATAATCAACAGTAGGCCCAGTGGACTCCCAAGAAACAACAGAATACCCAAACTTGCAACAATCCAAGAGGTTCAAACTGAAAGACTCATCACATTCGATCAGCCTGCAGTGCACAATGAAGGACTATGCAATACAGCCATGGAACTCGTGCCTCTTGAAACACAAATTGAAACAGTTCGTCAAGAAACAACACCAGTCTACACTGATGTGGCATCAGAAAGTGCTACCGAGAGACAGATTGAAAGAACAATCCCATCAATTGACAGAACTGCCTCTGGTTATTTCATCAACTTCGACAACTTCTCTGAAGATTTAAACGACCCCGAAGTGATGCCAGAAACAAAAAAGTATTCTAAAGAAAATACAACAGGACTCCTTCAACAAATCAAAGAACTATATCTGGATTCACCGTTGATTGAGCATTGGATTATCTCAGGAGTTTTCATACTCCTACTATGCCTAAATTTAGTTTTAATTTTAGGGAAGTTCATTACAATTGAATGGACACAGCAAGTCAGAACATCAACCTAGTCCTGAAACCACACAGATCATCCCACGTGAAGAAAAGAGAACTGTCAACAGTAAACGTCACAGCAATTCCAATACCTGGTGGGGTAGTATGGGAGAAAACAGACTATGAGATCTATGGTCCGGTCGAAATCCTGAAGTATCCTCATCAACTAAAGGTTTCCTTAAGTGACTTTGTGACACCAAGTACATTCTCTGATGATTGGGACTTTAACAGTATTAATGACATGATGTCTGATTTAGTAATGTCAGCTAGATTCACAGATCATGATTATTTACAAGGTTCATCTAGTTATGAGCAGTTATTCTGTTATACCCACTATGGGGATCATTACTTGCATAAATCTGCACCGCCTAGAAATGTTTTTATGTATAATCAATGGGAACATTGTTCTACACCACCTAAAAGCAGTTCTAAAGCATTTTTTGAGAAATTCAAATACTTCTCAGGGTTTAACACCAGTGATGCAGAAACGTTTTATTACAAACTGTTAGATAAAACAGGAATGAAAACAATGCTGACAAATTCTAAATTGATATATTCAGAAGCATTTTATGACAAAATGATGACATTTGGTTTTGATTATTGGAAAAATAATATTGAAACGAAAACAATTTGGGGTACAAAAGATTGGCAGGTGCAAGGCATAGAAGCACTGTTTAGAACCTGCATGATACCAGAACAAATGTTATTTTTAAATGACACAGTACACCAAACATCTTGTCTTGGCTTAGCTAAGATCAAAGACCTTAAAACACCATCTATACCAAAGCCAATACCTGAAAATACAACAGCTGATATTGAGTTAGACGTGTCACAAATTTTACATTTCAACAGAACACATCCTGATTGGAAAAAGTGGTTAATCTGGCCTACAGACACAAATAGCTGTCAAGATAGATTCCTGAATAAAACACAGGGTTTAAAAATGACCAGATTAGACCCTAGATACTCCCAGAGACAACATCCAGGGATTATAACAACATACAGTGTAGGGAAACTCTGCCTAGAATGGCTAGCTATGTCCACACTGGCTGAAATTAAGCAACACTTGTCTTTATTAAAAGATGGTGCTGATTTGCGCGATTTCATTCTTGGACCACGCAAACAGCGTCAAAAGCGTTTCATAGCGACCAGTATCTATGCTGCTTACAACGAGGCTTGGAAAGTAAAGCAAATTGAAACTGCTGAAAAAATAGGAGAAATTGATCGTATTAATTTGGAGAAATCACTTTCTGTGGTAGACAATGGGTTAATGACTCTGTCTTCCAGAATATATTCTTTGGACAATATTGTATCCTCTGCCTTTGATGTGATAGACAGAGATTTGCTAATGTTACAACATGGCCAGTCTCAATTACGCTCTATTATAGAACTAGGCTGGACGCTGCAAAATCTTCGTTCAGGCTATGTGCCTTGGCGTTTAATCAACACAACGTCATTATTTTCCAGTTTTAACCTTACTGATAAACAGATCAGTTTGGCACAGAAAGGAGCAGACTATACAATCTTGAGCATCGAGAAACTCGAGAGATTACCATTGACAATGTCAGAGAGCCCTGTCATTGAATGGATAATACACGGAATTATCACAATTCCGATAACAACTTTCCGATTTCATAAATGCCTTGAGTACATACCTGCTGGCCAGTATGAACAATTGGGTAAGGGATATGTAAAATCCGAATGGAAATTACCATACACTCATTCTTGCTATAGTGACAGCGACAAAAATGTATTTCTTAGTGGTGACAACTGTAAACACTCACTAAGCGGTATACTTTTGTGTCAGGGTATTAATTTACACGGAGCATGTGATGGAAATTCAAACAACCTCTCATGCCACCAGCTAGTCACACCTGCAACTCAGATAGAGCCCTTCTTTATGCAACTCGCAAACGGGAGTTACATTCTTAGAACGGATCACAGGTGCTGTGGCCTCGCGCCCGGACTAAGTTATCTAGTACAAGTAACGTCCATGGTCAAATGTTGTATGCAAGCATTGTTTCCGAGCGGGCCTCCAGACATAGTGACTCCCCTCTGGCCTCGTCTGAATCTCTATTCTATACGAATTGATACATTAAGCAAAATGAAATCTGTGCTTTTACAGACAACAGTGCCTATAACGTCATCTAAAGAGACGTATGATCTTCTAGTCGCAAGGACGGCTACTGAGGTCCATGACCTTTTATCAACAAATTGCCCCGTGCATTTCGTAGAAATGTTTAGCCAACTCCTTAACATGTCTAGTGCAACAAGCATCCCAGGCATATTTAAGACAGTCTTTACAGGACTGCTAACACCCTTCCAGGCAATTTTGGGAATCTTTCCTAATTTTGTGCACTCCATCTTTGGCGGCATTCCACTATTTTTGGGACTCATCGCAGGGATTCTATTTTTGACCATCCTGCTACGATATGGCAAGCCTCGGCTCAGACATAGCTCCCATGGGAATGGAAGAGACAATCCTAGCAATGCGCTACAGGGACAGGATAACTAACGTCCTCGGATTGGCCAGGCTGAGAGATCTAAACATGACCTGGTTCCTTTCATTCAGACCAATATGGCAAAATTGCATTTTACCTGTGCTACGGTGTATGCTTTGCGGCGAGGAATGCGTGTTGGACATCTGTCTTTCACTTCCATCAGCAGTACCAATGGACGTCGATACTTTGCTAAGTCCAATAATGGCTCACGCATTGTGTTGTCCCCAGCGGCTACCAATCCTGATGACGGCATTCGTGGAGACTCCTGTACTACAGCCAAGTGGTAACAGTGGAGCGAGTGACAAAAGCAACATCATCCAGGTACAACGTTCTGTGAGCATTGCTGGTCCTGCCTTCGATGACAGCAATCATTCTCACACCTGCCAAGTTACAGCGCTATCTAATTTGGTTGAACTATCACCTGATTTTGTAGACCAATTCTTTGCGAGCCTGTCTGATACGATGTTCTCACCCATAGAGAAACAATAACTTTTGAGAAGCTTTCCGACACACAGCGTTCCCATGAACTCTGAATTCGGCCTTCAGTTTTGATCAACAAAAACTGCCAAGTGCTTTGGAAATCTATTTTTCTTTGAATTGGACAATTTTTTCTAATATTGACCTTTTTTGGCACGAACAATTCTTTGCTTAACGTAGAAACTATTCTTAGAGAACAGAAGCTTCACACTTCTATTTCTAAACACATCTAGAGACATAACAACATAACACCAGCCTCTAGCACACATGTTATTACAATGCATTTTTATGTGATGATTTATCTCGCATTTCTTCTGTCAGAGATACTTCATGTGTAATTCCTTTTGCATAATCGTTCATTGACTTCATATGCAATAATTTTGAATGATTACTATGCTTTAAAAAAAAACGTACAGTACCTAAATTCCATGTATTACAAGTACGCCTATTTCGAATGCATTTATGTATTTTGGGGTGGGCAATGTTACACATGCATCTTATTGCTTAGTTTTAGTAATTTTGATGGACATGTATACGTGGAGTGGGTGTTGCGTGCTTATCTAGGTTCCTGATCGATACTGTGACCTTATGCCCCTATTCGGCTATAAATCCATTTATTCCCTATATTGGCATAACCGTTCAAGTGCGATTTTCTGAAAAGTCATCTCTGGCCTCACACGAACAGAGCCACATTCCAGCATGACTCTCTGCTACTTCCTTTGCGACCAATTAGTGCAATGACAGAGCAGCAGTCACTATCTGATATTCCTAGATAACACTCCGAGTTCTTCAACAAGATAAAAACTTAGCAAACCTGGAAATCCCCGCTTGCTATGTTTTGATTAGTAATGGAACTCTAATGAGCAACTGATAACTGTCACTTCCTAGTGACATCTTTAATTGACGTCTTATGTCCAGCAAACTTGCGTCAAACCCGGCACCTGTCAGGTATAAATATTACCAACGTTGCCTTAAGCAATGCGAAGCTGTGAGCTGTTAGCTGTGAGCTACTGTTGCTGATGCCAGCTGCCTGCATGACCCCGTGTTGGTAAAAACTAGCACTCTGTCGCTGCAGCCTGCTATCCTGTGGTGGTGAAGCTGCTGATTACCATTATCGCCGCTACAGCGCGAACTATGGTTCAGTACGCTTGAGGAGCCGTGCAGCCGTCCTCTGCGAAGACATCCAGCCGATTCCAGCTGCCCGCGGACGCTGTCACCCCTCCTTCCTCGACGCGCTGAGAGAAGCCGCTGCATTTCTCGTGCAGAGAAATCCAGTCCCGGCGCTTCCGGTTTACCCTCGCGGGTGACTGGGATATCGAGAGAGACCCCTGAAGGAGATACCAATCCTCCATCATTCTATTCAGAGGTATGGTGTTGACTAAACCCTTAGATGAGAATTCTTGAAACAAACCTTGGCAAAACCAACTTAACTTAAGTGATTACTTACTCCCCTTCTCACGTGTTAGGCTTAGGTCAGGCACACTGGGGTAGGCTTAGTTAGAAGCACCAGTTGAGTATGTTAGCCTAATGTATATATGACTGTATATATGTTTTATTACTTTTAAACCATTGTATGGCTAAGAAACCATATCAATGCTTTTACAGTTCTATTTCGCAATACTTATCTTACTGTACGTACTTTTTATAATAACAGTTATTGCAATTGTGGCAATACATTTCTCTTGTATGAGAAGAAAGACTGTTCAATAAATGTTAACCCTTTATTGATAAACGCCCGTCTCTCTATTCTCTACATACTGTGAAAGTAAACTGCACTAGACTGACTGAGTGAAATCTATGTCTATTGTTTCACACGACCCTAGAGATTGACTCTTGATCTGAGGAGCAAAGTTGTCATGTTGCACGGTTGTTGGAAAACTGAATCCCTTCTTGTCTGTGCCAAGGAAGCTGATCACTTCCTATGCAGAGAAGAAAGTTTCCAGTGACCTCTGAGCTAGTTGGTAACACAACCCAATTAAGTTTAGCATAGTCAGTGGAGGCCTGGAATATAAGCAGTTCCACGTCGATACTACTGTTTATGTTATTCCAATGCGCAGGGCCTAGTGGGAAACTAGGAACTACACTACTGCTGTATGGTTCCGTGAATGGGTGTGGGAATGGCTGTGTTTGTGAAAAAGTGGGCGTGTGAATAGCTGTATGTTTAAATATGTAGGTGTGTAAGTAGCTGTGTGGGTAAGTGAATGGTTTTGGGAGTGGCTGTATTGGTGTGAGTGGCTGAGTGACTGTATGGTTGGATGAGTTGATGTGTCAGTGGTTGTATGGGGGACTGTGTGGCTGGGTGAGTGGCTTTATGGGTGAGTGACTTGGTGTGTATGTGGCTGTATAGGTCAGTGAGTAGCTGTCTGAGTGGGTGGGTGAGTGAATAGGTGTATGGTTAAATAAGGGGGTGCATGAGTAGCAGAATGGGTAAGGGAATGGTTGTGGGAGTGGCTGTATTTGTGAGTGAGTGGCTGAGTGACTGACTGTATAGGTGGGTGAGTTGATGAGTCAATAGCTGTATGGGTTACTTTGTGGCTGTGTGAGTGGGTTATGGGTGAATGACATGATATTTAAGTGCCTATATGGGTGAGTGAGTAAACATATACATGCTTATCTGAATGTGTTAGTGGGTATATAAGTGGTTGTGTGGGTGTGTGAGTGGCTCTATTATGAGACTATATGGGTGAGTAGCTCTATTGGTGAATGAGTGGGTGTATGAGTGACTGTAAAGGTGGTTCAGTGGCTGTTTGAGTGATTGTATCGGTGAGTGAGTGGCTGTATGAGTAGGTATATGGGTAAGTGAGTGGCTGTGAGAGTGGCTGTGTGTGTCAGTGAGTGAGAGTATATGTGGCTCTGTAGATGAGTAAGTGAGTGTGCAAGTGGTTATGTGTATACTGTTTGTAGTGATATTAAGAATTATATATTTACCATGGCTCCATGTGGTATAATTGACTCCATTTTCTGTGCTGACTCCATTTTGTGTAACAGACTCCATTTTCTGTGCTCTCACGTAGCTGCAAAGTGGGAAGGGGACGTTTTTGTTCCTCACTTGTTTTCGCTGCTTGTCGATCAGAATGAACTGGAACATGTTGTGTGGTATGTGTGCTTGGTACCTTTCAGGGAATGTGTGGAATGTACATCTCTGTCTCGAAGTCAGAATACAGGGGCCTGGCCAGCTTTTGTCTTGACCTTGACAAAGACCAGAGCAACCAGCTCAGATTATTGCAACAGAAGAAAGGGGGTGAGGTTTCTAGAACCTTCGCCTCATGGTGAGTACAATGTATTAAAGCTGGAGAATGTTGACAGGAGGATTTGAGCTCACTTGCGGAGTAGACGTACTGTGGCAAGACAAATTGAACCGTCTCGGTCAAGAGTCCAAGCCCAGCTGTCAACAGGCTCCCCAGCTTGAGTTTGCAAGGATGTGAATGATTGGTGAGGTGTTATTTACTATTTGTATACAATTTCTACTTTTCTTTGCTCTCTCCTACGTGTATTTATGCTACATGCTATTCTGGTTTTGTGCTTAGGTTACTTTATACGTGGGAGTCTGCAATAACTGATATATTTTGCCTTCCTTTCCAAAATATTGAATTAATAAACGTGTGTGTCACTTTAAGTGCACCTGAATTTGTTTTCTTGCTTCGCCTTAAGAGAGGGCTGGGTGTTGTTTTATTGCCTCGTCTTTGGGAGTGCTGTTTTACATGTGTTATTTAAAGGTGCAGCAGTGCATTTGCCTCCTCTTGGGAGTGCACACTTTAGGTGTGTCAAATTACAAGCACTACAGTGTTTCTAAGTTTTTTTTAATTCTATTTCCTAACTATAACTTCACTGTAACATTTGTTTTTAGGGTGAATTTGAATGATTTTTAAAATTATATTTTCAAAGTATATCTCTGTAATGTTTCGTTTTTTTAGTTTATTTCTAGTGTTTATTTTTAGTACTAAGTATACTACAGTTTGTTTTGCTTGTTTATTTAGTAAAGTATTTTTCTAAACTGTAGACATTTAAAAATATAGATGTTATGTACGTTTTAAGAGGTCATGTCTATAAAACTGCTCTGCATTCCTCAGTTACCATAACATGGGCTCTATATACTACAAGTATTTACGTTTTGACATGGACAGAATATATTGAAGTGATGGATTAAATTTCACAGAGAAAAGCAACAGGGTGTTCTTCAACAACTTGAAAAGCTGCAACCTTTTTTGTTTCAAATCTTTTTTTATTTCACCCCCGAACAGGGAGTACGCTGAAGAGTAAGCCTACAACCCCTTCCGGGCCGGCCACGTTAGTACAAAAATGCAATAAACAACATTGACAGGCCATAATTATGGCAACATTATACACAGCGTTCCGCCTACAACCCCTCAGGGCTGGCCGTGTCTTATATTTCCCAGTATATACCGAGCAGTCACTGCCGAGGATAGCCTAGTCTCTAGGACCAGTTGTAACCAGGAACCAGAACTGTGAAAAATATGAGACCCAAGAGGTCTGAACTTCAAGTGAAGAGCAGAAAAAGAATAGCAGAGTATTGAAGACAGTAGGAATGAGGATAGAAAGAAAACTAGGAGAGAGAAGAGCCCCAGGGTGCGTCAAAGGTGGCATGGGGGGGAAAGGGGAGCATCGCATCGGGTAGCCGCACCGTCCATAACTCCAACAGCATTCTGGACTTTGCTCACTGGGGCATCTCATGACTGCAGCCTGTCCGGCTCAGGGGGGCCACAGAGTCCTCCACTAGTCGTAGGGCCCGGAGCTTAGGGGGCATGTGTCGCGCCTGCTCAATTGTACTTAGATATTTTACCAAGGGTTGCCACACCGCCTTGAAGCGTGTGTCACGGGCCTGCAATCTAGCTGTGAGGAGTTCCGTTGAGATGACATGCTAGAGTCCCACAAACCACGCAGCAATGGGCGGCTCCTCCGGTTTCTTCCAGTATAGAGCAATGAGCTGCCGAGCCGCCCCCAGCATCTGAAGCGCCAGTGCCCAATCGCTCCGGGTCAGTGCCCTCAGGCCTACAGGTTTGATACCCAGCAATATCATGCAAATGGTCTCAGGCAGAGGAAACCCCAAAACCCCCTAATGTGGCTCAAGACCTCCTTCCAGAAGAGGGTGAGCGAAGAGCAGGTCCACAATATGTGCAGGAAATCACCAGTCGCCGACCGACCTTCGATTCAGTGAAGGAGCAAGCTAACCGCTCAAATGGGGTAAAAGCTCGCGTAGCTGCTTGATAGGTTTCGTCCGTCATCACCCAGTGCCGCAATTGCGCATATTGCATCCTAGCCTCAGGTGGCAGTCGGAATTGCTCTCTACAGTGGGCGAAGGTCTTAAGAGAGCCCCGGTCGAATAGGTCCGTGAGGACTCTACAATTGCCCTCAGGCCACTTGTGGAAAGCTCTGGTGTGATGTGCCGGGGGGAAGCTCGGGTTCCCCTCAAGTGGGGTATGTGGTGAGGGAAAGGTCGTGAGGCCCTTGCGTACCGCTACCCTGTCCCAGATCTCCAGCACCGTTTTCGTTGGCACCGCCAGATACTCACTAAGGGACCGCCCCGCCTTGGGCTGCCATGCCATGTCCCAGATGGTGTGCCCAGCCACGTCTTGGTCCATATGCAGCCACCCCTTCTCGCTCTCAGTCGCTGCCCAGTAGTACTCCACCAAGTTAGGGCAAGCCAGCCCCCCTCAGTCTCAAGGGGCCATGAGAAGCGCTTGGGAGAAGGGGGGCCTTCTACCCCCCAGATGAAGTTGGTTAAATCTCTCTGTAGACTTCAAATGTGATGAAGCGGTATGGGAGTAAGGAGACACTGAAATAAATATAAGATTTTAGGTAGTGTGGACATCTTAATCGCATTGAGTCTGCCCAGCCATGACGGCACGAGCAGCTTCCACCACCGTAGGTCTTCGAGGACCGATCGCCGACACTCCCTCCAGTTGGCTTGCGTCCAACCATCCAGCGAGGGGGTCAGCTGTAGGCCGAGATAACATATATGCTGTGACGTCCATCGATAGGGGGCTATCCGCTCCAGGTGGGGGATTTCTGCCTGCGGGATGGTAAGATTGAGCGCCAAGTACTTGCTGTGGTTGATCGTAAGGCCGGACACACGTTCATAAAGGCAGAGTGCTGAATGCAACGCCAGCAGGGACTCTCGGGGTTTAGTGAGTGTAAGGATAAAGTAATCCGCGAAGAGCGCTACCTTGTTGTTTTGACCGCCTAGGGGGATGCCATGGATGTCAGGCGCCCGACGAATCATTTCTGCCAACGGCTCTATTGCCAACGCAAATAACAGGGGCAAAAGTGGGCAACCCTGCCTGGTCCCCCTCCTGATGTGGAATTGTTCGGTGAGCTGGCCATTCACCCGGATCCTGGCCCGTGGTCCCAGGTATGGCGCCATGATCCTTGCGACCATCTTCTGACCGAGCCCTATTCTGTACAGGACCGCCCAAAGGAAGGACCAGTCCGCCCGGTTGAACACCTTTTCAATGTCTAAAGAGAGAAGACAAGCTGAGATCTGCCAGTGCCGGGCCTTCCCCACGAGATGCGCCACACTGCATACATTGTCGGCCCCCTACCGGTTGCGGATGAAACCCACCTGGTCAGGGTCTATCAAGCCCTGCATATGGGGGTCCAACCGCCTCGCCAACAACTTGGTGCATATTTTAAGGTCGGTGTTAAGCAGGGCAATCGGGTGGTACGACACACACATTGTGGGGTCTTTTCCCGGTTTCGGAATCAAGGCGATTTCCGCCATCCCCATATCTGGAGATGGCCCCTCCTCGTCGGTGAAGAAGTTGAATAGCCGGAGAAGGTAGGGGCGAGCAGTCCTTGGAACATGCGGTAGAAAGATAGGGGAAGCCCATCAGGTCCTGGAGTCTTTCCCAGGGGAAGCTCACGAAAGGCTGATAGTATCTCCTCTTGCGTGATTGAGTCTTCCATGAGCTTCTCATAATGGGGTTGTAGGGTCGCACCCTTATATTGCCCCAGAACTTCGTCTACTAATTCGGGCGGTGGTTACTCCTCCTTGTACAGCGCTGCATAGTAGTCCCTGAACGCCTGGCATTTGTCCTTCGCTGCCGCAACCTTGGTCCCGTTCGGCAACTGGACGCTCGCTATATGTGCTTTAGCAGCTCGGGCTCTGAGTCTCCTCGCCAATAGCCTCCCCACCTTGTCCCCTCCTTCGAAGTACCTCTGTTTTAACGCCAGGAGCGAGTTCTCCGCCCGATTTGTGTGCAAGACCCTCAGCTCGCCTCTAAGATTAGCTAACCGCCGTTTCGTCCTCAGGGTGGAGCCACCCTGGTCCTGGAGTTCCGGCTTTTTGATGTCTCCTGTCAGTTCATCTTCCAGTGCTCTGGCTTCTTGCGACCTCGCGATCGAGAGGGATGTGATATGCCCCCTTATCGTAGCCTTAAAGGCATCCCAGACCACTGGGAAGGGTGTCTCAGGCAGGTCGTTACACTCAAGGTAGGAGATAATGGCCCCCCTAATGTCCTCGACATCTGCTGGGTCCCAAAGGTTATGCGGCGGTAGACACCACCTTCGCTCTCGAGTAGGGCAAGTGGTCGGGTCCTGCAGAAGGAACTCGACATGGGCATGATCGGAGAGCGATATATATGACATTGTGACCCCTAAGACATCACAAGATAGGTCATGTGATATAAACAAGTAATCAATGCGAGAATAGGATCGATGAACATGGGAGTAAAACGAGTACTCCTTCTTGTCCGGGGAAAAGTAACGCCATATGTCGAACAGCCATAAATCCGCGAACTGCTTGCGCAGCATCAAAGTCATTGCCCCCGCACCACTGAAGAAGCCCTCACTCCGATCCACCTCAGGGCTCCAGACCAGGTTGAGATCCCCTCCCAGAATGAGCGAGGGCCCACCCTGCGGCACCTGATCCCTCAAGAGGTCTCAAAGGTAGCAATTCTGTGCCTGGTTAGGGGCATAGATGTTGCACAGCGTGAAACGACGGCGTCCCACTTCCACCCCCACTCTGAGGAAGGGTCTGTCACCACTTCGAAAGGGTCTTTTGCCTCCCCGCCTGATACCAGCCCTACACAATATTGCCACTTCTGCTGTTTTCGTGTCTGCTGCAGCCCAGAACTGAAGGGGGTACCTAGGTGTGCCATGCGCGCAGTGTCAGCATGTAAAAGGTGTGTCTCCTGCAGGAATATGATGTCCAGATTGTGGCGAGTGAGATAGTACCATACCTGTTTACACTTGTTGGGCGAGTTAAGGCCTTTAACGTTAAGTGTCAGTACCTTGAAAGGGCTAGGTGTATTCATGGCCACACTAGAAGTTGCCATAACCCATCCACGCCCCTACAGAAATCATCCCGCCCAATCCACTCACACTATAGGCTAGCATCCTCCCACCCCACCCAACCAATGCTCAGCGCCCCCTCCACGCACCCCCTTGGAAACAGAGAAAGAAAGGAAGGAAGAAAAACGAGGACAGGGCTGAAGGACACTGTCCCCGTTACAGGGCATCCTACACCCGCAGGTTTGGACGCACAGGATGTCACTCCCTTAGGGGCAGTCCAATGGGGTTGTGGTGATCTGAAAGAACAAACAACCGGGGAGCTCCCGCCCCCCCAACCCACACATCGGGAGTCGGGGCCCTGGGTGGGCGGCCGCAATGCGTCGTCACCCCTGAGTTCTTACAGGGTTAGAGGTGGTATCCCCCTACTAGGGGGAAAGAAGGAAACATCGCTCACGTCATGGCGTAGGGGACCGCCTATCCAGCTCTTCTTTGACCCCCTCAAGGGACCGGATGTGGGCTATGATGTCCTGCTTGGCTTGGGAGGGTGAGGAGCCAACATGGGGAGAGATGCGATGGTGTCGACGCACCGTGGTCCAAGACAGCTCCGCCGGCGTCCTCTGCTGTCAATTGTTTTGTAAATTCTCACAACCAGTGACCAATCACTATGAGCTAAAATGGCAACCACAACTTTGTGAGGGGTGCATGAGTGTCTGGGTGAGTCTGTGAGTGGGTGTGTGAGTAGGTCTGTGAATGGATGTGACAGTGTGTGAGTGGTGTGTGACAGTGAGAAATCTGTGAGTGGGTATGTGAAAGTCTGAGTCTGTGAGTGGTGTGTGAGTGTTTGAGCAGGTCTGTAAATGGGTGTATGATATGGTCTCTGAGTGGGTGTGAGACTGTCCGAATGGGTTTTCGAATGGGTTCATAAGTGTTTAAGTAGTCTTCTGAGTAGAAACATGACAGTGTGAGTAGGTCTTTGAGTGGGAGTGCGGGTGGCTGAGGACGTTGGTGAGTGTCCCTGTGGGTCTCTAAGTTGGTGGGTGAGTGTGAGAGTGGGTCTTTGAGTGTGTGTGAGAGTGTTTGAGAGGGTATGTGAGTGGGTGTGTGAGAGTCTTAGTGGGTCTGTGAGCGAGTGCATCAGAGGGTGAGTAGCTCTCTGGGTGTCTGAGTGAGTTGGTCTAGGAGTAGATGTGAGTGTGTATCATTGGGTTTGTGAATGGGTGTGAGAGGTTTTGAGTCTGTGAGTAGGCATGTGAGTGTCTGCATGGGTCTGTGAGTTGGTGTGTCATAGTGTGACTGGGTCTGTGAGTGGGTGCATGCGTGTGTGAGTGGGTCTGAGAGTAGGTGCTAGAGTCTGTCAGTGAGAGTGGGTGCATGAGTGTCTGAGTAGGTCTTTGAGTGGGTACAAGAGTGTCTATGTGTGTCTGTAAGTAGGTATCTGAGTGTCTGTGAGTGTTTGTATGAGTACCTGAGTGAGGCACTGAGAGCATGTATTATTTGGGTGTGAGACTGTCTGAGTAGCTCTGTGTATAGGTGTGTGAGTGTCTGTGTTGGTCTGTAACTGGGTGTGTGAGTGACTGACTGAGTTTTTGAGTGGGTATATAAGTGTCTGAGTGGATCTCTGAGTGGGTGTGAGACTGTCAGAGTGGCTTTCTGAATCAGTGCATATGTGTTTGAGTAGGTCCGTGAGTGGGTGCATGACAGTGTGAGTGGGTTGGTGAATGGCTATGTGAGTGCCTGGCTTTGTGTGTCAGTGGTTCTGTGAGTTTATGAATAGGTCTCTGGAAGGAAGGGACAGATTGTGAGTTGGTCTGTGAGTGGGTATGCGAGTAGGTCTGTGAGTGGGTGTGAGAGTCTGTGAGTGGATCTGTGAATAGGTATGTGAACGTGAATGGGCCTGAGTGGGTGCATAAGTGTTTGAGTGGGTATGTAACAACTACAAGAGTGTCTCTGATTGGGTGTATGAGTATCTGAGTGGCTCCCTGAGTGGATGGATTTTGTTTTTACAATGAAATTTGTGGATCCACCATGATTTTACATGGGGGCCACACTGAGGGTCACAGCAGATATGAGAATTCCAGCACATAAAAAAATACTTATATGCCTATTTCTTTTCAATCTACCCTAATCCCTTTTATTGAATATATTTATGAATATTCACAACCAGTGGCTAGTCCCTGTTATCTAAAATAGTGGCCAAAACATTGTGAGTGAGTGTATGAGTGTCATAGTGAGTTTCTGAGTGAGCATTCTACTGTCTGAGTAGGTGGGTGAGTGGATATGAGAGTGTTTTAGTGGGTCTGTGTGTGGGTGTGTGACTATGTGCGTAGTGTGTGAGTGAGTGTGTGAGCAGGTCTCTGAGTGATTCTGTGAGTGTCTGAGTGGGTCTCTGAGTGGGTGTATCCATGTCTGAGAGGGTCTCTGAGTGGGTGTGATAATGTCTGTGTGGGTCAGTGAATGGGTGCATGATCCTTTGCCAAGGTCTGTAAATGGGTGTTCAACAGTGTGAGTGGGTCTGTCAGTGAGTATGTGAGTATCTGAGTGGGTGTGTGAGTGCTAGTATGGGTGTGTGAGTGGGTGTGAGAGTATGTGCATGAGTGGCTGAGTGGGTCTGTGAGTGGGTGCATAATTGTCCTAGTAGGTATGTGAGCAGCTGCAAGGCTGTCTATGAGGGACTGGAAGTAGGTTTGTGAGTGGATGTATGAGTATTTGAGTGAGTCACAGAGTGGATGTATTTTTTGGTTGTGAGAGTGGGTGAGTAGGTTCATGAGTAGGAGTGTGGGTTTCTTAGTGGGTCTGTGAGTGGGTGTTTCAGAGTGTGAGTAGCTCCGTGGGTGGATAAGATTTTGGATGTGAGTGGGTGAGTGAATGTCTGAGTGGGTCTGTGATTGGATGTAAGAGTCTGTGAGTAGGTCTTTGAGTGGTTGCTTGGGTGTCCGAGTGGGTCTGTGAGTGGGTATATGAGTTTCAGAGTGGGTATGTGAGCAGCAATAAGAGTATCTGTGTGGCTCTGAAAGTAGGTGTCAGAGTGTCTGTGATGGGGTATATGATTATCTGAGTCAATATATTTTTTTCAATTTAATACTGAATTTGTGGCTTTGTCACGATTATACAGGGGACCGTGCTGAAGGTCGCAGCAGATCTGAGAAATCCAGCATGTGGAAAAAAATACTTATAAGCCCATTTCTTTTCACTATTGGTCCCTTTTTTCACCCCTGTATTGCACACATAGGGCCAGGGTACTGTGGAAGCTAAATGTAGTTGATAATGGTGGCATTCATGTTGTTTAACTTGACATTGTGATAAATCAAAAATGATGGAAATTATAGACAAATGTATAACCATTGCTTGAGCTCATATAACAGTGCTGATAGACAGTTTGTGCTTTGTCTGCCAGTAAGCCCGCAGGAACACAACACAGTGCAAGGCTTGTACAAGAGAATACATCCATAATACTGCATTCTTCCTGCTTGCCTTAGGAACAGGCCCTGTAGGACTTAGAGGTATAGAAAGACAGACATAAAGATAATGTGGTTCGTTCTGATTGGTCAGCATCTATTGCTTGGATGGACATATGTAACTGTTAAACTGTTAAAATGTAAATACGAGGGACTTGTCACGTACATGTTAGGTGGATTCCCGATCTATTCTTGTGTAACGTTGTGCTGTAAATTTCAGAGCATGATGTATTTTACCACCACCTGCCGGAATATGATGGCCCGGCCAATCTCCTGCTGCACATGAGATATTGTAGCTAAAGGTTGTGGTTGGCAACTATATATTCTTGTACTTTACTTCTGCTTATTCAAGCTTTCAGTACCCCAACTGATGCTCTGGTGCGCGCAATAGATCTCTATATTTAACTCAAGTGTTGTGACGGAGTTTCTTTCTGGGTCGAACCGGTTTTTGACAGTTTCTACATTTGGTGGATAAATGCAGTCCCTTGAGCCTTGGCCATCTGCTGCTGACCATCACCTTCGGGCCCCCTGAGAGGGCACACTTCTGCCTCAAGCTCCTGTTTTCAGCCTGCAGTGACACTCTGAGGGCGGCTTGGAGTGGGCAAACTACTGCTCCTTTTGCCTGTGGTGACCATCAGCGAGAGGGAGGCTGAACGCTCCACTCAGAACTGGCTGGTCAACTCCTTGGTAAGATTTGCCACTCTTTTACAATTCTGCTCCATTCACTTTACCTGCATGGCTCCGTCCGCAGTGGCTCTTGGTATTCTTTTTACTGCCCTGTGTATCGGCATTCAGATTTTTGCCATTTACTGTTCCTGGTATGATCCCTCTGCTTGTCCTTGTGCCTGCCCCCTGAAGGCTTTCAGACAGTTGTTTCTTCTAGGCAGCCCATGTTAATTTCTATGCAGACTGTTCTGGTATAGGCTGTCCTATGGATCTTACCGTTGTTATCTTCTCTTTCTTTATATTCCATATATTACCTTATTGTTATTTTTGATGTGATGATTCTGACCCTCCGCCGGTTGTTGTTGTACGACCCCTTCAACATGGACTTTATCTTCCTGATGAGTTTGGTATTTTCTTGGTCTAAAGGGAACCTGTGTTTGTAATGATCCGAAGGGAGCAGTAAAAGGACAGTTAAAGGGACCATTTGGACAGGGTGTTGTCTCAGTTGGTGCACACCCTCAACAGGCTGGCCAGAGTTCACAGGGAACTCAGAACAGTGTGGCCCACAGGAAAAGGGTGTGGTCGCAGTTGAGGTACACTCAGGGTTGATGGGTTTTTAACTGCAGATACTCCACTGCAATTCTCTCTTTGACTGTAACTCAGTTTTCACCTCGTTCCAGTAACGAGCGAGGAATTAATTGGTTTCTTGGTTTTGAATGAATTCGTTCCTTTTTCCTTTGTGATTTATGTTGTTATTCTTATTGTTTATTAATTAACAATATGATTGTGTAGCGCTCTAGTGCTCCGAGGGTCTCAGGGTGAGCCCCCGGAAGCACTCTGCACAATGTATCACTTTCTGGCCAGGCGTGGCCAGAAAGCTTTAAATAAAGGGACCGAAGTGGCACGGCACTTCCGGTCCACACCAGAGCCGTAACTGTGTGTGTGTCAATTTATTGCGCTCAATAAGCGGCGCAGCGCTGCAGGCCCAGCTCGGCCCCTGGGGCCTCACACTGGCGACGAGGGTGGGATGCCCATAAGTTAAACGGCGCCAGCCAGCGGCATTTACCTGCCCGATCACCAGCCGACTCGATCGCCCAGCCGCGGCACCGGAGAAGAACATCAGCGACGGCGGCCACCACCAAGAGCGGAAGCTACATCCCAGAAGCTACACACACCGGTAAGCAGCGTGAGCAAGGAGCTGCGTGTGGCACCGGCGGCAGCGACGGCAGGAAGGCCCAAGACAGAGACGCGCGCCGAAGGAAGCGACCCGGCGGCAGGCCCAGCGGTGCGCGCATGCGCAGAAAGCGAAGTGCCGTCACCAGAGAAAGAAACCCGGGGAGAGCGCGAGGCCGGAAAGGCGCCTCGAACAAATCGAGCGCGAGGCCCCGTAGACACGAGGAAGACCCAGCGAGGCCACCACACCATGTGGCGACACAGCCAAACCCAAGCGCGCGCAGGCAGCGCCCCATCACAAAAAGAACAAAAGAAAAACAAGCACAAGCAAAGACAATCAGCCGTCTGTTGCACACCGGTCTGAACAAACGCAAATAAGCACAAGCAAGTGCAACCAACAACCTGATAAGCAGTGGGTCACACAGGCACCAACAAGCACGAGCAAGTGCAACCAGGGATACAATAAAGAGACGCCCAAGAGGCAAGCGCCCAACCACCGCCCAGCACCAAGATGACCACAAACCCAGGAGGAGCATCTGGGGGAGCCGGCCAAGCTCAGCAAGCAGCGCCACCAGCACCAGCAGTAAATCTCGGAACACAGCCACCAATGCCATCAGCCCACTCACAGATCCAGGCACTACCACCTTTCAGCGAGCTGATAGACCCCGGGACAGCGGCCCCCAGATGGGCTGTGTGGTTAGGACAACTCAACAACTACTTCACTGCCACCAGGGAGAAAGATAACGAAGTAAAGAGGTCCCTGCTGTTACACTTTGGAGGCACGGAACTATACAAGCTATTCAAACACCTACCAGACACAGGAGATGACGATGACTACGACGCTGCAGTCAAAGCGTTAAACGCACATTTCGACCCCCAGCTGAACCCGCACTATGAGCGATTCAAGTTTCGCCAATCCAGACAAAGGGAAGGAGAAACCATGGATGCGTTCCATGCGCGATTGAGGGATCTCATAAGCACGTGCACGGATGATGACGAAAAGAAAGAAGTAACCGCACAGCTCATTCAAGGGTGCCGCAACAAACACCTAAGAACACTCATCCTAAGACAACCGCGCATCACACTTGAAGAAATATTGATCCTGGCCAGATCCCACAAACTATCAGATGCACGTGCAACAGCAATGGAAGCAGCCCTGAACCCGCGGGCAGAAGCAGGAACCGTGGTGAAGACGGAAAGGGTGGATGCAATCCGCAACACCAGTCGGGGAAGTAGAGGAAGATGGCCGACCAGGACGCCGCGCCGAGCGTCATGCGGATACTGCGGCCGAGACGAACACAACCAAGATGGCTGCCCAGCACGTGGCAAGACATGCTCAAAATGCGGAATACCCAACCATTTCGCAAGCGTGTGCAGGGGTGGCTCCCGTGGAAGAGGGGCGTCCGGGAGAAAATCAATCACAGGAGCGGTGAAACAGCTATCGCTAGACGACGCAACGTCGTCTCGTTCACACAAATCGCCGAGGCAATCCCAATTCGACGAGTCCTCCTCAGAGGATGAAGACGAATGCTACTATGTATCATTCGTAAGTGAGCTAAAGAAGCGGCGGAGACCACAGCCAAAGTGCCAAATACACATCGACGGATCCCCAGCGACTGGCGTCATCGATACGGGAGCCACCGTGAACGTCATGGGAATCCAGCACTATAAAGCACTGAAGCCAAGACCCAAGCTAGTCCCCTCGAAGGCGCACATACTAACATACGGCAGCCAGGAACCTCTCCCACTACGAGGGAAAATGACGGTCCAAGTAAAGGCAGAAGACAATGAGGTGACGACAACGTTCCACGTAATAGACAAGGAAGCAGACCTGCTCGTAGGCAGCAACACAGCGGAAGACCTCCGTCTCATTGCGTTTGCAAACGCCGTCAAAGCGCTACAAACAGAAGACATCCTGGAAATGTTCCCCACACTATTCGAGGGCCTCGGCACAATATAAACGACCACCGATCAAATTGCACATCGACCCCGCCTTCCAGCCAATAGCCCTGAGGCACAGGAGGATACCTTTTCACTTGCGCGCAGCCGTGGAAAAGGAACTTAACCAACTTGAAGCACAAGGGGTAATTGAGAAAGTATCGGGACCGACGCCGTGGGTATCCCCAATGGTGATAGCCGAGAAGCCGCGCCAGCCAGGCAAAATCCGCATCTGCATAGACATGAGGGTCCCCAACAAAGCCATTCGTCGGGAGCGGCACCTCACCCCAACAGTAGATGACATCCTGACGGACCTGAACGGGGCCCAATGGTTCTCTAAGTTGGACCTTAATGCAGGATATCACCAGCTCAGGCTAGCGGAGGAGAGCCGCTACATCACAACATTCTCAACACACCTGGGGCTGAGGCGATACAAGCGACTAAATTTTGGTATCTCATCCGCAGCCGAAATCTTCCAAAACACAATCAAGGAGATCTTAACAGGACTTGACGGAGTGCTGAATGTCAGCGATGATATCTTAATTCACGCCAAAACAAGTGAAGAGCACCACCGAAGACTGAAGGCCACCCTACAGAGACTCGCACAGTATGGCGTCACTCTCCACAAGGACAAATGCCAGTACTTCAGGAAATCAATAGAGTTCTTCGGATACGTATTTGACTCAGACGGAGTGAGGGTAGACCCCCGCAAATCACACGCCATCAAGAACGCTCCAGCACCGTCAACCGCATCCGAAGTAAGGAGTTTCTTGGGAATGGCACAATACTGTGCCAGATTCATACCCAATCTGGCCACAATCGCAGAGCCTCTAAGAAACCTGACGAAGAAAGACAGCTCGTGGAAATGGGCGGCAACAGAGGACAAAGCATTCCACCGAATCAAAGAAGCACTACTGGACAGCCCAACAATGGCATACTTCAACACTGCAAGACCCACCGAGGTACTAGTGGATGCCAGCCCAGTGGGCCTAGGAGCTCTCCTGTCGCAAGAATCCGAACCAGGGGTGTGGGCCCCACTGGCATTCGCAAGCAAGGCCCTGACAGCGACAGAGTCGCGGTACTCGCAAATTGAGAGGGAGGCGCTGGCAGTAAAATGGGCGTGCGCCCATTTTCACCTCTACATATCTGGTCACCCATTCAGAATGGTGACAGACCACCAACCGCTAATTCCCTTATTCCGGGGTACCGCTCCACACCCACCGCCAAGGATTGAACGCTGGGCGATCCAAGTTCAACAGTACCAAATGGACCTAGTATACCGACCAGGGGCGAAAAACCCGGCGGACTTCCTGTCTCGCCATCCCCCCGCGGAAGAGTCCAGCAATACAGATCCGGAAGTCCAGACCGAAGAATTCATCAACATGCTAGCAACAGGCGCATGCCCCTGCGCGCTGACCGCCAACGTCATCATCTCCCACTATGACAACGATGCAGTCGTCAAGAGAGTAAAGGAAGCAATACAATCCGGAACGTGGGTAAACTTCCTGAAGGATACCAATGGGTGGAACGAAGCAGACAGGACACGCCTGCAACAGTACTGGAAGGTTCACGATGACCTCAGCTGCGCTGACAATGGCCTCCTACTGAGAGGAACCCGCGTGGTCATCCCCAAAGCGTTGCAAGAGAGAGCAACCACCCTGGCACACGAAGGACACCAAGGCACCCGCATAATGAAAGCGAGGATGCGAGAGAAGATATGGTTCCCCAACATGGAGGAGGACATCGAAGCCTGCGTGCGAGAATGTCGGGCATGCCAGATCACAAGCAGCCCCGAAGTACCAGCCCCAATAATCACGGAGGAACACGCCCCATCGCCATGGGCATGGCTAAGCCTGGACTTTGGCAGCTTCCCAGACGGGAGAGTCACAGTAGTACTAGTGGACAACTACAGTAAATACCCCATAGTGGAAACGGCAGCATCAACCAGCTTCACGAACATTCGCCCCATCCTCAGCAAAACCTTTGCTCTGTTCGGCATCCCGATGGTCATCAAGACAGACAATGGGCCCCCGTTCCAGGGGAGTGAGTTTAAAGAGTTTCTGAACAACCTTGGAATAAAACATCACCGAATCACCCCGCAATGGCCACAAGCTAACGGTGAGGTTGAACGCTTTATGAGGACAATAAACAAAGTACTGCGGAAATCCTCAGTGGAAGGGAGTGACCCGGAAGAAGCACTGCAAGCATTCTTAAGGGAGTACCGCAGCACACCACACAGCACCACCATGCAGTCACCATGGGCGTTGATGCTAGCCGGACCTCGGAGAGACTTATTACCCATGGCTGACAGTTGGGCTCCCGCACCGTACTCACCAGCAGACACCCAAGAAAGGAGAAGGAGGACAAACGAGAAGGCAAGCTGCAAGAGGAGGGCCCAAACAAAGACCCTGAATCCGGGAGAGACTGTGCTAATCCGAACACGGAGGCCGGGAGGAAAATTCAAGACTCCATTCGAACCGGAACCCTGGGTCATCAAGGAAACCCACGGAACAGCAGTCACAGTCAGCCGAGACGGAGAAGAGGTGACTCGCAACGTATCGTGGTTCAAGCAGATACCCGCTCCGAAAGGACAGAGCTCAAGTGGTGGCATACCAGTAGCGAGGGAAGAGGGAGAGAATACAGCCACGAACGATAATTCGTGCCTGCCCCCGGACACCGCAGAACAACCATCTCTGCCATCACCGGGACCTCCTCGTGACCAGATCCCTCCGAGAGGCAAGTGGCAATATAATCTTAGATCCAATCCACGGCCCAATCACAGACTGGCAGATTTCGCATGTTGAACTGACTGTTATAGTCGTTTTGAAAAATCCAAGTTGGGAAGGGATGTAGCGCTCTAGTGCTCCGAGGGTCTCAGGGTGAGCCCCCGGAAGCACTCTGCACAATGTATCACTTTCTGGCCAGGCGTGGCCAGAAAGCTTTAAATAAAGGGACCGAAGTGGCACGGCACTTCCGGTCCACACCAGAGCCGTAACTGTGTGTGTGTCAATTTATTGCGCTCAATAAGCGGCGCAGCGCTGCAGGCCCAGCTCGGCCCCTGGGGCCTCACAGATTGGAAGTCTGAGTTTTGACTGATCTGACTTTAACATGACCACACCAACTTATATTGTCGTTTTTATAAAATAATGATGCCAGATTGCTTAATAGACATTCTGACACTGTTTCTGTAAAGCACATTTCCCAAAGTCTGTGACCTCCTCCTTATGAAACTAGAGTTTTCAACGTTCCTCATTCTCCCACTCATACTCCTTTGGAACTAATAACACAAGGAAAAAGGTGCTCTGGTAGCTCAGCACTACCTAGGAACTGACCCTGGCTAATTGGGTCATATGTGTATGCATGTGTAAGTGAAGAGTTCACCGGTTTTTGCCTCACTTTTTCCTGTGATTCTGAAATTCTGTCCATTCACACCTCTGTGGGTCTAGGTGGCCCACGGAGACACCAAGTGGACGGAACTAATATTCTCCCTCTCTTTATTTTCTCCAACCTGTGAATACTTATTGTGAACTTATAGTAAATGTGACATGACTTTACCTGGTGAACGTCTCTCTCTCTGCATCATTTAACACTATGCAGCTGGCTGTTTGACCATTGCATGACTGATTGAACAAATTTGTTACCTTACCCATGCCCTTTGGGAATGAGCAGCAAGAGTTAGTCTGCTGACCACCTTCTGTGTCACTGTACTGAAGCGTGTATACACGTTTGTTTGCAATAAGGACACTCTCCTATACCATGGGTACTTCACTTAGCAAAAATAACTTGAACAACAGTCAACCTGCAACACCAATAACACCAATAACTTTGGCACGTTTTAATGAGTATTGTTACATTTTCCCAAAAAAGTGCCCTTCTTTGGTCTGTTCTGTATGAAAAGTGTTGGGGTGATCCGTCAAGCAGGGCTGAGAGAAAGGAGGGCCCCAAAACATTTTTTTCCCTTGCAATGTTATTGGAGTTTTAGCATTTTTTGGACACGAGTACGGCTGTTCTGCTGAATGGATTGAAACCTGATTTGGAAGAAAGCTAGATCTTGGTCCAGAAAGGTCTCATTTTGTAATTTGGCATAAATCTGTGTAGTAGTTTTGAAGTTATTAAAGAAAAATAGACATCTGGACAGAGTCTCCACACAGATCTCATGGTGAGATATGATTAGTTGCGTTTGTTTTGCTAATGACTTTGGCACCTTTTGACGAATCTTCAGGAAATTTAAAAACGAGTACGCCAATCACTTCAGCTGCTGTCTGGAAAGTTTTGGGGAGATTCGTCAAACAGGGGCTTAGAAAAACGAAGGTCCCAAAATGCTTTTCCTCATGCAATGTCTATGGGGATTTAGCATTTTTTTAACATGACTACAGCCCAGACTGCTGAACAGATTGATACCAAATTTGGTGGAAGCTTATCCATGCCAAGAACTATTTTAGAGTGGTTAAAGAAGCTCTTTAATATCTTTACATATGGCTCTGGATTTGACCCTTAAGATTATCAATGATGACTCTCCATTTATCAGTGGTAGGTTGACGAGTCTATTATATGCTGAGGATTCAGACGTAATACATATGACAGACAAAATGTTACATAAGCTTGTGTCAATTTTTAAGTTTGAGACGAATCCGTAGAAATTTAATATTTTAATTGAGTCCAAATATGTACCTAAAATCATTTAAACTTGCTGGAATTAGTATGGAGACAAAGGTGTTTAGTTTGACTATCTTGGTCTGAGATTTGGGTGGCCAAGAACACTATGGGCCATATTTATGTACAAGTCATGCAGGACAGCACAGCAAGTCACCTTGCTGCGCTGCACTGTGTGACAGGGAAAGGGAAGGAATGTGCTGCATTTAAGTCAATATAGTGCATTCCTGCCTTTTCACTTGCGGTGGTGCCCTTTTAGCTGCCTTGCGCCAACGCAGGCACTCTTGCACCATTGTGAAAGGGTGCTTGTTATTATTATTAATTGTGTTTTGTTAAGCGCAATCAACCCGGAGGCCTCGTAGCGCTGTGTATAAAGGAGGATTGTTTTTGTGTAGGAAGAGGCACCTTCCTGCAAAAAACAATCCCCTGAGGCTTTTCCTTCCCTCTATGTGTGCTTCAGAATGCAGAACACATGGAAAGAGAAAAAAATTAGAAGAAATGAACATATTTCTCCTGGCTACGCCTCACCTGGAGAGGCATGGGTTTTTTGCGCATTCCAAGGTCTACTACTTTTGGTAAATCTGGGAATGTGTCAAAATCCATGGCTGTTGCATGGAAACACCAATGGATGTGCCTCTCTGGTGCAGAGTAATGCAACCAAGCATTTTGTGCTGCGTTGCATTACTCAAGCTTTCTGAAGCTACTCAGGGCCACGCAAGGTGGCCTTGCGTGGCTTCATAAATCTCATTTTTTTGTTGTATCACTCCTGCACCATGTTGCATGGTGGAAGAGTGAGGCAAAGGGTTCATAAATATGCCCCTAATTATTTGCAGATCCTGTTTTTTTACAAGCCCTTTGGACAACCGGTGCATCACTTTTTCCCATATTAAAATGTTGTGTAGCATTTTAGAATCCAAGCGTAATTTACCATTTCATGCCCTTATATAGGTATAATTCACATTGCCCTTATATAGGCATAGAAATCATGCCCATATTTAGACATAACCCATCCAGTCCAAATGCAGGCATGGCTACTTCCACTTGTTCCAAAAAGCCACAACGACTTCTTGGAACACTCGGCTTCAGCAGTCAGGGATATACCCTTGTTGAATATTGATTTGCCCTAGAAATCATGTAGTTTTCAAAGAACTACCATTCCCTTGGGGTTCTTTGATGATGTTATTATGTTATTATGTCTGACATTACATCAAACTAGAGACCTTCCAGGTATAAATATGCCTACACTTGCCCTAGCAAACACAAGGTGGTTCGGAGCAGCTCGACTATCTACTTGCCCAAAGCAGCTAGCTACAGCCGAAGGAAGCCGACCCTCCAGCTGATGCACTGATCGAGAAGCTGTATTACTCTTGCCGAGAATCCAGCTCCAGTGTTTCCAAGCTCCCCTCGCGGGGTGTTGGGAAATCAAGTCCGAGACAGAGATACCAGACCTCCTTCATTCTAAAACCAAGGTATGGAGCTGATTAGACCTAGACCCTAAGAGAAATCTTGGATAGATTCTTGGCAAAGAAAAACTAAACCTATGACGCACCAGCGGTTTAAGGGGCTTGTAAATAATCCCCTTGGTTCGTTAGTGTGGGAGCTAGGAGAGTCTAATTGTTGTATTTGGGGCTGCGGATACCTGAACCTAGCTCTGGGACACCTCTCTCGAGGTAGCTACGAGCTCTATAAAAATGCATTAATAATAAGGACTTTAATGCAATGCTTAGTCCTTACTTAGAAAATCTCTATGGGAAGAGAGAATAATCTTGCTTTTATTACATTGTCTGCATTGCCTTTAGACTAAGTTCCGTTTAGGCATCTTACTACTGGCTATTTTTTCTTTAAGATGGATATCCGCCAAATCTAAATATTGTAGGGCTTATTTACAAGCCTTTTGCCCCACTTTTGCGTCATTTTTAACCTGTGAAAAGTGACCTACGGGTGGCGCAAGGGGCTTGTAAACACGCTCCTGTTTATGTAACAACGCTATGTTTGACATTGAAATACGTTTTTCGCTTTTATCTTTCCCTTCTATTCAAAGCTAAGAAAGTGAAGACTTGAAATATCAATTAAATAGGTTTAACCATGAAGAGGGAGGTCCCATTGACCCTAGCAAAATATAACACTTGTGTTCTTTTGTATATAACTTCATTCACATTGTTCGAGGAATTTAGATCCAAGCCAAGCTTCAAAGTTTTTTGTTTGAGACAATTGAAATGAAAACCTATTATTTACTGTGCTTTGCTACATGTGCAAGCATAGGTAAGCCCCACTTTCATCGACCAGGAGAGTAATTACAAAAGGGGTGGTTGTAGCGGATTGAAGCTGTGAGTCTAATGCTGCGACCAAAAAGGCACTGAAATCAACCCCAGGTCGAAGAGGTTGTTAAATTCCCGTTAGGTAACATGTGAGTGTGGTGTGCGCTCTAGTCTACCGGCGTACACGTGATGACGCGTGACGCCGTAGACTAGAGCGGGATAGTCGCGCATGCGCAAGAGACGGAAAAGGAAAGGCGCGAAAGGAGAAAGCCGGCAGTTGGCGACCGGAGCGGCAATCTGTTAGACGCTCGGCGCCCTTGAGTGTACATTGCAGAGATAAAGATAATAAACGGAGTAAACCCATTTCACATGTGTCAGAGCATCCTGTGGGGGAAGAATAGGACATTACAGTGGCGACGAGGCTGGGACCCGGACACCACCAGGTGCAGGGACATCGGCAAGAAAATTAAAACTCCCCACAACCACGTCCACGAGCCAGGAGAGCACAGGATCTGCAAGAAAAACAAACAAGGGCGTGGCAGCAGCGCAGCAGCACGACCAGGAGCTAAACACCAACAGCAATAGCCAGGTCAGTGTGGCCCAGGACCCCGGGAGCCCCCAGGCAGCAACCTGGCAACCAAGGGAGACACCCCTAAGTCAGAGGAAGGGGGGAGGACAGTGCAGACAGCGCACACTACGAGGGACAATACCCCAGGTAGCCCAAGGGGTCAAGGTGACACGGCAGTGAGCGCAGGAGCGTCCGGTGAACCCACCCAAAGGGCCCAGGAAGAGGTACCTAGAGGCGAAGCCAGAATGGCGAACCAGGCATCAGCCCTAATGGCACCGGTCCCATTCCTAACCAGGCCAGGTGAACCCCAACTCAAATGGGAAGACTGGAAGGAATACTTCCTCAATTACATTGAAGCCCTGGAGGATGAGAGCGAAGGGGAATACAAGCCGGAAAGAAAAAAAAGGCTGTTGCTCCACAACTTAGGCCCAGAAGGGGTCAGGGTGTTCAAGAATCTGGTGCCCAAAGAGAGAGGTGCAGCGGAGACGGACGTCTTTGTGAATGCACTGGACGATCTGGACAGTCATTACCGTCCAGCAGCTTGTGTCTCGATAGACCGCTATAACTTCCAACAGAGAAAACAGGAGGCAGGAGAGTCCATTGATGACTATGTGGCAGCGCTCCGCCGGCTAGCAATCACGTGTAGGTACGGGAACCTGCAGGATGAATACATCAAGGACCAAATAGTGATGCACACCACCAGCAGAGCAGTCCAAGACAAGCTATGGGCGATGAATGAAACTACCTTGAAAGAAGTGGCAGCAATGGTCAAGAAGGCAGAAATGTCGAAGAGGGGCGCAGACGCGGCGAAAAGAGAAAGTGGGCCGAGACCGATGATTAACAAAATCGACGAGGCGCCACAATCCAGCAAGCCCAAAAGCACCTACGGAGACCCGAGGAAGGACACAAGAGGGCCAGGGAAGCAGTTGCCCCGCCCCAGCCAGGGAACGAAATTTGCGTGCTATCGATGTGGCAGTGCGGCACACGCAGCCCAGGACAGGCGTTGCCCCGCGTTTCGCGCCAGGTGCGCATTTTGCGGGTTGAACGGTCACTTTGAAAAGGTCTGCCGAAAGAAAGGGACGAAGTCCACGGTCAAGTGCATCGACGCGGCCACAGCCAACGTAAGTGAAGAAGAGGACCAGGAAGAAGACGACCTGGTGCTATGCATAGAGGATCAAGTACTGGACGTATCCGGGAAGCGAAGGGATAAGCCCCGCACCGACATGCACATCGGGGGCGTCAAGGTATATGTGGCCGTGGATTCTGGGTCCCCCTGGACCATAGTGCAAAGATCGATCTGGGAAGAGGATTTCGCGCCAGTATTAGGACCCGACCTGGAGCCGCCGGACATCAGACCCATTTCGTATACCGAGAATTCCATTCCATTGGTAGGATGCAAGGACCTGGAGTTCGAATTCAGAGGAAGGTCGGCCACGTGCACCCTGTATGTAGCGGAAAAGGGCCCATCCGTCCTAGGATGGAGAGATGCAGGTGCCCTCGGCATAATACTCAATCCTGGAGGGAAAGAACAGATCCTGCTCACTGATGAATGGCCCCTCTCGCGGGAGGAAGACTGGAAAGCAGCATACCCCAAAGTGTTTGAAGGCACGGTTGGCAAACTGGACAAATTTGTGCATAAAATGGTCCTTAAGGAAGGAGCAGTACCGGTAGTGCATAAGGTCCGGAACATACCGATATCCACAAGCGAGGCAGTGCGCCAGGAACTACGGAAGTTGGAAGAACTGGATATCATCGAGCCAGTGGACAGTGCAGAATGGCTATCGCCCTTGGTGGTGGTAAAAAAGCCCAAGGGCAAGGTCCGGCTCTGTGTGGACCTGAGGGAGCTTAACAAAAACCTCATAGTGGAGAGGTTCCAGCTCCCCAGAATAGAAGAGATGCTAGCAAAGACAAAAGGTATTACCCATTTTTCCACCATAGACCTCACGTCTGCATACTACCAGATAGAGCTCCACCCGTCGAGCAGAAAGTACACAGCGTTCATAACGCCCTTTGGATGCTACCAATTCAGGAGAATGCCCTTCGGCCTGGCGTCCGCTGCGGCCGTCTTCCAGAAGCTGATGCATAAATTGTTTAAGGACATCTCGGGAGTGCAATACTTCCAAGACGACATCCTAGTGATGGGCTCCAACAAGGGAGATCACGACAGAAAACTACACCAAGTACTGGGAGTGCTGCAAGGCAAAGGAATGACGGCGGAGTGGAGCAAGTGCAGGATTGGGTCTCGCTCAGTGACCTACCTTGGGCACGAGATAGGCACACACGGGATCTCGCCGAAGGAGCAAAATGTGAAGGCAATCAAGGACGCCAGAGCCCCAACTACCAAAGAGGAAGTGCGGTCATTCCTGGGAATGGCCGAGTATTACAGCAAGTTTGTAAGACATTTTGCCACGAGAACGCACAGGATGAGACAACTGACCAGGCACAATACAAAATTCGAATGGGATAAGGAGGCCCAGGCAGAATTTGAGTCCATTAAAGACTGCATCAGCCATGCAATTCCACTGCAGGGGTATGTCCCCACGGGCAAGACCATGGTGACGACAGACGCAAGCGACAAGGGCTTGGGGGCTGTCTTGGCGCAGGAAAGGGAGGACGGAACAAAAGAAACCATCAGTTTCGCATCCCGGGCGCTGTCCCCGACGGAGCAGAGGTACAGCGTGATTGAAAAGGAGATGCTGGCCGTCACGTGGGCGTTGAGCAAATTTCGCCAGTTCATATGGGGCACGAGATTTAGACTCCAGACGGATCACAAGCCACTCATCAAAGTATTGACGTCATCAGGCCACGACACAGCCACCCCGAGAATAGCAAAAATGACCCTGAAGCTGCTAGATTATACGTACGACGTGGAATACCTTCCAGGTACGCAGAACAGGGTGGCTGATTACCTCAGCCGGGCATCGGCCATGGAAGAGGCGCCAGGAGAGACTCCGGACACAGAGGAGATGGTCGCTAGCATGGAGGATCATGAGTCGTCCATCAGTGCGCAGGAATGGCAGGCGGCTTATGAGCTCGATGAGGAGAAGATGGAAGTAAGGAGACATCTCACCGTGGGGTGGCCGGACAAGAAGAAGCTAACGGAGGGTGTCCGACGTTTCTATGAGATGAGAGAAGAATTGTCCCTGAGTGACTCGGGGATATTCTTGTACAGAGGAGAGAGAGTGGTGCCACCAGTGACGTTGATACCCCGACTGCTGAAAGTGCTCCACGAGGGGCATCTGGGCATAGTGAAAACCAAAGCATTGGTCAAACAGATGTATTGGTGGCCAGGAATGGACGCCCACATCGAGAGACAAGTGCGGGAGTGCGGACAGTGCCAAGGAGCGGACAAGGTGCTCCGCCCCCTCAGACCCGCTCTGGGGAAGTTCGACACCCCGCATGGCCCTTGGGAGGACGTGGCTATAGATATCCTGGGGCCCGTCCTGGACAGTAGAGGAGTAAACAAGTACATTTGTGTGTTAATAGACAAATACTCCAAGTGGCCAGAGGTGGACATACAGGAAGCGATGGACACAGACACGATCCTGAAGTTCCTAACTGGGGTGTTCCTCAGAGAAGGAATTCCCAAAACAATCCTCAGCGACAATGGTCCGCAATTTGTATCGGACAAGTGGAAAAGATACATGAAAAGGAATGGGATCGAGGTGAGACACACGGCCGTGTACCATCCAGCATGCAACGGCCAAGTCGAAAGGTTCAATAGAGTGCTCATGGGCTCCATCCAGGCAGCCATATCGCAAGGAAAAGACTGGGAGATGGAGATGATGAACATGATTTGGGCATACCGGATAACGCCCTCTGTAGTGGGGTACAGTCCGTTTCAAGTGTTAAGAGGACGGCACCCCTTCACCCGAGACAACGTGGCATGGAGGGAGAAGACCATCACCAGCAAGTGGTCCCCAGCCGTGGTGCAGCACAATCTGGAGAAGGCCCAGAAGATTTACGCAGCACACTACAACAAGAGACGCAGCGCGAAGGAAACGGCGCTGGAAGAAGGGGAGTGGGTTAGGATCAAACTCCCCACCCTACAGAAGAAGGGCGAAAGCAAATTCAGCCAGCCGCTGCAAGTCAAGGAGGTGCGTGGCAGGGCGGCTCTCCTCAGTGACGGCAAGGTCTGGTCGCAAGACCGCATGGCCAGGGTCAACAAAATACTGGTCTGGCCAAAGGCCGAGGAAGTCGAGAGAAGCGTGGATCACCCGGAAGATAGACCTCTTCCCGAATTCAGCTCAGACAACCAAAGGGAAGATGCAGGCGAGGACAATGAAGAAGTTGTCCTGAGAGCCAGGCCGAGTAACGGAGGAGGAATACAAGCTAAGGCGGAGCAGGGAACAGATGTGAGAGAAGCTGGGGTGTCCCATGGAGAGACGGAGGCGAGAGAGAACATGCCGGTAAGACACACCCGCAGTGGAAGGGCAGTTGTGGTGCCCTCTCGTTATAATGACTTTGTGATGGACGGACACTAGCTGGTGCCTTCCCCCGGTGCCCCACATAGACTAAGTCCACAGTTGGAGGACACTTGGTTGGGGGGGGAAATGTTTTACGTTGTGTTTGGTAAAGGGGGGAGATATGTGGTGTGCGCTCTAGTCTACCGGCGTACACGTGATGACGCGTGATGCCGTAGACTAGAGCGGGATAGTCGCGCATGCGCAAGAGACGGAAAAGGAAAGGCGCGAAAGGAGAAAGCCGGCAGTTGGCGACCGGAGCGGCAATCTGTTAGACGCTCGGCGCCCTTGAGTGTACATTGCAGAGATAAAGATAATAAACGGAGTAAACCCATTTCACATGTGTCAGAGCATCCTGTGGGGGAAGAATAGGACATTACAGTGAGCGTTCCACCTCTCTATTGCGGACTTCAGCCCCATTATGCAATCTGATGACAGAGTATTAATATTTTCTTCGGAGTACCAATTCAGAATTTTCAGAATTGACAACGTTGCGCCTGTGTCCTCTGCACCAGGTGCATGCTATCGATTTCTGTAAAGTGGTCGCAAGAGACATGTTAGGCGCTTTACAAGAAAAAATATTTAGAAGTGTGTATGTTATGCGCTATCACTTTAAATTCTGCACATATGGCTGCCGGCATTTTCAACTTAGCTTTTGATCACCATTGGCAGAAACTTGAAAATCAGTTGAGTGGCAACACTTGCCATCAGATATTGCTTAATGATGCCACTAATGAGTATAGTTTGATAATTGCTGGAAAACCACCGAATTGGAACGATGAAGATTTATGGACAAACGGAGAGTGTAATTATCTCTTTCTTGGCAATCCAGCTATACTCAAAAAGCAAAGTCTGCCAAATGGGTGTATTAATGCTGCGCATCCAGCAGAAAAAAAAACAATTATTAAAAAAAAGAAAAAAGTGTATGACCGTTTGGAAGTATTCGAGAATAAATTGACGTTTTCGTTTCCATACGTACAAGCAGGAACTCGCTTTCCATCCATCACTATTGGGTGAGATTCTGACTCTGGTAGACGAAGAGGCACCTTTTAGGTCAGATCTCAATACTTAGTGTCTTTGGATTGCTAATGTGTTTTATTTGTTGCTCATCTTTATGAGACCTGTTCAGAAATACAGTCGAACGTTCTTTCAGTACCATAAAACAAACATATTTCATGACTACCACGGACTAATCCATAAGAATTACTGCAACTTTGATACCACATAGGAGGAACAGGCCAATACCATCCTATTTAAGGAACTCTACAAACCTATAAGGGAAAGTTCTGTAGTATGGAACAGTAGGAAATAAAAAAAACCCTCATCATATATAGAATGATGGTAAGATCACTAGTCAATGCAATTTGAAGAAAAAAACACCTGAACTCATACAGCTGCAATAACAAGTAACGCCACGAGAGAGAAAGCAATCAAGAACGTCATAGACTTTGACACATCTTGGAGCAGGCCCGTTCATATTTACAGAATATAATCCAGTGATACATTCCGACTGCATACATATATTATCATGTTGTGAAACAATCATAACGAACGACAAAGAAGGTTGCTGTGAGGTGCCTGAATTGTAAATGACCACCCAGCACCATCTCTCACAGACACTGGGCCTAGAATAGTGAGATAAGGGGTTGGCATTGGTCTAGTATGGTATTTGTCTGGCGCTTTGATCATTATGTGTGTATTGTGTGTAGTATGTGTATTTGCGTGTGTGTCTGTGAGTGTGCATGCGTGTGTGTGATGTCTGTTCTCAGATGGCTTGTAGATTTTGTGTGGCAGAGGCTGAATATAGCTGGTGGCCCAATGTTCAGTGTTGGATTCAGGTATGGTAACCACGACGGATTCTATCACAATGTAGGGGTTCGTCTAGGTTTAGTTTTAGTGTTGTGGTCTTGCAAGAGGTGATTAGGAAGGACAGGAGACAGTGGAGGTAGTAGGAACAAAGACAAGGCACGAAGGAGAACACGAGACCCTTAGAAATGGAGTTAGCAGTGACAGGTTGAGAACATAATAGTTTAGATCTTTGGTTTTCAGGTGATTTTTGTTGAGGGTGTTAGGAGTATGGACTATTTGGTCCACGTACCAAAAATAGGTAACAGAAGAGTTTCATAAAAAATATAATTGCTAATGGATTGACGCATTCCACTGTGGCAGTTACAAATAAGAAAACAGGAATATGCAGAAAAGGCGGGATTCGTGTTTTTGGTAGTTCCCATATTATATCTCTTCAGAATGGATTTACCAAGTTTTAAAATTCATAAAGTAATGAACCATAACCATCAGTATTGAAGGCTTTAAAAGTCTGTGAAGGCTGATAATATTCTGCCTTGGAAGGAGGAGAAGAAGAGATGATGACGCATAAAGACTTTGTAGTTAGCCCCATCAGTAAAAGAAAAAAAGATTTCTGAGCAAGTGGTACATGTAGCACCATAATTAATAAATGTCTTTGCACAGATAAGATTGATTCACTCAAAAATATATGTACCTACAGACTGGATCGTTCATATTTCAAGCAGCTGCATCTATTATTACCAAGTAGTGTGTGCATGTAGTTATACCTACTCAGAGGAACTTTTGTTTCGAAAATTGTAACATGTGTTTGGTGCTTAGGGGGTGTTATACAGGGAGTGATTAGGTAAATTTGTCCATGTCAAATCAATTTGGTATTTGTAAAGTGCAAACTACTCACTACTATGGGTCTGATGGTGCTGGGGGTGTAAGCTGAGCTGCTGACTGAGTCGGGGTAAAGTTTCTGAACTACTAACCCTACCTCACTTAATTTCCATACCCAGTATGGGTATGAAAATTAAGTGAGGTATTGCCTAGAGTGTCATGCTGCTAAATTGAGCTGCTGCTGGACTCTGGGATGAAACCGTGAGCCCAAACTGTGTGTGCTATGCTGTGAAGTCGTGTGCTCTGGGCGCTGTGCCACACCTGTTCAACTTGTATATGGTGCTTAGGTGGTGTTGTACAGGGAGTGCCAAGGTAAATCAATATGGTATTTGTAAAGCACAAACTACTCACCCCTATGGGTGTGTAGAGCCGGTGATCAAAGCGAGAGCTCTGTGTTAAAAAGTCAGATGTTCTGGCCGCTGCGCCACAGCTGTGAGGAGAATAAATTTTGGCGAGATTCCGGGAGTTGCAGTTACCTGGCAATAAAATAGCGGACCTAAGTTGTAAGTTATAGGGTGGCTCTAAAAAGTGCCCTTGTGTTCATTAGTTGGAGCTACATATAAATGCGGATGCACAGCTTCAAGTTATTCAGGAAAACTCATTTTCCCTGATCTGTGAAGTATACTTCATCACTTCTGTTCATATCAAAAAGTATGTTGTTGTAGATGGACCCCATTGTGTGGTCTTTGAGGTATGCAGACACAGCTTTGTTGACTTTCTTCCTAGATTTTTCAATCTGAGAACAAAATTGTTTTGACCATTTCCACTTGTGTCTTTGGCATATATTGGAATATACAAAGACAGTTTGAGGCAAAAGTAATATCAATTGTCAAAGGTGTCCTTCATAAGCATTTTCAAACCTACCCCATCAATGTGCCTAGGTCGTTTCCACCACAGTGCACAATCACGAGGTCAGGGTGTTGGAGATGCAAACAGGTTTTAACCAAAGGCAACAATTGGTGCCACTTCAATCCTCTCTGTGCAAACCATTTAATGTCCACATTTTGTAAACCTAGGTCTAAGTCAATACGTCTCTGTTCTGCATACCTCTTGCACTAGAAAATATAGCTATGTCCTACAATCCACACTAGCATTTTGAAGGTATGGCTGGAAGGTATGGAAAGATGTCTGTAGCTCATGCAGTTCCTTCGTAGAATAAGAGATATGTTTAAAGCTGGGGAACAACTTTTTTTGCCATACAAAACGATACCTGATTGGGAGATGAAAAGCATTGTTCTTTAAAAGTAGAGAGCACATTCGTTTTGTGGAAAAGCATATTTGTGATTGGTTAAGAAAAATCAGTTTGAACGTGGAGTACATATTATAGGATAACATTTGCTCAACTCAACCACACCTGCTACTTGCATTTGGAAGGTACTGTTCGAACTTAAAACAATCGTGAACTTTTAACCTGCACGTGCCATTAAATGCTCGAGAAACTGTTGCAAAAAAATATTGTAAGGTTTAAAAAAATTGATGAACTTTTAACCTGCACGTTTTGTAGAATGTTCGAGAAAGTGTGTTGATAGAATACGTTGCACTGCTGACTTCTATGTGTCATTGAATATGAAAAAAATGATATAGAAAATTAAAAAGAAACTAATAAAGAGAAGTTTTGAAACGTAAAAGAATCAACAAAGTATTCTAATTTATTCTTTACATATATTTATGTGTGGAGGAACAAAATTATAGAAACAACAGCACCAGGAAGAGGAAGAAGCAGGGAGTGGGGGGAGAGGGGGAGATGGGCACAATGGCTTACATGCACAATCAAGTGCAGCACAAGTATAGACAAACAATGGCCAAAATGAAATACACCAACAAGGAGCATAAATTGCACAACCCTCCACCATCACACGACTGAACGAGCATAAAAGTGAAAACTACTCTGCATTCATACAGGATGTGTACAAAGGCCGGTCATGGGTGTTGTGGGATGTCGGTGACCGTGGTCATCATGGATGAGATGCCCAGCACGTGGCACATGGGCGGGTTCACTGTGTGTTACGTTGCCAAACAGCTGCTCCTCCCTCCCACGAGCCCCCACACTTTTGTACGGTGCACTTTTGTATCCTGTGCACTCGTACGGCACAGTATTGAAATGCCTATTCCGGCATATCCTGCGGCATTCCAACTACACCATGAGAGTGCCGTTTGGTGGTGGTGCATGCCACTTTACAACATCGTCTCCTGAGGCCCTTGTGGCAGGCCACACCAGATCATAGAGACACACTTACCGCACTTCCTGCATATGGACATGTCCAAGACACCCCGTTTCCCTTGCCGGATAGGCACATCCCTGCGTTGACCTTTGTACGCCAGACCAGCACACGTTTGTTGTGCATGCAGGAAGATGCGTGCGTAGCTTCCTGTCCAGAGTCACTGCCAATGCTGAGGTGACATTGTAACGTCTGCTGAAGACAGCACACTGTGATGTTGCAGGGCCCATGCCTGTCATGCTAACTCAGTGGCCACATGGACGCACTTGCACAGTTGCGGATTTGGGGGGCGTTGGCGGTCCTGCGGTCATTGCGATGAGTAATGTGGCCCTCATTGTTATCCCTGTATCATGCTCATTGACTCTATGGCACCTGTGGGTGTTCTGGTGTGGCTCTTGGATGTGTTTCCTTTCATGATGCTGGTAGTCATCCTGCTTAACACCAGCAGAAAGCAGGTGTAAAATCCCTGGTGGTAACGTGGGTTATCCCCAGAATTTCTTTTGCATTGCAGTTGTTGTGAAAGTTGTGATGTGATTTTTCTGTGTAAAGAACAGTATACGAACTGGGCAGTGTATCCCGTCAAGATCCAGCACCTGACCCACTATTCCTAATCAATATAAATACAATGAGAAGTCTTCATTGATTTTGTGTGTACACTGTAAGTGCAGGCACTACCTCAGTGCAATTCAATACAGGATTTAAGTATTTAGAAGAAATCGCAAAGGTGTCCCTCGTGACTTTTTGCATGGGAACAGCTTCTCTGCATTTTATTATCAGCACTTTAATGAACCTAAAGTTGAGATAAATCTAACACAGTATTCAGAAGTTGGTGCAAACTGCAGAGATCACCAGTATTCCCGTGATAAGTGCCCCAAAATTTAACACCATAGTGGATACCAGCAAATAACAATAATAAGAACAAGAAAGAGTCACACAGCAGTTAAGAAAACAAACAAAAATGTAAACAATTTTTTTGTGAAACTTTATTTTTTTATAAACATATATAAACCATAAACTATTTTCACATGTTTTTATATATATATATATTTATATATATATATATATATATATATATATGGTGTGTGAACAAGAGCACTCGTTGCTCGAAACATGTCGCCTGAGAGGTTAATAAATCTACCTTTCCGACAGCCTGGGGTCTGTGTCTTCATTTCGCCGTGTGTCGGAAGTGGTGAAGATTCGTGGTTTATATATATATATATATATATATATATATATATATATATATATATATATATATATATATATATATATATATATATATATATATACAATATGAACCAATAAACAAAATTTAACAAAAATAATAGAAAACAACAAGGTGGAAGACTCCTTTGGAGACCATGGGTGTCGACAACAGAGCCTGGAAAATAAAGCACAAAATAAGGACGTGTGTAATGCGCATATCAAAGGTCTGAGAGAGAGAAACAGAGAAGGAAAAACAACCCAGAGACAAAAAGAGGGGGAAGGAAAGAAAGGGAGTGAGAAATGGAGAAGGTAGAGAGAGATAGAAGGAAAGGAATGAAGAGAGTGAGACAGAGAGTGAAGAGAGGGAAGTGAGAGAGAGAGACAGAGAGAGAGAGAGAGAGACTCTGCGCATCCATGAGCAAATAATTACCTGGTGTCAGTGGAATGTGCAGCAGTGGGCGGACTTCATGTGCCTGTCAAAACCCCGCCGATCTCAGAGCTGTTGCTGAGTACTGACTCTTGAATGGCAGAGACCACATCAGATTCTGCACGGATCTTACAGATGTCACTGAGTCCTGAGTCCTGAATGGCAGAGACCACATTAGCTTCTTCGCTGATCTGACAGATGCCGTTGAGTCCTGAATGGTGGAGAACACATCAGCTTCTCTGAGGCCCTGCAGATCTCACACATGTAGCTGAGTCCTAATTCGTCAATGTTGAAGACCACCTCAGGGTTTGGTGGCGCTAAGCCTGTGGAACTCAAGTCCATGCCACTTGGGGGTAGCCCCCTGATGGCCACATGAGTTTGGGGTGGCACTAACCCTATACATTTGAAGTCCACACCAAGGGAATGGTAGGCCCCTGATGGCCATACAGCTGAGGGTGCGACTAACCTTCTGTGCAACTTTTCATGGACTCCTTATGGTTGAGACCCGTGGAGCGTTCGCCAGCTAGTCAGCACTGGCAATAAAGGAAGTGACGCTGTCGATCTATTATATTTGCGTGGTCACATGGCCTGCGACGCATGTGCCAGATGGGTGTGGTGTGTGTGCAAACCTGCCCTAAGGGAGTGACCATGAGATGTTGAGAACTAGACCACTGATCTGCACACCAACAGCGAGTACGCCTTCGACAGGTAGCTATATGGGGCCAACTTTGGAACGTAATCGGAGTGGTGTGGTGTAGCGTGGCGTGGCATATGATGGAATAGGGCAGGGATAGCCACAATAATTCGGACGGCTTGTAGTACTGCATCTGAGAGTTGAGCAGAAGGGCTGCAGCTGTCCCTCTGCAAGCCTGGGTGCCAACTGTTCATAAGTCACACTATATAAGTATTGAAGAATCATTTTGTGATTCAGTCCATCAGCTGGCATCTGTCCAAGGCATTTGTGAAAACATAACGAAGTTCTTTCTGTGAGAGATACCCCTTTGACGCACCCTCTCCCCACATTAGCAGGTAACGCAACCTCTTCCCACATTACCAAAGCACCCCAACAACCTTCTTGGGCCCAGAAGTGTCCCTGTGCGGTGGGACAAAGAAGAATCTTAGTCATGTATGGATTTACATATAAAAAAATATTTAAAGAAAAGAACACCAAATAAGACTGAAGGGAGTCTGATGCTATGGTCGCTGACACTAAGTTGGGGTCACTGCCATTCAGGACTCAGGACACAGTTACACATGTGGGATTGGTTTGTGTTAAATAGGGTTAGTGGCACAAGAAGCATTGAGACTGTATGAGCCTGTGATGGTGCTTGGTGTAGACGGCCTCACTGGGAGTAATTTGGGTTGCCTACTGGTCTGCGTCATGTGGAATCTGGACTCTAGCTGAATTGTGAGCTCTGCTGACCGTAGTGTAGGCCAGAGGTAGTGATGGAGAAGGACCCACAGCCATGTGCATACGTTGGTGGCCCCACAGGTCTGCCCAGTGCAGATTCAGTTGCACCACTTGTTGCCAGCCTTCAATATGGAAATACTCCTCACTAATCAAAGGGAGTCTGGTGATGTGGTTGTTGCCACGAAGTTGGGGTCATTGCCATTCAGGACTCAGGACGCAGTTACACATGTGGGATCAACTTGTATTAAATAGCGTTAGTGGTACCAGAAGCATTGAGACTGTATGAGCCTGTGATGGTGCTTGGTGTGGACGGCCTCACTGGTAGTAATGTGTGTTGCCTACTGGACTGCGTCATGTGGAATTGGGACTGTATCTGAATTGTGAGTCCTGCTAACCATAGTGTAGGCCAGAGGTAGCGATGAGGAAGGGCCCACGGCCATGTGCATACGTTGATGGCCCCACCGGCCTGCGTAGTGCAGGTTCAGTGGTGGCACGTGTCGCCGGCCTTCCATATGCAAATACTCCTCATTACTTGAAGGAAGTCAGGTGCTGTGGTCGCTGTCACGAAGTGGGGGTCACTGCCGTTCAGAACTCAGGACACAGTTACACAATAGGGTTAGTGGGAGTACATGTCGCCAGCTTGCATATCGAAATATGCCTCACAAATTGAAGGGAGTATGGTGCTGCGGACTTGGAGGTCCCTGTCATTCAGGACTCACGACACAGTTACACATGTGGGATCGGTTTGTGGTAAGAGGGTTAGTGGGAATATGTGTCGCCAGCTTGCATATCGAAATATGCCTCACAAATCGAAGGGAGTATGGTGCTGTGGTCGCTGCCACGGACTTGGGGTGACTGCTATTCAGGACTCGGGACACAGTTACACATGTGGGATTGGAATGAGTTGAACAGAGTTAGCGGCACCACGTGTCGCCGCCGTTGCATATGGAAATATGCCTCAATCATCGAAGGAAGTGTGGTGCTGTGGTCAGTGCCTCAGACTTGGGTTCACTGCTGTTCAGGACTCAGGACACAGTTGCACATGTGGGATCAGCTTGAGTTGAACAGAGTTAGTAGCACCACGTGTCGCCGGTCTTTTATACCGAAATAAGCCTAGCTGATCGAAGGGAGTCTGGTGCCACAGACTTGGGGACACTGCCATTCAGGACTCACAACACAGTTACAAATGTAATTGGCTTGTGTTGTGTCGGATTGGCTTATGTTTAAGACGGTTAGTGGCACCATATGTCGCCGGTCTTCCACAGTGAGGCCGGGGGCAGTGGTGAAGAATGGCCCACAGCCACGTGCATACGTTGGTGGCCCCACCGGCCTGCGTAGTGCAGGTTCAGTGGCACCATGTGTCGCCTACCTTCCATATGCAAATTCCCCTCACTAATCGAAAGGAGTCTGGTGCTGTGGTCACTGCCACGAAGTTGGGGTCACTGCCATTCAGGACACAGTTCCACATCTGGGATTGGCTTGTGTTGAAGATGGTTAGTGGTACCACGTGTCGCCGCCATTGCATATGCAAATATCCCACGCTGATTGAAGGGAGTCTGGTGGTAAGGTCACTGCCACAAAGTTTGGGTTGCTGCCATTCATGACTCAGGACACAGTTACACATGTGAGATCGGCTTGTGATGAACAGGGTTAGTTGGCAACACGTGTCAGTGGTCTTCCATAGTGTAGGCCGGAGGCAGCGGTCTGCAAATGCCCACACGCATGTGATATTAACTTGAGCTGCACAGTTTGCGAGCATTTGGTCTTCTTAACACATTATAGTCTCTTACACAATTTGCGTCGCTGCTAATCTTGAATTGTGAACTGTAGTAACCCCAGTGTAGGCTGGAGGCAGGGGTCAGGTTGGGCGCACAGCCACGTGGCATTGAGTTGATCTGCGCTGTTAGCGGCACCTGGAGCACTCAGCATGTGCTCACTCTGCGATGATACTTGGTCCCGGCGGGCTGCACTGGGAGCGATGTCTTTTGTCTAATGAATTCTGCCGTAATAAGGCCATGTGAAAATGACTTATGGTGCAGTGAGTTAGCGGCAACTGAAACACACAGCATGTGTGCAGCCTGTGATGATGCGCCGTCCGGGCGGGCCGCACTGGGAACAACGTGTCTTGCAAACTGTACTGCATCATCTGCAATCGCCACTGCAACTGAATTGTGAGCCCTGCTGTTCGCAGTGTAGATCAGAGGCAGTAGTAGGTACAGACATAAGACTGCGGTGCTGTGCTGTTGGGTTCGTGGGGGACTTGTGTGGAGGAGGCCCGTGGTCATGACGGCAGACACGTGCCAGGGTGAGGGCCGCCGCTCTGGCAGACTCGTTAGTCTTCCCACAAGGGAATCATGCCCACGGCCTGGCCTATTTACTCATACGCTGGAGTGGTGTACGTTGGACCAGTCCACTCTGCTTCCATTTCCAGGGGGGACAACGCAGCTACACTGCTGATATCTTCCCCATTGCGTGAGGTAACATGGTTGCATCCACTGTGCACTACACTACAAGTATCAATACTATATCTCCAGATGGAGAGGTTTGTTCTTTGCATAGTGAGGTCTGTGGAGCACATCACCGGTGCACTTGGCATTGTGTGCATTATTATTGATGGACGACTTGCCTCCTTCACAGATACTTGGTTGCCACATCTCCCAACATTCAGCTATTGTGCGGCTGTGGGTCCACAGCATTTTGGGAAGGTCCAATGTCCTGTGATGCCAGGAGAAAAGGTTTTGGTACATAGGAACCAATGGCGCTCTGCAAGGTATACAGAGGTCAAGTGAACATAGAATTAATTACTATGGTGCTGACAGGAAAGGGGCGACCCTTCTAACCCCTTACTTAGTGTTCAAAACATCAACCACATGTAACATTTACAATAGACCTGTGCACACAAAATCAAAAACAGAGTATGTTCATATTCTACACAGAAAAACAATGGTCGCTGTGAGTTTTCTTGTTTCTTTTAATACTTGTTGGCACAAAGACCAATCAGCCGACACATGTTTCATCAGAGAACAGTAAACTCTGACTCTTCAGGGCCAAGTCGTAATAGAAGGTATGTGTATTTCCTATACCGGTCATAATTCCAACCCGGTCTGTGTCTTGGATTACGCGGAAAAGGCCACGTGCAAGAAGTAGGTCAAGAGGTCCCAACTGATGATAGAACTTGTATTACGGAATCAAAGTTGCAAAGAGAGGTAAATCAGGCATCCACATCAGTGGGGAATCAAGCACAGGGTAAGCTTTACTTGTCAATATTCTGAGAATAATTTGAAACCAATATGTGGTCGTTGAGGGACGGATAAGTCCATAAAATGCAATGTTTGTGGAGCTGTAAAAGACCAAACCAATCTTCTTAGACACAGAATAGGTGTCGAAAATTAGGAATAGGAAGGAGACCCCATGTCTCGGCGGCAAGGAGCAATCCGGGTAGTTAAAAGTTGATGTTAATTTGTTACTGGTAACTCGGCCTATCGGCTGTTTTTGGATCACATTGCAGATTTGGCTGGTCATTGAAAATATGGGGAAGTGGTGCTTTAGTTTTTAGTTTCCATGGGAACGCTTACTTTGCATATCATTAGCGTTAGTTGTGGGTCTCGTTGGTGGCGATTCTTTTTGGCTGAATGTATAGATGGAAAACTGGTGAGATTTGCAGTTTTCATCAGGTTGAGAATGGGATAATAATTTAAAAACACAAAAAATAGGTTTAATGAACATTATAATTAGAAATTAGCATTTAAAAAACCTTTGAAATTCCTCGAAAAAAAACATAGGTTTCAGGCATGTTATAGCTAGAAATTAGCATTTAAAAAAGCATTGAAATTCACTGAAATAACCATAAATTTCAGGGACGTTACAGTTAGAAAATATGCAGTTAAAAAACCTTGAAAATTTGCTGAAAAAACCATAGGTTTTAGGGACGTTATAGTTAGTTGGACATTTCACTCATACAAAATGATAGAAATTACACAGTTATAGCTAGTGGAGCTAACTATAACTCGCGCCCCCGCAATGCACTGCTGATGACATCACATATTACATCATTCATGACAAGGTCAGTGACATTACTGATGTCATCACTGATGACATCTCAAATGACATCACTGATAACATCATCCACGTGGAAATCTGATGCACCTCATCAGACCCTAATATAACTAAGTATGGGCGGATTTTGCAAATCAGCGGTTCGCAAATTCGTGCAAAATTGCAAAAAAACCCGCAAATTTGCAGATTTCCCTGCGAAATCACAGATTTGTTTGCGATTTTTCACCACCGCTAGTGTGTGGGGGGGGTCAAACAGGGGGGCTTCTATGCGAGTTCACATGCCTCTTGTGTGTATAAAAGGACAGGCACCGATCAGAGCAGCAAATGATGAGAAAGAAGCTTGTGGTGCCAGGAACTGCCTGGGGATAGAGCATGTGAAAGTCAAGGATGCAAAGGCCTCCATCAAGCATCAGAGCTAATTTTCGACGGTAGATATGGAGAGAACACACACCTGCCCAGCCTCAACAAAGAGCACACTTTTTTTGGGCTGATTAACTTTGCCATCGCCCTGAAGGGCGCCGGGGTCCCTCGAGTGAGCTGTCCATCATAGTGGCTAAAGGGCGGGAAGACGGTACACACCGCTAGTGTGTGGGGGGCAAACGGGGGGGCTTCTATGCAAGTTCACATGCCTCTTGTTTGTATAAAAGGACAGGCACCGATCAGAGCAGCAGATGAGGAGAAGAAGCTTGTGGTCACAGGAACTGCACGGGGAAAGAGCTCATGAAAGTCAAGGATGCAAAGGCCTCAATCAAGCATCATAGCTAATTTTCGACGGTAGATATGGGAAGAACACACACCTACCCAGCCTCGACAAAGCGCACATTTGTTTGGGGCTGATTAACTTTGCCATGGTGCTGAAGGGCGCCGGGGCCCCTCCAGTGAGCTGGCCATCATAGTGGCTAAAGGACGGGAAGATGGTACATACTGCTAGGGTGTGGGGGGGGCAAACGGGGGGGGGGCTTCCATGCGAGTTCACATGCCTCTTGTGTGTATAAAAGGACAGGCACCGATCAGAGCAGCAGATGAGGAGAAAGAAGCTTGTGGTCACAGGAACTGCACGGGGATAGAGCTCGTGAAAGTCAAGGATGCAAAGGCCTCCATCAAGCATCAAAGCTAATTTTCAAAGGTAGATGTGGGGAGAACACACACCTGCCCAGCCTCGACAAAACGCATATTTTTCTTGGGCTGATTAAGGAGGTACTAAATTTGACCTTCAACTCAGGCACCTGCTTTATCTATATCTGTAAGTGCTTCCTGCAGGAGCCTCATTGTCTACTTGTAACTATTCTCCGAACCTGCTTCGAGGGTCAGAGCAGGGTCAGAGAATAGTTGCAAGTAGGCAAGGAGGTGCTGTTCAGGAAGCACATACAGGGTTACAGCAGGTGCCCACGTTGAAGTTAATTTCTTTGTAACCATTTTGTGAATGGTACAAAGAAATTAGCTTCAACTTAGGCACCTGCTGTAACCCTGTAAGTGCTTCCTGAGCAAAATTTGTCCCACTCGCGTATTCACGGATTTTGCCGCGATTTCGCACGATCCGCAAATTTACGAGCGGAACGAATTTTCCGCCCATACTTAAATATAACACTTGATACACCCACTCTAAAATACAGGCAATAATTTTCAAAACCATTAACACACAAATACCAGTTAGTACATATCCACTCATTATTTGTAGGTCTACACACACATCCACTCATTCACCCATACAGTCACTCATACATAGTCAGCCATCAATACAGCATTATCATATCCAGTCACATATCTATACAGACACTCACACACCACCTCTCATTGATAGTTATTCACACACCTAGTCAGTCATGGAATAATCAATCACACTTTCATTTACTCACCTGTACAGTTATACACATACCACCTCACTTATTTAAATATATACTAACACATACTTGCACTCCAATACAATAACTAATACAAGCACACACTGATCCATACAGGCACTCTCACAATCACGCACTTTCACATATACTCATTTATACACTCCAACCCTCATATATACTGCCTTTTACAAATGCAGTTACTCACACATGTACCGATGAGGCATCCATTCACTCACCAAGACACTCATACACACACTCACCCAGCCATAGAGACCTTCAAAGATATAGACTTAAACACATATACCCAGTGAATTATCTACTCACATATCTATGCACAGAGTCACACCCCTCACCCACCCACACAGACACTCTGGCACCCATACAGTTACTCAGACAAGCAATCAATAACTGATATAGACCCGCATTTAGCTGCTAACCAAACCATGCAACTGCTTACACACCAACTGACAACCTAAAGTGTGTGAATGTCTGTATCAGTTGGTAACACATGTATTAAGCAAGACATAATTAACCACTCGGTTATACAGTCAGTCACACAATTTCTTAATCATTGATCCTTACTCTTATACACCCATTCATTCTTCAGTACACCTTTGCATATATGCATACAAAAAAAGGGGGAAGACGGTTGACTATATGGTTCTGCACCTCTTGCCAGTTTTGAAATCCAATATCCCACGCAAACAGCTCTGGCACCAACCGTCTATTGTTGCCACTGTGCTCCAGATCCTTCAAACTATCATTGTTTGGGCGTGCGTAAGGGAAAGAAGTCCAAAAATCACCAGGAAAATTTTGATAACATTTCTTTTATTTCATTTTCAGAATGAGAATTTTTTACAGTCCAACCAACGCGTTTTGTTCTCCATCTGAGAACTTCATCAGGGCTAAGAAACGGTAAAACGCCGTTTAGTACAGTGCATAAAGAAATCAGTAAATTTTACGATTGTTCGTGAAAGAAAATAGTCGATTTCAAGTAGGGGTTCCCAAAAGGAATATATTGTATATAGGTACTGAAGAGTTGCAGAAGACCGTCAAATGTGTAGAGTGATCCTCGCAATAATGGTGCTAACTTATATCAGCATAAGGTTGCAAAAGAGAAAAAGGTTTATGGAACTCCTTGACTGGTTCAATCCAAACCTAAATAAGGATGGTAGACCTCAGAACAACCCTCGTATTTAAAATTGGTATCGACAATCTAAATGGAAAAAAGGTCCTTATGCAGGTCCATTAGGTTATAAAGGGAAAATGTTCCCACCGGCTTTGATATGCCTGTTCTTGCCGGACGCCAAATTCCTGAAGCACTTTATTATGAAGTATGCGGGGGGCTCACGCCCCCCCCACAGCCCCAGGGACCGCCACCCCTGGCGATTTGTTTTAAATAAATAAAAATTAAAAAAACCTGTGTGGGGGGGCTCAAGCCCCCCACACGCCCCGGGTTCGCCACCTCCCCAGGGCACTAATATTTAAAATAGGGGGGTCCGTGACGGACCCCCAGACCACCACTCCCCCGGGGCTTTTAACTGGTGGGGGGGGGCTGCGTGGCCCCCTCCTGGAGCCCTTGATGGCCCTGGGGACCACCACCCCCCAGGGCCGGCTCCTGCAGTGTCCCGGGGTGCCTACCCCCAGCCCTACCATAGCAAACTGCTTTGGTTTTTGAAAGAGAGAGCAGGAATGTGAGGAGCCAGCAGGGACAATGGGGGGCTTTGTGACCCCCCAATGAGGAGGGCCAGGCCCCCTGAGATGGGGTCCCTGGGCCAGAAGTGGCCCGGGAGGAGGCCATGTGGCCCCCCTCCCCAAATAATAAAATAATTAAATAAAAAAAATATGTAGGCCGGCCCCAGGGGATGCAGCCCCCCTTCTTTAAAATTAAATATAAAAAGTGGCATGCCCCAGGGGATGGGGTCCCCAGGGCCTATATTAGCCATGGGAGGCAGGCCACGCGGCCCCTTTCCCCTTAAAAAAACATACTTTTGGGGGGTGAGGCCCTGGGGGATGGGGTCCCCAGGGCCCAAAAAATTGAAAAAGAAGGGGGATACACAGCCCTCCTTCTAAAAAACAAAAACATATTTTAAAAGGGATCGGGAGGAGGCCATGCCCCCTCCCTGCACCTCTCTGCAAATGGGCCTCCTGGCGCTTTTGCAGAGGGATACAACTTGCCCACCAGGAACCTCCAGTATGCGCTAGGGGGCTGTGTTGCAGAGAGGTGTAAAAAGGGGTGTGGTCTCAGAACATCTCTCTGCAACGCAGCCCCCTGGGGCATACTGGAGGTTCCTGGTGGACTAGTTGGCCCCCAGGGACCCCGAGTATGCAAGGGGAATTACTTCCTCCTCTGCAAATGCGCCAGGGGGCTGCGTTGCAGGGAGGTTAAAAAGGGGCGTGGCCTCATTACACCTCTCTGCAACACAGCCCCCTGGCGCATACTGGAGGTTCCTGGTGGGCTAGTTGGCCCCCAGGGACCCCCAGTATGCAAGGGGAATTAGTTCTCCTTCTACAAGCGCGCCAGGGGGCTGCGTTGCAGAAAGGTGTAAAAAGGGGCATGGCCTCATTACCCCTCTCTGCAATGCAGCCCCCTGGTGCATACTGGAGGTTCCTGGAGGGCTAGTTGGCCCCTAGGGACCGCCAGTATGCAAGGGGAATAAGTTACTCCTCTGCAAATGCGCCAGGGGACTGCTTTGCGGGGAGGTGTAATGAGGCCATGCCCCTTTTTACACCTCTCTGCAACACAGCCCCCTGGCGCATACTGGAGGTTTCTGGTGGGCTAGTAGGCCCCCAGGGACCCCCAGTATGCAAGGGGACTTAATCCCCCAACTTAGAACATGCTATGGGCTGCGTTTGCACAGTGGTGAAGGTAGGGGGGCGGGGCTTGAGGTGATATGAGTGCAAACATGCCCTGTGGCGCGTTTTAGGTTTGGAAATTAATTCCTCTTCAATCCAGAGCTCCCCTAGGGTCCAACTAGTCCAACACGTACCTCCAGTAAGCGCCAAAGAGCTGCGTTGCAGAGTGTTGTAAAAAGCTGGCGTGCCCTCTGAACAACTCTCTGCAACACAGCTCCCTGGCGCATACTGGAGGTACCTGGAGGTACCTGGTGGGCTAGTTGGCTCACAGGGGACCTCAGGATTAAAGAGAAATTAATTCCTCAACCTAAAACGCGCCACAGGGCGTGTTTGCACACATATCACCTCAGGCCCCACCCCCTTCCTTCACTATTGAGAAAAATATTCCTCTAAAATCAGCCTAACTATGAATTCCGATTTACTCACCTGTTATCAGAAGAGACCTCAGTGCTGCATCTTTCAGCCCACTACTGGTCTTGAAAAGTAATTCTAATCGTAGTTACAGAAACCTGAATTTCATTTCATAGGCTAACATCGACTGGTTTCACTTGGAAATTCTTCTAAGTTTGAAGTTTTGGAACTTTAAAAAATTCCTCAAAAATCAGCCGAACTACGAATTTCGATTTACTCACCTGTTATCAGGAGAGACCTCAGTGCTGCATCTTTCAGCCCACTACTGATCCTGAAAAAAAATTGTAATCATAGTTACACTAACTTGAATTTCCTTCCATAGGCTAACATTGACTGGTTTCACTTGGAAATTTTTCAAAGTGTGGAGTTTTGGAAGTTTAAAAAATTCCTCAAAAACCAGCTGAACTACGAATTCAGATTTATTGACCTGTTATCAGGAGAGACCTCATAGCTGCATCTTTGAGCTCACTACTGTTCCTGAAAAGTAATTTTAACCGTACTTACCAGTAACTTGAATTTCCATAGGATATCATTGCCTGCTATATAAACTGTACATAAATAAAAATTATATAAAATAAAAAATAAAAGTATTACAATTTCAATATTTTTAAAAACATTTTTTTTGCAATTTATATTAAAAATATGTACTATAATTTAAAAAATAATATATTAAAAATAAATACTTTAAAAAAAGTAGTAAATCAGATTAAAAAAAATAACACTTCATAGATGTCCTCAGTGATGTCATTTAAGATGTCATCAGTAATGTCATTTGAGATGTCATCAGTGATGTCATGAGTGATGTCACTGACCATGTCATGAATGATGTGATATGTGACATCATCAGCAGTGCATTGCGGGCGCGCAAGTTATAGTTAGCTGAACTAACTATAACAGGGAGTTTCAATGGTTTTGTATGAGTGCAATGTCCAGCTAACTATAACATGTGTGAAACCTATTGTTTTTTCAGTGAATTTCTAAGGTCTTTTAAATGCTAATTCCTAACTATAACATGGCTGAAACCTATGGTTTTTTCAGTGAATATATATATATATATATATATATATATATATATAGTTTCAGTTTCAGTTTCATCAACTTTTATTCGATTATAAAATTGCATAATCATAAAAAGTACAGTTTTATGGAAAACATAAATTAATACAATGGGAGAGAATCATTTGCATTGGGACACATGAAATGTTAAAAGACAATTTTTCGACGAGTTGTTATTACAGTTTTTAAAAAGGTCGCTATCGATTTTGCTTCATATGGGGTTTTCGGTGATTGGAGGTAGGCGAGTGCTGGATGTGTGTGTCTAATTTCACTTAGACGGAGGAGGGGCAAAATCCATTTTTTCCTTGCCGGTCTGTAGTATTTACAAAACAAGGTGACATGTATCGTTGATTGTTTGGAGACCCCATCACAGGGGCAACATATCAAGTTTCGAGACCAGTTATTCAATTCAGGAAATGAAACCATGCGGAAGAAAAGGTCAAACCGTAATCTTGTCAGTAGGAGTTTTTCATAGTTCGAAAGAAAGAACGACAAGTAGGGCTGTATTCCTTTCTCTATCTGCAGTATACAGATTTTTTCGTTTTGTGTTTTGACGATCTCGGCTTGGTTACGAAGTTCCCTTAGGTGGCCCATGCATAGTTCTTTCAGCTGTTTCTTTGAGATATCTTCTATTGATGGTGGTTCTAGAAAATATTGCTCACGATCTAGGTCTTGGAAGAATTTGTGGATGTAATTGAGCCATGGTATTTTTCTCCAGTGTGCTAGGCCAAGGCATTCAGTAATGAGGGAACGTGTTATGTGGCTTTCGGGGTTACACCATATACGGTGCCAGAGTATGAGAGGCTGGCATCGTATAGTGTCTGTCACATGTTCCATGCCCAGCTCCCGATGTGAGGCTAAAATCGGCGAGCTTTGAGGTAGAGCTAAAATATATTTAATGAATGCGTTCTCCGTAACCTGGAGTTGGTCGATGCATCCGTGGCCCCAGATACCTGCTCCATATGTGGCCACACTGTGGCATTTTGCATAATATATCGTAAGCAGTTCCGCTGGGGCTGGTTTACCTAGTTTCCTGGAGAAAGCTTTTAATGCTGATACTGCTCGGCGAAAGTTGAGAATTCTGGCTTCGATTGCCTTGTGCCAGGTCATTGTGTCTTCCACTAATATGCCCAGGTAGGGGTATACCGACGTTTTTTCCAGTCTGTTGTTATTAATGAATATGGATTTTGAGACTCCCCGTTTTGATCCGATGGTCATTGTGTACGTTTTTTTGATATTTACTTTTAGGCCCAGGGAGTCCATGAATGACACGTATTTGTTCAACTGTCGCTGGAGTTGATTAGATGTCCGGGCCAGGATGACCGAGTCGTCGGCATACAGGAGGATGGGTATCGGGCGGCGTGCTATCTGTGGGAGGTCCTGGCTCCCTTCCAGCATGGCCTGTTCAAGCCCGTTGGTGTATAGGTTGAACAGGAAGGGAGCCAGCACGCACCCCTGCCTTACTCCTCGTGATATTTTGAAGGGGCGTGATAGTTCGCCGCCGATGCCATAACGAACTCGGCCTTCCGCGTTGGTATAAAGTTCCCTCAGGAAAGCTAGTATGGGTGGGTCTACTCCGAGATTTGTCATGATCTGCCACAGCTTTGCGTGCTGAACGCAGTCGAATGCCGCGCTCAGGTCTATATATATATATAACCTACTGCCGGTCGCCAGTAGGTAGTTATAGTTAGGATTTTTTTCAATGCAAAATCTCAAAATTCCATTTGGAATAACTTTGGGGCCGGTTGACGAATCTGCTTGAAAAGTTCCTCAAATTTGCCTCGCGGAGCTCCGGTCCTTCCTCAAAAGGTTTGGGGGGATTCGTCAAGCGGGGGCCGAGATAAAAGGGGGGTCCCAAAACGTGTTTCCCCATGTTAATTTCCATAGGGCGGTCAAACTCTCTTTTAGCCCGAACGGCTGAATGGATTTGCACCAAACTTTGCAAAATTGTAGGGACTGGTAGCCCGATGTGCCTTTGCTATGTCTCAAGATATGTGCTCCAGTGGATTTTGAGTAATTTAGGTTAAAAAATATATATATATCTATGGTAGCTCCCCGGTACGCGCACCGGGGTGCGCCCCGGGCGCGACACGCGAGGTGCGCACGGAAATCTGATTGGCTCTCGGGTGTCTGTAAACACTCGAAACAGTCCGGAGCGGCCGCCATCTTGTGTCTCGGTAGGATCGAGACACAAGAGGTGGCCAAAACAAAGGGGGAAATGACCATAAAGGGGCAGGGTAGACCCCCCCCTGACCCCCTAGGTTTGATGTGGGGGCTATAAAAGGGCCCCGCGGGGCACAATTTATTATTTTGTTTTTCGTTTTGCGCGCGGGGAGCACCTGGTAAGCGCACCGGGGAGCGGACCGGGGAGCGTTCCATGAGGAAAAAAGAATGACAGAGTTTTTTAAAAATGAATCCTTTTTTTTATAAATTGGAGGTAGTTCTGAAAAGAACTGTTTTTTTTCTTCTTTTTGTTGTTTTATATATTTTTTAATTTTTTTTGAACATTTTGTACTTTTTTTGGCTTTTCAAAAGAGTTTTATATTTTATTTGTATTTTTTTAGGGGGAGAAACAAAAAAAGGGAATTGAAACTGGCTCAACTGGAGCAAAAAAGAAAAAAAGAAAAAAATGACTTCTTTTTGGGGCACTTGTGATTGTCACCTGCAAGGACGATGAGCTTTACTCTCTTTTCACCATAGGCGATAGGCTTGCCACATGCAGTACAAGTGATTTTAAAATCAGCAAATTGTTGCTGAATACAAGGCATCATCTCTGATGTTTCTGGTCCCGATGAAGTGGGTTTGTTTCTTTGGGAGGTGGTCCTTGATGACTGGGGGGGGGGTTTACTGGCCAGTTCCCTGAGCTCTGCACGAGAATAGTTGTTAGGGTGCTTACGGATCATATGTCGAATCATGGTATTGTTACCAAAGGAATACTTTTTGTTTGGGTTGCCCCTTGAGAGTTGTTCCTTACAGATTAGGCAAGTTACCTTGGCCTCATTCACTTTTTTCTTTCCCTCTGGGAGTGAAAAAAACACCCATGCAATGTGTGACTTGGGCTTGTATGGGGTATTTTGTTCAGGCAGCCATCTTCTCCCATCCTCCTATTCCTCTTCCTCCTCCTCGTCTTCTTGACCACCAATGTCTTGCTAGTTGTGGCGGTGGTGGTGGTGCAGATGCACCAGCTGCTGCTGCTACGGAAGCCAATATATAGATAAAAAAAAGGTACAGAGAGGTACAATCAGGTCTTCCTCAGTCAAATGACAAAGTCAGAATAAGGAAAAAAGGTGGGGTCTTTCATCATTTGGAAAAAAAAAAGGCCTGAACCAATGAGAAGTGTTATTTTCAGGTCACAAGACCAGGGATTTCATCATTATGAAAGTAAAACTGTTCTGCACCAATTAAAAGTGTTATTTTCAGGTCACATGACCGACGCGCTTACGCAACGCGCCCATGGGCGCGCCCGCGCCCCGGGTCACGTCGCGTAAGCGCGTCAGAAGTTTACGTTGCGCGGTCATTTTCGCTCGAGTGCTTCCGGGTGCGCTTACGCCTTGCGTATCACGCGGATGCGGCTACGCGATACGTCACAATCATGTTTTCGTTCGCAACATTGGCGCTAACGGGACGCTTCCCGGAGCGCGTCCCGGGGCACATCAAACGACTACGCTCTCCGGGGCGCTCCCCGGGCCGCGCCCTGGGAGCGCTCCAGGGTAAAAAAAAAAAAAAAATATTCATAATTTTAAAATACAAATAAAATATAGGATTCATTCATTTTGAAAAATATTACATTTCATAGCTACAGACATTTGCTGTTAACCAAATTTTAAACTTCAAAGAAAAAAACATAGGTTTAGGGCCTTATATATAGTTAGGAATTTGCATTTAAAAAACCCAATGAAATACACTGAAAAAACCATAGGTTTAACACCAGTTATAGTTAGGAATTTGCATATAAAAAACCTATTAAATTCCCTGAAAAAAACATAGGTTTCACACCTGTTATAGTTAGCTGCAAATTTTACTGACATAAAACCATTGAAATTCCACGTTATAGTTAGTTGGACTCACTATAACTTGCGCGTGTAATGCACTGCTGATGACGTCACATGTTACATCACTCATGACATGGTCAGTGACATCACTCATGACATCACTGATGACACCATCTTTGTGACAGAGTGACAGACCTCCTTTCAGTGCAAAGTAACTTTTGAAACACATATTCAAAAATAGAAATTAACATTTTCAAAAAAATGGAGATATCCATACCGGTTACAACAACCAATTCAGTAATACCACCATCTATATACACATCCACTCATTCACCAACAGTTCTATATAGTCACTCATACATATACTCACTCATCGTATGTAGTGATACACCAATACATCCTGTTACACACCCACAGTCATCCAAAAGTTACTCACACACATACTCACACATGCAAATAAACTATTGAACATCCATTTATTTGCATTTACAACTATACACACACTACCACCTTACTTCTAAGGAAACGTACACATACTTACGCTCTTAAACAATCACTTATAGAAACACATTCTTATTTAAACAGGAACTCTTACAATCTCACATATACTCACTTATAAACATCAATACTCACATATACTAGATTAAAACATATGTCGTTACTGATAAAGACACTAGTGAGACAGTCATTCACTCACTAACACACACTCATCCACCCATATAGTCCTGCACATTTGCTGTCTTCAAAACACATACAAACAGTGAGTCAGCCATTGATGCATCTATGTGCAAAGTAATACCCCCACCAAACCATTCAGACACTCATACTGATACTAAAAAAACATCTAATAACCCATATACACACACATGTAGCTACTCACCAACCCATGTAGCCATTTATACACGAAGTGAAACACTGATACATATATTTAAATATTTTAACATTACTCGCTAATATATGTATTCACAAAGATACACTTAATAAGCCAGTTAACCAATCAATTTTTTTTTTAAAAAAACATTCATTAAAACATTTATTTAAACATTTATTCTTCCAACGACCTTTACATATACATATATAAAAAATATTTATTTTTCAGTAAGATACACATTCACTGGTTGGCGCCGGTTGACGAATCTGCCTGAAAGTTTCCTCAAATTTGCCTCTCAGAGCTCCGGTCCTTCCTTGAAAGTTTGGGGGGATTTGTCAAGCGGGGCTGAGATAAAAGGGGGGTCCTGAAACGTGTTTTTCCCATGTTAATTTCCATAGGGCGGTCGACCTCACTTTTAGCCCGAAAGGCTGAATGGATTTCAACCAAACTTGGCAAAATTGTAGGGACTGGTAGCCCGATGTGCCTTTGCTATGTCTCAAGATATGTGCTCCAGTGGTTTTTGAGTAATTTAGGTTCAAAAAAATATATATATCTATGGCAGCGCCCCGGTACACGCACCGGGGAGCGCTCCAGGCGCGCTACGCGACTTGGGCGCGGAAAGCTGATTGGCTCTCGGGTGTCTGTAAACATTCCAAACAGTCCGGAGTGGCCGCCATCTTGTGTCTCGGTAGGATCGAGACACAAGAGGTGGCAAAAACAAAGGGGGAAATTACCAAAAGGGGGCAGGGTAGACCCCCCCTGACCCCCTAGGTTTGATGTCGGGGCCATAAAAGGGCCCCGTGGGGCAAAACATTTTTTTATTTTTTTGACGATTTTCGCAGGGGGGGGCGCCCGGTACGCGCACCGGAGAGCGTACCGGGGAGCGTAGCATGGGGAAAACCCAGTTCATTCACTGCGTCACCTCTATGACCTTTCTTGCATCAATACACCCCTTTTGCATACATTACACCTGACGTAGGTATAATGTGGCGCAGGGGTTTACAAAGTGACGCATCTACCTAGATGCGTCACTTTGTAAATATGACTGAACAAGGTGCATGTTTTACGTTGCCGATGCGTCACAAAAAGTGACGTACCGGTGGCGTAAAAGTGATGCATGGCCTCATAAATGAGGCCTTCAGTCTTCTAGTCATGCGTCATATTAAATATATGACGTATTATGTCGCAAGTCCTTACAGATACGTTAGTATTTCAGACGTATCTGTAAGCGCAAAAGTGATGCATTGCTGGAGTGTGTCACAAAAAGGATGCAACTCCAGAAATGCATCCTTTCACATGGGGCCAGGCCCCATGTGAATGGGCCTGCATCAGTCTTACGCCTGCTGTGAAACAGGCGTAACATTTGGACGCAACAGCGTCATAAAAGTGACGCAGTGATATCTCATAGATTTCACTGCGTCACCTCTACGACCCTTTCTTGCGTCAATACGTCCCTTTTGCATACATTACACCTGACGTAGGTATAATGTGGCTCAGTGGCTTACAAAGTGACGCATCTACCTAGATGCGTCACTTTGTAAATATGACTCAATAAGGTACATGTTTTACGCTGCCGATACGTCACAAAAAGTGACGTTTCTGTGGCGTAAAAGTGACGCATGGCCTCATAAATGAGGCCTCCAGTCTTCTAGTCATGCGTCATATTAAATATCTGATGTATTATGTCGCAAGCACTTACAGATACGTCAGTATTTCAGACGTATCTGTAAGCTCAAAAGTGATGCATTGCTGAAGTGTGTCACAAAAATGATGCAACTCCAGCAATGCATCCTTTCACATGGGGCCAGGCCCATGTGAAAGGGCCTGCATCAGTCTTATGCCTGCTGTGAAACAGGCTTAAAATTTGGACGCAACAGTGTCATAAAAGTGACGCAGTGATATCTCATAGATTTCACTGCGTCACCTCTACGACCCTTTCTTGCGCCAATACGTCCCTTTTGCATACATTACACCTGACGTAGGTATAATGTGGTGCAGGGGCTTACAAAGTGACGCATCTACCTAGATGCATCACTGTGTAAATATGACTGAATAAGGTACATTTTTTACAGCACTGGTGCGTCACAAAAAGTGACGCACCGGTGGCATTAAAGTGACGCTTGGCCAAATAAATGAGGCCTTCAGTCTTCTAGTCATGCGCCATATTAAATATATGACGTATTATGTCGGAAGTACTTACAGATACGTCAGTATTTCAGACGTATCTGTAAGTGCAAAAGTGATGCATTGCTGGAGCGTGTCACAAAAATGATGCAACTCCGGCAATGCATCTTTTCTTACCCTTCCACACCCCGTTCCTTTTCAACATTTTCTTTGAATATCCACATTCCCCATGTTCACTCTCCTTCTCCTTACTTTCCTTCCCAACACTCACCTTCTTGCAGTCCCCCTACTTCACTTCCTTTCTCCTCTCATACCTTTCTGTTCTTTCTTACTCATTTTCCTTTCCATTATCAATGCACTCCACTTCACTTACTCTTTTTCATTTTTTTAAGAATATAGCTCTTTGATGAGAATTGGAGGTAGTTCTGAAAATAACTTTTTTTTTTCTTCTTTTTTCTTTTTTCATAACAAAAACAGGGAATGGAAACTGCTCAACAGGAGCAAAAAAACAAAACAAAAAAAATTAGGGCTGGGAACGGCAGCGATGGTTCTCCAATGCTCGAACCATGAGCAGAACACTTTGCTCCCCAAAGGTAAGTAGCTGATCACAGTATCTGCATTTCAGGACGCCTTTGTTGAATGCAGGCTGAATGTTCGGAACCAGCTCCTGCGATCTCCCCCTCACCGATGTTGTTGGTCCTCCGGTTGATGTAGAGGCCCCATCACTGGGAACCTCTTGTGCCAGAGCCCTGACACTTTCCCGGGCAAAATTCTGGGGGTGCCTCCTCTCCACATGGCGAAGCATTGTGGAGTTCCCAAAAGAATATTTCTTAGTGGGGTCACCCCGTGACAGGACTGTATGACAGATCCTGCACTCCACTTTTGGAGCAATGACCTTCTTTTGGTCATCAGGTATATAAAAAAAATTCCAGATGAAATGCTCTTTGACCTTCGGCTGAGGAGGCTCTTCATCAATGAAATCATTGGAGTCATCTTCACTGCTGGATGGTCTGGCAGCCATTATTATCCAAGATATCCTAAGGCAGGTCTTTCAGTCACAAAAGTGAAAGAAGAAGTGAAGGAAATGGGTGGGGATTTCATTCTTTGTAAAAAAAACTGTTAGCAACCAAAAAAAAGTGTTACTTTAAGGTCACATGACTTGACGCACTGACGCTGCGCACACCGGAGCGCTTCCGGGGGCGCTTACGCGGAGCGAACGTAGGCGCTTCCAGGGCGCTTACGCGGCACGCCTAAGTGACGTTTTGATAGTTTCACGGAAATGCAAAATTATATTCATTTCCTTATTCAAAAAAACTGCTTTAATATGTATGGTACAAAATGTCTTGCGTTATTATTTACTTTTCATTCATATTTTTTTACACTAACGCAAGTAGCGCTCTGGGTGCGCTTTCCGGAGAGCTTACCGGTGCGCGCACCCAGAGCGCCCCAGGAAAAAATGATTAAAAAAAAGTAAAAAATATTATTATAAAAAAAAAATAAGACTAATTAATACTCACACAAAACAGAAAATTAAAAAAAAAATCGTAGGTTACAAACTCGATATAGAAAGGAATTAGCATTTAAAAAACCTATGAAATTCACTGAAAGTACCATAGGTTTCACACCAGTTATAGTTAGGAATTAGCATTTAAAAAACCTATTAAATTCACTGAAAAAACCATAGGGTTCACACCAGTTATAGTTAGCTTGAAATTTTACTGACATAAAACCATTGAAATTCCCACGTTATAGTTAGTTGGACTCACTATAACTTGTGCGCATGCAATGCACTGCTGATGACGTCACATATTACATCACTCATGACATGGTCAGTGACATCACTCATGACATCACTGATGACACCATCCAGTGAATGTGTGTCTTTCTGAAAAATAAATATGTTATATATATGTATATGTAAAGGTCGATGGAAGAATAAATGTTTAAATAAGTGTCTTAATGGATGTTTTTTTTAAATTGATTGGTTAACTGGCTTTTTAAGTGTATCTTAGTGGCTATACGTGGTATAGAGTGAGGCTCTTGATTAAATTAGGCTATCACTCTAGTAGAGCTCCAATATGGGATTTGCCTGCACCCCCAGCCTGGGCGGAAGATGCATTAGCATAACCACTTAAAGAGGCTTGAATTGTATCCTGGGGTGACTTGTTTATTGATGGATCTTTACTCCCATGGAATTACATGGTTAACATAGTTGGGCCAAGACTCTCAAGATTCAAATATCTTCAAATCACAAGTTGGGCTCAGGCATTTCGTATACAGTCTACGCGGAACAGTAGCTTACCTATAGGGGGAGGGAGTGAATTAGAGGCGTGTTTGGTGGACAAACCCCCTGTAAAGAAGGAGGTCTCGCTTTGGTACAACATGATTTTAGAGGAAGCAGATGGCAAATTTTGTCTCCCAAAGCTACTGTGGGCTGAGTCGATGCCAGGAAAGGACGTGGAAGAACTCTGGACAACTTCATGTAGGGTGTTGTGGGACTTGGTTAAACCTGCCTGGCTCCTAAGGAACCATTTATTCACAATGCATAGGGCCTACTATTCCCCACAGAGGCTGTCAAAATTTTCCCTGACAGGTCCGGTCTCTTGTCCAAGATGTGGTTTGGGGGAGGCGTCCGATATTCATATGTTCTTCGAATGCCCGCAAATCACCTCCTTCAGGGACTCCATAAGTAACAAACTGTCCTCAATACTGGATTTTCACATCTCCATAGATCTGGGCCTAGTTATCTTTGGACTGAGCGGGAAGTCCCGCAGGTCAGCCTCTAACCTGGTGTTCTATTCCATTCTGGCGGCTCGCAGGGAAATTTGCAGACATTGGAAGGACGCCTTGCCACCCACTTTTTATGAATGGCGTTCTTCTATCCTCCAGATCTAAAAACTCGATCTGGCAAGGGGAGGGAATCATGGAAAGAGAGCCTTTTGGTATCAGCTGGAGTGGTCACGTTGAACCTGGGTTTTTTTTTCCCCCAGGTCTAATGATTAATGCAGACATGGTTCACCCTCTGGTTCAGCTGCAGCATGTAGCGGTGCTTTTGGGGCCCTGGTACCTCAGGCGCAATTGATCAACAAAATAGCCCATACGTCAGAGTTTCATGGCTTGCCAGCAGATACTGTTGGGATTTGGTCGCCATCTTTCCTACGCTATCCCTGCCAGCTGACGCTGAGACAGTACAGAGGCATTGCCTGATTTTCTGCTCTGTGGCAGTTTTTGTTTTGATAGATTGTAGCCATGCACGCAAATGAGGATAAAAAAAAAAACATATTTACATTTTATAGATACACACATTCACTGGATGATGTCATTTGTGATGCCATTTGAGATGTCATCAGTGATGTCATCAGTGATGTCACTGACCATGTCATGAATGATATAATATGTGACGTCATCAGCAGAGCATTGCGGGGGCACAAGTTATAGTTAGCTCCACTAACTATAACTGGAATTTCTAGGGTTTTGTATTAGTGAAATGTCCAAATAACTATAACCTGCCTGAAACCGATGTTTTTTTCAGTGAATTTTTAAGGTTTTTTAAATGCATAATTATTAACAATAACATCCCTGAAACCTATGTTTTTCTCAGTGAATATATATATATATATATATGGCCAGAACAAATTTTTAAGGTCGCTTATTGGTCTTCCTCAATCCACACCACTGGTAACTCTTTTTATGGATCTGGGATGTTACTCAATTAGGGATGTGTTACACTACAGGTTAGTAGCATATTGGAGGAGACTATCGTTGACTCCTGAGCTAGCACACTATGCCCTGGGACTGCTAGAAGTCAGGGATTTAGATGTTAATAGGAAAATTGTGTGGTTTAGCTGTGTCAAAAAATATACTCTGTGGGTTGGGGATGAGCTGCTTGTGGACCTCCCCAGCTGGAAGTATATTTCCAAGCAAAACTGAGCTAAAGGCAGCCTACTGGTAAACGATTAACACAATACAGCTTGCAGTTTCTTCGAGTCCAACTCTGTCCAAAGTCTTTCTTGATATTAAGCATGAAGCCAAATATGAGGGGTACTGGGACACAATTAGATCTTCTCGAGACAAGTAATTATTCCAGTTTTGAGTGGGAGCTTTACCTACAAATGCCTTCACCTCTAAGTTGAGTAACCCACCTACAAATGCTAGTAATTTTCCCCTTCTATCCGAACAGGACCGAAATACTGAGACATATTTTCTTTGCTTGCCCTGCATCCAGTAAACCTAGACGTAGTTGGTTGAAACCCATATGTCTTAATCTGGGCACCAGGTCCAGTAGCGAGGCCTTCAGAATCTTTAAAACATCAGTGGAAGGGCCTTCTGTGATTGCTGCAACAAAGTTTTTGGGCTGGGTGTGGGTGATCCGATGGACTGAAAGGAGGCATAGGTAACTGTCATGTTTTGTCCGACACCCCTGTTTTTTTTCTTAAAGTAGCACCTCTCACTTGATTGTATAGTTTTGATGTTCCCTTAAATCTTAAAACTGAATGCTGATTGTTAGCCAAAGTATTTTTCATGGGTTGTTTTAGAGTTTGTTCTTAACTTATTTATTGTTTTAGCAAGAATAGATATTGTATTAAGCAACAAGTTTCTTGTCATAGAAACATGATGTATTGTTCTATATGGGCGTTAAGTTTATGCTGTCTTAACTTTTGTGATTTTTTATAAATCAAAATAAAGTTTATGAACTACTGAACTATATATATTGTGACCTACATGACATTGGAAATAAAACGCTATTTGGCTGAATAAGGAATCATGTCAGTGCCGTGACATGAGGCAATCGTGTCAGTGCATTCTGGGGCCCGTAGTTGGTATTGCTGCCCACGTGACCACTTGGCTCATACTCTACTCACATGTGAACAAGGCGATTTCCCGCTGAAACGCGTAAGGACACTGAGTATAAATGCTGCATAGACGAATAAAGTCTTGTTTGATAGTAAGCCGGATTGTGGCTCTGTATTTTCTGTTGCTGCGGCGAATTCCTCCATGTTAGACCTGACATCATTGGCTTGAGTCTCTCCTCCATTTTTCTGTTTGCCTCTACTGTTTTACGATGTTTTGCTGGTATATGCTTTGGGCGCCGTGTCACTGCTGATCAGTGCCATAGCGCAAGTGCTCCCTCTGTTAAAATGATGTATCTATTGTATCCATGTTTGGCTTATTTGGTTTACTGTCAGTCCCTAGTCTAGTGCACCAGGAGTGCCGGAGCTTGTAAATACAAATGCCGCTCGTGGGCTTGCAGCACGTGTTGTGCCACCCACAGGAGCGGCCTTGTAAAAGAATGTCTACGGGTCGGTCATTGCGAGACCCACGTGCAGTCTTGCACTGTCACGTCGGCTGCGCAGGTATACCTACTTGACAGCCCCTCCAACCTTCCCTTAACTTCATGTTAGTCACCCCTATGGTAGGCCCATGGGCAGGGTGCATTGTAAGTGTAAGGTAGGACAAGCCTGACCAAGTTGGCATGTCCTGATAGTGAAGTGCCGCCATCTTAGTGCTTCACTATTGCGAGGTAGCCTGCTCTCCGTTGGATAGAATGGGCCACCGGGATTATTAATGCTATGATCCTAGCTGGCTCGGAGAGTACGGTGCAATGTCGAGTTTGGTATCCCTGAGCTCGGGGTTTAATTACGCATCCGTTGGTGTGGATGGTTTTTGGACTCTGGGTTCGAAAGTAGTACTTTTAGAAAGTGTCTATTTTCTTGTCTAACCATATCTGGTCTCTGCTGGTCTTGCGTGTGTGTGACAGGAGCTGGGTGGCTCCAAGAGGTATGGATGAGTCAGTGTGGGATGAGTGGGACATTTACGTTGAGAGTAGGGGGAGAGTAGTTGTTGATAGCCTGCCTTGCCTGATACAATGCTGGCTCCACCTCCTGCCAAGCGACTGATGGCTCTGTGCCTGCCATGGACGATCCTAGCCCCACCTCCTGCCAGGAGGGCGATAGCTCTGCTCCTGCCAGTATCAATGCTGGCTCCACCTCCTGCGGGGCGTCTGAGGACCCGGCCCGGCTCAATGAATAGGCCAGGTGCGACAGCCTAGCTCCACCCACCGCAGACCCAGGATGTTGGGAAACCCCCGGCATAGACAAAGGGATCAAAGACGAAAAGGGGTATAAGAGAAGGACCCCTGAGCTAGGAAATCAGATCACTTCTGACAAGGAACCCTGTAACCAAGGACAAGAAGCCTGCTGATCTAAAGGACTGCCTACCCCTTCTGCCAGTGTGCTGTTGTTGGGGGAATCCTGCAGTGCTTCTTTATTTTTGCCAAGGAACCAGGAGAGAGGAACTGTGTGTGTACTCTCACGCTTGCTAAGAAAATCTCCAAGGACTGGAAGAGTGCCAGTCTCCTGCCGAAGTCACAGGGCTAAAGGACTTTACCTGCTAAAAAGTGCTATCCGCTGGAAGTGTGACTCCAGCACCTCTGAAAGGACCAGCAATCACGACGATCGGACGCTGGGCCCGACCGACGCCAGCAGCAACGCCAGTGAGTAGGAGTACGGCTCTAACTCCAGAGGACCTCGTGTCTGCCCCGCTGCTGATCGCATCAACCGGGTGCCCTTCGACGCCGTGAGCGCTGCTCACTCTGTGCAACTGCATCATCGACAACGCCTGCTGTGGCCTGATCGACACCGAAGACGCGACGCCGGATTGCTCGACGCCGCTGATCATCGTGTGCTTCATTTTCCTAAGGTACTGTGTTGTTGGGGGTCCGTGTGACTCCAGGCCCGGCGCAGCACTCCTCGCGGTCGACGCCGAACCTGTGGATTATCTTTGCCCCAGCGTTGTGTAGCTCCCGTGTGAGTTACCCTGTTGCTAAGAACTGTGTTTCCAAGAAGAAGATTTGCTTGATATAAAAGACTCTTGTGCTAAAGAAGAAACTACCTTTGAACTATCCTTTTTCCTTCCCGAACGTATTTATTCCGATTGTGTACAGTTTTGCCGTTATTTGGTCTTGTGCTAAGTCTTATATAAAGATACTTATTTTTATAATACTACTGTGTCGTGTCCATTTGTAGTGTATTCACTTTATTACTGTATGTGGTCATAATTGCTTAACACACAGCCTCTGAGATAAGCCTGTTCTGCTCTGCCAAGCTACCAAGGGGGTGAGCAGGGGTTATCGAAGGGTGTGATCCCCTTGCCCTGACTAGAAAAGGAGTGTCCCTATTTGTCAGAAGTGTATACCTCTGCCAACTAGAGACAGCCGGTTCTAACATTGGATGCAGCGGTGAGGATTTGGACCTTGCATTTATGACCCATGTACAGTGATTAGTGTGCGCTACGTAGTGAAAGCAGACCATAACGCAGTCACAATCTGATTCGGAAGGATCCTATTTTTGTTCTCCGCTTTCCTGAAACTTGATTTTCTGAACACTGCCAGTTTAACCATGAGTGACAACGGAGTCACTGCCCCTGCTATCGTTGTTGTTGAAGAGTTCGAGAGGAGTAAGCTAAAAAGATACAAGAAAGATGAGCTGAAACACTTTTGCAACCAGTTTGAAGTTCCTACCACCGGCCTCTCGAGAAAAGATGATTTTTATAAAGCATTACAGGCCTGGTGGGAATCCAGAAATCCCTCTGATGTGGTGGTGGTACCCACAGAGGAAGGGGATGAGGAGGTGCCAGTGAATGGACCTGTGCCCTCTCCCGGAAGCAGTGTTTCCTCCAAAGGTCTTTCCCCTGAAGAAAGAGAAGAAAGGGCGAAAGAGCGAGCTTACAACATGGAGATGGCAAGGCTAAAGATAAATGGGCAGTTGGAGTTAGAAAATGCAAGAGGTAGAAGGGAAGCTGATTTAGAGATCAAAAAGTTGGAGTTTGAACGAGAGAAGTTAGCTTTGGAGCGTGAAGCCAGGTTGAGGGAACTGGATATCCAAGCTAAAAAGTTAGAGTTGAATCCCTCTGGTGGCAGCATTCCATCCGAGCCTGCAGAAAGTAAGTTTTACTTCCCGAATGATGTGATCAAAGATTACAATAAGAATGAAGATATTGGTCAATGGTTTAAAGCATATGAGTTAGCATTGTTGGCCCACCAGGTCCCTGAGAAGAATTGGGGAGCGGGGTTGTGGGGTCGCTTTGTGAATGAGGGAAGAGATACCCTGTTAGACATGCCTGTTGCGGATAGGATGTCGTATGCTCATATGAAAGATGCTTTAATGTTGCAATATGGTTTAACCCCCGAGCAGTACAGACAAGCTTTTAGAGAATGTAAGAAATTGCCTGGTACGACGTGGGTTGAATATGTGTCTTATTTTTGCAGAGCCATGGATGGTTGGGTAAAGGGCAGCAAAGTGGAAAGTTATGAAGCTCTCTATGATTTGTTTGCGTGGGAGCACTTGTCTAATAACTGTTTTCCAGAGCTGCGCCAGCACCTGATTGATAGCAAGATATCTAACCCTAGAAAACTTGCTGAGGAGGCGGACCGCTGGGTCAGTACCAGGGTCCACAAGGGTCCAGTGGGAGACTCAGCCAAAGGTGGGCAGGGTCCCCAGCAGAAGAGTGGGGGGGACAAGGGTAAACAGAAGGAGTCTCAGAAAGGGCCCCAAAGTAATCCCCATGGGAACCAAGGGAAAGGTTCCCAGCCTCCCCCTGAGAAGAAGCCAGGGGCCCCGACGGGTAAACCTGTTCATAGGGGCCCCCTAACCTGCTACGGTTGTGGGCAGGTGGGACACCGGTTTTATGACCCCCAGTGTCCCAAGAAGGATTCGAATGCACCGCCGCGTGCACCCCCTCGTCAGTTGGCAAGTGTAGGCTTGGGAGGGGAGGAGATGGTTGTCCATGGTGGGAGGGGTCCCGCAGAAATGTCCCTGGTCTCGCTAGGAGACATGCAAATGGTCCCTCCAACCCCTCTGCCTAGTAACACTAGTAAATATAGGCAGTGGGTGACCATTAATGGCCATAGAGTGGAAGCTCTCAGAGACACCGGAGCGAGTGTGACAGCTGTCAAATGTCACTTGGTGTCCAGAGAGCAGGTGGTTCCCCACGCATTCTACCCCGTGATAGCTGCCGATAACTCCCAGAAAGAGTGTGAGGTGGCTCAGGTTTCCTTTGAATGGGGGGGAGTTTCAGGTACTCTTCAGGTTGCTGTGAGGCCCGCCATGCCTGTCGACTGTCTCCTGGGCAATGATTTGGAAGACTCCCCTTGGGCTAAGGTGGAGCGAGCGGCGCACTTGAAAATGTTGGGTGTACCAGAGTGGGTGTGTGCAACCACTCGATCCATGACAGCGAGTAAGGGTGTTGATGGGGTCCCGGAGCCTGAATGTACAGCCCAGGACCCAGCTGTGAAGAGAAGAGGCAGGAGGCACGGGAAACCGGCCCCCGTTGTTCCCGTGGTCCAGAAGGAGGTAGACCCTGAGGGGGATGCCCTGGAGCCCACAGGGGAACAAATTGCCGAACTGGGAGATCTGCCCGAGCTGACCCACTGGCAGCAGGACGGTGGTCCCTCCAGGGAGGAATTCTGTGCGGAACAGAAGGTGTGCCCTTCTCTTGTGGGCATGAGGCAGCAGGCCTCAGCCCAATCCTCAGGTGATCAGTCAGGGTCACATTTTGTGTACTGGGAGAACGACCTCCTGTATAGCGAGCCTAAGGCTGCTGAGCCTGGGTCAGCCCGTGTGCTGGTGGTACCCCAGCGCTTCAGAGCCTTCCTACTGGGTTTGGCTCATGAAGTACCGTTAGCTGGACATCTGGGGCAGGACAAGACCTATGACAGGCCTGTCACCCATTTTTATTGGCCTCAGATGCGTAGGGATGTAGACATCCATTGCACGACTTGTCGCACTTGCCAGGCAAGTGGGAAAAGCGGAAGGAAGCAGAAGGCTCCCCTCCAACCTTTTCCGGTGGTCAGCACCCCCTTTGACCGGGTGGGTATTGACATTGTTGGGCCCCTGGACCCCAAGACAGCCCTGGGCAACAGGTTCATCCTGGTCTTGGTGGACCATGCCACAAGGTACCCGGAAGCCATCCCTCTCAGGACAGTGACGGCCCCCGTGGTGGGACGGGCACTGATGGGTGTTTTCTCCCGGATGGGGTTCCCCAGAGAGGTGGTGTCCGACCGAGGCACCAACTTCATTTCGAACTATATGAAGTCTCTGTGGAAGGAGTGTGGGGTAACCTACAAGTTCACCACTCCTTACCACCCTCAAGGAAATGGGCTGGTTGAGAGATTCAACCGGACCCTGAAAGGCATGATTATGGGTCTTGAAGAACCAAAGAGGCGGAAATGGGACGTCCTCTTGCCATGCCTGTTGTTTGCTTACCGTGAGGTGCCGCAGAAGGCTCTAGGGTTCAGCCCCTTTGAGCTCTTATACGGTCACCCGGTAAGAGGACCTTTGAGTCTGGTCAAGGAAGGCTGGGAGCAATCTCCCAGGAAACCTCCCCAGGATGTATACAGCTACATGCTGGCCTTTCGGAACCAGACTCGGCGCTTCAGAGAACTTGCTCAGGCAAATCTGGAGGCCAGCCAGGAGGAGATGAAGCGATGGTACGACCGGAATGCCACTCTGGTAGAGCTTCAGCCTGGTCAGGAAGTGTGGGTCATGTCCCCTGTGGAACCTTGTGCGCTCAAGGACAGGTGGACTGGACCGTTTAAGGTTGTGGAGAAGAAGAGCGATGTCACCTACTTGGTGGACTTGAAATCTCCCAGGAACCCCTTGCGGGTCCTGCATGTCAACCGTTTGAAGCCCCACTTAGAAAGGTCCGAAGTGGGCATGCTCTTAGCGACAGATGATGGAACGGAGGAGGAGAGTGAGCCTCTTCCTGACCTCCTGTATGCTAAAGAGCAAGACGGGTCAGTGGATGGTGTGGTCCTCTCTGACACACTGACCCTTGAGCAGAAACAGGATTGTCGCCACCTGTTGGGACAATTCCCGGATCTGTTTTCCTTGGTTCCGGGTGTCACGCATTGGTGTGTCCATGACGTTGACACCGGAGACAGCCCTCCTGTGAAGCACAAGGCTTACAGGGTGACTGACAAGGTCAGAGCGTACATTAAGGAGGAGGTCTCCAAAATGTTCGCGTTAGGGGTGATTGAGTCCTCTAGCAGTCTTTGGGCCAGCCCAGTGGTCTTGGTCCCGAAGGCTGCAGCGCCTGGTGCTTCACCAGAACTCCGGTTCTGCGTGGATTACCGAGGACTCAATTCGGTCACGAAGACTGACGCCCACCCCATCCCCAGAGCTGATGAGCTCATCGATCGGTTGGGGGCTGCCCGGTACCTTAGTACGTTTGACTTAACGTCTGGGTACTGGCAGATCGCCTTGACTGATGGGGCAAAAGAGAGGTCAGCGTTCTCCACACCAGATGGGCTATACCAGTTCCGGGTGATGCCCTTTGGGATGAAGAATGCCCCTGCCACCTTCCAGAGGTTGGTCAACCAGGTCTTGGCTGGACTGGAGGAATTCAGCGCCGCCTACCTGGACGACATCGCAGTGTTCAGCGCCAGCTGGGAGGAACACTTGCGCCACCTCCAGGAAGTGTTGTTGGCCCTGCGCGGAGCAGGCCTCACAATCAAAGCCAGTAAGTGCCAGATTGGGCAGGGTTCTGTGGTGTACTTGGGGCACCAAGTAGGGAGTGGTAAGGTGGCCCCCCTGCAACCCAAGATTGATACCATCCTGGCTTGGGCACCGCCCAAAACCCAAACACAGGTGAGAGCCTTCTTAGGACTCACGGGTTATTACAGGAGGTTTGTCAAGGATTACGGTAACATTGTGCACCCCTTGACTTCGCTGACTTCCAGGAAGCAGCCACGAAACGTGATCTGGACTGATGCCTGTCAAACGGCCTTTGACACCCTGAAAACTGCAATGTGCACAGCACCTATACTCCAGGCACCCGACTTTTCGAAAGAATTCATTGTTCAGACGGACGCTTCAGAGCATGGCGTGGGGGCTGTTCTAGCTCAGGTGAATGAAGAGGGCCGAGACTTGCCTGTAGCCTTCATCAGTAGGAGGTTACTTCCCAGGGAAACGAGGTGGAGTGCGATAGAGAGAGAAGCATTTGCTGTGGTCTGGGCGCTGAAGAAGCTAAGACCCTACCTGTTTGGGACTCACTTCCGGGTTCAGACAGACCACAGGCCCCTCAGATGGTTGATGCAAATGAGGGGTGAGAATCCAAAACTGTTGAGGTGGTCCATTGCTCTACAGGGGATGGACTTTACAGTGGAACACCGCCCTGGTACAGATCACGCCAATGCTGATGGTCTGTCCAGATTTTTCCGCCTTAGTGATGAGGACTCCCTAGGTTAAGGGTAGTTCTCCCCACATTTCAGCTAGAGGGGACACGTGTTAGACCTGACATCATTGGCTTGAGTCTCTCCTCCATTTTTCTGTTTGCCTCTACTGTTTTACGATGTTTTGCTGGTATATGCTTTGGGCGCCGTGTCACTGCTGATCAGTGCCATAGCGCAAGTGCTCCCTCTGTTAAAATGATGTATCTATTTTATCCATGTTTGGCTTATTTGGTTTACTGTCAGTCCCTAGTCTAGTGCACCAGGAGTGCCGGGGCTTGTAAATACAAATGCCGCTCGTGGGCTTGCAGCACGTGTTGTGCCACCCACAGGAGTGGCCTTGTAAAAGAATGTCTACGGGTCGGTCATTGCGAGACCCACGTGCAGTCTTGCACTGTCACGTCGGCTGCGCAGGTATACCTACTTGCCAGCCCCTCCAACCTTCCCTTAACTTCATGTTAGTCACCCCTATGGTAGGCCCATGGGCAGGGTGCATTGTAAGTGTAAGGTAGGACAAGCCTGACCAAGTTGACATGTCCTGATAGTGAAGTGCCGCCATCTTAGTGCTTCACTATTGCGAGGTAGCCTGCTCTCCGTTGGATAGAATGGGCCGCCGGGATTATTAATGCTATGATCCTAGCTGGCTCGGAGAGTACGGTGCAATGTCGAGTTTGGTATCCCTGAGCTCGGGGTTTATTTACGCATCCGTTGGTGTGGATGGTTTTTGGACTCTGGGTTCGAAAGTAGTACTTTTAGAAAGTGTCTATTTTCTTGTCTAACCATATCTGGTCTCTGCTGGTCTTGCGTGTGTGTGACAGGAGCTGGGTGGCTCCAAGAGGTCTGGATGAGTCAGTGTGGGATGAGTGGGACATTTACGTTGAGAGTAGGGGGAGAGTAGTTGTTGATAGCCTGCCTTGCCTGATACAATGCTGGCTCCACCTCCTGCCAAGCGACTGATGGCTCTGTGCCTGCCATGGACGATCCTAGCCCCACCTCCTGCCAGGAGGGCGATAGCTCTGCTCCTGCCAGTATCAATGCTGGCTCCACCTCCTGCGGGTCTGAGGACCCGGCCCGGCTCAATGAATAGGCCAGGTGCGACTGCCTAGCTCCACCCACCGCAGACCCAGGATGTTGGGAAACCCCCGGCATAGACAAAGGGATCAAAGACGAAAAGGGGTATAAGAGAAGGACCCCTGAGCTAGGAAATCAGATCACTTCTGACAAGGAACCCTGTAACCAAGGACAAGAAGCCTGCTGATCTAAAGGACTGCCTACCCCTTCTGCCAGTGTGCTGTTGTTGGGGGAATCCTGCAGTGCTTCTTTATTTTTGCCAAGGAACCAGGAGAGAGGAACTGTGTGTGTACTCTCACGCTTGCTAAGAAAATCTCCAAGGACTGGAAGAGTGCCAGTCTCCTGCCGAAGTCACAGGGCTAAAGGACTTCACCTGCTAAAAAGTGCTATCCGCTGGAAGTGTGACTCCAGCACCTCTGAAAGGACCAGCAATCACGACGATCGGACGCTGGGCCCGACCGACGCCAGCAGCAACGCCAGTGAGTAGGAGTACGGCTCTAACTCCAGAGGACCTCGTGTCTGCCCCGCTGCTGATCGCATCAACCGTGTGCCCTTCGACGCCGTGAGCGCTGCTCACTCTGTGCAACTGCATCATCGACAACGCCTGCTGTGGCCTGATCGACACCGAAGACGCGACGCCGGATTGCTCGACGCCGCTGATCATCATGTGCTTCATTTTCCTAAGGTACTGTGTTGTTGGGGGTCCGTGTGACTCCAGGCCCGGCGCAGCGCTCCTCGCGGTCGACGCCGAACCTGTGGATTATCTTTGCCCCAGCGTTGTGTAGCTCCCGTGTGAGTTACCCTGTTGCTAAGAACTGTACTTCCAAGAAGAAGATTTGCTTGATATAAAAGACTCTTGTGCTAAAGAAGAAACTACCTTTGAACTATCCTTTTTCCTTCCCGAACGTATTTATTCCGATTGTGTACAGTTTTGCCGTTATTTGGTCTTGTGCTAAGTCTTATATAAAGATACTTATTTTTATAATACTACTGTGTCGTGTCCATTTGTAGTGTATTCACTTTATTACTGTATGTGGTCATAATTGCTTAACACACAGCCTCTGAGATAAGCCTGTTCTGCTCTGCCAAGCTACCAAGGGGGTGAGCAGGGGTTATCGAAGGGTGTGATCCCCTTGCCCTGACTAGAAAAGGAGTGTCCCTATTTGTCAGAAGTGTATACCTCTGCCAACTAGAGACAGCCGGTTCTAACACTCCAGGATTCCATTCCTGATAACAGAGCCTGCCCTGCAGGGTCGGGGGCCCCTGGCAAAATGGAGCCCTTCTTGTGATGTTATTGAGGGGGCATGACCCGCGCATCCCACGTTCCAACCACTGGACTTCCACGGATATTTGGCAGTGTGGACATGCGAAAGGGAGACGAGGGAGGTGCTTTCCTCTCTATGCTAAATCCGCTTTTCAAATACTTATCAGGACAATGCAAGCATATGCACTTTGCTAAAAAACGTAAAAGTATGCACGTTTATTTTGGACACTGCAATTGAGAGTGTGCACATGACATTGGAAATAAAATGCTATTTGGCTGAATAAGGAATCATGTCAGTGCCGTGAAATGAAGCAATTGTGTCAGTGCATTCTGGGGCCCGTAGTTGGTATTGTATCCCACGTGACCACTTGGCTCATACTCTACTCACCTGTGAACAAGGCGATTTCCTGTTAAAATGCGTAAGGACACTGAGTATAAATGCTGCATAGACGAATAAAGTCTTGTTTGAAAGTAAGTCGGATTGTGGCTCTGTATTTTCTGTTGCAGCTGCAAATTCCTCCAGGATCTCCATTCCTGATAACAGAGCCTGCCCTGCAGGGTCGGGGGCCCCCGGCAAAATGGAGCCCTTCTTGTGATGTTATTGAGGGGGCATGACCCGCGCATCCCACGTTCCAACCACTGGACTTCCACGGATATTTGGCAGTGTGGACATGGGAAAGGGAGACGAGGGAGGTGCTTTCCTCTCTATGCTAAATCTGCTTTTCAAATACTTATCAGGGCAATGCAAGCATATCCACTTTGCTAAAAAACGTAAAAGTATGCACGTTTATTTTGGACACTGCAATTGAGAGTGTGCACATGACATTGGAAATAAAAAGCTATTTGGCTGAATAAGGAATCATGTCAGTGCCGTGAAATGAAGCAATCATGTCAGTGCATTCTGGGGCCCGTAGTTGGTATTGCGGCCAACGTGACCACTTGGGTCATACTCTACTCACCTGTGAACAAGGCGATTTCCCGCTGAAACGCGTAAGGACACTGAGTATAAATGCTGCATAGATGAATAAAGTCTTGTTTTTTAATGTTAATTACCATAGGAACCTTTAGCTACACCTACAGCCCTAATTTTATTTATTGATTTATATCATTTATAAAGTGCCTGAATCACCCAAAATGGGGTATCTCCGCGCTAAGGACATGTAGGGGTATGAGGTGCAGAATTAAAAAAGCAGGGTTTTACGCTTTTTTCTGAAGCCCAGATAGTTATAGGTAAGGCGGATATCCAGAGGCAGTTGATTCCACAACTTGGGAGTCAGATAGGAAAACGACTTTCCTCCCAGTCTGGCCTGCTTGAAGCGGGGGATAGCAAGAAGGCTTTCTCTTCAGAAATAAGAGAGCGTGACGGTGTATATTTAACTAATTTATCAGTTAGATAGGCAGGGCTCATCTGGTTTTGGCCTTTGAACACTATGCAGCAGATTTTAAACTGAATTCTTTTACAGATGGACAACCAGTGAAGCTTGTGTAATATGGGAAGTGATGGGGCACGATAAGGTGCACAGGTTACCAGAGGAGCAGCTGTGTTCTGCACTACCTGAAGACTTTGCACAGCAGATTACTTAACAGAAATCAGCAAAGCATTACTGAAATCTAACCGACTTAGTACTAGAACGTGGATCAGAGTTTTGCGTGTTGTTACCGGAAGGAAATGGAAAACCTTCCGAAGCAGGCTAAGGGCGTGAAAACAAGCTCTTTTACCTGCTGCTATATGATCATCCAGATTTAAGTCATTATCTATTAGTACCCCTACATTTTTGACTACAGATTTGGGGTATTGGGCTGGGCCTAATTCTTCTGGCCACCAACTAGGGGACCAGCTGGTGACATATCCTTAAAAAACGTTATTTCTGTTTTCTCCACGTCTAATTTCAAAAAATTGCTGCTCATCAAAGATGTTATAACTTTCATACCTTCCACAAACTTATTTTGGATATTGGGAGTGTCTTTATTGCAAGAAAGCAAAAGTTGTGTGTCGCCTGCCTAAGAAATCGGGGTTATCCAGGTGTTCCTAAGAAGTGCTGCTAAGGGGGCGACATACACATTAAAAAAAGATGGACTCAAACAGGAACCCTGTGGTACCCCTTTAGTTACAGAGGTAGTTTTAGATTTGAATGGACTGAGATTCACTGTTTGAGTCCTATCCTTGAGAAAGTCCTGCAGCCAGTCTAAGGCTGAGTTCTGGATGCCTATGGAGCACAATCTATCCAGCAGGATCTGAAGAGAGATGGTGACGAATGCGGCGGACAAGTCAAGCAGTATAAGGATTACTGCTTGACCGGCATCCGCCAGCACTCGAATATCATCTGTGACATTAACCAGGGCTAGTTCGGTACTATGCCTGGGACGAAATCCAGACTGAGAATGGTCCAGACAGTTGCAGGATTCAATAAAGGTGGAAATATGGTTGTTTATATGCGTTTTCAGCAATTTACTGTAAAGGGGAAGCAGTGAAATAGGGTGGTACTTGGTGATGATATTAGGAGACAGTTTAAGGTTTATCCTGATGGGCATAATCTGAGCATCTTTCCATTCTTTAGGGAGTTTGCCTTCTTTGATAGAACAGTTAAAAATAGAACGAGTTTTATTAGCAGTTTTAGCAGGAATTAGATCTTTGGGAGAGCCTGATTTGGCAGTTTTTAATAGAGATTCAGTATCCTGAATGGTGAGCAGGGGAAATTCTTTTTAAGTGTACTGTCTAGGGGGATCATAGGCAATATCAATCATCAAGGTATGATTGGTATTAGTAATAGAGGATGTTATCTTATTATAAATATCCTCTATTTTTTGTGAAAAATGGTCAGCTATGCTGTTGCAGAGTAATTGAGTAGGTTCCTTGTCAGGGTTGCAAGCTTTAGGGTTAATAACGGTATTACGAATATGGAAAACGGGGTTTGGAGGTGTTACCTGATTGCTCAAGTTGAGTGGCTATATGATTTTTCCGTGCAGATTTAAATATTTTATGATATAAATCTAAAGCTGCTTTGTACTGCCCCTTGTCTTTGCAGTTGTTAGTTCGGCACCATTGTCGATCAAGCCTTTTACATTTACTTTTCTCTAACCGAAGGTCTGGTGAGTACCAAGGTGTCTGGATACGAGTGGAAGCCACGCAAGATTTTTTCTCAGGGATCATGACATCTAATGTGAACTTAGTCATGTCATGAAAGTCCATCAGACAGTCATCAACTGTGTCCAATAGAGATGGATTGATGGAGGTAAATGCTTCACAAAATAGATTAGGAGATAGCTTATGCCACTGTCTATAGATACGAGTTGTTGGGATTTTTCTACCTACACGTTCGCAAGGGCCAATAAGATCGAATAAGATTATTGAATGGTCTGATCATGTCAATGAATTAGTAGATTTATAAAGTATATCAGGTGAATTAGAAAGGACCTGGTCCAGAATGTGGCCTGCGATATGTGTAGGAGCATCATTCCTTTTCGTGAGGCCTAGGGCTGACATTTCCCTCAAGAAGATAGTGGCCTCTACATCATCGAGGTTTTCACTATGGACATTGAAATCACCCAAGAGAAAAAATGTATTAGATGAGATCACATGAGGCGCAATCAGGTGCAAAAGCTGTGAAACGGAATTGGAGAGAGGTCCAGGGGGGCGGTAAACGAGAGCTCCCTTCCAACTCAACTGTAGTTGGAGATCGAATCTAAATATAAGAATTTCTATACTGTCACTACAGTATTGATCCAGTAGTATAACTTTTATGGGATCTTTATAAGTCATTGCAACCCCACCACCCATTTATGTGACCTGTCTAGTTTCAAAATGAGGTAGCCTTCCGGTAAGGCAATCTGGGGTGGAGGATGGTTTTAACCCAGTTTCTGTCAAAATTGCTGAACAAACTTACACCAAATTTGTCAGGGAGGTAGATGTTGGTTCAAGGAATTGCCTTTTGCATATTTGGTGTAAATTCGTTCAGTAATGTTGCGAATTTAATGCTGAAAATAATAGTGATATCTCTGGGCGTGGATGTTTAGTGACGGTTTCGCGATTACTGCAAATGCACCCGCCAGCAGGAATGCTTTGATTGGCTGGACAAACCTGAACAAAAAGTTGCGGCTGCCATTTTATTGATCGGTTTTATGGGGGCGAAAATTTCTGAAAAAGCTAAATGGTGCTAGAAGCTAAATGGGGGTGTTATGTGTCCAGAATTGATTCTTTCACGATGACGACACGACTGCCAGATCGGCAGCCCCGTATACGGTCGTGGGCATGTCGGATTACCAACATCATCGTGAATATTGGTGAAAACATATACATTTATATATATATATATATACATATATATATATATATATATATATATATATATACGCTTCACAGTCCTGCTCCGTTTTCTACAAAAAGGACAAGATTTCCGTAAGCAACCAACGGAACCCACAGGTACAGACCACTCCACAGCGCAAGATAATAACTTCAAAGGTGGTTTATTTTCACGCAATCGCCAGCATGACGCGTTTCGGTCACTACACGGTGACCTTGATCACATGCCAGACAGAACCAATGAAAGTGCATAAATAGGGTGCATAATTAACACAAAGAAGGGGCGTGCACACTTATAGAAACTGTGAAAACATGTGAGTTGTAGTTCATCCAGATTAGAAAACAGACCCATATTTGCAAATGTAAAAAATTATTATATACAATTTGAATAACAAATGCACAAGTATAATACATTACCATAATTGTAAAAAAAAAATTCATGTTTACAAGCTGCAGATTTGCTAAATTCATAACATTTTTATATACAGCGTAATATACATTTTTGTATCGATATTGAATCCCAGGTGTACAGGATGACAGTGCAAATCAACATGTACAATTAATGTTGCCCTTCAAAAGATATTAAAGTGCTAGTGCTAACTAATTCCGACCCTTAAGTGCAAACCCACGTGCAAAATGTAAAGTGCCAAGTGCAGTTTCAGCCAAAATAAGAGGCAGATCCCTGCCTCTTAAGTAACTCATATGTTGATGGCTGAAATATTAAAAGAAAAAAAAAGGGGAAAGCTTGGGGGGAGGGCTCCAGAAAGACCATGTTACGCCATTTAGGAGGTTTACATGTTGTGGAACCATTATTTTGAACTACGTATAACCCTTTACACAAAGTGTAAATGCATAGATTTAAGGACAAGGATCCCATATTTGTATTGAAAACCTCTTACAGGGGACCCAAAATTAGGACATAGTGCCCTTATTATCACCCCATTATGTTACAATATGCTGTAAACTGAACAATGCAACCCAGAACGGCACAGTCACAACACCTCCTAAATTCATCTATGACCTGTTTGTGTTAGGCCATAGGTGATCTCAGAGCGGGGGAAGTTAATGCAAACAGCAGTTGTACATAGTAATCAACACATGACATGATGGATACAGGGAGAATGAGCTTAACAACCTACTCAAAGGACTACTCAATAGTCCTACATGTGGTCATACTCGGTTTTCTATTGAACAAGGGGAGGATTATACCTATGCCACAGATTGAAAGTTAACCCTTATAGATGTCTGGCCAGACTTAATGAAAAGGTTTTATAAAAAACAATGAAGGTCCTCTCCTGTGTTCAACCCATTAGGGATTCTCGTATCTAGTAGCAAGATATACTTGCTCTCCAACTGCCTGAGAGATTTTTCTCTATTCCCACCCCTGATATTCTTGGGAACTCCGTCAATGATAAAATAGCTCAATTCATTCACATTCTTCTGATGGACCAAACCAAAATGACGTGCGACCGGGTAATTCTCATCAGAGTTAATGATTGCCCTGAGATGTTGAAGGATGCGGTTGAAGGCCTGTAGTTTAGTGCTTTTTTTTTTTTTTTTTTTTTTATTGGCAAATTCAAACCAAATACAGGTTCACAGACATAGACAGATAATAATGAAAAATAAAATAAGTAAAAAAATAAATGTTATTAATTCATGTCGTAACTTGAAATGATACAAATAAAGCAAAAAGCATTTAAAACATCCCTAACAAAATACCTATATACAAGGGAGAGGAACAGGGTAAACAGAAAAACATGTCAAATTAGTTAAACCGCTAATAGAATCTGACTAGCCCCTCTCATTGGTATACCATCTAGCAATGGGGTCCCAAATCTGTGCTCCAACTAGTCTGGCTTTTCTACCTCTAGAAGCATATATTGCGATTTCCTGTTTATAAATAGAAACAAATCGACTTAGCCACATTTGAAAAGTTGGGGGTTCCGGATCTTTCCATCGAGCTGCCAGAATGATACGAAAAACAGCATATCCCAGAAACATAACCGCTTGTTCCTCGCTATTGTGACCCAGAGAATCATCATGACCAAATATATATAGAGTTAATGAATCGCTTAGCTGATGCCCAAATATCTGGACCCAAAACTCCAGTATCATGGTTTTTAACCTTGTGAGTTCTGAGCATTCGGAAAACATGTGTATGAGGTTAGCCTGTGGTTGTTTGCATCTCGGGCAGTTATCATCAACCCGAAGGCCCCAAGTAAATAATTTTGCCGGTGTGTAATATAAATTATAAATAACTCTATAATATTGTGCTTTCAAATTAGAAGCTATGAAATATTTTGTGGAGAGAGCAATGGAGAGATCTATATCTACATTGGGGTTTGTTAGTTTTACAGCCCAGGATTGTTCAGTTCGTTCTAGATCATCAGGGGTTTTATCCATCAGCATTTGATATAGCGACCCTATTCTTGTAGTATTTTTGCCTATAGATTCAAGAAGGGGCAAGTTATCTAATGTTGTTGTTGTTGGTATAACGTTACGAATGCTCAGCAAAATTTGAAAATATTTGAGAAAATCATACGTGGGAATGGAGTATTTTTCTTGGAAAGATTCAAAAGAAGTGGGGACATTATGTCCTAAGAAGTCACCAACTGTGTTGATGCCTAAACGTTCCGTGAGGTAGTATCATTAAGAGATGAAGAGATAATCTTACTATGCCAGAGAGGGGTATATTTTGAAAAGGTGGGAATAGATAGATATTTAGAGATAGCTTTCCACACGGCCCAGGCATCTACAACTGTCTTTAATTTAAATTTTCTGTAATACGTGGAATCTACTTGTCTTAAAAATAAACCCTTACATTTATCACCAAGGCTAAGCTCATAGATCGAGGGAATATATGCGTCTGGAGGCAAAGACGTACTTTTTTTACCAGTTAGTAGGGGGTCCATAGATTGTATTAGTGTTGCCCACATATAGAGTTCTAAATTAGGAATGGCTAGTCCTCCTCTATCCTGTGGTAGCGACATCCAACAAAGTGCTCTTCTTATCTTGCCATAACTCCACATAAATTTAGAGATAGTAGAGTTAATGATCTTAATGAAGTTAGGTCCCGCTAGCAACGGGATTGCTCTAAAAAGGTAGAGAACCAGCGGAAAAATATTCATTTTTATATAATTTGCCCTTCCAATTATAGATAGATGTAGATTGTCTATTCTTTTAAGATCTTTTTTAATCTTATCAATAAGGGGGGTGTAATTTAAATAATTAATTTTATCCACCTCAGTAGTAAGGCATATACCTAAGTATGTAGCCTCTTTAACTTTAAAGGAACTCTCATATTGAATATTGTTAGTAGCTAATACCATAGTTTTATCATTATTTAGCGAGTATCCTGAGTGAGCACCAAAAGCCTGGGTAACTGATTCAATTTCACGGATTGCACTGGCAGGATCGGTAGTAATGACGGCCACGTCATCTGCGTATGCCATGACTTTGGTGGAATATGAGCCACACTTAACTGGTTGGATTAAGGGTGATAATAGAAGTTTCTGTATAAGGGGATCAATATATAGGGCAAATAATATCGGGGAGCATGGACAACCCTGCCTTGTACCTCTTTGCACCTCAATAAATTCTGACTCAGCGCCACTTATAGAAATTTTTGCCCTGGGATTAGAATATATGGCTTTGATGGCTTTAATAAAGTTACTCCCAAAGTTCTTTCGTTTCAAGATGTTCCATAGAAACTGCCATGATACTCTATCGAAAGCCTTTTCGGCATCGAGGAGAATCATTGCCATCTCGCCCCCCGTGGTGCCCATGATATCAAAAAGGGTGATGGCTCTCCGGGTATGGTCTGTAGTGCCTTTTCCGGGAATAAAGCCATGTTGCCACGGTGATACAAGTTGTTTAATGACCCTACTCAGTCGATTTGCTAGAATTTTGGCATATAGTTTTGAGTCAGAATTTATCAGGGATATCGGCCTATAAGATGAGGGAAGATGAGATGGTTTTCCTTTTTTGTGAAAAATTATTATGTTCGTTTGTTTCCAGGAGTCAGGTGGAATTGAGTGATATTGTACTCCGAGAAACAAATCTAATAAGAAGGGTAATATTTGACTGCCTAATATTTTATATAATTCTAGGGGAATTTTATCGGGGCCTGCCGCTTTATTATTGGAGAGTTCAGATAGGGCAACCTCCACCTCCGCAAGCGTAATTTCTCTGTCTAAATTTGTTTTTGCATTATTATCGATTATAGTATTTAAGTCTTGATCTGGAAGCCAGCTGTTCAAAAATATTGTGGTGTCAGTATCAGAATATAATACATCACTATGATAGAGTTTCTGATAATATGTTTGGAATACCTTTACAATGTCTTGCGTAGATGTTTATTCCTTTCCTTCAAATTCAATCTTTTTTATACTGCTATATGATTGTTTTTGGCGTGTTCGTAATGCTAGTTGTTTACCGACATTTTCTCCTGATTCGTATATCTTGGTTTTATTTGCCTGATAGGTTTCAGCAGCTTTCTGGATTAGAGAATTATTAATTTCATTCTTTAAAATCAGTATTTTCTTAGTGGTTTCTGATGTAGAGTTGCCTTGACCTATCTGAGTGGCATGATAAGTCTCGAGGTCAGAAAGTTCTTTCACAAGTTGTGCATTGATCTCTTCCTCATTCTTCCTTTTATTAGCAACGAATGAAATAGTTTCTCCCCTTAATGAGGCTTTAAAACAATCCCAGACCATTATTCTTGATGCACTGTACCGGTTACAGTCAAAATAACTTTGAGCCCAGCTTTTAATATGATCTATATATCCTTGATTGACCAAGAGTTTCCTATCAAAGGTCCAGTTAGACTTGGGTTTTACTAAATTGACCATGTCGAAGATAAAAGTAAGCGCATTATGGTCCGAAATCGTTTTGGGGGACTTCGTTATATCAATGATAGCCAAACCCTCTAAAGATGACATCACATAGTCAATTCTGACATATTTGTTGTGAGGATGAGAGAAATATGTGTGACCATCAGTGTTTTTACCTGACAGATCCCACATATCAAATAGGTCATGGCTTTCCATCAACTGCCTTAGTGCATTGAAAACCTTTGGTTTGCGCCCTTTATATCTTGGTGACAGATGGTTATCGATGAGCACTCCTACATCAATATTAAAGTCCCCACAGAAAATTAATGGAGCTGGCCAAGAGGCCAATTCAATTTCTAGTTCTTGGAAAATAGTCGGATCATCAATATTTGAACCATATATTGCACATATTGTAAGGCCACATGTTAGCTGAGCTATGGCCCATCTACCGTTTTTATCAGCCATAGTGCGAGTCGGGGGGCCCATTATAGGTTTAGCTAGGATAGCCACTCCTCTAGTTCTGGACGATTGGGTTGTGGCTACCAAGAGGTTATACCCAGGTAACTTAATTAGATCTTTGTCAGCAGCTGCTATGTGTGTTTCTTGCAAGCAGAGTATATCCACAGGAGTCTGCCGTGTTAATTGAAATAACTGAGCCCTTTTACTTTTATCATTGAGACCTGCCACATTCCATGTACAAAGGCTCACTCTCCCCATTTATCCTGATGTAAACCTATCCCGGTTTTAATATCTTGACCACATAAATAGTAGCTAGCCTTTTGTTTTATATTGGTACTTTGCTTTCCATGGAATAGATGTCGACCAAAATAAAGTCTTTGCATGTATTTTACATTTCGGATGAATTTGCTCATTTTTTTGTTTTTTTCCCCCCCAGCCCTCCCCCTCCCCACCCTTCCCACCCATCCCCTCCCCCAGTCCACCCAATGAGGCATTTAGACTCTAACAAGAGTCTGTTGTGATGGAGAGATATCTCTAGCCAGTGCTATACAAAGAAAAAGAGGAAAACAAACTTATATCTTCAGTGATCCCTTATTGGGCTAAAGAAAAAAAAAAAAGGCGTGAAGAGTGAAGAGCACACTAATAAGAAACAATTATAAACAATGATACCGGGACTTTATATATATATATATATATATATAACCTTATATACTAAACATTAAGACCTCTTATATGGGCAGGTCAGTATACATAATGCAGCAGCTACTACTGCATCTGACATCTAAGTATTTTCAAAATCGACTTAGATTTCTAGATCATCATATATCAATTGGTTGGATTTGGTTTGATTCCACCAAGTTTCTATCTGTTTTACACAGCGAGGTCCAATATCATACCGTCATGATTTGATATAACTTTAGTTCAGACTATCTAGGAATTCTTTAGCTTTTATTTCAGAGGTGAAATATTTGGTCTGTCCTTTATAGATGACTTTGAGTGTGGCAGGATTATTCAGGTAAACCTGAGTTTTTTTCTCCAGAAAGGGTTTGATCAATTGGCGAAGCCGCCACCTTCGCTCCACTGTAGTGTGGCAAAAATCGGGTCTGACAAAATATGATATTTCACCCCTAGAGCGGTGGGCATCCGGTCTCACTTTATCAGCAATAGCTTGACGGAGAAGAAAGTTTCCGAAGTAAACTAGGATAGCCCTTGGATATTTACTCTGCGAGGTTGATGCCTTTACTGTAAATGGTGTTCTGTGGACGCGTTGGACCTCTAATTCCCAGTTCCAGGTCGATAGTTCAGGGAGTGTATCCCTGAAAAGCTGAATCACGAATACGCGTATATTATCGCCCTCAATTTTTTCTGGAATACCTAGAATTCTAAGGTTGTTGCGTCGTTTTCGATTCTCCATTTCCTCCAGTTTCCACCTAACGTCTTTGAGTTCTGCATCATGCGCGTCTACTTGCTCTTTAACAACAGTTGCTTCAGCTTCGTTAATGACTATGCGATCCTCCATGTCGACCATTCTTGCGTTAGAAGCTGTTACTGATTTAGAGAGTTTGCGCACTACGCCTTGTACTTTGAGTAGTGCTTGTTGAGCCCTACGCCCATCTTTAGAGGTCTGTTCTCTATGGGAGGCTATTGCCTGGAGCACCGTGTCCATAACAGATGTTAGCGTGGCATTTTGCTGCTCATGAAATGGAGTATCTTCTAGGTGAGTATTGGGGAAGGGAGCCTGTGAGTCAGAGACCATTGCTGGAGAATAATCCCAGAGCAAACCCTCAGCCCCATGATGGCCTTTTTTTTTCCTTAGCACAGTATGTCTCCTATCTTTAGGTTCACCTATGACAGGATCTAGTTCGAAGTCGCTTTCTTGTGAACTCACATTAGAGCCAGTGTGGTGGTTGGAATCAGAGTAGGAGCAAGAGTCTGAGTCTGTATCTAATTCTTGAGACAGTACATAGTCTGTAGCCCCCTCAGAGATGGAGAAGAACTCGGATGGTTCCTTATCTGTGTCTGATACTATGCCCCCCTCCTTAAGATCGTATGTCGGATCCGCTAGGGCCTGCGCACTGCTTATATGTTGGAGAGAGTTAGTATTCTCGTTGATTAGCCCAGGAAAGGTAGTTTCGGGGGGTAGGGTATTCGTTTTCATATGGGGTTGCACTGGAGTTAGTGATGTATTGGTAATTGCTAGGTGCTGTAACGGTGCAGGCCTACCTTCCTTCAGGATCTGTCCCCGACCTCTTTGTGTTGATCCAAGCCCTCCTGCCGATACTTCTAATGTTGGTGTTGCAGTTGTTGATAGTACAGCTACATTGGATGCCCCTGGCGTGTCCGCATGTCCGCCATTCAGCTGATCTTGAGCCTGAGCCGAATCCTGTTTCAATACAGAAGGGTCGTTTTCTGCAGCTTCTGTAGTAGCAATCGTGGGGGCGTCTGCTCCGTCAGCCGGGTCAGTCGAGTCTACTATCCCATGAGGAGCAGAGGGAGTAGACAGCAAGTCCACTCCGGTAGGAGCAGCAGAAGGTGCGGGAGCCGCTGCAATCAGCGTCCCGCTTGTTGCGTGGTGGGCGGAGGGAGAGGGAGCGTTTACCGGAGGCGCAGAACCGGCCGGTGTTTTCCGTAGCAGGTCTACCACGGAGAGACCCGGACCCGGTGTATTAGGTGTCTTCACAGCCTTGGTGCGCTTCTGCGATATCTGCACCTGAGCAGTTTCAGGGCCGGCAGTATCATCAGTCACAGAACCGAAGCCGCCAGTGTCTGCGCGTCTCGCTGCCAATTTCTGATCTCGAAGGGCTTGTTTGGCTGCTCGGGTTTTGGAGGCGGCTGCAACCGCTGCTGCATTCTTCGGCGCCATCTGTTCAATTACCTCTGCCACACTGGATAGTTGTTTCGCTGTTTTATCAATTCTATACTGTTCACCAGCAAAGTCTTTACTAGTTTGAATCCTTGAGAGCAGTCTTAACACCGCAAAGCCGATAACTGAGGCCACCAGGTGAAGACTCGGACGAGAGCACCGCGTTGAGAATGGCGGACCTTGCCGGGTAAGTTCCATGCCTGCATTATATCAGCTGCCACACTTGCAATGAAGTATTCACATTATCCCTAGTATTCTTTTCGAATTCTTTATGTGTCTTCAATATTCACGCCAATAGATCCAATATATCCATTCTTTGTCTGAACTCCTTGCCCAGAGATTGAGGCACTGGCCAGAGAGCATCTCACAGCGGTCTATGGAGCCGCCGCCATCTTGCCTCTTCAGCATCTCACAGCGGTCTATGGAGCCGCCGCCATCTTGCCTCTAGTAGTTTAGTGCTTCCAATGTACTTGAGCCCGCAAGTACATTGGAGCACATAAACCACAAATCGGTCCGGCAAGTGTAGTGCCCCTTTATCGAGATGGGAAATGGATCAAATGCAGACCTGTATTCCTTGGTGGAAACACTGAATTTACAAGCTCTGCAAGAGATGCATTTATAAAATCCTGGTTTCTCAGATAACCAATTTTTCTTGGGGATAACCTCAGGGCTCGATCTAACTAGGGCATCCCGCATTGAGGGTGCCCTTCTGAAGGTCACTGTTGGTTCCTCAGGTAGTAAGGGTGCCACACTTATATCCGTTTTTAACACGGCCAGTGTTTCTTGAGAATGCCTCTCACTTTCCTTTCCTCACTGTTAAAGGTAGTAATCATGCTAATTCTATCAGGAACTTCAGACTTAGGTTCTTGTCTGATACTGATGGCTTTAGTAGGATTCAGATATTCATCCCGGTTCAACTCATTCGCTTTATTTAAAGCATCACTAAGGGCAGTAGTGTGATAGCCTCTAGCAATAAATCTCTGAAACGCCTCTTTCTGACATTTGTTCAAGTCATCCTCGGAACTACATATCCTTCGGATACGTAGAAATTCCCCATAAGGAATACTTTTCACAAGGTGACCTGGGAGTGCACTACCGGCGTGCAAAATAGAATTGCCCGCCGTGGGCTTTCTATGGAGTCTAGTATGTAGTACACTAACTATATATTTCGCGCATCCGCAATTCAATGCTGATGATGTCACATATTACATCATTCATGACATGGTCAGTGACATCACTGATGACATCACTGATGACATCTCAAATGACATCACTGATGACATCACTGATGACATCATCCAGGGTCTGTGTGTTTTTTGTAAAGTTTAACTATGTTTTACATATTGAAGAATGAGTGGATGTATAAGAGTGGATGAAGGATTTGATTGTATAAGTGAGTAAGTATGTGCCAGTATATCTGTGAAAATGTAAGCTGTTCTGTGTTTAACTGTATAGATGAAGAAATCAAAGTGTGATTGATTCTTTACAGGACTGACTAGGTGTGTGAGTAACTTCATGGATGAGTGGCAGTGTGTGAGTGTCTGCATAGGTGTATGAGTGCATATGTGTTGTAATGATGAGTGACTGTTTGTACGAGTGATCTTATGGGTGAATGAATGAATGTGTGTGTAGACGTAGGAATCAGTGAGTGCATATGTAGTAAATGGTATTCGCGTGTCAATAGTTTCAAAAATGATACTCTGTATTTTACACTAGGTGTAACAGAGGTTATATTAGAGTGTAAGGAGGTGCATTGTATTATCACATGAAGTATAACATCAGTGGTGTGATCATTGATGTTAAATGAGATGTCATCAGTGATGTCATCAGTGATGTCATTTGAGATGTCATCAGTGATGTCATCAGTGATGTCACTGACCATGTCATGAATGATGTAATATGTGACATCATCAGCATTTGATTGCGGATGCGCGAAATATATAGTTAGTGCAACTAACTATATGTGGAATTTCATTGGTTTTATATCAATGAAATGTCCAGCTAACTATATAGGAGGAATTTCAATGGTTTTTTATATGTTAATTCCTAACTATATAAGGCCTGAAACCTATGGTTTTTCAGTGAATATATATATATATATTTGTACACACTAGCCAGTGACAGTCATACACGTATGTACCTACACACATATTCACTCAGACATGTATACACACATTCCCAAAGACTTACATATTCAGTCACATACCCATTTAGATCCAGTCACAGGCTCATGTCCCATTCATATACACAGTCAGAGACTCATACACCCACTCACAGACATATTCAGACACTCATGAACCCACACAGATACCCCCTCAGACACTCACATACCAAGTCAGAGACTCACTCAGACATTCATGCAACAACTCATAGACTCGCTGGGAAACTTATAATTCCACTCACACACCCACTCAGACATTGATTGACCTAGTCACAGATCTAGTCTGACAATTACATACTGACTCACAGAGCCACTGAAAAACGTTTACTTCCACTAATACATTCACAATTAGAGAGATGCACTCAGGGAATTATACAACCAGTGAGCCACTTACTGAAAGACTCATGAGCCTACTCTGCTGTCCACTCATAGACTTATATATGCAGTGACAGACCGACTCAGAGAACTATACATGTACTCACCTTACCAAGTGAATCATCATTCATTAAATCCCTTAACTCCTTGAAAAATTAAACTCATTTTAAAAACATTGTATCCCAAGATGCAATGCTTTAAATGTACGCGGAGGACACGGCCCACGTGGGGGTCAGGAGCCAATAAAATGCTCAAAAACAGAGCTAAAACGAGTCTGTATGGCTTTTCGTCAAACAAGAATTGTTTGCTGAATAGTTTGTGGGTGTCACCTCCTCCCTCCTTTGTAATTGCCAGGGCACTCCCATTGGTGGGAGCTCAGCTGATCCTGCCGCCTGGGAATGCTGCAGTACGGTAAACAACTACAGCTCTCAGCATGCACCAGTTCTAATCCATCTGGCAGCTGGATCCGATGTTGCTCGCATGAGCACCGAGATTTGCCTCGCAAAGGGGGGGCCCTGTAGCAGCTGATGGCCCCATAGTTCAAGTGTATAAAGCTCCCTAGGGTCCCCAACGTCCAAAGCCCCAAGAAAATGGAACAAAGCCGGGCTGTGATATATATATGTATCCATCCATCCATCCATTCATCCTACTGGTTGTTGCCAGTAGTAGTTATAGTTAGGATGTAGTTTCTAAAGCAAGAGTGTTTTTTCTATTGCCAATAACGCTGGCATCATTTGACGTATCTGCATGAAAATGTCAACATTATTTTGCCAGTCAATTCAGCCGCTGTTTTAAACATTTCGTGGTGATCCGTCAAGCATGGGGCCAAGAAAAATGGGGGGCCCCAAAATACTTTTTATCCATGTTAAATTCCATAGGAAGCTTTAGACATGGCTACAGCCTGAACAGTTGAACAGAATTACAGCAAAGTTGGCAGGAAGGTAGTTCTTGGTCCATAAAGCGCGCTTTTTGCTAAATGGTGTAAATTCGTTCAGTAGTTGCTTAGAAATGTAATGATTTTCCTGATATACAACTGAGGCTGCAGAGGATTGGCGACCTCACCCGATCTTGTGTCTGACATCTGATTGCTGCCAGAAAATATTGGCAGCCATCTTGTGAGTCACAAGCAAATAAGCAAACAAAAATAGAAAAGGGGCCATGGTACAACAAACATCCTGATGCCCCAGGCCTCTTGCGGGGGGGGGGGGGGTTCCCACAAGGACCTCCCCCCCCTTGGGCCCAAAAAGCTTTTTTTGAAAACAAAAAGTTTTGCGGGTGATGGCTTGATTCGCGACTCCAGCCAAAACCTTTAAAAAAGAGGAGTGAGCTTCTGTGCTTCACTTAATATAGGTCACCAAGTGGCCCAGGTCCCAGCGGCAAGTTATTATAGTAATGCGGGGGTGCCTATTGAGCACCCCTGTGCCCTGGGGACAGCCACCTCCCCGGTGCAAAGATATGTAATGTGATGCGGGGGCCACTTGTCCCCCTGCAACCCCGGAGAATGCCACCTCTAGAGGTTAATGAATTAAATTAAGGCGGGGAGGCCTTTATGGCCAGCCCCTGGGACTGCCACCTCCCCTGGCCTAACTATGACAATTGTGAGGGCTACAGGCCCCCCACAGCCCCGGGGACCACTACATCCCTGGGTCTGTTTTAAATATCAATGTGTGGGGCAACAGCGCCCCATGTCGCCCTGGGATTCCCAACGCCTCAGGGCTGATTTCGACAAATGCGGGGACCACAGAGACCCCCCAACAGCCCGAGGACAGTCACCTCCCTGGGGCTAAATTAAGTATCAATACTAGGGGAGGCCATGCCCCCTTTCTCCAATACTCTGCAAGCGCTGCTGGTTGGAAGTCCCCTTGGATGCTGAGGACCTCAGGATTACAGTGGACTTCATCCCACAAGCAGCAATGCACCAGGAGGTGCCTTTGCAGAGTTGTGGAGAAAGGAGGTGTGGCCTCTGATGATCTCACAGCAATCCAGCTTTGTGGGTCTTACTGGAGGTAACAGAAGGGCTAGTTGGCACCGAGGACCCTTAAGAGCCAATGGGACTTCATTCTCCAACTAGTAATAAGCCAAGAGATACGTTTGCAGCGCACTGGAGAAAGGAGTCATGGCCACCAAAAACCTCTCTGCAAACCTGCTATGTGGGACCTACTGGAAGTAAAAGGAGTACCCTCAATAGCCAATAGTGGAATTGCTAAGAGGTCTTCGGAGGCCACACACCCATTCTTCAACGCTCTGCAAATGTGCCTCCTTGCACACTACTGGTTGGGAGATGAATTCCACTTTTGTCCACGTTAGTCCTGAGTCATCCACAAAATGACTAGTGCACCAACTCACACCCCCATATAACCTTTTATACACCCACTGCCACACAACCATGCACATACCCAGTCACAGACGCATACCAGTACTTGCACACTATCTCACTGATTCATAGATCTACATACACATCCACTCACTTACCTATACAGCCACTTATAGACCCACTCACTCACCATTACAGCCACTGATATAGTCACTGGTGCACCCATACAGCCACTCACATACTTAGCCAGTCACCCATAGAGCTACTCACACACCTACTGACTCACACGAACAGTCAATTACACAACCTCTTACTCGCCCATACAGTTATACACACACCCACCTACTTTTTCATAGAGATACTAATATGTACTAACTCATCTATACAGTTAATGAGACACGCACACACACCCATACAGACCCTCTCAAATTCAGTCACACATTCATACAGTCACTTGTATATCCCATCACATACCCAGTTACTCAACCATATACCACTGGCACATCAATTCCTTCACCCATACAACCAAACACACACTCACTCACCCATAAAGCCCCTCACACATGTAATCACTAACACATACAGCCACTGACTCACCCACTCATTCATCTACACAGGCAGTCACACACACCCTCACGTTCATAGGCATTACATTATTTAAAGTATGAAACTGTGCTCGATCGATGTGTAATTATTATTTCAGGATTATGCCATTCCTTGGGGTAATTGTCAATGCAGGGAAATATCCAGTTTTAATAATTTAATGGTGTTGTAGTTTATATTAAATTATGAGCTGAGTTTACAGGTTTCATGTTTAAAAGTATCTAACAAGTCTTGCTAATTTAAAAAAAAACGTAAGAACATAAGGCTGCACCAAAAAACACAGGAAACATACCTTATCCTAAAACAGTTTTTCAAGAAAATTGACTTAATTCAAGTTGAGCTTTGATTAACATGATTTTGACTACTGTGGAGAGAAACGCCTGCACTCCTGTGAAATGAGAGTTATTTAATTGGATAATTAGATTTACCTGAACAAAAAGAGTGAGAAGATCAGCACTTATAACTCCCCTCCCCCTGCGTGAAAAAATATAAATTGCTTGCAGGAAATTAACAGAACAAAATGTCACTAACCCGACTCCTTTAGCACCCCCGTGTATATACATGATAATGTGCCTCATTTTAAATCAGCTTTGAATATTTGCTACTGTGTACTTGAAGCTGTAAATGACGTTTAGAATGCTTTGGTTTATATCTGATGGATAATTCTGTAAAACACTGCACATGTTTTGTATGGAATTAGCACCCGACTAATGGGCCTGATATATGAATAGAGGACCGATTACAATTGGCCTATTGAATTGCTATTGATGTGCAAGAAACAGTTTGCTTGATGATTGCAATAGCAAGTGATGCAATGTTTATGAGACATGAAAATTACTGGGTGTCAAACCTGCTCGAATTTAAGGGGAAGCCCAGGACTTTCCTCCAAACTCACAACATACTTTTACCCATTCCAAAATTCAAAACGTCTTATATATATATATATAAACATCTTAGTGTTGCACACACACACACACACACACACACATATATATATATATATATATATATATATATATATATATATATATATATATATTTATATATTACCTACTGGCGGTCGCCAGTAGGTAGTTATAGTTAGGATCTACTTTCCATAGGAAAGCTGCAACATTCTATTGGGAATAACTTTGGCGCCGGTGGACAAATCTTCGCGAATGTCTCCAAGAAAATGGCCCGCTACGCTACGCTCCTTCCCTGAAAGTTTGGGGGGGATTCGTCAAGTGGGGCCGAGATAAAAGGGGAGTCCCAAAACGTGTTTTCCCCATGTTAATTTCCATAGCGCTGTCGGTTTCACTTTTAGCCCGAACGGCTGAATGGATTTCTACGAAACTTGGCAATTTTGTAGGGACTGGTAGCCCGATGTGCCTTTGCCATGTCTCAAGATATGTGCTCCAGTGGATTTTGAGTAATTTAGGTTAAAAAAATATATATATCTATGGCAGCGCCCCGGTACGCGCTCCGGGGAGCGCTCCGGGCGCGCCACACGACTTGCGCACAGAAAGCTGATTGGCTCTCGGGTGTCTGTAAACATTCGAAACAGTCCGGAGCAGCCGCCATCTTGTGTCTCGGTAAAATCGAGACATAAGAGGTGGAAAAATCAAAGGGGGAAATGACCATAAGGGGGCAGGGATAGACCCCCCCTGACCACCTAGGTTTGATGTGGGGGCCATGAAAGGCAAAAAAATATATATTTTTTGATTTGCGCGGGGGGAGCGCCCGGTACGCGCACCGGGGAGCGGACCGGGGAGTGTCTCATGGGGAAAAATGAATAATAGAGTTTTTAAAAATGTAGCCTTTTTTTATAAATTGGAGGTAGTTCTAAAAAAACTGTCTTTTTTCTTCTTTTTGTTGTTTTATACTTTTTTTATTGTTTTTTGAACATTTTGTACTTTTTTTGGGTTTTCTGAACAGTTTTATATTTTTTTGTATTTTTCATGGGGAGAAACGAAAAAACAGGGAATTGAAAATGGCTCAACTGGAGTAAAAAAAAAAAAAAGAAATAATTAGGGTTTATTGGGGCATTTGTGGTTGTCCCAGCAAGGACGATGAGCTTTACGATCTGTTCTCCGTAGGAGATGGTCTTCCCACAATATTTACAGATAATTCGGAAATCTGCAAATCGTGGCTGAATGCACGGCATCATCTCACTTTCCTCTGGTGCCGACGGAGTGGGTTGCTTCCTTTTTGAGGTCGTGCTTGTGGATTGGGGAGGGTTACTGGCCAGTTCCCTCATCTCTGCAGCAGAATAATTTATTGGATGCTTGCGCTGCATGTGGCGTATCATCGTGTTGTTTCCAAATGAATATTTCTTATTCGGGTTTCCCCTGGAAAGTTCCACGCCACAGATTTTGCAAGTCTCCTTGGCTGCATTTACTTTTTTCTTCCCCTGTGGGATGGAAAAAAACTCCCATTTAATGTGTGGTCTTGGCTGGTATGGGGTATTTTGTTCATCAAGCCATCTTCTCCTCCCTTCTTCCTCCTCCTCCTCCTCTTCCTCCTCTTGTTGACCACCAATGATATCTTGTGGTGGTCCTCTTGGTGGTTGTGGTGGTGGTGGTGCAGATGCACCAGCTGCTGCTGCTACTGAAGCCATTATAAAGATCAAAAAGGTACATAGAGGTACAAACAGGTCTTCCTAAGTCAAAGGACAAAGTCAGAATAAGGAAAAAAGGGTGGGGTCTTTCATCCTTTTGAAAAAAAATGTGGGCGCATCACGTAAGCACGTCAGATGCCTACGTTACGCGATCGTATTCGCTCGAGTGCTTCCGGGTGCGTTTACGCAGTGCGTATCACACGGTCGCGGCTACGTGATACGTCACGATCATGTTTTCGTTTGCGATATTGGAGCTTACGGGACGCTCCCCATGTCATGAGTGATGTAATATGTGACGTCATCAGCAGTGCATTGCAGGCGCGCAAGTTATAGTGAGTCCAACTAACTATAACGTGGGAATTTCAATGGTTTTATGTCACAAAAATTTCCAGCTAACTATAACTGGTGTGAAACCTATGGTTTTTTCAGTGAATTTAATAGGTTTTTTAAATGCTAATTCCTAACTATAACTGGTGTGAAACCTATGGTTTTTTCAGTGAATATATATATATATATATATATATATATATATATATATATATATATATATATATATATATATATATATATATATATATATATATATATATATATATATAGTTAGGATTTTTTCTCTATGGGACTTTTGAAAATTCTATGTCGTTTGTGGACTAGAATAGTAATAGGCGACATGGTTTGAACAGACATTCATGCTGACAGGATTTGTTATAAATCAAAGGTCAGACCGACGCATTAACGTAGCGCTACTGCGAGGGTGCACCAAGATGAAGATAGGTTCACTAACACAGAGAGTCCCGCCTGGTCCCCTGAGCAGACCCGCATACATAGAATCATAGCGCACAAATGCAATTAATTATCCGTAACCACCGGAGAGCTTTTTTGACTAAATACGGCACGCACCCGGCACATAGGAGACAGACTAGAAAGTATGCGCAGCGAACGCTTACAAAATAATCAGTACATATTCTGCCCCAACGCGATCAATAGCATTAATCACCGCACATGATACTTAGTAACACTCACCGGCGCTGAGGGGAATGGAAATACTTAAGCGCGCGAAGGTCTGTCAGCAACACAGGACAGCGTGCTGCATGCCAAGCGAGAGTGAGGGAATCACTAGGCTCAAGGTGCCGGAAGGTTTCTATAGGAACATGACAACGCAAGAGGGAGGGTGACGTAATTTGAGATTGTGAAAGTGAAAATAACTTTTCTATGTCAATTGAACTAAGGCGTCGCCCTATGTTGCCATGGGGACCATGTCGAAAAAATGTAAAAACAAGCTAAAATGTGCATGAAAACAAGAGTGAAACCTGCATGATGTAATGCAATGACAGAGGGGTATAAATGTAACCACAGTCTGTGAAGATGTTGTGAACAAGGCGGGTGCTTACCGCCGAAACGCGTCAAGCAGCCTAATGAGTGAATAAAACTTATTTGGGATCATCAATTTCATGGAGTCAGTGCCTTACTTGCATGCTGAAGTTTGGAGTGTTCCTGATTAGTAAAAATCTCCTGTCCTGGAGATCCAACACTGACCCTCCTCGTTCTGGTGCGCTGTGGGAGACAAGGACAAATTCTTTGGTATACTTTCGGAAGAGAGACACACAGCGCCCCCCTTAACCGGAGACTGGAAACTGTAATCCACCAAGAGAGTCTGGAAAACACCACGGACAGCCCGACTGGAATCTACGATTACCGGAAGGCGATTGGGATTGCCAGGTAAGGCCAGTACGTGTGTGAGAGTACAAGACCCAGTGGTGTCTTTGCATGAACCAAGGTACAAAGGGAGAGGTAGCCCGAGTGCGTAGTGCGCACTAGAAGGGCAGTGAAATTTTCCCAAAAACTTTAATTCCACGAAACATACAATGGCTGTGGAATGGGAGAGAGAACGGGAGGAAGCGGCACTTAACATCTTTCAAGACACTGACACAGGCGAAGATATCACCCCTAACATGCCAGCCCCCAAAGACAAAGGAGGGAAAAGGGATGAAACCAAAAGCCTGCTGGCAGAACTGGAGAAACTAAGGAAAAAAGAGGTGGCAAAGTGGTGGGAGGTGAAATCATTAAGTAGGTACATTGAAGTTGGCCGAGTACCCAGAGGGCTAAGAATATTGGTAGCCCCCACGTATGAGAACCCAGACCCTGCCATGCTCCAAGACTGGACGGACAACAGCGCACTAGCATCAACTAACATGCTTAAAATTTTGACCAAATATGCGGCAAGCGATAGAGAAAAACTGATCGTCCGCATTGAAGAAATCTTAAAGGAACTAGACACAAAAGAAAACAAAGAAGAGATTGCCAAAAGTTTGGAAGAAATAAAAGTGAGAATTCTAAAGCATGAGGAAGAAATAAAGGAAAGAAAAGCCATAAAATTTCAAAGGGATAGAAAAGACTACTTGACTGGGAGGATATACACTTTTGCAAGAAAATACGACCAGGTACGAAGTCAACCTTTACCTAAGACCATGACCAACACGGGAACACCAGGAGAGCAAAGTGAACCAGACTTGAGTACAGATTATGAATCAGAGAATGAGACAAATAATTCCCTGGGTGCCACTGGACCAATACCGACACCGGCACAAGAGTTGGCTTTTTTACGGTTACAGCGCCTCACCACACTGAGACCGAGAATACCATATCAGCAAAGGAACAAATCAACCTCAAAACAGGATTCTCAACAAAAACAAAAAGTCGCCGCCGAAAAGACAGACGGTGGGGAAAAAGACAAAGAAACGGCAAAAACCACAGCAACAACAAAAAAACAATACAGAAAGAAAACTCGACGATAATGGCAGACAACACAAAGAATATTGATAACACAGTAATTAACCTCTCCAACATGGAACTATCACAAGGGGAAATGGAGATTTTATCTTTGGGCCTTACTTTCTGTACGCACACGAACTTTGACTACGCTCAAACTAGAATGGAAAGGGGCAACCACTCGGTCCCCCCGAACGTATGGCAGAGTACCACGATCCCCCCGGGAAGCCATCTTGGGCGGGAGGCGAGTCTCGGCTGGTATGCCCGAAGCGGCGTAGCCGGGGCGCGCCTTTTCCCGCCCTAGAGTGGGTTGGCCTAGACACTGACGCGGCTGGCCACGCCCAAGGGGCAGGCAGGGGCGGGTTTACGCCCGCCCTGAAGACGGATAAAAGGAGAAGCAAGATCCGAAGACATCCTCTTGTTCCTGTGCTCTGAAGCTGCACCTCCTCGCTGCACGTGAGCTCGAGACGGAACGAAGAGCCAATTTTGAGCGTTGTAATCGTTCTTGTTTGTTTTGCAGATACTCTGTTGGAGAATGCCGAAGAAGGCGGGAAAGCGCATGACTACCGAACAGATGCTGCGTGTTCTCATGAAAGAGATGACCGAACTAAAGAAGCGAGTGGATAAGAACGAGGAAGGGGGACCAAAACGTCCTTTGGCGGGAGCAGCCCCGGGAGGGAAAAACAAGAGGCCCAGGAGGGGAGCAGCGGGAGAAGACATCCCGGGTCCCAGTGCCCCGCTCGAGGCACCAACTCCCGTGCCGCAGGAAGGGAATCCGATTCCCGTTGTGGTCACCCCCGTGTCCGAAGAAGATATGCCGCCCGAGCTGGCAGCACAATCGGCAGCGTGGTTGGGTAAAGGTAAAGAGGGCGCCACGGCTGTCGACGCGCAGGAGCTAATGAAGCAACTGCGTGAGTCACGGGAAGCAGCGAAGGTGTCCACGCCGGCTGCAGCAGTAGAGAGGCCGCAGGGGACGGGTCCAGTAGCAGAGACGACGTCCGGTGCAGGTAAGCGGCCATTGCCGATTGCGAGGGATGAGTCGGCACCCTCTCGTAGGGAAAAATTGGGTCAGCATGTTCCTTTGGCTATTAAGGAAAAGATATGGGCAGGGGAGTATGTAAACATATTCTCGTTGCTTACTGATCACTATGAGATGGAGCATGTCAAGGGCCAGAAGGAGCTCATGCATCCGAGTGTTTGGCGCGCAAAAATGGCCGCCTTTAAGGTAAATGAAAACATTGGCAATTGGGGCCAAGCTTGGGGGGTTTTTACGTCGATCTTGGGAGAGCGAAGGCCCGATCTGTTACCAGAATTGCCGATTTATCAATCACGAATCATGGGGTACTCGGTATCACACGAGGGTAATCATTGGTTCTGTTATGATAACCTGTTTAGAAAGGCTAAAGAACACGATAAAAACTTAACATGAGATTGTTATGATTCTGTGTCATGGTCCAAAATGAAGGAGACTGGTATGTTGAAATTGCCATTAGTGGGGAGTATCGTTGGCGAATCTTCCCGCCAGTATGCGGGGACGCCCTTTCGGTCAGGTACGGGTACAGACAATTACTCGAAGCCTGCCGGTAACACAGGAAAAAGGGGGGTTTGTTGGAACTTCAACAGGGGAAAATGTACTAGGCCCCAGGGATCATGCAAATTTAGACATGAATGTAGTGGGTGTGGGCAATCATCCCATCCTGAGTCCACGTGCAGAGCCAAAACGGGTGATAACGGGGGTAGAGGAGGCGCCAAACAGGTCTAACATAGTCCGAGGGGCGCCTTTACCTACCCCGATTGATACCTTGGCAATGATTCCTTGGCTCAGTGAATACCCGGATCGTGCTTCTGCTGGGGTGTTGCGGAACGGGTTTTCTTATGGTTTCCGCATCCCAGTGGGGGACTTTCAGGGTGCATCGAAATGTAAAAATCAGCTATCGGTCTTTCAACATACGACCGTGGTACAGAATAAGATCATGAAGGAGGTTGCTCGAGGTCGAGTCGCCGGTCCGTTTATTGTACCACCGGTTCCTAATTTTGTTTGTTCCCCGTTAGGTGTGGTCCCGAAGAAGGACCCGGGTGAGTTTCGGCTGATACATAATTTATCAGCCCCACGTGGTCTCTCCATCAATGAAGCGATAGACCCGGAAGTGTGTTCGGTGCGGTACGCATCATTCGATGAGGCCGTAGCCATTTTGAATTGCCTGGGGCCCGGGGCGCTGATGGCTAAATCTGATATCGAGTCAGCGTTCCGGTTGCTCCCGGTACATCCAGACGATCAGCGTCTCTTAGGTTTCATGTTTCAGGGTCATTATTACATGGATAGGTGTATGCCGATGGGGTGCTCTATATCTTGTGCCTATTTCGAAAAATTCAGTAGTTTTCTACAATGGGTCTTCACAAGGAAGACAGGGTTCCGAAATGTGATGCATTACCTGGATGATTTTTTGTTCCTGGGGGCAGCCGGGGACCCGGAATGTGGGCAGGCTTTAGCACAGTTTTGTGACTTGATGAATCAGTTTGGCGTGCCATTGGCACCAGGTAAGACTGTGGGGCCTTCCACGTGCCTCGAGTTTCTGGGGATCGAGTTAGACTCCGGAGAAGGTTGTTTTCGTTTACCAGCTGACAAAGTGTTAAAGTTCAGGACATCCCTGCAAATGTGTATAAGTGGACCTAAGGTTAAGCTGCATCAATTACAGCAGTTAGTTGGCCAGTTGAATTTTGCCCTGAGGGTTATACCAATGGCCCGCCCCTTTTCCCGTTCGATTGCTCAAGCCATGGTCGGCCTGAAGGAGGGCCATCATCGCACAAGGCTCTCGGCAGAGGTCCGCCAGGACATGCGCATTTGGTTGGCATTTCTGGCGGATTTCAATGGTCGAGTCGTCTGGAACAAACCAGCCGTGTCCTCTGAGGAGCTGGGGCTGTGGACGGATTCGGCGGGGAGTATAGGTTTTGGTGCCATATTCGGCACGAGATGGTCTGCACAAAAGTGGCCGACATGGTGGCATGACAGTGGATTGACAAGTAACATTGCTTTCCTGGAACTTTTCCCCATTTTAGTGGCCCTGAGAACTTGGCCCGAAGGGTTCAGAGATCACTCGGTGGTATTTTGGTCTGACAATATGACCGTGGTCGAGTGTATCAATAGTCAGGCAGCACGATGCAAGTGGATTTTGAGACTGCTCAAAGAAATTGTTTTACTTTGTATGCAATTGAATGTGCTATTCAGAGCAAGACATGTCCCAGGGGTAATGAACCAGGCGGCTGATGCACTGTCTCGTTTTCGTATACAGGCTTTCTGGGGTTTCCTTCCCACAGCGGACCCGGAGCCGGCACCCTTTCCCGAAGCTCTCTGGTCTCTCGGTGCCCCGAACTTCGTAACCTCGTGGGAGAGAGTTTAGCACCCAGGACGAGGAAGGCATATGAAGGGGCGTTCCGGTCCTATTTGGCCTTTTTGGGTACTGATAGGGAGGAGCTTTGGGGCCAGGAAGAGTGGGTGGTGGATTTTCTGATGTCCTTACACCGGGCCGGGAAATCGGTTGCCACGGCTCAGAGACATCGGGCTGCCATTTCCTTTGTTGCCAGGGCTCACGGGATCCAGGATCCGACAGCGTCTTTCGTTGTACAGAAAGCGCTACGGGGGTGGCAACGCCTTGAGGGTCGCAGGGTAGATGAGAGGCGCCCGATAGGTTTGGATAGGCTGGCCCAGTTATTATCCAGTCTCCCTACTACGTGTTCATCTCAGTTTGAGACGGTGTTATTCCGAGCCGCGTTTACACTGGCATTCCATGGGGCTATGCGGGTAAGCGAATTAGTGGCAAGGAACAAGCAGGATGTGACAGGAGGATTGTGCCAGGAGCACGTCCAGATCAGAGGAGAGACGATGACGGTCTCATTTGTCAGGTCTAAGACCGATCAAAGTGGGATGGGTGACTGCGTAATCATACGCAGGATTCCCGGGTCCTCCATGTGCCCGGTAAGGTGTCTAGAAGATTATTTAGCACGAAGGGTGGCATCATGGGGGGGGACCTTGTTGAGACACGCTGACGCCACCCCACTGACAAAGTTTCAGTTTCAGCGGGTGCTTGCGATGTCGATTGCCGCTGCGGGCTTGAACCCGGGCGAGTTTGGGACCCATTCCTTTCGGATAGGGGCTGCTACAGAAGCAACAGCCAGGGGTCTGGATGTTGAACAAATTAAACGGGTGGGGCGTTGGTCCTCCAATTGTTATAAGAGGTATGTGCGGTTGCACATGTTGTGAAGCTGTAGCAATGTACTCACGCTTCTTGTTTTGTTTGGTTTTCAGTTGCGCAAGCCTACGAGGCGGGGCGGACTTCGCAGTCGACCCTACACCGGGCCAGCGGTCAGACATCACCGGCTGTGAAAAAGGAGGTGTGGGTTGTGGGCCACTCATACGTGAGGCGTGCCGCAGACGTATTCAAAGCAGGTGATATGATTCACGTAGCTGGGGAATACGGGTACAGTGTGTCCTTCTACGGAAGAGGCGGGCTCTGTATTGACCAGTTTCAATCATTTTTTGAGGGTTTGCTAGGGCGGACGAGGTCACCGCCGTCTGTAGTGATAGTACATCTTGGGGGTAATGATTTGGTCACCACTGGTAGACGACTTCTCCTTGAGGCGATGCTTTCCACTGTAAGTTGGTTAGCGAGGAGAGTTCCAGGGTGCACAATTGCATGGTCCCATATGATCCCACGAAAAGTGTGGCGGGGGGCTATTTCGGTTCCTGCTCTAAATCATTCTGTTAGGAAGCTTAATAACAAAGTGAGTAGGTTGTTCCGTTCCAAGACACTGCATGCCATTTCCCATGGGTGTATTAATGATGACAGTATGTATTTGGGGGATGGAGTGCATTTGTCTCGGGTGGGGAATGAGTTACTCATAGGAGACTTCTTAGCATGGCTAAAAACGTTACACCATGACCTTTAGGTAGGAGTGTTGTGGGGGGTCCGGATAGCCGGTCAACTATCTGGCCTGTGGCGGTAAGGTCATGATCGGTGAGCACTAATTGGAAGATCCCTATGAGTGGGCGTCACCCAGCACGGATGGGAGCGCTCGGGGGAGGTGGCCATTGGCCCCTCAACGGGGAGGCGGTCCCTTCTAAGGATGGGTCGCCGAAAGAAGAGGAAAGGCGGTCAAGGCCCCTTCCTGGGTAGGAGGGGTTACAGCCCCCTCCTGGGGAATTTCCCGGGGCCAGGACGTCTGCGACGGCAGATATGGTAAGTTGTGTGGGGTTTGGGGGGAGGTCTACGCTACCTTCTAGATACCTCACACGAGTCCTCGTACGACCTCTAAGTGGCGACGAGTTTTATTGGGGCCCCCGTCAAGTCAAGGGAAATTGGTAGTTGCACTTGAGGTACGCCTCTGGGCCGCCCCTCACAAGTGAGGGCGATATTTCTGGGTTAGGGATCTTGACACCGGTTACGACCTTGCCGTTGGCCCTTAAACGTTAGGATGTACAATTTCAAAATTTCAAGTAAATGTTTTGCAGGATGTTAGTTCGGCTAGGAGAACCTTTGTATTAGAGACTATGTTAAGGTTAGCCAAACATCGCAATGTGGTAATGAAATTGTACATAATATGAAACTGTTTATTTAATGTTTTAATTTGGTTTCATATTTTAAATAAATACGGCCGGGGGGGTTACTCCCTCCCGTCTTCCAAAGACTTCAGAACTGTTTCCGGTGTCCCATCCTTGGGGATTGTGTTGAGAGGGGGTGGCGGGTATCTCAGCCATATGGAAAGGGGCGACCACTCGGTCCCCCCGAACGTATGGCAGAGTACCACGATCCCCCCGGGAAGCCATCTTGGGCGGGAGGCGAGTCTCGGCTGGTATGCCCGAAGCGGCGTAGCCGGGGCACGCCTTTTCCCGCCCTAGAGTGGGTTGGCCTAGACACTGACGCGGCTGGCCACGCCCAAGGGGCAGGCAGGGGCGGGTTTACGCCCGCCCTGAAGACGGATAAAAGGAGAAGCAAGATCCGAAGACATCCTCTTGTTCCTGTGCTCTGAAGCTGCACCTCCTCGCTGCACGTGAGCTCGAGACGGAACGAAGAGCCAATTTTGACCCACCCACCAGCCCCTGATGACAGCAAGTGGTTTTGATTAAAGTTGATGGACGACCCTGATTTTCATTTACAGGTCGTGGTATTATCGTGATGATTTTGAGTATGTAATAAAGAATGTCGATTTGTGTTTTGCAAATAAAGAAATTCTGCTTTAGTGTTCATTGGTAAGCATGCTTTTAATAAAAGTATAGTTGCTACTGTATTTTAGTTTAATCATTTAGTTAGCATTGTCGTATTTATTTTGGTCGGGCGGTAAGGTCATGATCGGTGAGCACTAATTGGAAGATCCCTATGAGTGGGCGTCACCCAGCACGGATGGGAGCGCTCTGGGGAGGTGGCCATTGGCCCCTCAACGGGGAGGCGGTCCCTTCTAAGGATGGGTCGCCGAAAGAAGAGGAAAGGCGGTCAAGGCCCCTTCCTGGGTAGGAGGGGTTACAGCCCCCTCCTGGGGAATTTCCCGGGGCCAGGACGTCTGCGACGGCAGATATGGTAAGTTGTGTGGGGTTTGGGGGGAGGTCTACGCTACCTTCTAGATACCTCACACGAGTCCTCGTACGACCTCTAAGTGGCGACGAGTTTTATTGGGGCCCCCGTCAAGTCAAGGGAAATTGGTAATTGCACTTCAGGTACGCCTCTGGGCCACCCCTCACAAGTGAGGGCGATATTTCTGGGTTAGGGATCTTGACACCGGTTACGACCTTGCCGTTGGCCCTTAAACGTTAGGATGTACAATTTCAAAATTTCAAGTAAATGTTTTGCAGGATGTTAGTTCGGCTAGGAGAACCTTTGTATTAGAGACTATGTTAAGGTTAGCCAAACATCGCAATGTGGTAATGAAATTGTACATAATATGAAACTGTTTATTTAATGTTTTAATTTGGTTTCATATTTTAAATAAATACGGCCGGGGGGGTTACTCCCTCCGGTCTTCCAAAGACTTCAGAACTGTTTCCGGTGTCCCATCCTTGGGGATTGTGTTGAGAGGGGGTGGCGGGTATCTCAGCCATATTGATTTCTTTCAATATATGCGGAAATTGAAACTTCAAAAATATTTTGCAAACGCACCAAGCCAAATTGAGACAACGCAAGCAAGTATCCAAAACAGTCAAGGTCTAAGTGTGGCAAACATGAACGCTTTGAGAGACATGATCGACATAGAGCATGATAACATTAACAATTTGGTATCATCAGGCATGGCTGCAGAAATGGCAGACATAGATATCTATAGAACAGAAAAAACTAACTTCAAACCAAAGTCAGTGTTCATGCCGGTCATGCCTAAGGATGGGCTTGATTTATTTACAGATTACGTGATTAAGGATTTGAAAGACCTGTCCCTAAAAAGTTCGGATGAGTTCTACAAAAAATATCAGAACAGGAATGAAATATATGAAAAGCTTATGGAAAAAATAAAAACGAGATCAGACATTGTTATCAGGTGGTCAGATAAAGGGGGAAACATTGTGCTATGGCCATTAGAAATGTATAATAATGAGGCAATGTCGCAATTGCAAGACCAGGAATGCTACACCAGGGTAACCCCCACGCACATGGTGGGTATTCAAGAAAAGTACACAAATGAATTATACAAATGGAAAAGCACAGGACTTTTGAGCAAAGATGAATTTGAATACTTGAAAACTGACTACCCAGTATGCCCACAACTGTATCTTATTCCTAAGATCCATAAGAATGAAACAAAGCCACCAGGTAGACCCATAATTGCGGCTATAGGTAGCCTTTTTGAGAAAACCAGCATTTTTATTGATCATTTCTTGCAACCATATGTAAAAGAACTCCCGGCATATATAAAAGACACTAGTGATTTCCTACGTAAAGTATATGATGTACAATGGGAAGATGAGTATGTATTTATGACTCTTGGTGTACAATCTCTATACACTAGCATTAGACACCATGATGGGCTACGAGCAGTAAAACACTTCTTAGGGCAGAGACCAATCGCATTGTACAATCATACAAAAATGCTGTTAGAGATGACGGAGTGGTGTCTAACTAATAACAACTTCATCTTCAACAGACTCCACTACAGGCAAATACAAGGATCAGCTATGGGTACCTGTTTCTCCCCCAGCTATGCTAATCTACACATGGGCTGGTGGGAGGAACAGGTAGTTACTGCTAAGCACCAGACCTTATTATCTAAAAATGTGGTCATGTACAAGCGGTACATAGACGATATTTTCATACTGTGGAAAGGCCCAAAAGAAGAAGCAGAATTGTTTGCATTAGAACTAAACGAAAATGCACTAAACTTGAGATTCACCTGCACTACTGACACCACCTCAATACAGTTCCTAGATATAGAACTCTACATAGAACAGGGGAAAATCCAGACAAGAACATATCGAAAGCCTACTGCTGGAAACTCAGTGCTTCATGCGCAAAGTTTCCATCCACAAAACCTCAAGGAATCTATTTCTTATGCGGAGTGCCTACGGATGACAAGAAATTGCAGCACTAAAACTGGGCTAGATGAGGCGAAGCAGAACCTGTTCACAAGACTAAAACAGAGAGGGTACAGCCAAAAAACTTGCAATAAAGCAGACTCAAAATGCAGTAAATCCAACAGAAAAGATCTCCTGTTCACTCAGAGACAAGACCAAACAGGGCAAACTCCCAAACGAGAACCCCCTAGACTAATAACAGGATTTAACGCATATCACAACCAGGTCAGAAAAATACTGACCAAACATTGGCCACTAGTGAGGAAAGACCCTATAATTGGAGAACTATGTGGCAACAGGCCAATGATAGCATTTAGGAAAGCTAAATCCATGAGGGATCATTTAGTCTGCAATGCACCCTCAATCAAAAAACCTGATGATTGGCTTTCTAAAATTAAGGGGTTCAGCAAATGTACCAAATGTAAAGCGTGCAAACATGGTGTAAATACTACTAAAGTGGATGTACCCTTTAGAAAGAAACCATACAAGATCCGAGGCAAATATAACTGCAAAACGAATCACGCAGTTTATGTGTTAACTTGCATCTGTGGCAAACGATATGTGGGGAGCACCATTCACCCTGTACATATAAGAGTCCTCCAACATCTTCGCGCGGCCAACAATGATGACCCGGCCTATCCTGTGGCCAGGCACATTAATACGGCCCATGCAGGCGACATAGGAGTACTACCATATTTTGTCATTGACAATGTCCCAAAAAACATCAGAGGTGGCAATCGCCTGCAGAGTTTGAGAAGATTAGAGTCCAGGTATATTATCCTACTCAATTCAAAAATACCTAATGGCCTCAACTCTGATGAAGCTCTAAGTGTACACCTGTAAATATGAGCTCAGGGCCCTAGTCTTAAGGGGTTAAGCCCGACCTGTCCGTAAATGAAGTTCTCTCTATCTCCCTTCCAGGAAACATCTTTTGTTCAGTTTTAAAATCATTATCACTGTATATAAGAGCACAACCACTACCCCGTGAGCAGTTTCAGCTTGTAAAGCAGCATTCTTAGCAGAATCACCAGGTACACACACACAAAGATATGAGATGGATAAATATTGTACATTATATGTATATCAAATATCTAAAATGGTGTATATGCAAGTAATACGACTGGGATTATTATCTGTATATTTCATGTGATATAATGCATGCCGCAGTATGAATGTTAGTATCGCAAAGAGCAAAACATTGACACACGCTATTATGCCTGTCCACTAGGAGACGACTAGAATAGTAATAGGCGACATGGTTTGAACAGACATTCATGCTGACAGGATTTGTTATAAATCAAAGGTCAGACTGACGCATTAACGTAGCGCTACTGCGAGGGTGCACCAAGATGAAGATAGGTTCACTAACACAGAGAGTCCCGCCTGGTCCCCTGAGCAGACCCGCATACATAGAATCATAGCGCACAAATGCAATTAATTATCCGTAACCACCGGAGAGCTTTTTTGACTAAATCCGGCACGCACCCGGCACATAGGAGACAGACTAGAAAGTATGCGCAGCGAACGCTTACAAAATAATCAGTAAATAATCTGCCCCAACGCGATCAATAGCATTAATCACCGCACATGATACTTAGTAACACTCACCGGCGCTGAGGGGAATGGAAATACTTAAGCGCGCGAAGGTCTGTCAGCAACACAGGACAGCGCGCTGCATGCCAAGCGAGAGTGAGGGAATCACTGGGCTCAAGGTGCCGGAAGGTTTCTATAGGAACATGACAACGCAAGAGGGAGGGTGACGTAATTTGAGATTGTGAAAGTGAAAATAACTTTTCTATGTCAATTGAACTAAGGCGTCGCCCTATGTTGCCATGGGGACCATGTCGAAAAAATGTAAAAACAAGCTAAAATGTGCATGAAAACAAGAGTGAAACCCGCATGATGTAATGCAATGACAGAGGGGTATAAATGTAACCACAGTCTGTGAAGATGTTGTGAACAAGGCGGGTGCTTACCGCCGAAACGCGTCAAGCAGCCTAATGAGTGAATAAAACGTATTTGGGATCATCAATTTCACGGAGTCAGTGCCTTACATGCATGCTAAAGTTTGGAGTGTTCCTGATATATATATATATATATATATATATATATATATATATATATATATATATATATATATATATTCTGCTCCAAGTTCGCCCAGCTGGCGAAGGTGCACTCCGGGCTCAGCAATGCCTCGTGATTCCTTCCCGCACACAGACGCAGCCTGACGCGTTTCGCCGTGATGGCTTTCTCAAAGGCTGTATCCCTCAGTGTCACGGCAGCGTTAGCAGTCCCCATTAATTGAATATGCCGCCTTTGGATAGGTTGAGCTCGGAGGAGCCTCCCTCAGCATACTCCCACAGGATTGTGGTTAATGTAGTCCTGCATAATCTACCCTGGATGGGTGTCGTTAAACAGAGGATTACCAATGCACGCCCTGGATGGGCTCTGCGCGCTGAAAGGGATTGAATACCGGCACTGGTCCTATTCTGCTTATTTCCTTGCAGCGGTGCACCTTCCGTGGCAGGGCATGCCACGTGTATATTCTGCTCCAAGTTCGCCCAGCTGGCGAAGGTGCACTCCGGGCTCAGCAATGCCTCGTGATTCCTTCCCGCACACAGACGCAGCCTGACGCGTTTCGCCGTGATGGCTTTCTCAAAGGCTGTATCCCTCAGTGTCACGGCAGCGTTAGCAGTCCCCATTAATTGAATATGCCGCCTTTGGATAGGTTGAGCTCGGAGGAGCCTCCCTCAGCATACTCCCACAGGATTGTGGTTAATGTAGTCCTGCATAATCTACCCTGGATGGGTGTCGTTAAACAGAGGATTACCAATGCACGCCCTGGATGGGCTCTGCGCGCTGAAAGGGATTGAATACCGGCACTGGTCCTATTCTGCTTATTTCCTTGCAGCGGTGCACCTTCCGTGGCAGGGCATGCCACGTGTATATTCTGCTCCAAGTTCGCCCAGCTGGCGAAGGTGCACTCCGGGCTCAGCAATGCCTCGTGATTCCTTCCCGCACACAGACGCAGCCTGACGCGTTTCGCCGTGATGGCTTTCTCAAAGGCTGTATCCCTCAGTGTCACGGCAGCGTTAGCAGTCCCCATTAATTGAATATGCCGCCTTTGGATAGGTTGAGTTCGGAGGAGCCTCCCTCAGCATACTCCCACAGGATTGTGGTTAATGTAGTCCTGCATAATCTACCCTGGATGGGTGTCGTTAAACAGAGGATTACCAATGCACGCCCTGGATGGGCTCTGCGCGCTGAAAGGGATTGAATACCGGCACTGGTCCTATTCTGCTTATTTCCTTGCAGCGGTGCACCTTCCGTGGCAGGGCATGCCACGTGTATATTCTGCTCCAAGTTCGCCCAGCTGGCGAAGGTGCACTCCGGGCTCAGCAATGCCTCGTGATTCCTTCCCGCACACAGACGCAGCCTGACGCGTTTCGCCGTGATGGCTTTCTCAAAGGCTGTATCCCTCAGTGTCACGGCAGCGTTAGCAGTCCCCATTAATTGAATATGCCGCCTTTGGATAGGTTGAGCTCGGAGGAGCCTCCCTCAGCATACTCCCACAGGATTGTGGTTAATGTAGTCCTGCATAATCTACCCTGGAGGGGTGTCGTTAAACAGAGGATTACCAATGCACGCCCTGGATGGGCTCTGCGCGCTGAAAGGGATTGAATACCGGCACTGGTCCTATTCTGCTTATTTCCTTGCAGCGGTGCACCTTCCGTGGCAGGGCATGCCACGTGTATATTCTGCTCCAAGTTCGCCCAGCTGGCGAAGGTGCACTCCGGGCTCAGCAATGCCTCGTGATTCCTTCCCGCACACAGACGCAGCCTGACGCATTTCGCCGTGATGGCTTTCTCAAAGGCTGTATCCCTCAGTGTCACGGCAGCGTTAGCAGTCCCCATTAATTGAATATGCCGCCTTTGGATAGGTTGAGCTCGGAGGAGCCTCCCTCAGCATACTCCCACAGGATTGTGGTTAATGTAGTCCTGCATAATCTACCCTGGATGGGTGTCGTTAAACAGAGGATTACCAATGCACGCCCTGGATGGGCTCTGCGCGCTGAAAGGGATTGAATACCGGCACTGGTCCTATTCTGCTTATTTCCTTGCAGCGGTGCACCTTCCGTGGCAGGGCATGCCACGTGTATATTCTGCTCCAAGTTCGCCCAGCTGGCGAAGGTGCACTCCGGGCTCAGCAATGCCTCGTGATTCCTTCCCGCACACAGACGCAGCCTGACGCGTTTCGCCGTGATGGCTTTCTCAAAGGCTGTATCCCTCAGTGTCACGGCAGCGTTAGCAGTCCCCATTAATTGAATATGCCGCCTTTGGATAGGTTGAGCTCGGAGGAGCCTCCCTCAGCATACTCCCACAGGATTGTGGTTAATGTAGTCCTGCATAATCTACCCTGGATGGGTGTCGTTAAACAGAGGATTACCAATGCACGCCCTGGATGGGCTCTGCGCGCTGAAAGGGATTGAATACCAGCACTGGTCCTATTCTGCTTATTTCCTTGCAGCGGTGCACCTTCCGTGGCAGGGCATGCCACGTGTATATTCTGCTCCAAGTTCGCCCAGCTGGCGAAGGTGCACTCCGGGCTCAGCAATGCCTCGTGATTCCTTCCCGCACACAGACGCAGCCTGACGCGTTTCGCCGTGATGGCTTTCTCATCACGGGCGTGCATTGGTAATCCTCTGTTTAACGACACCCATCCAGGGTAGATTATGCAGGACTACATTAATCACAATCCTGTGGGAGTATGCTGAGGGAGGCTCCTCCGAGCTCAACCTATCCAAAGGCGGCATATTCAATTAATGGGGACTGCTAACGCTGCTGTGACACTGAGGGATACAGCCTTTGAGAAAGCCATCACGGCGAAACGCGTCAGGCTGCGTCTGTGTGCGGGAAGGAATCACGAGGCATTGCTGAGCCCGGAGTGCACCTTCGCCAGCTGGGCGAACTTGGAGCAGAATATACACGTGGCATGCCCTGCCACGGAAGGTGCACCGCTGCAAGGAAATAAGCAGAATAGGACCAGTGCCGGTATTCAATCCCTTTCAGCGCGCAGAGCCCATCCAGGGCGTGCATTGGTAATCCTCTGTTTAACGACACCCATCCAGGGTAGATTATGCAGGACTACATTAACCACAATCCTGTGGGAGTATGCTGAGGGAGGCTCCTCCGAGCTCAACCTATCCAAAGGCGGCATATTCAATTAATGGGGACTGCTAACGCTGCCGTGACACTGAGGGATACAGCCTTTGAGAAAGCCATCACGGCGAAACGCGTCAGGCTGCGTCTGTGTGCGGGAAGGAATCACGAGGCATTGCTGAGCCCGGAGTGCACCTTCGCCAGCTGGGCGAACTTGGAGCAGAATATACACGTGGCATGCCCTGCCACGGAAGGTGCACCGCTGCAAGGAAATAAGCAGAATAGGACCAGTGCCGGTATTCAATCCCTTTCAGCGCGCAGAGCCCATCCAGGGCGTGCATTGGTAATCCTCTGTTTAACGACACCCATCCAGGGTAGATTATGCAGGACTACATTAACCACAATCCCGTGGGAGTATGCTGAGGGAGGCTCCTCCGAGCTCAACCTATCCAAAGGCGGCATATTCAATTAATGGGGACTGCTAACGCTGCCGTGACACTGAGGGATACAGCCTTTGAGAAAGCCATCACGGCGAAACGCGTCAGGCTGCGTCTGTGTGCGGGAAGGAATCACGAGGCATTGCTGAGCCCGGAGTGCACCTTCGCCAGCTGGGCGAACTTGGAGCAGAATATACACGTGGCATGCCCTGCCACGGAAGGTGCACCGCTGCAAGGAAATAAGCAGAATAGGACCAGTGCCGGTATTCAATCCCTTTCAGCGCGCAGAGCCCATCCAGGGCGTGCATTGGTAATCCTCTGTTTAACGACACCCATCCAGGGTAGATTATGCAGGACTACATTAACCACAATCCTGTGGGAGTATGCTGAGGGAGGCTCCTCCGAGCTCAACCTATCCAAAGGCGGCATATTCAATTAATGGGGACTGCTAACGCTGCCGTGACACTGAGGGATACAGCCTTTGAGAAAGCCATCACGGCGAAACGCGTCAGGCTGCGTCTGTGTGCGGGAAGGAATCACGAGGCATTGCTGAGCCCGGAGTGCACCTTCGCCAGCTGGGCGAACTTGGAGCAGAATATACACGTGGCATGCCCTGCCACGGAAGGTGCACCGCTGCAAGGAAATAAGCAGAATAGGACCAGTGCCGGTATTCAATCCCTTTCAGCGCGCAGAGCCCATCCAGTGCGTGCATTGGTAATCCTCTGTTTAACGACACCCATCCAGGGTAGATTATGCAGGACTACATTAACCACAATCCTGTGGGAGTATGCTGAGGGAGGCTCCTCCGAGCTCAACCTATCCAAAGGCGGCATATTCAATTAATGGGGACTGCTAACGCTGCCGTGACACTGAGGGATACAGCCTTTGAGAAAGCCATCACGGCGAAACGCGTCAGGCTGCGTCTGTGTGCGGGAAGGAATCACGAGGCATTGCTGAGCCCAGAGTGCACCTTCGCCAGCTGGGCGAACTTGGAGCAGAATACACACGTGGCATGCCCTGCCACGGAAGGTGCACCGCTGCAAGGAAATAAGCAGAATAGGACCAGTGCCGGTATTCAATCCCTTTCAGCGCGCAGAGCCCATCCAGGGCGTGCATTGGTAATCCTCTGTTTAACGACACCCATCCAGGGTAGATTATGCAGGACTACATTAACCACAATCCTGTGGGAGTATGCTGAGGGAGGCTCCTCCGAGCTCAACCTATCCAAAGGCGGCATATTCAATTAATGGGGACTGCTAACGCTGCCGTGACACTGAGGGATACAGCCTTTGAGAAAGCCATCACGGCGAAACGCGTCAGGCTGCGTCTGTGTGTGGGAAGGAATCACGAGGCATTGCTGAGCCCGGAGTGCACCTTCGCCAGCTGGGCGAACTTGGAGCAGAATATACACGTGGCATGCCCTGCCACGGAAGGTGCACCGCTGCAAGGAAATAAGCAGAATAGGACCAGTGCCGGTATTCAATCCCTTTCAGCGCGCAGAGCCCATCCAGGGCGTGCATTGGTAATCCTCTGTTTAACGACACCCATCCAGGGTAGATTATGCAGGACTACATTAACCACAATCCTGTGGGAGTATGCTGAGGGAGGCTCCTCCGAGCTCAACCTATCCAAAGGCGGCATATTCAATTAATGGGGACTGCTAACGCTGCCGTGACACTGAGGGATACAGCCTTTGAGAAAGCCATCACGGCGAAACGCGTCAGGCTGCGTCTGTGTGCGGGAAGGAATCACGAGGCATTGCTGAGCCCGGAGTGCACCTTCGCCAGCTGGGCGAACTTGGAGCAGAATATACACGTGGCATGCCCTGCCACGGAAGGTGCACCGCTGCAAGGAAATAAGCAGAATAGGACCAGTGCCGGTATTCAATCCCTTTCAGCGCGCAGAGCCCATCCAGGGCGTGCATTGGTAATCCTCTGTTTAACGACACCCATCCAGGGTAGATTATGCAGGACTACATTAACCACAATCCTGTGGGAGTATGCTGAGGGAGGCTCCTCCGAGCTCAACCTATCCAAAGGCGGCATATTCAATTAATGGGGACTGCTAACGCTGCCGTGACACTGAGGGATACAGCCTTTGAGAAAGCCATCACGGCGAAACGCGTCAGGCTGCGTCTGTGTGCGGGAAGGAATCACGAGGCATTGCTGAGCCCGGAGTGCACCTTCGCCAGCTGGGCGAACTTGGAGCAGAATATACACGTGGCATGCCCTGCCACGGAAGGTGCACCGCTGCAAGGAAATAAGCAGAATAGGACCAGTGCCGGTATTCAATCCCTTTCAGCGCGCAGAGCCCATCCAGGGCGTGCATTGGTAATCCTCTGTTTAACGACACCCATCCAGGGTAGATTATGCAGGACTACATTAACCACAATCCTGTGGGAGTATGCTGAGGGAGGCTCCTCCGAGCTCAACCTATCCAAAGGCGGCATATTCAATTAATGGGGACTGCTAACGCTGCCGTGACACTGAGGGACACAGCCTTTGAGAAAGCCATCACGGCGAAACGCGTCAGGCTGCGTCTGTGTGCGGGAAGGAATCACGAGGCATTGCTGAGCCCGGAGTGCACCTTCGCCAGCTGGGCGAACTTGGAGCAGAATATACACGTGGCATGCCCTGCCACGGAAGGTGCACCGCTGCAAGGAAATAAGCAGAATAGGACCAGTGCCGGTATTCAATCCCTTTCAGCGCGCAGAGCCCATCCAGGGCGTGCATTGGTAATCCTCTGTTTAACGACACCCATCCAGGGTAGATTATGCAGGACTACATTAACCACAATCCTGTGGGAGTATGCTGAGGGAGGCTCCTCCGAGCTCAACCTATCCAAAGGCGGCATATTCAATTAATGGGGACTGCTAACGCTGCCGTGACACTGAGGGATACAGCCTTTGAGAAAGCCATCACGGCGAAACGCGTCAGGCTGCGTCTGTGTGCGGGAAGGAATCACGAGGCATTGCTGAGCCCGGAGTGCACCTTCGCCAGCTGGGCGAACTTGGAGCAGAATATATATATATATATATATATATATATATATATATATATATATATATATATATATATATATATATATATATATATATATATATATATTCACTGAAAAAACCATAGGTTATAGACCATATATAGTTAGGAATTCGCATTTACAAAACCTTATTTTACTCACACAAAACCATTGAAATTCCATATATAGTTAGTTGCACTAACTATATATCGCGCACCCGCAATCCACTGCTGATGATGTCACATATTACATCATTCATGACATGGTCAGTGACATCACTGATGACATCACTGATGACATCTCAAATGACATCACTGATGACATCTCAAATGACATCACTGATGACATCACTGATGACATCTCATTTGACATTACTGATCACATCACTGATGATATCATTCATGTGATAATATACGATGAACCTCTTCAGACTCTAATATAACCTTAGATACAATCAGTGTAAACAGACACTCACAGACTGTCACTCATCCATGGAGTTACTCACACACCTAGTCAGTCATGCAAAGAATCAATCACACCTCCATTTCCTCAACTATACAGTTATACAAACTTTACTTATTCAAACATATACTAACGCATATTTACTCTCTTATACATTCCCTGGTACAAGTTCACAATGATCCATACAGCCACTCACACATTCACTGGCTCTTATGCACAGTTATTTATATATGTCAACTCTCACATGTACTGTGTTTTACATATGTACTTACTTTGACATGTAGCACTGAGATATCCATTCACTCACCAATACACTCATGCACACAGTCAACCGCCCATACAGCTGTTTCCACATGCACTTTTGAAACCATACATCTAGTGAATCAACTGCTCACACATCTATGCACAGAGTCATACACCTCCCAGCCACCCACACACACACTCAGTCTCCCATACAAATACTTGGGCAACCAATCAATAACCCATATAGTTACTCATATAGCTACTTATCAACACATGCAACAGTTTACAGAACAACAGACATAATGATGCACAAATTAAGACAGTTTAGTCACTAACCCATGCACTCAGTGAGACACATTTAATCACTCACTCATACAGTCAGTCATGCACCTACTAAATCCTTCATCCAGACACTTATACATCCACTCATTCTTCAATATGTAAGACATATTTTAACTTTACAGAAACATACAGTCACTGGATGTTGTCATCAGTGATGTCATCAGTGATGTCATTTGAGATGTCATCAGTGATGTCATCAGTGATGTCACTGACCATGTCATGAATGATGTAATATGTGACATCATCAGCAGTGGATTGCGGGTGCGCGATATATAGTTAGTGCAACTAACTATATATGGAATTTCAATGGTTTTGTGTGAGTAAAATAAGGTTTTGTAAATGCGAATTCCTAACTATATATGGTCTATAACCTATGGTTTTTTCAGTGAATTTTCAAGGTTTTGTAAATGCTAATTCCTAACTATATATGGTCTATAACCTATGGTTTTTTCAGTGAATTTTCAAGGTTTTGTAAATGCTAATTCCTAACTATATATGGTCTATAGCCTATGGTTTTTTCAGTGAATATATATATATACATACATATATAAACATATATCATCAGTATATCTATATAAATACAAACATAAATGCATGCATACATATACTTATATGCATTTTAGGGTTGTTAGGGCGTTTTCGTGTGTATTATGTTGCTTTTTTAGGGCTTTTGGGTCAATTAGGTAGGGTTCCCGGGGCCTAGGGCTGAGGGGCCGGTTCAGTTTCGTGCGTATTGGTGTTGGCAAGGTTTTGAGGGATTTTGGCGGTTTTTGGTCGAGATTTGGCCGTTTTATGGCATTTTTTTGTGTTTGCGGGGGGCGCGTATCAGGGTTGAAATTCGTCCCCGTTCCAGTGGATGGATTGGGCTGATTTTTGGTGGGATGTTAAGGAATCGCTGGAACTAGTGTCCAGCCAAGTCTGAAGCAGATCGGAGCAGTGGAAGTGCTTTAAAGAGCAATTTTTGTGCGGAGTAGCGAATTGCCATGTTATTCAATGGGAGTTTTTGGTGTGCATGGAGAAGGTGAATTTGGGGTGTTCCAGTTGCGCTAGAGGGACGGGGCTTGGGTGAGCTGTAGGGAGAGTGGATCGGCAGGTGTGCCGAATTTTTGGGATTTGTTGGCCGAAGGGAAGAGTGTGCTTGGGCAAAGTCGATTTGGTGAAAACGGTGCGTTATTTACATGAAAGTTGAAAAAACACTAATAAAAGCAAAGCTAAAAAGCCACCTCATTACAAACAGAATGGCTTTAACTTAAACGAGGGCGAGATCTATTGCATTTTCAATGCTTGTTTACTTTGGTTCCATCAAGAAGGCATTCAGATGTGTCACACATTTGCCATAAATTCTGAATGTTAGCACTCTAGTTGCACATTAGATCACTGTAGTAATGCTACTGCTCACCAGGGACGTCTGCTGCTGGTATTCAAAGTGCATGTTTCAGTCTGCATGTCAGAATTTTTTTAATGAAATAGAAGAGGATTTGAGAAGTCACTCAAAATGATCCCTAATTTTTCTTTCTGCAGCACTAATAATACCTTCTATTGCATAATATACCCCCTCATTTTGTTCCTTTTTAAATTAAATGTCTTAAGAGTTACCACTTTATTCCCATCACGATGGCTCCAGGTGTGCTATACCTTTGTAATAAGTAGGACTGTTAGCGCTCTAGTTGTTCTTTAGAACACTCTGGGACATTCTGTCATTGGGCTATACTTGGGCTACATCTGGGTGATATTTGGGCTACATTTGGGCTCTTTTGTCTCTGGTGGCCATTTTGGGAGACTGCATGTCAGAATTTTTTAATGAAATAGAAGAGGATTTGAAAAGTCACTCAAAATGTGCCCTAATTTTTCTTTCTGCAGCACTAATAATACCTTCTATTGCATAATATACCCCTCATTTTGTTCCTTTTTAAATTAAATGTCTTAAGAGTTACCACTTTATTCCCATCACGATGGCTCCAGGTGTGCTATACCTTTGTAATAAGTAGGACTGTTAGCGCTCTAGTTGTTCTTTAGAACACTCTTGGACATTCTGTCATTGGGCTATACTTGGGCTACATCTGGGTGATATTTGGGCTACATTTGGGCTCTTTTGTCTCTGGTGGCCATTTTGGGAGACTGCATGTCAGAATGTTTTAATGAAATAGAAAAGGATTTGAGAAGTCACTCAAAATGTGCCCTAATTTTTCATTCTGCAGCACTAATCATACTTTCTATGGTAAAATATACCCCCTCATGCTGTTTCTTTTTAAATTAAATGTTTTAAGAGTTACCACTTTATTCCAATCAAGATGGCTTCAGGTGTGTCATACCTTTGTAATAAGTAGGACTTTTAGCGCTCTAGTTGTTCTTTAGAACACTCTAGGAGGCTGCAGTAGAACACAAAGGAATCAACTGACAGTCTCTGTCCTTGTTGGATGTACATGTTTTACTGAGAATGTCAGACTTCATTTTCACATGACTGAGAAAGATAATGTGAATTTACAGAAAATATGCTTTCAGTTTAGCTTATAGATCCCCTTCCAAACCACTGTGGGAAAATCATGAGATATTAGTTTTCTTTCAAACAATATTCATGACATCACAGCAGAAGGTTTTTTCACATGGTAAAATCACCTTAGAACCCACCAGAATTCCTAAAACGAGTATGGTACCATCAACAAATGATTTATAATGTAACTAAAGTCCTAAAACCCTCTATAAACTACAATGCTTTTTAATGAGGTGCTATCATGTATATTGGTCCCAAGATGGCTGCCAACACTTCTTGGATGAAGTGCTGACAGCCAATCAGATCAGATGTGTGGTTAGGCTCCGCCCAGATATATATCTTTTTTTGAACCTAAATTACTCAAAATCCACTGGAGCACATATATTGAGACCTAGCAAAGGCACATCGGGCTAACAGTCCCTACAATTTTGCCAAGTTTCGTGCAAATCCATTCAGCCGTTCGAGCTAAAAGTGAGGCCAACCGCCCTATGGAAATTAACATGGGAAAAACGCGTTTTGGGACCCCCCTTTTTTCTCGGCCCCCCCTTGATGAAACCCCCCCAAATTGTCAGGGGCTGCTCAGAAACAAAATGTTCCATTTTCCTGAAAATTTCAGCCAATTCCGTCCACAAACGCCAAAGTTATTAGACATAGAATTTTCAAAAATCCCATAGAGAAAAAATCCTAACTATATATACCTACTGGCGACCGCCAGTAGGTATATATATATATATATATATATATATATATATATATATATATATATATATATATATATATATTACCTACTGGCGGTCGCCAGTAGGTATATATAGTTAGGATTTTTTCTCTATGGGACTTTTGAAAATTCTATGTCTAATAACTTTGGCGTTTGTGGACGGAATCGGCTGAAATTTTCAGGAAAATGGCACATTATGTTTCTGAGCAGCCCCTGAAAACTTGGGGGGGTTTCGTCAAGGGGGGGCTGAGAAAAAAGGGGGGTCCCAAAACGCGTTTTTAACATTGAGTTTTCCATAGGGCGTTTGGCCTCACTTTTAGCTCGAACGGCTGTATGGATTTGCACGAAACTTGGCAACATTGTAGGGACTATTAGCCCGATGTGCCTTTGCTGGGTCTCAATACATGTGCTCCAGTGGATTTTGAGAAATTAACGTTTTAAAAAACAGATATATCTGTGACAGCGTCCCGGGTAGCGCTCCGGTTCGCGAACTTTTCGCGTAACGGAATTTTGCGAAGTGAAGCTGATTGGCTCTCTGGTGTCTGTCAACATTCTAAACAGACCGGAGCGGCCGCCATCTTGTCTCTCGGTAGGATTGAGAGACAAGAGGAGGAGAAAAACTAAGGGGGAATTTAATGAAAGGGGGCAAGGTAGACCCTTCTTGACCCCCTAGGAATGATGTTGGGGTTATTAAAGGGTCCCGTGGGGCAAATAAAAAAATATTGTTTTTTTGCGGTAGAAGCGCTTTCCGGTTCGCGAACCGGGTAGTGAACCGGGACGCGAAACGGGAATTCGCCATTTTGTGTTTCGTTTTAATTAAATTACAAGTAGTAGGAAAAACAATGTGAGAAATGGGTATAAGGGGTACGGGAGATGTATCCTGACCCCCTATGTTATCTGAGGGTGGCTGAGGATGCTCATATATGTTGATACTTGTCTTCCAGCGGCTGCGCGTGAGCGTTTCTTTTTTTTTGCTGCGTGACGTCTGTTAACGTTCGATTCGAAGGAAATCAGGAAGTGTTGACCGCCATTTTGACACTGCGAGTAAATATATTGTTAAAAATAATTGTTATAAATTAATCCGTATTGATAAACATTGTCTGCGCCATCTTGCTTTTTTTCCAATGGCACACTTTTGTCGTACACGGCAGCCATTTTAGATGCCTTGACCAGACCCACTCTCTGCACGCCGCCGATCGAGACGTCTGTTAACGTTCGATTCGAAGGAAATCAGGAAGTGTTGACCGCCATTTTGACACTGCGAGTAAATATATTGTTAAAAATAATTGTTATAAATTAATTCGTATTGATAAACATTGTCTGCGCCATCTTGCGTTTTTTCCAATGCCACACTTTTGTCGTGCACAGCAGCCATTTTAGATGCCTTGACCAGACCCACTCTCTGCACGCCGCCGATCCTCAGCATGGCTCCCCACCCTCGCAAGCATCTCCCCCACACACTGGTCACCCCCGCTCTCTGTCTTATGCATGGGCCATAATCCTCCCCCCATCTGCGCTGCTCTTCCCTGAGAATCACACCCTGTGCCCGCCCGACACCACCCTTTCACCCTATTCACTACTGCACCCTCTGACATTCCTCTTCCTTTGTGTCTGATTGTCCAGGCCGGTCCCAGGCTATCACCTAGCCCTGCGGATGTAGTTTATGGCCTCAACTGTAAAGAATCACCCCTCTTCAAAGGAGTTACAGTAGATCAAGGCCCCCACCCGATGAGATCCGTCACACCACACGCGTTCCTACTATCTGATAACGATCCTGTATTGTGATTGGGGAGGGGATTCTCACTGTGAGGGTGTGTGGGACCGAGCCTGAAGCGGAAGATTCCAGGGATGCCTTTTTGTACATCAAAGTCTTCACAATTATGTGTCACATTAAAAATATATAGCACTCCAACAAAGTAGTAGGATTATAACACTTTATTAACTTATAAATATATACAACGCACCATAAACAGTAAACACGTTAAAAAAAAATTTTTTAAACAGAAGCAACAATGGTCAGTAGCGGTCTGTTGTGCGAATAGTCCGAAGGCAGCACAACGCGCTGAGATCTGGACGGCACCCAGGTGATGTCCTTTACTTGCCGCACTGGTTTTGGCATCCTACAATGCTGCTCCGAAAAACGGCGTGGGGCGCCCGAGGGGGAGGGGGAGGCGGCGTGAACGGGCCTCCCCAGGTGGAGGCTCGTCTGCTGTAGTGGGGCGCCCCTTTAGCGTTTCACTTGCCATTCAGCGGTTTTACGCCCGCTTTTGCTGCACTGTGCCTCGTCAGTAGCGGTCTGTTGTGCGAATAGTCCAAAGGCAGCTCAACGCGCTGAGATCTGGACGGCACCCAGGTGATGTCCTTTACTTGCCGCACTGGTCTTGGCATCCTACAATGCTGCGCCGAAAAACGGCATGGGGCGCCCCGGGGGGGGGAGGTGGCGTGAATGGGCCTCCCCAGGTGGAGGCTCGTCTGCTGTAGTGGGGCGCCCCTTTACCGTTTCAGTTGCCATTCCGCCCGCTTTTGCTACACTGTGCCTCATCCGCCATTCAGCTGTTTACCGCCCGCTCTTGCGGCTACAGCGTCTCGCTCACCATCTAGTTGAATTGCGCCCATTCTTGCGGTGCAGCGATAGGCGGCTGCCACAGGACTCTTAAAATGGCGGCCGGCTCTTAGGATTTGGGCCTGGTCCACTAAAATGGCCCTGGGACACCTTGGAACTCGGACGCTTGTCTGCTAGGGCTTGGGCCCCATTCTCGAAAGTGTCCCCTCAGCCTTGAATATTCTACAAAAGTCTTGGGGGCCCCCGACTCCCGCAGGCTTCCGGTGGGGAGCGGCTGCCATGATTGCTTGCGGAATGGCCACGACGGAGCTACGAGATGGTGGTGCTCTCATGCTGACGCCAGCTTCAGTCTGAAACATCCAGAAACACTGTAGACTATCAATTCAATGATTTCCGGTGGGAAGAACTTGCCCTCCCCTTTTTTGAGTGATGGTTCTTGTTGCCTGTCCCCTCTGTTGTCATCTAACAGAACCTTTTTGGATTGCCGAGTGAGAAAAAAAAAGGTGGGGCTTTCATCGTTTGGGAAAAAAAATGTTTTAATCCAATGAAAAGTGTTATTTTTAGGTCATATGATCAAGCATTTCATCATTAGGAAACCAAAAGTAAAATGAACCAATGAAAAGTTTTATAAACAAGTCACATGACCTGTTATGCGGCTTTGGGCTATAAAAAGCCTACAAAATCCGTTGGCCTGTGAGGCGGCGTCAGTAGCGGACCGATCTGCGAATAGGCTGAATGCAGCGCAACGCGCCGAGATCCGGATGGCACCGAGGTGGTGTCCAGCAAGTTGCCGCACTGGTGTGGCCATCCTACAATGCTGCGCCGAAAGACGGCGAGTCCAGCTGAGTTGCGGTTACTTTTGCTGCTACAGTACGCCGAAGGCAGCACAACGCACCAAGATCCGGATGGCACTGAGGTGGTGTCCAGCAAGTTTCACTGGTGTGGCCATCCTACAATGCTGCGCCGAAAGACGGCGTGGGGTGCCCGGGGGGGGGAGAGGCGGCGTAAACGGACCTCTGCCGCCTCCCCAGGTGAAGGCACCTCATCTGCAGTGGGGAGCCTCCTAGCGTTTCACTTGCCTTCCAGCAGAGTTCTGCCCGCTCTTGCGGCACAGTGCCTCACCCTCCATCCAGCTGAGTTCCGCCCGCTCTTGCGGTACAGCGTCTCGCCCGCCATCCAGCTGAGTTCCGCCCGCTCTTGCGGTACAGCGTCTCGCCCGCCATCCAGCTGAGTTCCGCCCGCTCTTGCGGTACAGCGTCTCGCCCGCCATCCAGCTGAGTTTCTCCCGCTCTTGCGGTACAGTGACTCGAACGCGCCGAGATCCGGATGGCACCGAGGTGGTGTCCAGCAAGTTTCACTGGTGTGGCCATCCTACAATGCTGCGCCGAAAGACGGCGTGGGGTGCCCGGGGGGGGGGGAGGCAGCACAAACGGGCCTCTCCCTCCTCCCCAGTTGGAGGCACCTCATCTGCAGTGGGGTGCCTCTTAGCGTTTCACTCGCCTTTCAGCTAAGTTCCACCCGCTTTTGCGGTACAGTGATTCACCCGCCATCTAGCTGAATTGCGGCTACTCTTGTGGTGCAGAGATAGCCGGCTGCAACAGGACTCTCAAAATGGTGGCCAGCTCTTTGGATTTGGGCCTGGTCCACTAAAATGGCTCTGGGACACCTTGGAACTCGGACGCTTGCCTGCTAGGGCATGGGCCCCATTCACGAAAGCGTCCCCTCTTTTGACTGATTGTTCTTGTTGCCTATTTCTTCTGTTGTAATTTAATGGAATCTTTTTGGACTGCTGAAAAGGGTTCTGGTCCGACCACTGGTTGGTGGAGACATTTTGACTATATCCTGGACCCGCCCGGCCTCGCCCAAAATGGCGCCGGTAAAAATGGGACTCGTAACTCCTTGTTGTGTATTGGTTGCCCAACCTTGATATCACGAGATACGTATGCAGTTTTGAAGCACATGGTGGGCGGGGACGAGAATTGATTGAATATTTGGACATCCCTATTGATATTAAGTTCTGATGTGTTATTGATTACTGTACTATTGAAAGTTCGAATTAACCTCACCCATGGTACTTGCCCGCAAGTGTATATCTAGATAATTTTATTGTAACTGGCCCTGTCATACTTTCATTATAAAATGTACGTCCACCGATTCCGCAAATGTTAGACACCTTAGTTCTTGCAACCTAATGGATCGCCCGTTACGTTCTTCTACAGTGTAAATGTTCCCTCATCATATACAATTCCAGTTTGCTCCGTGGCCGGCCCACGTGGTTATAGGCCCGTATTTGTATACTGACATTTTCACAATAAAGGTTTTAAAAACAAAACATGGTAGTAGTACCTACATTGGTAAAGTTTTGAATAATAGCCACTGTTTTCGAATCAGTAAAAGGCAAGTGAAATAAAGCAGTCGGATTACATGACGATTAAAAGGAATAATACGCAGGAACGCAGTAAAGATAAATGGTCAAGGGCTGTTAAGTTTTCTACTCCTGCAACATAAAGTGATCGATAAGAATCTAATATTCCTGCCTATCAGCGACTAAGACAGCAGGCCGAGCCTCTTTTCCTCAACGGCTCCCTCATGGGACGAAGAAACGCCCTTTTTCTCGAAAAAGGAATATTTTACTTGCAGGACAGTTGTATATTTACCGGGAAAATACATTAGCCTGGAACATTGTTAGTGATAAACTGTAAATGCATCTGGGTCCTTTGCTTTACAAGTCAGAGTGAGAAAAAAAAAGGTGGGGCTTTCATCATTTGGGAAAAAAAATGTTCGTAAGCAATGAAAAGCGTTATTTTTAGGTCATGTGACCAAGCCTTTCATCATTAAAATAACAAAAGTAAAATGAACCAAAGAAAAGTTTTATTAACAAGTCACATGACCTGTTATGCTTACGTTACGCACTGCGCGCCGCGCTCTGGATCGTTTCCGGGAAGCTGCGCCTTGCGCACCGGAGCACTTCCGGGTGCACTAACGCGGCGCGTCATATGACGCATTACGCGACAACGCAGGTCCAGAATATAGTCAAAATGTCTCCACCAACCAGCGGTCGGAACACAACCCCTTTCAGCAGTCCAAAAAGTTCTGTTAAATGACAAGAGAAGGGACAGGCAACAAGAACAATCAGTCAAAGAGGGGAGGGCAAGTTCTTCTCTACCGGGTCACGTTGGGGCTCCACCGGAACTGATCGAATTGGTAGTCTACAGTGTTTCTGGATGTTTCAGATTGAAGCTGGCGTCAGCATGAGAGCACCCCGTGGCTACGTCGTGGCCATTCCGCGAGCAATCATGGCAGTCGCTCGCCACCGGAAGTCTGCGGGAGTCGGGGGCCCCGGTGACTTTTGTAAAATCTTCAAGGCTGAGGGGACGCTTTTGGGAATGGGGTCCATGCCCAAGCAGTCAAGCGTCCGAGTTCCAAGGTGTCCCAGGGCCATTTTAGTGGACTAGGCCTAAATCCGAAGAGCCGGCCGCCATTTTGAGAGTCCTGTTGCAGCCGCCTATCGCTGCACCGCAAGAGTGGACGCAATTCAAGTGGATGGTGGGCGAGACGCTGTAGCCGCAAGAGCGGGCGCAACTCAGCTGGTTGCGTGAAGCGCTGGGGTGTACCTGAGAAACCTCCACCTGGGGAGGTGGGGGAGGCTCGTTCGCGCCGCCTCTCCCTTCTAGTGCATCCCACTCCGTCTCCTGGCGCAGGAATATGTGATGGTCGGACTAGGGCACCGCAGGATGTGTCTTCAGGTCAAACGGATTGTCGGACAATGTTCATAATGGAAGAGTCACCAAAAGGCAAAAAGTTCCGCTTGACCCCGGGAGCCGGCCGCCTATGTCTGGGGCGATCTCAGGCCACATCAGGGCAACAAGACTTGGGGAGGGGGTTGGAGCCAAGCGCCCACTCCGAGTCCGCGCCATCACACCGCCCCTCGGGGGCCTCCGTCAAGCGGTTCAGGGAGGCACCGCATCACATTGATTTCCAATGCAGTCAGGTCCACAAACAGCCCCCACTTACTTTGAGAATAGTGAAGCTGCAGCAGGTGCAAATAAACTTCAGACAGTGTTACAAGTGCTGCTCGGAACCCTCAACTATGGCACACAACATCCAGGACTTATGCCATTTGTGCAAGGCAGTGACATCAAAGCAACTCAGGGACCAAGGAACATACCATATCCAGAGTCCTTCCCACAGCGTCTGCCTTCCTTCTTACCTAGTTATGGTTCTTTCACTCCCACTCAAAACAATGAACCTACACTCACGTATGAAAATCTTACTATTGATGCTTGACTGAGGCCAAGGAGATCAGAGTGTATTAGTCTCATGCTCGATCGATTGAGCTAGGCGGATCAGGCAACAAAAAGGTGGTGGTGGGGGTGGCGGCATCAGCAAGGCATCCTCACACACAACTTGTCGGACATCAGCTCTGGATGTACTGGGGACGAGTCTTGGCGCATGGTGTCATCCCCGGGCAATTTGCACAACGGTCCTCCACCCCTAGGCTGCCAGCTATGCTACCTCGACAGGAATAGTGATGGATGTTGCAGCAGGCTGCCATGTAAATAGTTATTTAATAAAACGTTTTACCCTGTTACTTTGCTGGTGTGTTGTATATATTTATACTATTTGCATAGAGTTTGTCGTTATTTTGGGCGGGGTGGGTGACGGAGCCGAGCTGTCTTGCAGCCATCATGGTGTCGAGCTCAGTTCATGTCACTAGTTTCGTATTTCTCATGAGGGGTTGTTCCTAATGTTTCTATTTTAGCGAGGTCAAAAAGAGATCCCATTAGTGGCCTACTGATTTTGCTCGATTCCTTTTGTTTTTTTAAATGATTTTTCACTATCTGCAAAGACTAAACAGAGTATTGCGACTCTGTGCTTGTTTGTAAATAGAGAATGAACCAAAGAGAACCAATTCTAAAACAGTAAATGCTTAGATAACAATCAATGAAATGGAGAGAGAAGCAGGCACGACGGATTACAACGGGGGCAAAGGCCTGCGTTACCTACCCTTCACTATCTGCAAAGAGAAAATACTCCTAAAAGAAAAGAGGGGGGGGGCAGCGTTCAAAGCACATCAGCGTGCATAAACACGAAAATGTTTTTATCTATCACGTACTAGATATTTTAAAGCTTTTCATATTTGCTATTAAAAAAACATTGAAATTCACTGAAAAAACCATAGGTTATAGACCATATATAGTTAGGAATTAGCATTTACAAAACCTTGAAAATTCACTGAAAAAACCATAGGTTATAGACCATATATAGTTAGGGATTAGCATTTACAAAACCCTAATTTACTCGCACAAAACCATTGAAATTCGCATATATAGTTAGTTGCACTAACTATATATCGCGCACCCGCAACCCACTGCTGATGATGTCACATATTACATCATTCATGACATGGTCAGTGACATCACTGATGACAACTCAAATGACATCACTGACAACATCACTGATGACATCATTCATGTGATAATACGATGAACCTCTTCAGACTCTAATATAACCTTAGATACACTCAGTGTAAACAGACACTCACAGACTGTCACTCATCCATGGAGTTACTCATACACCTAGTCAGTCATTCAAAGAATCAAGCACACCTCCATTTCCTCAACTATACAGTTATACACACCTTACTTATTCAAACATATTGTAACACATATTTACTCTCTTATACAATCACTGATACAAGTTTACAATGATCCATAGAGCCACTCACACATTCACTGGCTCTTATGCACAGTTATTTATATATGTCAATCTCACATGTACTGTGTTTTACATATGTACTTACTTTGACATGTAGCACTGAGATCTCTATTCACTCACCAATACACTTATGCACACAGTCAACCACCCATACAGCTGTTCCACATGCACTTTTGAACCCATACATCTAGTGAATCAACTGCTCAGACATCTATGCACAGAGTCACACACCTCCCAGCCACCCACACACACACACACTCACTCTCCCATACAAATACTTGGGCAACCAATCAATAACCCATATAGTTAATCATATAGCTACTGATCAACACATGCAGCAGTTTACAGAACAACAGACATAATGATGCACAAATTAAGACAGTTTAGTCACTAACCCATGCACTCAGTGAGACACATTTAATCACTCTCTCATACAGTCAGTCATGCACCTACTAAATCCTTCATCCAGACACTTATACATCCACTCATTCTTCAATATGTTAGACTTATTTTTACTTTACAGAAACATATAGTCACTGGATTTTGTTATCAGTGATGTCATTTGAGTTGTCATCAGTGATGTCATCAGTGATGTCACTGACCATGTCATGAATGATGTAATATGTGACATCATCAGCAGTGGATTGCGGGTGCGCGATATATAGTTAGTGCAACTAACTATATATGCGAATTTCAATGGTTTTGTGCGAGTAAATTAAGGTTTTGTAAATGCTAATCCCTAACTATATATGGTCTATAACCTATGGTTTTTTCAGTGAATTTTCAAGGTTTTGTAAATGCTAATTCCTAACTATATATGGTCTACAACCTATGGTTTTTTCAGTGAATATATATATATATATACATATATAAACATATATCATCAGTATATCTACACGGGGGAGAAGACTGAACACAGATTTCTCTATGGCCCGACGTGTCCTGCAATCGTGGATGGGGCGTGTGGGGACTTGAGGGAACCCGGACATTGTAATTACGGGAAGATGCCTGCCGCTACTTGGCCCCCCTTGACACGGTAATTACAGCGCCCGATGTGAACTCTGCCTCTGTACTTACCAGGATACTGCATTGTGGGAGCTGTGGTCTCGGACCTGACTGCAGCTGTATCCAATTAAGCAGGGTCAGCTGTGCTTTCTACATAGGGAGCACCGTAGAACTTTCAAGGAGGAAGAAGGCATCTTACCAGTTGTGAGCGGCGTCTGAGGAAGGCGGAAACGCCGAAATGCATTATGCTGCGCAACCTTCAGTGAATAAAGGGCTCCTTCAACAATCCCTGCTGTGTCCTTGGATCACTGAGCTATGAGTGGTCTTTTCGTCATATATATATATATATATATATGTATATATATATATATATATATATATATATATATATATATATATGTATATGTATATATATATATATATATATATATATATATATATATATATATATATATATATATATATATATATATATATATATAACAATGTTCCTGTTTCACCAATCCGCGGTGGAAAGAAGATCAGGTAAGGACCTCTTTGCGTGACTTTTCCATATTAAATCAGGTGAAAAGAAGCAGCAACAATATTATCCAGTGAAGAATAAGTATTTATTTCACACAGATGAAATAAAAAGACATGGTGTCGTCCATGACGCGTTTCACTCCTAAAAGGAGCTTGTTCACATAACGCGCCCCGGAGAGTGACCACAATTTATATTCAGTGCACAGGTGATTTGATTCAAACACAAAAAGTGCAGTAGTGAAAATAAAGAAAGGACTAAAGTGCGCGCCATATTGCAAGTACAAATGAAACAATGCCTTAAAACCATTTACCCTTATGGATTTCACAAAGTGCTATACAATGGTTTGCTCAATACTAAAAAACATTTTATAAAGAGCAATTGAATTACTATGTACATTATCTACAAAAAACAATTCATATCATATGAAAAAATGTAAAAATGTAAAATAGCCGACAAGTGTCATAATCTAAATACATTTTTGAGTCAGATATAGGGAATAGGCATGGTTTATAATTAATGTTTGAATCTTATTTACAAATGTAGGTTTCCATAATCCCATAAATATATACAATATATACATTGTTTATAGATTAAATTCATGACTCTTGTAAAATAAAAGAGATGAATGTCATGTGTATATATATATATAACACAAATTTACTATAACTACAATTATCTAGCGTAAACTAACTGCACTAAATACTACATTACTCTAAACTAACCTATCTACAACAAGCATCACCTTCCCAGCCTATTTTAAGTAACCTTAACTCTACCCTACACTATCTTACCTACTACACACAAATGACAAGTTAAACCTATAAACCCAAACAAAAGAAAATATATTGGTTTTTCGGTATATTTGTTTTAAAACACACACTAAGCATCAACCAACACCCACAAAAAACTACCCATTTAAAAACACACATGCAAACTGTTACCTAATAATATATTTAAAACAACTTACACTAACCTGCACTATAGCTAAGCTAAATTCTAAACTACACTATGCCCACATTACTATTACTAATAAACAACATTAAAGTAAAGGGGGAAAGGAAAATGTCCAAGAAGAGTCATATTTACACACTAATGCAACCTATTGCCTCCTGTACTGTCATCATTATGGCACGCAGGCTAGACAGCTCTCTCTCAATAGCTGCCATACGTAGTTTCACTTCCTGGAGGACTTGTAGGGCCGGGGCTTCAAATAAGAAGCCTATGACAGGGGATTGTTGTAGGACCTGTGTGGCAGGCACCTGATGTGTAGACAATTGAACTGCAATGGCCTGAGATACATCCTGCATCTGTTGGGCACTATCTGGTTAGTTTTGGGTTGGGTTTTTTGTTATTCCTGCCTTCCTGCTGTGTGGTTGTACAACGTCCTGTAGTGCGTTATGAAAGCCAAGTGTATGTCAGCTTGGGAGGTAAGTGTGCGGGTCAGAGATTCCCTGATCATAGTGATGGGGACAGTGGGTGTCACGCCACACAGGAGCCGAGCCAGCAATTGGCCTGATGTGTCTCCTTCGGCGTGCCTCTTAGCCTGATAGGCCTGGAAGTCCAGCAAACGCAGTTGCTCGATCAGGTAAGCCTGGTTCTCCAAAGCCTCGGTCAAGGTGCACTTCTCTGTGAGGCTCAGGTGAGCTGCTGTTTCAAGTGGCCCCATTGACTCTTTGGTCGGCAGAAGGTCTCCAAGCCGGTCTTCCCTAGCTCTCATTACTACCCTAATGCATTAGCCCCTAACCACCATTTTGTTCGCCTTCCAGTCCATTTGTCAGGCGGTGCCTGAACCCCAATTTTCCTTGAAGTAATGTCTTATGACCTCTCTCATCTCCTCCCGTAAGGACTGGTCCTCTAGCACAGCCAGCTGGAGTCACCAAGCGGAAAAAGAAGGCCTCAGTATTCCCCATTCAACATGTGTCTATAGTGTATTATTGCTAGAGAATGTTTTCTGAGATACTCAGCATCTGTGCCCTGTGCGTGGAGAGTAGAGTGGCAGAGAATATGGTCTAATCACATATGTAGTTTATGTGGAGCTGTGTAATGAGAATATTTCCATACCCCAAGGTGTAGGGCACACCAATTATCTAGTAAGGACTAATTTGTTAGCCATTGTGTAAGGCAAGTGGCTTCCGACACTATAGGGAAGTGGACAGCAGATGATGCATTCGGTTCAACTGCAGATCAAGGACAGAATTGAAATCACCCCTCAGAATCCAGTGGGCATGGGACTATTGGGTAACGATTACAGAAAGACATGCTAAGAAAGTTGTTTGAGTTGAATTTGGTGCATAAATACTTCCCAGCAATAGTGGCAAATTACAATCTAGTTGGCCCTCTTCCAGGACACAGTGCCCCTAAGGGTCTCTTTACACTGCGATGGAACAGAATGGAACCCTCAGACAGACCAAAAATGGGGGCTCCTTGCTCAAAGCCTGAGTAGGTAGTGCTGACGCATTGTCTCCGCCAACTATCTGAACACCCCTCTGTTGTATGTATTGATGCAATGCATGTCACTTCCGTCACTTCCCATCCCCTGCACATTTCACATCAATATTCCAACTTTAGCCATAGCCAACTGTGGGAGAGGGGAACCAGAAAAGGGTAGGCAGGCCGGTAAGGGAGAAGGGTGAGTGGGGCCTTGTGCATGCCTCATCACCATGTTGCATTTTGTGGGTAAAGGTGCCTAAGTGTAGGAGGTCTGTCTCCACTGTGTGATCTGTGTAGTATATACCAAATATAAACCCTGTAACTTCCAACCCAGTCCCCAACTGTGAGATCCCCCAAACAGCTAATCAAAAGACCCATGACTAAGGAAATCTAACATTCTAATTTATAAACCAAAGTCATTACTGACGTGCAAGGGGGATGTCGAGCAGGGAGGCCGCATGCAGTCAAATCTCTCACTGAGGGCAATTGGAGCAAACCAAAAGAAAGAAAGAAAGAAAGAGAGAAAATATGAGGGGAAATTGCTAGACCCATTTCTACATTGTAAAAGCTAAGAGATGGATGATTAAGTCATGCTCAGAGTCCCCAGTATTTGGCAGGCTAGGCACAGTTACCTTCCCTAGCCATGGCTCAGACTGTTTGTAGCAGTGATACAGGTGCAGCCTCTAGATACATGGTAGTCCTGCAGAAAGGGTCTGAAGCTCTGCCAGCCCCAGCTTCCCGGTAAGTAGAACATTCTGCCACCATAGGAGATACTCACCAGAAAGTGACTGTCTGTTTAAATCAGAATGCCAGCTGTCTGTGGCATGACATCAGGGAGAACCATACAAGCCTTGCTTGGTGTCTATCTCTTGTTGTTGGGTCTTGGGAAAGAGGAGGTACTGGTGTGTGAGACTGATGGTGGCATCCAGGACTGAAGTTAGGTTGTCAGAAAATGATGGCTGTGATATTTCTGCCACTCTGGCTGTTGTGATCTGGAAGGAACCAGATGCCAATATGTGGAGCACTGGCAACAGTTTAAACTGTGAAGGGATATTGTTGGGCCTAGCAGTTGGTGGCTGGAGACTTGGGCCAATCTGGTGAAGCAATTGTATGATAGACTCCCTCCTGGATCTGTAAAATGTGATGACGTAATCCTCCCTGAGGTCAATGAGGGATATGCACTGAAGAAACACACGGTCCCTCCTCCTTTCTGCCTATGTTGTGGTGGTGGTGGTCTCATGGGACTCCCAGCTGCTCAATGATCACCTCGTTGAAATAATTGAGCTTGTCAAATTCTTTTGTGTAGTATGTCTTGTAATACCACAGCCCCTGCATCATTTCCTATGCCTGTGTTGCTGATGCGCATTCATTTTGACTCATTACAGCCTTTGTGCTTCCCAATGATGCGTCAAACATTGTCATTCCCATAAATTTCACTGGATCAGATTTATGTTAGTATTTGCATAGGAAAACCTACCATGCATATTTTAACTTGTGCATGGTGCAGCTGGTTAAGGCACATCTTTTTCCGACGCTGGAGTCTAAAAACCGAGTCATTGGGACAAATAATGGAATTCATTTGGACAAATAAATATTGAGTGCCGCTTCCGCCACCCTTGCGTCAAGAATGATGACGCATTGCGGGTGCAAGCATCTCTTAAATATGCCCTCTAATGACTTGTTTTCAGAGTGATGTGAACTTAGTAGTAGTAGGGAAAAAGCTGCCTTTCTTGCTGTGAGTGGAAGTCGTACAGTTCCAAATAGGCAGTTCATTAAATGCTTATGAATTTCTAAATACTTCTATGAATACAATTCTGAGAATCGATTGCTTTTATGACAAAACAAGGGAAGTCACCAGTTAGCTGGATTCCCTCTCAAAGATGTTTTAAGACGTGCAAAGTAGGCAATTGCCTAGAGCTCCCACTTTCCAATGAACCCCCTGGAAAAGTGAACTTTTTCTCATTGATCTCTGTCTATTCTATTTCCTTATCGAACCCTTCCCTCTCTGCCTATCTCTACATATGACTCTGTTTCCAATTATAACGATTTTTGGGTCCTGGGTAGGACATATCTCAACTTTTATGGTGTCACCCTGTCAAAGTTTAACACATAACATAGCATTGTCTGACATCATGCAGACTGGAGTTAGCAGAAAATTGATGATAATATTCAAAATGTGTTTATTATTGAAATGTACGAGATTCTTTAACCTCATTGCTCTCCTGTGAGAACTTACTTTTTCTGGCCTTCAGTTGCCATAGTGATTTCACACTGCCTGTTCATACAACAATGGATATTTATAGACATAGGGGCATTTTATGATGACATAGGAGTGTTTCATGATGAAACATGCAAAATGTACTTGCTTTCGTTTTTTGTCAGTCACTCACCTTTATAACACATTTCTGTAAGCCAGTCACTCACAAACTCACAGATGCACACTGCTGCTATGCTAGGTTAAACTAGTCATGAAACAAGGTCGATTATAAAATGAGGTACACAAAGGTAAGCGTTGTATACCTTTTCTGCAATAATGAAAAACAATCATTGCTAAAGTTAATTGTTCATGCAGGTCATCATGTACTTGGCAGCTTGGTAGGAAAATGATTTGCCTCCCATTTAACTTCTGTGGTTTCGGAGTGAGCATAATGCTGAGCGAAGTCTGCTGCTGGGTTGGTGGAAGTGAAGACGGTGATTGAGGTACGCATGTCCCATATTGTGTAGAGACTTGAATGTGTGTGAGGAGTTTGAACTGGCAGCGCTTTTGCATGGGATCAGTGGAGCTCTCGGAGGAGAGGTGTGGTGTGGGATCAGCATAGGAGGTCAAGGATGAGTCTGGCCGCTGAATTTTGGATGGTTTGAAGTCTGTTGTTGGACCTGGCATCCTCGGAGTGGTTTCTCCTGACTTTTTGTCTTCAGACCTCCTCTTTTTGCTGACTTCATTTTTGCTGGATGTAGGACTCTGGGCACTTTATCATTGAAAACTGTAGTTTTGCATAAGGGCTATTGGAGCCCAAACATCCATTGTTTCCTGCATAAGGGGCCCAGGCTGCTACACCTGTGGAGCCTTTTCCATTGATGGGGTGGGTCTCGGTCCTCCAGCAGGGTCTAATTTTTGCACAGTGCAGGAGAAGACGTCACCCTGCCGGCGCCTTCAAATCCGCCAGATCACACCCACAGCGCGGGTTTTACACCAGGGCTATTGGAGACCCAACGCTCGTTGCTTGCTGCATAGGGGGCCCAGGCTGCTACACCGGCGGAGCCTTTTCCAGGGCTGGGGTGGGACTTTGTCCCCCATCAGACTCTAATCTTTGCACGGCGCGGGAGGGGATGTTGATTAATGTCAAAATAGATAGAGCGGAACGTCACCTATCACTAGGATCAGGCATGGTGACAGAAGGGATGGCTGGTGAGGGTAGTGTATTAGTCCAGAAAGAGAATGCATACCAAGTGAACTCATTCATATTGAACAACAAGGTAACGTAATGGTCAACAGAAGTCTAATAGTTCCTGGTATAGAATCACATATACAGACTAATACCCCCGTGATACACCTGATGGATCACCCACCCCAAAAAGAAAAAGAGGCTTAAAGAAGAACCAGGTATAGGAAGGAGTAATAAAAGTAAGAAAGGACCACCACAGAATTTATCAGATCATGTAAGTGATGGTTTAATTGATCAAGGGATCCCTGTAAATTTACAAGTCGCACAAATTGCAACTCTTGTAGCAATAAAGTTTGAAGAATTATTAAAACAATTTTATAATAAATTGGATAAATTGATTAGTGAAGTAATTAAGATTAGTGGTTTGCTAAGGATTACCAACAATACACTTGGGGAAAAGAATAATGTAACAAAGGGAGGCCCTATTAAACAGCTTCCCCAGGTAATAGCTGCCACCGAAAAGGCAACAAGTATGGCAATACGTATGGCAACTGGTGGTAATACAGGTGGGGGACACTTTGACAGTACCTTTAGGGATTGCCCAACCAAGCCAACAGACCCCGACTAACCACCAATGCCAAATCAGGAGGGATATGTCTGAGTTGAATCGTCCAACTTCAAACCTACTAAGTCAGGAGAACATGGGGTTTCTAAGGGAAGAGCTGGTGTCTCCATAAACTTACCTCCTGAATGTTGCCTGTATGTTGCAGTTATGTTTATTGTGCCCCCATTACAGCCGGGTCAAAGGGAGCCCCACAAAATCCTAAAAAATAAAGTGGTCTACAGGCTAGATAACAACTGTGGCTACCCAGTGGGAGGTGCAAGCCAGATACTCCTAACAACAAGAGTACGTTGAATTAGCCTCTTAGCTAAGAGTCTTGAAGGAGATTTCATAATCATTAATTTTAGAATTCCATGCTGGGCAAGGAATACTCTTCACAGAGCAGAACAGAATGTGTCATTACAAGTACTACCCCTTGGCTTTTTCTATAGACATTTAAGGCCTGTACCTAATAGGGAAGTTGTACAAAGGCATCCCAATCTGAACCCTGTATTGCCAATGTATTCTCAATATTCACTGTCAGTGTCAATTAGATATCAAGCTTTGAGTTATCTACAAGAAAATGACTGACATAATGCTGTCTGTTTATCCAATGTGGAGTATGACTCTACTGGAGACTGGTCAACGGGAGCTGGAGGATTAAATGCTAAAAATCTATTAGTAGTCATACCTAACGCCCCTTTAAATGTAAAAAGCTTATATGAAGAGACCCCATACATAAGTAGGGACAAAGAAAGAAAATCTGAATATTTTGGCGATAAAGCAGGAAAAATATTGGAAATGGCTATACAAATGCCACTTGGAATATCACTGGCCTATTGAGTAAAAAGTACTCACTAGGCTGGATGGATGTCCTTACTAAACAGGATATAATTTGTATGCAAGAAACCTGGTGCACCAATCATGTCTACACAGAAGGGTTTACCTCATATGGGTTACCGGCAGTACTTTCCCCTGCAGGTAGAGCGAAAGGAGGGCGTTTAATTCTCATGTCAAACAAACTCCCAGTTGTTGTCAAAAGAATGATCACAAAGAGGAGAACACTCAATCATAGCCTGTGGGTACAAGAATGACGAAGGTGACGACTGCATACATTTTCCACACAATAATTATGGAGGTGCATTAAATACAACAATGGCAAAGTACGACCTTGAGTTGTTACAATGTGCCCTTGATATTAATGATGTTCTGATACCAACCTATATAGCCAGGAATGCAATTTATGTGATTGATCATGTGTTAATTTCCACGAGTATTATTTATTTGCACTCTACACCAAGGATTGCACAGTTATCACTTAGCAACCATAATTGTATTATAATGTCAATATTGGTGTGGTGCAACAAAACTGTATTCCAACAAAATGTTATTGCTAATATCGCCCGATTAGACCTAATGGAACATGAATCAGATGGGAGGGGGTAGACCTGGTATTACACAACATTTTTGCAAAATGCGGGACCGTAAGCAGGATGTTAATCCCACCATGATGTTAACTTATTTATGTAAAATTAATAGCATTATCGATGGGAATTTGACTGTTCCCCCAGGGAAAAAAACTCTACAATGTAGGGGATGGTTCAACCATACATGTACTGAGGCTTCTAAACAACTGAAACAGGCTCTTAATAATAAACCTAGGAATATCTAATTAATACAAAATTTAAGATTCAACTATAAATCACCCCTTAAAGTAAGGAAACAGGAGCTGCAGGTGCAAGCGTGGAACTAATTATCATTGGCAGGAGACACAGCTAACAATAAGCTATTTTGGGAAACTGTTAATTCACCATTTTTAAAAAGTGACTCATTCCCAGAATTACTGTCTCATGTTAGTTGTGAAAAATCGGTGTTACATTTTTCAACAATGTTATCCCATCTGATGTAATAGTATCTAGACCCCAAAGTCCAACACAATGCAAGTGGACAGTTATACCTCTAAATATCACACTAGATGAGGTTAAGGCATGACTATTTGGAAGTCAGGGAGGGAAAGCTCCGGGACCCGACTGGGTCCCAGTAGACATTTATAAAACAGTTACAGGCCCATGAAGACCTGTTCTTACAAGAGTTTTTAATTTAGCGGTGACAGAGGCTACACCACCTTCATGGGGCCAATCAGGAATGATTCCCATTTTTTAAAAAGGGAATAAATCTGAAGCCAAAAATTACTGTCCCATTTCGCTCTTAGAATAAGATTTTATCACTGGCGCAATATGGTTTTAGAAAAGGGCTACAACCGATTGAGCAATATATTAACTTACAGCTTTTAATAGGTAAATATACGTGTGCAAAATAGGGGAGCTTGTTTTTATACTTTTCAGAACTTAGCAGTGCTTTTGATCTTGTTGATCATGCTGTACTTTGTCAGGCTTTTCTCAACCTTGGAGCTCCTGAACCCATTATCTTTTTTCTTGCAAGGTTATATGAGAGACTTACATGCAAAGTTCCATATGGGTACCGTTGAGAGTGGACCCCAAATTTTTAGGTTAAACCAGGCATCCGCCAAGGCTGCGTTTTAGCATAATTTCTTTTTACATTATTTATAAATGAGGTTTACAAAGCCCTTCAGTCGATGCAGGCGGATGCACCCCAAATTACAGGTAGCCATATACCGGTTCTACTTTATGCAGACAATGCTGTGCTTCTGTCTAGAACTCCAGTTGGCCTCAGTGACAAATGGTAAAGTTTAGAACTTGTATTATTAGTAGGAAGCTGTTAATTAATAAAAGAAAGACTTACACTTTGGATGTGGTTCTAAACCCAAGAAACATAAAACCTTTTTTTATTGATGGCACCAAAGTGAAAACCGCTAATACATTTTTCTACTTGGGATTACATTTTTCAGGCGAGTGTAACGGGTCAGATGAACTAGTTAATGTCTATACAAAGATGCTAAAGAGTGCACATGGGGTCTTCTGTTTCGCAAAAAAATTGGGAGACAGTCGCATAGAGGACATGATAGATATATATAAGGCTAGATGTGCTTCAATTGCATTGTATGGGGCAGGGGTGTGGGAACATAATTGTAGCCAGATATTACAAGAAGAAGAAAATTCTTTCCTAATACACCTTTTTTGCTTGCACTCCTCCGTTTCCACAGAGATAATCCATCAAGAAGTGGGAATAAGATATCTATCAGACCTAAATGCCATGCGACCACTAATGTTTTGTAGATCTATATGGGCTGTGGTACTGAAAATTCTGAACCTGTGTTTTAAATATCATGATTCTGTTATGAATTTGGTATCAGCGAACCGCAAATGACGAATGCGGTATGCATGAGTGTTTTCATCATGTTACACCAATGGATTCACTGTGTATTTGAAGCTTTTGTTTTGTACCCTCGGGTTCCATCTTATGCATAGCAGCCATTTTGTGAATTGCCCTTACAGTAGGCCCTCACTGTGGTAGAACAAGTATTCAAGGACATAATCTTAGCATGGGTTTGTGATGACTCCTGCATGACCTGACGAAAGCTGGCCCTGTTGCTTGAGGCTAACCTTGCCAAGCCAGTTCCTGCCCTTCGCTGATCAAGATTATAGATCAGAGCACAGGACATTGTAAAGATTTACTACACACAAACGTGCCTATCTTATTTCCATCTGTTCCTGTTCCTGCCTCCACGAGCTATTTATGACATTGGCTGTGATTTTACTGTTTTGGGTTTATCCGGCCTTGTCAGCTAGAGAATGTACGCATTATATGGACATTGTTTATGGCCTGGACTTATCTTGAAAGTGGGTTTTTCATCATACAGTGCTTTGTGTGCACGTCCTGGGAGTGACCAACAATAATGTACTTCAAAGAGAAAATGTGTGCCTAGGGCACAATAAGTGGTATAAAAGGTCTGTGCTGAGATCATTCAGCAGGCTACCTCATTCAATTGCTTTAGGTGTGACTGGGCGACGTAGCCTCACAATTAATTGTAATAAAGATGTCTTTTCATATTTCAGATTCTCTGTTGATTTCTTTGCTGCTTTTGGTAAGACCCCTGAGAAGGAGTATTGTGGATTTTTGGTACTACAAATGGCGCGACCAACGATGGGCCTCATCAAGAAGTGACTATCTGGAGGAGTAATCTTGTCAGAGGACAGAAATCTACTGGGGAAGGCAAGACAGAAATCTACTAAAAGAGGCACTCTGTGCACAGAGGTTCTGGGGGATTCTTTGTCTCTGCGGCCCAGTATATTTTTGATTTTTCTGACTTAAACTCTCCAAAAGATGTCACTTCTGACTGAGCAACCTTTTTTTTAGCGTAAGTTTTTTTTTTTTTAAAAGAAGAAACTGTAAGTGAAGTTAGAACTTGGCAGTTAGAATTCGGACAACTATTTGTTTGGTATAGCTTTGATAGGTTTGTATATGCGAATTGCAATTTGTGTAGGCAGGTAAAGAAGAGACTTTTCTCCATCTGCTTTAGTTGAAGTATAAGTGGGTCGCTCCCAGTCCTTAGTTATTGGTTGTCTTAGTATTTGATCCTTAGTTTATTTGAACATTGCAATATTCAAAAACCGAGGGTCTCGTACATTTGCGAGTGTCTCGATAGAGATAGCCCCTTGAAGTTTGAAGCTACATTAGTGAGCTTTAAGATGCCTGATCTTAGCAAATTTGAAGATTTGTGTTGGCCAACTTTGTATACGTTTAGATTAGCCGGTTTCCCCTAACGGGAATATCTAAATAGGTTAGATTTACAAACATATTTCTCCCTTGGTGATTTTGTATCCCCAGGGAATTAAAATATGACATAATACAAAACAAGGATCCTTTGTTCTGTGCAATTTTATGAATGGAGATATGCAGAACGATTTTTGGTGTTCTGCCAGCTAAAGGTAGTGAATTGAGTGTATTTTTGTTTTCCTGCACATACAGCTAGTGCTGTTGGGCTGTTTATACAGTCTTTTGGAACACTATTGAGAAGTATTTCTTGTAAATATGACTTACAGCTACTTGGTTTAAGTACAGTCTGGACTGTCCAGTTTTGATTTGTGGGTTTAAATGTGTGTTTAAATGTTTATGTGGCTTTTTCTCATTAGTGTAACTTTGGTCTCATTAGTGTAACTTCGGTATGTGGATAGCGCTCGCGCAATTTATGAAAAAATGCCTAAATGCGCTGTATTGTGTGCCCTGAATGTTTCAACACTTTCTGTTTATGTCTGAAATTAGCTCAATGTGTGTGTGTGGGTCACATTCAATAGATATAAATAAGGCCCGAAAAAAAACAAAATTACCAATTTTTGCAGAAATAAATAAATTCACAGCATTTTCCTTAGATGCACTGTATTAGATGTTCACAGGCAAGCATTTCAGCTGCAGTATATTTGATAGGAATGTTCATTCAGCCAGCACTTTTTCCAGTTAAACACGGGTGGAATTTTGCATAACAGTCCTTTTAAATAAATGTGGTGCAAAAATGTGACGCAGGAATGTGACGCGTTTTAAATTAGGCATATGCGCTCAGGTTTGTGAGTCAATGCATCTAAATGATAGGCAAGGGATGCAGCGGGCTCTTATATGTAGAACAATCACAGAGAGGAATAATTGGTTTTATTAGAAGGTAAAAAAATTATTAATTGTGAAAAATATTTACTAACAATAAGTGCTACAAAAATCGTTTTTTAATATTTATAAAGCTTAACACTCATACTATGACCTCCTAGCATTAAAATTTGATTTAAGTTATGTTGCATTACTAAAATGACAAGCATTCGTGTGTATAATTTCCCCTTGGCATAGGCGCAAGCAAGAGCATTTTTATAAAGTATAAGTTATTATTTTCAAATGCCTGACTCATGGGTTATGTAATAGACATTCTAGTAATGCATATTATGCAAGAGAATTGTAGGATATTCATTTTTAATGCCCAAAATATGAAAGTCGATTTTGAGTAAAAGCACTGTTTAAACTGCATTTTGCTTTCATTCAGAGTACTTTTTAAAGTGTCTCAGGCTTAAGCAAATGCATACATTTAGGTTTTGATATATATTTGCAGGTTGTGCCTTCTTATGATTCAGTGGGTTAATGTGCCAGTACAAAGGCTTGTTTTAATGTCAGGGTTGAAGGTTCTAGCTTCAGCTAGGCCTACGGAAAAGTTTGTTCATTTTAGACTGATGAAGTGTGTACCATAGGATTGCAACAAGCATTTACTCTAAAAAAAAAATGGTCTGTGTGTCTTTAAGGTTTTGAGAAACATTGACAGTAAATGTAGTTTAATAATCTGGGAATAGAGATAATTTTAGCGCCTAAAAAAGAGAAATTATTTTTTTCAAAATAGAGTGAATTATTGCAGGTTAGAGCCTTCTGGCTTTGGCAGCTGCAGTGTGGCAGAAGCTGAGGGCTGAGATGATTGCAGAGGCTGGCTCGAGCCGCGCTGCTGAGATGTTATCTTTTAGTTTCCCTGTAAATAATGGAGAAGGCCGTCATGTGGACATTTGTGACCTCTTAATTAGGACTTTGTCTCCGAGGAATGCAGAATGACCTTGTTGAACGTGCCTCTAAGGGTGGGGTTTCTGGTTTCTCCGTGAGAACATCAATAAAATGAAAGAACTTGATTTAAAAGGGAAAATAAAAAGGGGTTTCTTTGAACCTCGTGTTAAATGCTAGGCAGAACTGATACATTTGTGTCTCCACTCTAAGAAAAATAATGTTTGCTAGTTGCATTTATTTCACAAAAAAAACGAAATGTGCATTAAGTCTTAGATAAAAAATAAGATGCAGCCCTTTTCCAAAATTTTGAAGGCTACAGGCTACAGGACTAAGAAAAAAAAGATTTGATAATTAGGAATTATTTTTCAGTGCAAATTATAGGTGCCAAATTAATATGGAGTATCAGTGTAACAATTTCTTTTAGAACGGTAAAAATAAGGTGGCTCGATGTTGCGAGGTGAACTGACAAGAGAGTAACAGTTAAGTAATGAAAATTTATTTTTGTGTATGTTAAAATGTGTTTTTTTTGTGTTGTGTATTTTTCTGCTTCTGCCTACAGATTATTCATGGATTGTTCTAAGGCTGACAAGACACGTGAGTTTGGTTAGTTGAAAGGAGATGTGTTTTTGCGTAATTTCTTTGAAAAAAATGTTCATGTTTTCATTTGTGTATTTGGCCCTATCATGAAATATTTTAGTTGGTCCTGTATGTTAGAAGAGAGACGGTAAAGTTATATTTGACAGTAGACTCCAACTGCGTTGTGTTCTACTGTCAAAAGGAGGATATGGATTTTAGGCCTGACAAATTTAGACAGGCCCAAATATTGGGTTTTTGGCTGCAGGTTTTCAGTGCATAAAGTACATGTGCCATGGTGCTGTGTGTCACCGCTTATTCATATATGCTATTGTTTTGTCTGTGCTGCTTATTTGTGCTTGATATACAGCAGGTATATCTGATGGCTTGACATGTGCATTTTTTTATTTTGTGTATGTTTTGTCTTATGTTGTTACTATTACAAGCTCCCCAGTGTTGTGAAGGGATCCGTATGACGATACGTATCATTGCACAACAGTTGGATGGATTTGGTATAATGATACATTTCGCAGATATGGTTTTCATACTGTAAGGAAGACAGGCAGCATTTTTACCAGTGCATGCCTAAATTTGGCAATAATGATATTGAAGGAAACTAAAAAGATATACAGGTTCAAAGTGTATCACCTGATGTTAGTCACTTACTGCACATTCCCTTAAAGGAACATGCAGCCCCACATTTTTATGTATCCTTGATTGGACCTAAGGATAGAATTATAGATCTGTGACTCAAGGTGGCCTAATTTCTATATTGCATTACTTAATCATGTTCTGTTTCCCAAATAGCATATGGCTTTGTCCCTCGAAAGGAAACCAGATTTCATTTTTTTCTCCCTGAAGAGAGAACAGGAACATTAGTTAGGATTACCATATATGGTGTCGTTGCCAGCGGTAGAGTTAGAATTTGTTTAACTTTGGTCTTTTGTGTATCCCCCGTACTCTTGGTGCTGTGTGACATGCCTGAGGCACCCAAGCAGACTCTTGTTCTTCCTATAGATTTTTCAATCCTTTTATTTGTACAGCTGAGAGGCAAGCCATACACACAAACCCCCCAACGGTCTCCCCCTAGCCCCTGAGTGGCCACTTCACAGTAGGTAGCAAACCCAGCTCGATGCAAAGATTTAAGTGCCCAGGTCTCTTGGAATGAGCAGATCTCATGGGTATCAATGAATTCACCCCAATCGGGGAGATCCATTTTTGTGTTTAATCCTGCTATATTCCATGACAAGATCCTTAGGTTCTGTGGCGCTTCTACATGCATACTCTGCGGAGTTATGGGGGGCACCCCTCTTTCGGAGACGAAGAACGGATGCACCACCTCTTCTCCACAGGCAGAGTCATACAGGTCCTCAATATAGCTATCATATCTTCCTATATTACTATTAATGACAGTCATTACTTATCATCGGTAGCAGGTTGGTAACCACAGCTCCCTGTAACCTTTGTATTTTCATAGCTTGGGGCATGAACATAGACTCCCCCGATTGGGGTGTTAGGGGCGGGGTCTCCACCCAACCTAGCGGATGACTATAGGGAGCCTCCTGAATATCAACAATAGTTCCTATTGGAGTCACTTCTATCGTCATTTCAATTGTTGGGGCCAATAAGTGATCGGTGGGCTCAGCTCCCTCACCAATAGGGGGTGATCCTAAGTATTTTGCCTTAGATGGTGAATGTTGGCTATTGGCGATCGGTCAATCTACCTGGTCTAGAACAATGAATCTATTACTTACAGGAAGAGCAGCTTGTAGTAAGGTTTCGGGGTACAACGCCTAATATTTACACTCCCAGCCTGTGCTCTCATTTCCCATCTTTCCCAAAGGTTATCACTTCTCTCTATTAAGGAGCAAGGAGGGAAAAAATAACTTATTCCTGTTGGCGCCTGGAACTGGCACCAATCACAGATATGTTTAACCACCCACCTGTCTCTAAAATTAATCAGGATACAGTCACCCTCAATGAGTTTCTCCCTTTGTCCCACCCTCTGCGGGCAAATAGAATTTCACTGAACACTTGAGGTGGAAGAGGTATATTTGTATTTAACCAGTGAATACACTTATTTTTTTAGATCACTGTATGTCTCCTCCTTGCCTTGCTCCAACATAGTAACCCCAGCCAATACAACAACATATGGAGATGAAGCAGGTGGTAAATCAATGCGTGGCAGACTGGGTTGCGTTACACCAGTACTGGGAAGGTGTGTGCGACGGTCGCAGGCTTTATCTTTACTCGCTGTTTTATGCGCCAGGCCTTCCCCCTGGATGAGTGTTTCTAATCTCGCGCTAAGTTTCCTGCATCATCATTTGCCACATTACCAGGATTGGCAGTGATACCAACTCAGTCATTCCTACTAAGTGGTGCTAATGTGGTGTTAGATGTTAATGGGGTTGGTGGTAGGATAGTAGAGATGCATGGGTTACATATCACGTTTGTTGTGTTTACTGGAAATCCAGCATTTCCCCCAAAGGCTTATTAATGAAACCAGAATTGAATACAAGTGATTCAAAAAGCAATAGTTTTTCCTCTATTATTGATAGTCTTTCAAGGATTGTCGAGAAGGATGATGTAAGTAGACACCTCATTTTAACCCAGAAGCCTTCTTCAGCATGGGATGGATGGTTGCTGACCAAGTCCGAGTTTGGGTCACCCGATGGAGGGAAGAATGACTGGGGCTCTGGCATAAGCAACAGTTCTAAGTTCTCCGACCCACCAGTCCGGTTAGATTTATGAATCTTTGCATTTTTTTGCCTCTGGGGCCCCCACCCCGCTTTCTCTTTGTGGCTGGTTCTGGCGCTTTGTCCGCAACTTGAGATGTAAATTTAGGGGCGAACCTCGTTGAGACACGGGAAGGTGTACTATGAACTGTCCCATTTGTCACTGGAACATTAAACGAGGGGCTGGGGGGTGGCTCCAGTATTAAATAAATATTCACTGGATCCTGTAGGGGCTGGCTGTTGCCTCTAGCCAAGATGTGGGGATTAGTGGTCGTATCTGTAAGTTGTTCAGGTGACCGTACAGACATCAGGCCCCCCAGGGATGATCGTTTAGAATGCAGGGGGTCTAACAATAAACATCTCTCTGTCAAGGCTATTTCGTGGGCCAATACTGAGGTTGCTCTGATTATAAACTGATCCAGCGTCCCTGCCACATTTCCTCCGGTTAAAGGATTCCTCCCTTTTACTCCTCTAGTGCCATTGTGGGGTAGGAGCTATATCAGCGACTGATCCACAAGCTCAATCCCAACAGCAAGGTACAAACAAAAACATACAAGTGTAAACTGACCTTGAAATGTAGCAGAGTTTAGAGGGGGGGCCCGGCCCATCCTCTTCCGTTCTCGAACGTGCTCAAACTGGCACGCCCGTGCGTGTCCCGTGCTGCGGGACCCTTAGAGCCCTTTAGAAGTACCTCCTGGTGCTCCCCTGTGATGCGAGATGTGTGCGCCGGGGGTGCTGGGAAATGTGGTCCGGGAGGTGATAGCAGCATGAGGGCCAGTGGCACGGTTGCGGTCTCCTCCAACCGTACAAGCTGCAGCGACAGTGGGCAGGTAAGTGGGCACCAAGAGAAGAAAGAAACCTGCACTGCAGTAGCCGTAGAGCCCTTTAGAAGAACCTCCTGGCGCTGCCCTGTGATGCGAAATGCGTGCGCCGACCTGGGGACGCTGAGAACTCTGGTCTGGGAGGCGGGAGCAGCGTGAGGGCCAGTTGCACGTTGCGGTCTCCTCCGACAGTTTCAAGCGAAAGCAATAGTGGGCAGGGAAGTGGGCACCAAGAGAAGAAAGAAACACCGTGTGTGCAGCATAGTGTTGGCAGGCAGTCCCAAAGGTTTTTTAAGACATTTACCCAACAGACTTCCCCAATCAAACCTTGAATGTAGACTAGCACATAGGCCCCACATGACACCAAAGGAGGAACCATTGCTTTGTAAGCTGAAAGGATAAGCTCGGTTGAGGGCCCCCCACAGTCTCTTTTAAATTTCATAAGCCAAACCAGTATTGACAATGCCCGGCTTTTTAAGCTATCTAGGTGCAGTTTCTTTTGTAGTTTCTTCTTAAATGACATACCAGGTATTTATACGAGGATGCTGCCTTCACCAACATGTCACCATCTTAAATGGTTTATATGTTTTCACTATCACCAGCATACTAATTTTTTCCATATTGATGGTTAATTTGTTTGACAGACAATACTTATTAAAAACATTTTGTTTTCTTTGCAGACTCACCTGCATTATATCTAAAATGATAAGATTGCCTGCGTCGAGTAAACATGGTGTGTGCTGCCCTGCATTGCAATAGTCTAAGCTCAATGTTATCAAGGCCATAACCACCGCAACTCGAAGCTCAGGAGGAATAAGAGAAAAGATTCTCTTCAAGTTTCTGATGATATTTATATGTATACACGCACACACATAGAAATTAATTTAAACATTTTAAGCAGGCTGTGGATTAACCATCACCAAGGTCTGTTCTGTCGAAGGTGCAGTGCTCTTTGGAGTGTCTTAACCCCTTCCGTGCTCGTGATAGGACCACTCCGTCACGAGCCATGCACATGCTGTGCTGGTGACGGAGTGGTTCCGTCACGGCGCGGCCGCCCCGCCCATGCTGCAGGAATTCCGCGCCTGCGAGGTAGTTCTAATAAGCGGGCGGGGCCGTGACGGAACCACTCCATCACAAGCACAGTGCACCCGTGGCTCGTGACGGAGTGGTTCCGTCACGAGCATGGCGGCGCTGCGCGGCCCCCCTCCCCCCCCAGCGCCGCAGCGGAATTACCGCTGCGGACAAGGGGTTAATCATTCCACGTTTCTCTTACCTTAACACCACTTTTACTGCAGTCTCTCAGCTAGACACTAATGCCCCTTTTCACTTGATATCTTTCTGAAACCCTCCATTTGCCTATCTCACACCTCATCTCTTTCCTGTTCAGCACCCTCTTCCTACTCTCTCCTGCACAAGCTTCCTTGCATCTCCTTCCTCTCACCCTCCCACACACAACACACCCCTCCACATGGAAGCATTGGAATTTCTTTATCTTCCACCCTGTTGATAATAAGACAGCTGTGTACCTCCACACACTTTCACATAGAATCACTATACTATTGACACCCCTAATCATTGCTTTTTGCACTCTGCAGTGAGGCCAAAGATTGGATGAGCATGAATTCGGAACCACTTTATTAGCCACTGACAGGCACTGTGAGAAATTTACATAACCGTCGGCCTGAACGACACAGCTCTTGATTGTTCCGTGTTATGAACCCCCAACCACAACCTGAAATCACACAGATACACAGAGGAAACTCTTTACATCATACGCACACAGATATGTTGCATAAAAAAGGTACAGAAACACAGTGGGGGCATATTATCAAGGGCGTTTATCTCCGCTTTTTTGGCTTTAATAGCCAAGAAAGCAGAGATAAAATTATCTCCCTATTACCTAGCTGTCGCTAACACCAGTTAGTGACAGCTAGTAGGAGATAGAGACCATCTTGGGCCCCGCTTTGCATGCCAGTGAAATTTATCACTAATGACATGCAAAGTGGATGTGCCAAGATGTTAGCGACTGGAAACAGTCGCTAACATCGCTATCTCCTATTACCTACTTTTGGAGATATTCGCGCTTATTTTTGGAGATATTCGCGCTAAGCGCGAATATCTCCAAAAGCTAACACCTGCCCTGAGCAGTTCTTAGCCATGTTATCCAACGGGAGGTGGATAACATGGCTAAGAGCATTATCTCGGTAATGCATGAATATCGCTGACTTTTCAGCGATATTCATGCATTTCGGCCGATTTTTATCGCTTAGGAGATAAACCTTGATAATAGCAAGGTTCCTAAGCGATAAAAATCGCCGCAGCTCAGCGATAAAAATATTGCCGCTAAGCCAACATAGCGATAATTATCTCTAGTTGTTGGTAATATGCCCCAACATCCTGAAAAAATCACATACTCTTAGGGAACTTCAAAGTAAATAAAACGTGAATTGTAGACAGGAACAATGGGCCAGATGTATCAAGATTCCGTTTTGCGAATCCTAAATAGCGATTTTTTGCGAATCGCTATTTAGAATTCGCAAAACGGTATGTCTGTACAAAATCGCTATTTTTTAGCGATTCCTTATTATTCTTTATTTGCGAATTCGCAATTTGAATAATTTCCAATGCATTCCTATGGGCCAGGAGGCCCATAGGAATGATAGTGCAATAATTCTCAAATTGCGAATTCGCAATTTGCTAATCGCAATTTGAGAATTATTTCAAGGGTGCAGGGGTGTCTCAAAGACAACCTGCTGCACCCCTGAAATCTACATGTGTGTGCATGTGGCACACATTCATGCCCTATGGGCATGTATGTGTGTCAAATGCCACCCTCACAAATGCCAAATAGGGCATTTTTAAAGAAATCGCAAATTACCACCAACTACAAGTTGGTGGTAAACTGCGATTTCTTAACACAAATTCGCAATTTGAAAATGTTTCATACATATCATTTAAGGAATCGCAAAAATTGCGATTCCTTAAATGCTATGGCAAAATAAGGAACCGCAAATTATTGCGATTCCTTAAATTGCGATTTTTTCATACATAGGAAAAAAATTTTCATACATAGGAAAAAATGCAAAAAGGCCCTTTGCGAGTCGCAAAAGCCTTGATACATCTGGCCCAACATCTCTTATCCCAGTCTTTGAGGCCAGTCCCTGTTTTTGCTGGCGGCAACTGTTGCCTGGTGATAGGGCATTAGGGATGGGGGGGCTAGGACAATTAAAGATGGGAACTCGCCCCTCCAGGTCCCATTTCTCCTACCTCATCCCCTCCCTCCGATAATTATAAATACACGTAAAGCTACTGTAAGCCCCCAGCGCTGCAACAGTAATTTGCAATACTACAACAACCCTTGTAGCCATTAAAACCCTTGTAGCTCTAATGTCGTAGGGGACACCACAAACGGATAGGTTAAAAGCAAAGCTGTAATGAAGATGTTTATTGGCAGGGCTCTCACGCTTGTCTTCTACAGCCAATAACGTGTAGAGTTGCCTTCCTTTCAACCTGTGCCTTTTATTGCAATGTGTTTCTAAACGTAAAGCTTCTCTCTGTTTATTTGATTTGAAAACCAATCATACCTTTATTTCATCATTCTAAACCATCCAAGACTTGGCTCAGCATAATATATAAAGCGGTAACAGATGGGTGATAGTTGATAGATACAATTTCACATTCAGAATGAAAGCCTCCTTCCGACACCACGATAGTTAGATAAGACTGTCTTATAGATTTAACATTAAGATTTTCTTTTTTAAAGCCTGTGGACACATATTATGTTTAAATTTAGAAAACAGGATTCAGATGACTCTAGTTTTGCAAGCTGAACAATGACCTAAACGAGAACAGTTTAAAACTGCTTTGTGCATGTAGCTTAACGCCATAATTATGCAAATATCTGCCCACGCTCCATCTGAAAAACTGATGCACACTTATTTGGATGAAATATTTTTGGGCTTTAGCCATTTGCATGCAGTAATGTTCCATTCAAGCAGCTCGGTGTTATGCATTATGAGTAAAAAAAAAGCTGCAACCGTAACACATAAAAAATCTTGTTAACATATTGTAAGGCTCGTCAGCTTGTAGCTATATGACCTTCCAATTCCTGTATCATGTTAGCACTTATAGTATGGTAATCAGAATAAAACATTTTTAATTACTCCTCAATCCTTGGAATATCAAGGCGATACACATCACGCGGAATATTACCCTTACAATATGGCTGAGATACCCGCCACCCCCTCTCAACACAATCCCCAAGGATGGGAAACCGGAAACAGTTCTGAACTTTTGGAAGACGGGAGGGAGTGACCCTCCCGGCCGTATTTATTAAAATATGAAACAAAATTAAAACATTAAAATAACAGTTTCATATTATGTACAATTTCATTACCACATTTGCGATGTTTGGCTAACCTTAACATATTCTCTAATACAAAGGTTCTCCTAGCCGAACTAACATCCTACAAAATATTAACTTGCAATTTGAAATTGTACATCCTAACGTTTAAGGGCCAACGGCAAGGTCGTAACCGGTGTCAAGATCCCTAAACCAGAAGTGTCCCCCTCACTTGTGAGGGGCGACCGCACAGAGGTGTACCTCAAGTGCAACTACCAATTTCCCTTGACTTGACGGGGGCCCCAATAAACTCGACGCCACTTAAAGGTCGTCCGAGGACTCGTGTGAGGTATCTAGAAGGTAGCGTAGACCCCCCCCCAAACCCCACACAACTTACCACATCTGCCGTCGCAGATGTCATGGCCCCGGGAAATTCTCCAGGAGGGGGCTGTAACCCCTCCTACCCAGGAAGGGGCCATGACCGCCTTTCCTTTCCTTTCGGCGGCCCATCCTTAGAAGGGACCGCCTCCCCGTTGAGGGGCCAATGGCCACCTCCCTCGAGCGCTCCCATCCGTAATGGGTGACGCCCACTCATAGGAGGAGGTGCAGCTTCAGAGCACAGGAACAAGAGGATGCTTTCTTGGCTTGTTGCTCCTTTTATCCGTCTTCAGGGCGGGCGTACACCCGCCCCTGCCTGCCCAAAAGGGCGTGGCCGGCCGCGTCAGTGTCTAGGCCAGCCCACTCCAGGGCGGGAAAAAGGCGCGCCCCAGCTACGCCGCTTCGGGCATACCAGCCGAGGCTCGCCTCCCGCCCAAGATGGCTTCCCGGGGGGATCGTGGTACTCCACCATACGTTCGGGGGGACCGAATGGTCGCCCCTTTCCACAAGCAACCCATGAATCTTCGACAACACAAACTACAACCATTTGCTCTCACACATCCAGTAACAAAGGCAGGAGACATTTCATAATGTAAACAAGAGGGATGCACTAGGTATGGCTTACTAGAAGCAACAACTTGCAAGTAAACAGAGCAGACAGCCATATTCGTGGGTAAAAGTACTCACACACAAACTTACATGATGGCCCACAGATTTGTTGGACAGCGGTGTAACGCAAATTAAAAAGGCCGCACTGCAGAAAGTAGCGAGGGGTTTTGACACTTTTGAACAGGGGCCCCCCTCGACTAGGGGAGGGGCGCCCTTAGTTGCGCCGCGGGACTGAGCCTTCTCCGGGAGCCAGAGAAGGAGGTGAGGCTGGCCGGATAATGAAAGGCAAAGGAAACGAAACTTATAGGAAACGAAACTTACCAGAGGTATTTAAGGCTGTGATCCAGGGGTTTCATTCTCTATGTCCCCTCGGACCACAGCCTGGCTGCAGGCGCGTCGTCGACCACCCACCCACCCGGCAGAAGGCCAAGGCTTCACGAAGGCGGAGCGCTGACAGTTTACAACAAAGAGGGAATGCACAACAATGGAGGTGCAGCCATTCGAGGGACCCCTGGAAGGGGTATATTCCACGAGTGCAGTGGATAGGCGGGGAGGAGGGACTGACCAATGGTAGTCCTGGACTTTACTGCCCTAACCCACCACGTATGGACTGAGTACAATCTTGAGGAGGATGCCTGTTTGTCAGGTACCTCGGAGTGCCGGGCGGTATGCGGTGCTCTGGATGTCAAATAATGCAACTGTTGTCTGTAGCTCGTTGGGGCCTGACGGCGCAATGTGCGCAGCACAGAGGGAAATTGGCGGCCTAGATGGTCAAGTTCAAATGTATGGTCAAGTTCCTGTGCATGGCCGAGTTAAAAGTTAAAGGGTAAGCTCAAAATGTAATGCCAAGTTGTTCTAGTGTACGGCCGAGTTAAATGTAATGTCGTACCTAATTCTCTTAAAGCTGTTGACATGTTGATGGAGATAAAGTGTGATGCTGTGAAGTGTTATTATATATCTAGGAAGGTTACTTTCCCTTGGTAATGGTCTATGATGATTCACTTGGATTGATGTGAATAAAAAGGCTATGCCGAGGACAACATATCATGATTCCGAGAGTTTTTGGGCATAGCGGGCAGAAAGGTGAAGGAATTTGGGGAGGAGGGAATGTCACGATGTGCGCACACTATGTATATTACAGATATTTCGGCACGAAGGCGGCCACCTGAAGGGTGGCCCCACAGTGCCGCAGGGGCTGCATAGGCCTCTGTTGTGTCCCTCCTGCTTCTGTTTTGTGTTGGAAGAGAATTAGGGCAGTATGTTTCACGATTTGTGGCGCAGTGCAGTGCAGCAAGTTACTTTGCTGCGCTGCATCACTGGGAAAGGTCAGGAATGCATTGTATTTAAGACATTCGGCGCATTCCTGACTTTCCCCCCTGCACTGGCTCACAGTGGGTTGCCTAGTGCCCATGCAGGCATCCTTGCACCATTTGCCTGTATTGCATGCAGGATTGTTTTTGTGCAGGAAGGGACATCTTGCTGTACAAAAACAGTCCTAAGAGGCTTATTCCTCTTTCTATGTGTGGTGCAGAATAAAGATATTTCTCCTCGTTACGCCTCTTCTGAGGAGTAGTATCTTTATGGCGCATTCCCCAGTTTCCAATGTTTTGTAAATATGGGAATACGTTAAAAACCAAGAGAGCTGCGTAGGAGCACACACTAAATGCCTACCCAGGGCAGAATAATGCAGTGCAGCAATTTGCGCTGTGTTGGTTTATTCCAGATTTTTGGAGCCAGTCAAACCTAAGCAAAGTGACTTTGCATGGCTTCAAAAGTATGACTTTAGCTTTGCATCACTCTTGCACCATGTTGCGTGGTGCAAAAACGATGCAAACTGGGTCATACATTTGACACTTATTGTCAGTGCTGGCATGTGAATGGAATATCAGGCACTTTGTACTATGCCCCCTGTAATACCTGCACTGTAATGGGGGCAAGTCTGTCTCTACCCTTCTGCAGTGCTGCAGATGCAGAGGGTGTAAAAAATGTCAAGAATGTGACCTGACCAGAATTGTTCCTGTGATTGTTGCCATAAGAGTTGGGGGGACAGTGCAGTGCCTGTGTCTGAAGAGTGAATACACTGATTCTATACAGTCTATGGTATCAAAGATGCTTGATTGGCTGTCTGAGTCTGCAGAATGTTGAAAGTCTCAGAGGTGTTCAGCGACAAACCACAGAATGAGGTTGAACCATAAATTCCTTTGTGAGGTGATCGCAATATCTTTTAACATGCGATTGGTTGTATTTTATTTCTTATAACACATGATTGTACAAACTCCTATTAAATCCTTTTGATCTTAATGCATTAGATGAAATAAATCATTTGGTTAAATGTATTTAAGTTAATTGTGGCGTCTGTAACGTAAAAATAAAAATCTCAATATGCACCTTGTTTGTAGATTATTTTTACCATCGTGATTTGAAGTCACTTTGTGGTTTAGAATATGTGGGTAGAATCCTGTCCTCTGATGGTGAATTCTTACATTATATATGTTAACGAAGTGCATGAATGTCTCCTGAACAGTGAACACCTGTGTAAACATCTAGGGCAGGAATAAAGAGAGGAAATTACAGGCTACTTTTGGTTTAATTATATATTAGTACATAATTACCACTGGTGTAGTAAGGGTGCTATGGCCTCAGTTGTGGTCATGGGAAATTATCCCTCCTGTGCTCATTGGGGAGTAATGTACATCAATAATCAGAGTCCTGTGGCCACTCAGGACACTGGGTCCTGGTGCCACTGCATGTGCTGCATCATTAATAGCTATGTCCTTCAGGCCCCTGTACCCTGCAGCGTAGGGAGGTCCACAACCCTTCAGGGGACCCCAAACCGTTCAGAGGGATACCATTCTGCCCAAGGCCAATGATTATTTGAGAAATGGGAGACTCAGGACCCCCTACACATTTTTCAGGGTTGGCCATAATTTTATGTAGCTAGCTGCATCTATAAAATGGTTGATGGGAGGTTAGTCTGAGGGCAGAACTTGTGGACACATCTTCCCTTTTAATTCAGAGGGGGACGACTGATTTGAAGTATGTACCAGAACTTATATGAAGACTGCAATTTTCTATTTGGCCTCATTCCTGTGGTCTGAGACTAGTACTTCCAAGTGCTATTTTATGTTTCAATTTTCTGTTATTGAATTTAAAAAAGTCTAACGAATTTAAGAAAAATATCACAATCCTGGCTCCCTTCACCCACGAGAGTTTCTTCAGATTCTTAGATTTACCATGATTCATAGTCAAAACTGATTACACAATCATATCTTTGGAAAAAGGTCTTTATGATGAGTACAGCCTTCCTTATATGCCACACGCTAAGCTTTCTTGGGATTGTTACTTCTCTGCAGTCCACTGTGAAGGAATCCAAAAGATGTTGCCATGTAGGTGTGTAAAAGGGGCAGATTCAATAGGTAACCTTCAAGTATTGCCCGGCGTTAGTCGCCTCTCATACTGCTCGATAATTATCAAACAAAGAGGCAGGCGCTGGAGACTGGAAGGCAAGAAACAAGGTGTTTTCCTCTTGCTTTCTTTTACAGCCCGTTTCTAACCCATCTCCAGGTCAGTCGCAGCTGGCATGTCTCGTGCAAGGGGGGGGGTGTTTGAGCTGGGAGGGGGAGTCGTGCGGGGGAAGTCACGCGGGGAGGGTGTTATTTAATAATAATAAAAAAATATTTAAACCTACCTTTTTGCCGGACGGGTCCCATGTCTTCAGAAAGCAGGCAGCCTCCCTCCTCTCCCCTATTCAATCATAACGCTTCAGTGGAGCATTGTGATTGGTTAGCATGCCGCCCAGGGAGGGGCTTATAGGGAGGCCTTGTTTGCCATGTTCTCCATGTAGGCTGCATTGAATGACAAACAAGTTCTGCACAATATTAACCAATGGATTATATAAACAATCCTTTTTAACTCAGTATTATATTTACGTACTGTATTTTCCCTTTTGAAAAGCTTATCGTCTCATGTATCGTCTCATGTTGACTGTATATTGTGTTTTTAAACTGTATTCTTTACATTTTAATTATTGAATAAAATATACTATTTTTGCATTGTCCCTGCTTGCTTGATACATCATATATACTACTTTATTGAAATACACATTCTTTATTTGTCTATAATGATTTACACTGTCTATGCATTGCAGCCTGCATGGGGAATGATGCAGTGCGCATGACTGGTTTGGGCGTTCCCAGAGGGCCAACCAAACAGTAAGCACCCTCAGCAGTGGGGACATCACTCCTCCCCTGCCCTTGAGCATACCTGCCCGCCCGCCTTCAGCCAATCTCTTCTGCTCTCTCGCAGTGTGAAGCAGAAACAAAAAATGGTAGTTGTACCATTTTATGTTTCTGCTTCTCGCACTGCGTGAAAACAGTGGGGCGACGCTCCTCCCTCCTAGTGGAGGAGCCGCCCCTGCTCCAGGTTCATGTCCACATATGTCAATGCCTGGAACTGGAACTCTTCACAGTCACCTCTACATTAGTGTGATCACTGTAGTACATCATGAGCTGTGGGACATGATCGGTAGCTGCTGAATGAATGACCAACATCAGCCCACAGGCCCTTTACTGAGTCCAATAACTAATAGCAAATTAGGCTCCATTCAACAGCCTACACCCTCTCTTCATTCAGCTCCCCAAAGATGCACCATGTGCTGTATTGAGACGTTTAACCATTCTTTTGCCACAGCAATCAAACAGTTCAGTCTTGACATAAATTAAATAGATCAGTAGTCACTGACGAGCTGCTCCTGTAAGATATCTGCGTGGCCAGCACTACTTTTGTATGTGAACATCGATTTTCCGGAACCATCCCTTTGCTAGTGTGGAAATGGGATTAATTTTTAGTGCCACTGATGTTACTGAGTCAAACCCAAAAAGCATCTCTGCGACTTATGTAGGATGATCAACATTCATTTATTAGTTTTCAATGTATATTTTACAGAGTTTAACCCTTGACCTTCTCCCTATTTTTCCAAGGTTGCATGCATGTAGGAGTGATCAGCACACCTACAAAGTGAAAAAAGTATTAAAGGGTAATTTTTGCACTGGCTGGGCATGCTTCCAATACAAAACCTATTCATTAGTGAACGCACTCACCCTTGCACTATGGCTCAAGGGTGTGTGCTTTGGCGCATTTTAGCCAGTGCTGGGGGAGAGAAAAAATGCACCATATGAGTGCAGCAACTTTGGTTGCTGAGCTGTCTTGCAGCAAATTTTAGTAAACATGGGGTGTAGGTGGCCAGAAGAACCCCAAAGCATCAAAAGATCCACATTGGAAAGAAAATCTAGAACCAGAACTCATGAAATTTAGAAACATTGATCCCTATAAGGACTCCAATTAAAAAAAACAGGGGTGTTCTTGGGGCTTTAAACAATTTTGGGCTGCACTTGCTGGACTTTTTTTCTACAGTATGCAGACTCCTCTTTTTGCGCTACTTTGTGCCTGAGCAAAACTTTTGTAAATAAAGGCCTCAGTCTCCTAGGCTTAATATGATCATCTAGAGTCTAACACTTGAAGAACTAAAAAAACAAGATATAGCCGAATGAGATCAAAAATCAGTGTCAACAACAAGCCAGTGACATTCAAGGATTATGTGGACGATAGAAGCCGGGCTCTACATCTTAGTTGCTTTACGACAATAAATATATTACGCATGTTAGAACTGGGGGTCTCTAGTTGGCAGAGGTAGGTACCTTTGACCAAATAGGGATCCTTGCCTCCAGTCAGGGTAAAGGGGTACACTTCTAAAATAACCCCTGCTCACTCCCTAGGTAGCTTGACACTAGCAGACAGGATTATATCAGAGGCAGGGTGTAAAGTATTTGTGAATACATACAGTAATACAGTGAAAACACTAGAAATGGACACCACACCAGTTTAGAAAAATAAGGAATCTTTACTAGACTTAACACAAGACCAAATGACAAAAATCCACAATACTGTATTCAAAAATAGACTTTAAAAATGGCAGAAATAGCTTAGTTCAATGTAGATGGTAAATGCAACACTTTACTCTCAAAGTACCTTGGATGCGACACGCGATTCAAACAAAAGGGCCACGGGGAAGGTGATGCTTCTGTTCCTTGCTTCGGTGGAGGTGATGCTTTGGTTCCTTACTGCAGTGCAGTGGAGGTGATGCGTTGGTTCCTTACCGGAGAGGAGGTGATGCCTCGTTTTTAGGTCTCGGCTCAACGCGCGGAAGCGCGTCTCCGCCGAGATCTTTTGTTAGCGACTATGCTTCCCAGGAGACAGTTTCGGCCACGCGCATCCTTCGAGGCGATTTATAACTGGAACACACGCTGTGGCCAGGCGCTGTCTCCTGGGAAGCTCAAGCACCACACACGCATGCGCATACACACACACAAGCGCCCATGCACGCACACACATACATACATACAGAGACACGCCCCCCCTGACACATACACACACACGCGCACACACACAAGTGCACCGAGGCCCTCCTTCCCTCCCCCGCCGTCACCGTCGCACACATACATACACACACGAGCATACACGCACACACACACACACAAGTGCACCGAGGCCCCCCCTCCCCCGCCCCCGCGTCACCGTCGCATACACACACGAGCATACACGCACACACACACACAAGTGCACCAAGTCCCCCCAGCCTTTTGAAACTTACCTGGGCAATGTCGGGGACTCTTCTCTCAGCACGCGGCGCCCAACCTCCTGCTGGCGCGGCCCCGGGGCTCCACACCGCTCACAGGAGCCCCGGGCCGCGAGACGCATCGACTCCGCCTGCCTCCTCTTCCGGTCTGGACGTGGCCCCGCCCCCGTCACAGGCGACCGTGCCTGACTTCCGGGGCGGCCGCGGCGGGATTCCACCCGACCATGCTACCCACTGATTTGGAAATTCGGCAATCAACTGTTGCGCTCTGCACCAGGAACGCACAAACTGTGTACACAAAGACACACAGACAGACCTCTTTCTATGTGTGCGTATATATATATTATATTTTGTGGACTTATTTTGTGTCCTCTTGTTTACCGAAATATGCGTTCACGGCTGTGACACAGAAAGTGGACGTATAAAGTAACTCGTCTCCCGTGGCAATATTCACCCCAAGAACACTGGCCGTAATGAATTAGTGACAAGCCGCCACTCTCCGCACTCCTAACGCGCCAACGTCACACAGGCCTCCTGAGTTCCTCGCGCTCGAGGGGCAGCTAGCTCGCGAGTAAGGTTCCAAAGCGCCTAGCAGCAGGCGTCTGTCCCCTGGCACGCACGCATGCAGCATGCTCAAGGTGTGCCCTGATCTGACAAAATAAATTAATTGTGGCCCGGTGAATTATTGTGCAGGAGCCGAGTATGGTGTGTCTGCTGGGAGCCGGTACCACTGCACAGAAAAAGAGTGCAGTGAACCCGTCGTGGAGCAGCCTGGCTTATGCAGTGTGTCTGCTTGGAGCCGGTGCCACTGCGCCGAAAGTGTAGGAGGAAGCGAGCGCATTGAGGCTGTCAGGAAGCACTGTTCACTGCGCTAGGGGTACAGACACACAGTGCACTGCACCAGTCACAAGCAGCGCCCGCTGGGGTAGGGGTGCTGCGGTCAGGCAAAATAGCTCTGCGGGAGAGCAGCGTCTCCTGCGTCATGTGGGCAGGTGCCGAATGCCATGCGGCTGCAGGGGGCCGGCGCCCGCCGAGCTGGCAGTAATGGAGCGGAGTGCAGCATGTTTGTCAGTAAGGGAGTTCACTGTCCTACAGAGAGCAGAGTCCGCTATGGTAGGGGTGGTACCGAGTTGGTAAGGGAGCAGTGTCTCACGTGGAGTGCGTGCGCCAGCTCAGGGCGCACATACACTGCGCTTGGTGTGCTGCTCCTGAGTGCGGTTTGTCTGCCAGGAAGCTGCTTCGACAGTGCACTGAGTCCCACAGGGGAAGGCACCGCTGTGCCACGTGAAGCCGAATGTATTTGCGCCTTTAGAACCAGACTTTACTTTCTGTACCACGTGCCGTGCGTTCGAGTGCCTACATTTCCGAACAGGCTGCATGGGTGCAGTGTGCGCATGCCCACCGGGCCTTTAGTGCACTTTGAGCTCACAGAGTAGGCTACAAAAGTGCAATGCCAGCCCGGCTAACAAGGCCCCCAGGTCCATGTGTGATGCTGCTACAGTCCATTTTTTTTTCTTTGAACTCTGGGACCCGTAGTCATATTCATTCTTTCTGTTATAAAACTGGACTACAAGTACATTTCAGAATCCAAAACACAAATAAAAAACTGTTCCGCGCCGGCATCTCACGCCTGGCCCTGGGAAACTTGGCAGCTATGCAGTACATGTCCCAAGAAGCAGATTGCACGTGCCTCGCAGCTGAAAGCAGAGTGTCTCCCGGTATTTACCATCATTGTGTGTTGGTGCTCCGAGATAAAGTCTCCACTACACCAAGATGAGCTTACATTGGTGTACCCTTTGGGAATCAGCCTGACTGGCGCACTCAATGGGTTAAAATCTCCAAGGGGGCCGCGTGCAATATACCCCCTGTGGTGCAGCGCACGCGCGACTGAGCTAAACGCCTGGGGGCTTATTTACAAGGCACTTGCACCACTTTTGCGTCATTTTTAACATGGGAAAAGTGACGCAAAAGAGGCGCAAGTGGCTTGTAAATCTGCCCCCTGGTTCCCAGTTCATTACATGTTACAGGGTGTGAGACCACAGCCGCCAAGTGCTTAGAATTTAAGTGCAGTGTATATCCCAGTGTCCAGCGGCCTCTGCAATGGAGCTGAGTGCGGATTATCATCCAGCGGGAGGCCTCTGCTGTTCCATGTGCAGGTTAGTGAGTGCAGAGTAGTGAGTGCAGAGTAGTGAGTGTGCAGACTGCAAAGTAGTGAGTGCAGAGTAGTGAGTGCAGAGTAGTGAGTGCAGAGTGCAAAGTAGTGAGTGCAGAGTAGTGGGTGTGCAGACTGCAAAGTAGTGAGTGCAGAGTAGTGAGTGCAGAGTAGTGAGTGCAGAGTAGTGAGTGCAGAGTGCAAAGTAGTGAGTGCAGAGTAGTGAGTGTGCAGACTGCAAAGTAGTGAGTGCAGAGTAGTGAGTGCAGAGTAGTGAGTGCAGAGTAGTGAGTGCAGAGTAGTGAGTGCAGAGTAGTGAGTGCAGAGTAGTGAGTGTGCAGACTGCAAAGTAATGAGTGCAGAGTAGTGAGTGCAGAGTGCAAAGTAGTGAGTGCAGAGTAGTGAGTGCAGAGTAGTGAGTGCAGAGTAGTGAGTGTGCAGACTGCAAAGTTGTGAGTGCAGAGTAGTGAGTGCAGAGTAGTGAGTGTGCAGACTGCAAAGTAGTGAGTGCAGAGTAGTGAGCGTGCAGACTGCAAATTAGTGAGTGCAGAGTAGTGAGTGCAGAGTAGTGAGTGCAGAGTAGTGAGTGCAGAGTGCAAAGTAGTGAGTGCAGAGTAATGAGTGCAGAGTAGTGAGTGCAGAGTAGTGAGTGCAGAGTAGTGAGTGCAGAGTAGTGAGTGCAAAGTAGTGAGTGCAGAGTGCAGAGTAGTGAGTGCAGAGTAGTGAGTGCAGAGTAGAGTGCAGAGTAGTGAGTGCAGAGTAGTGAGTGTGCAGACTGCAAAGTAGTGAATGCAGAGTAGTGAGTGTGCAGAGAAGTGAGTGCAGAGTAGTGAGTGCAGAGTAGTGAGTGCAGAGTAGTGAGTGCAGAGTAGTAAGTGTGTAGAGTAGTGAGTGTGCAGAGTAGTGAGTGTGCAGAGTAGTGAGTGTGCAGACTGCAAAGTAGTGAGTGCAGAGTAGAGAGTGCAGAGTAGAGAGTGTGCAGACTAGTGAGTGCAGAGTAGTGAGTGCAGAGTAGTGAGTGCAGAATGCAGAGTAGTGAGTCCAGAGTAGTGAGTGCAGAATGCAGAGTAGTGAGTGCAGAGTGAGTGTGCAGAGCAGTGAGTGCAGGTGCAGAGTGGTGTGTGCTGTTGAGTGCAGAGTGCTGTTATTTATGATTTAAGGACAAAAAAAGAAATGTCATGAGCAATGCCAATAGCTCTACTTTTAATGATGCCGAGACCATTGCATTGTAAATGCTTGTTTTTACTGTGATCCAGTGCGATCCAACAAGATGGTGCCTCAATGCGATGTGACGCCATTGGATGTGATGCGTGCAAGCCCAATGGCCGTGCGGCAAACTCACTAACTTCTGAGCTGCGACACGTTTCTCCGGTGATGCGACAGCGACCTCTGGGGTGATGATAAGCTTTTCTAGTGATGCAACGCGCTTCGTCAATCATGCCACGTTGAACAGCTGTAGTGGCAGCACGCTTCTTCAGCGATGTGACGGCAACTTCTGCCGCGGTGACACGCTTCTCCTCGTTGTGTCGCGCTTCCAGCTCCCAGCAGCTTGCAGTCTTCTCAGAGGGCCCAAACAACAGTAGGCACATCTCTCCAGGCATAATTCCACAGCAAGGGAATTCAGGGGAGCTGGGGGTGGTCTTGTATCCCTGAGACTTCAGGCAGGAGGCAAGCACAGTTCGAGCCCTTGGAGATTCTTCTTCAAGATTGAAAAAGTACACACAAAGTTCCTTTTCTCCTTAACTTGGCAAATAAAGTAACCACTGCAGGCAAACCCCAACAGCACAGCACAGGGGCAGTGTCTTCCCTCAGCGTACTTGGTTCTACTCCTTGGCAAACGGTTGTCTTGATTCCCAAAAGTGATCTAAATTTCTGGGGACTGGGTTCCCCCTTTTATACACCAAAATATTTTGTCTCTGAAGGCAGAGGGTCCTGTACCTACTCCAAACTAGTTCTGTGCAGTCCTGGAGCACTTTGTTTACAGGACTTTTTTCCTTTGCCAGGGTGGGCCAGGGTCCTTAGAGACACCACAGAAGGTGGAGCCAACATTGTGGAAGCCAGGCACAGCCCTATTCGGACCCAGGTGCTACTCCTCCCACCACTCTTCATGCAGATATGTCTATTCAGCCCTGTGCTGACTCACCCTGTCTCCTGGAGCCCTCTGCCCATGTCACTCACAAACCAGGCATGGAATACACAACCTGGCAGAGGCAGGCTTGGATGTTTAGGCAAGAAAATACCTACTTTCTAAAAGTGGTATTTTCAAACACAGAATTTTAAAACCAACTATACTAAAAGATGTATTTTATCATTCTGAGTTCAGGCATACTAAACTCGAATTTCTACCTAGTTCCCCGTTCTGGCTTATGGGAACAGGCAGCCTTGCAATAGTGAAAAACGAAATTGGCTGTAATTCACTATCAGGACATGTTACACACATCAGGACATGTCCCACCTCTTACATACAACATACCCTGCCCTTGGGCCTACCTTAGGGGTGACTAATATGTAGAAAAGGGAAGGATTAGGGACTGGAAAGTGGGTACACTTGCCAAGTCGACATGGCAGCCCCAGGCTGCAAACAGGCTCTGCAATGGCAGGCCTGAGTCACATTTTACCATCTGCTTCTGTGGGTAGCCCAACCAGTGCTGCAAGCCCACCACCAGCATTTTATTTACAGGCCCTGGGCACACATGGTTCACTGTACGAGGGTCTGACAATTAAATCAAATAAAACAATCATGGAGTCACTAATCCAATACAACACTTTACAATAGGTAGCACTTGTACTTTGGCACTCAATAGCAGTGGCAAACTGCCCAAAGGATCCAGACCAGCAAAACATATATCAAAAATACAGGAGGCAAAGGAAAACATGCATTGGCATAGCCAATAGGTCTCACCTTTGGGACCTTATAAGTGTTGTGTCATGCAACGGTTGAGGTTGTTGCACCAAGGATATTGTGCTGCATAACTAAATACTTATAAGGTCCCAAAAGCAAGACCTTTTGGCTATGCCAATGCTTGTTGATTTACTGGCCTTGGCTGGAGTGTCTCAAGTGTCCAGTACTGACCCGCCCTCTTGGTGCTTGTGGTGCACTGGGTGGGACAAAGCATGCCGCACCCTCCTTTGAATCCTTTTGCACAGCACACTTCCAGAGATCATGTGTGGTACAGCACAGATCCTGAAACGTAGGATGTACGCTGTAAAAAAGCACATCCTCTTCTCGTGTCTTTCAGGGCACCATGAAATGCATGAGCTTTGGACGTGCGCTGTACATAAACACATCCTGATCTCAGGAGTTTCAAGATGCCTTGGAATACATAAGCTCATGGTCTGCGCTGTACAAAAAGATTTCTTAATGTAGAGTGCACAACCTGAGCTAAGGTACTTCGGGCGCCTTGAAATACATCAGGGTGAGGGGGTTTCAAGGTCTCTTTTGGTAGAGCTCGCATCGTGAGCTTATGGGCAGATGTAGACTGACAGAAGCAGGCAGGGAGCGAGGTAGACTTACCTTACCAGCAGTGCTGCTGGTGAGAAGAGGGTGGGGCACACTGCTGGGTGCTGCTGGGCACCGCTGGCATGTGGCCTATCCTTTGCCTTCAGCGCTCTAGTCCATTCGGATAGCTTGGTCAGTGCAGACATGTTCAAAGCTCTGAAAATACTGTCAACAACCACAGCAGAGGCTTGTGCAGTGAATATGTAAACAGTATACATTTAACCCGATATAAGAGCATCATGATTTGTGAGTCTCATGACTGTGAAGTCAGGCGCATGCGGGCGGACTGATCCTCTTCATGTGCCTTGCACACAGGCAGCCTGTAGCTCTCCACACTTTCCCAAGTTGTCTCAGTGTGTGGTGGGTGATGTTTGCTGACCCTACCCCACCCTGGAATGACATGTGGAAGACTGTGGGTTGAGAGGAAGCACCAGACATGCAGCCCCGGGAGGCACAGGGCGGATGCACTAAGAGCTTTAAAAGGGGATGCTTTAAAATGTGACAAATGCATTTCGTTAAACGTTTGTCCACTAAGACCCCAAAAATGACAGGCCAGACTCGGCACAAGGTCAGCGCTGTGTCTACCTAAACAAACCCCAAGCAAATAAATCAAAGATAGGTGGCACATATGCCTCTAAAAACTGCCTGGATGCCAGCCCTCTTGTGAGCGAGACAATGGCAGCCAGGCACAGGTATTCTTTTAACAGAAATGTAATTGGGGGCACTTACCTGCGGGTGTCCAGCTCTTCATCTCCTACCAGCACACTCACTCTGCACACGCTCTCCCCCCCACCGACGCCGCTCCTGACATCGCGGTCACTGCGGGGAGAGAGCAAAGACTACAGATCCCAGCGTCCACTCACTGCCACCGGGGGCGCTGAACCGCCGCATCATCCTGCAGCGCCCAGAGGCGCATAAGAGGCAGTCACCCCTGCTACTGAGCGGGGGCCTCTTGTAATTGGGGGCACTTACCTGCGGGGGTCCAGCTCTTCATCTCCTACCAGCACACTCACTGCTGCACACGCTCTCCCCCCCACCGACGCCGCTCCTGACATCGCGGTCACTGCGGGGAGAGAGCAAAGACTACAGATCCCAGAGTCCCCTCACTGCCACCGGGGGCGCTGATCCGCCGCATCATCCTGCAGCGCCCGGAGGCGCATAAGAGGCAGCCGCCCCTGCTGCTGAGCGGGGGCCTCTTGTAATTGGGGGCAATTACCTGCAGGGGTCCAGCTCTTCATCTCCTACCAGCACACTCACTGCTGCACACGCTCCCCCCCCACCGACGCCGTTCCTGACATCGCGGTCACTGCGCGGAGAGAGCAAAGACTACAGATCCCAGCGTCCCCTCACTGCCACCGGGGGCGCCGAACCGCTGCATCATCCTGCAGCGCCCGGAGGCGCATAAGAGGCAGCCGCCCCTGCTGCTGAGCGGGGGCCTCTTGTAATTGGGGGCAATTACCTGCAGGGGTCCAGCTCTTCATCTCCTACCAGCACACTCACTGCTGCACACGCTCTCCCCCCCCACCGACGCCGCTCCTGACATCGCGGTCACTGCGGGGAGAGAGCAAAGACTACAGATCCCAGCGTCCCCTCACTGCCACCGGGGGCGCCGAACCGCCCCATCATCCTGCAGCGCCCGGAGGCGCATAAAAGGCAGCCGCCCCTCCCGCCTCGCGGGACGCGCGCGGGACCAGCCGGGCTAAGCCCGGGCAAAGGGCGGGCCCTCTGTGGCCCTCCGAGGACCGGGAAGGATGGGACGGGCCTCTCCCCTTGGCTTCATCAGAAAGGGGGGAATAACTCCGACCTACCAGCTGACTGACTACCAAGGTACTTTTTCGTCATCCGTCTGATTTACCCCACTAACTGCTTGATCATTCCCCTGTAATCACGATGTCACGAAAGGGGGTAACTAATAAAGCTATCCCACATAGGGGTTTGCCAAAAGGGTCACAAGACTTACAAGGAATTACGCCAATTCAGACAAACCATTCTCGTGTATCGGTCTTTGACTATGGGAATAGCTTAACAGGGCTAGAGGAAATAAACAGATAATGCAGAACTAAGTACACTATAGCTGCAAGCAGCCCTGAATACATTAGCGCCCCTACCGTCTTACTAAACTCCAATAACAGTTTGCGCAAATGACCCCAAAATAACTCAGCAGACATCCAAAGCACAGCACCAACTCGGCCTCCACCTGGTAAAAGGAAGTGTGAAACTGACAAACAAAATGACAATCAACCCAAACATCCCAAATTGTCTTCAAATTCCTTGTTGCTTGCTATTTCTTCCCCTCCAACTCCAGTCCCGGGTGAATCTGTGGGAGGGTTCGATCTCTCAGCACCGCCCTCACAGTCGACCCTACTGACCCTAATTGAACGGCTAATTAACTCCGCCATTTGACCATTGATGGCAAAATTAGACCTCCTGGGGGATAGACTCACGGAATTAGAGACCACAATCAACGTAAACCTGGCCCCCACTAAAAATCTAGTATATACCAGACAATCTCCTCCATCTGTTGTCTCTGGAACCCCTAAACCAACTGCATTAATCACCAATGCTCCGACTCAGGCTCCAGCTCCTAACATACCAGATTCAAAAGACCCTCATTCTCTGCCAAATCGTGTTTTCCCACAGCGCAATATCAGGGTCAAACATAGCGCCTCATATTCATTTACCACCAGAGGCTGCTCCCTTTGTCTACGTACTATCAGGAGTGCCACCTATCATACAGGGGAAAACTGAAACCCAAAATGAGCTACAAAACAAAGTTATTCACTGGCTATCTAGGAATAGACCCCTGCCTGCTGACCTAAATGGCAGAATACTAACTGTTAGAAGGGTGGGCTGGCTAGGTCCCCTCCGAAAGGATATCGCCGGGGATCTGGTCCTAGTGAAATTCCGTAACAAAAACATTGTTCCGTTTCTCCAATCCTGGTACCGGCAAGAAGAAGTTGGCACGATATATACCGGGGACCTTTATGACTTTTACCCTCATTACCCCTCACTTAGACAAGGGGCAGGTTACACTCACGCCATTGGTAAAACTGCTTGGTAAATCTGCTTGTTGATCGATCAATAGCAACCTCCCTGCACCTAACCGTTACGACATGCTGTATAATAACTAACATCATAGAGCTCTTTATTAGTAGCTTATGGGGAGGGCGAATTCTATTTAAAGGCAGGATTGTTAGAATATATAACCTAAGTATTGTGTAAAGTCGTTGTTCATTATGATTGAGGTGTGTACACTTTAGGGCCGAGATCCTTTCTCTTTGAACGATCTTTTAATTCCACTTTTATTTTTGTCTATATTTTGCGGTCCATGTTTTGGGTGTCTTAAATGTATGTTTTTATAATTGTACGCTTTCATGATTTGCACGACAACATCGAATAAAGCTAAACTGAATGAACAGAAATGATGTATATCGTAATTACTATTAGCAGGCTTCATTCACAAGGCTCCGAAAAGTGAAATGGCGAAGCCCTGAATCTAATATTTAGCCGCCAGCTATGCACTAATTCCCGAATAAAACTATGTACACATGCAAAATGTATTTGAGGCTACTTATATGGCTCAAAGAATGCTCCATGATTATATGCAACTAAAATACACACAGAAGCCCGGAAGGAAGACTGGTTATTGTTTGCTCTCATAATAGAAGGTGCACAATAAATTGCACTTGAAAAAAATGTTTTGGCAAACGATTGTGCACCTTTAGACACCATTTCCCTGAGGCATCACTATTCGAAAATAATGAATAATGGAGAAACAGTGTAAAACCATTATGGGTGACATGAACGTAAATGAGATCACAAAAGTGCACTTACAGGCATATGTACTTACACTATTGAGGGGGAGTGGGGGAGCAAGGGTTTGCAGTGTCTTACCTGGATGCTTTCAGTGCCTCGGTTGTTGACCTCATGCCCCGACTAAAGAAGCATTGACTGCGAGGCCGTGAAACTGACACGGCCGCGCCGGCCGTGAAAGTGAAACTGATCAAGATCGCGATCGCGCGGCCGCATCAGTTTCACGGTCTACAGGAGCTGTTTTAAAAGTGCCTCTTAATGGCCATATGGTGGATGCGCGCATGCATGCATGCGTAGCCACAAGCTGGTGGCCAAGCAAAGCTGGTGGTAGCACTTTGAAATGCCAATAATTAAATGTCTCGCCAGACTAGCACATGCGCTGGCTCTAGCGAGACCTGAAAATGGAAGGAAGACCAATGCCAATGGTGTCAGGTCTAACAATGCATAATTAGGATGGTTGACTTAATGAAATGGTGTTACCAACAAACATCAACGAACTGTGTTTTATTAAGTGTGCACTATTTTTACCTTCTGTGTTTATAAATGCTAAATGACTTCAGGGTTGAAATATAGTTTGGCAGATAGAATACTCTGCCACAAATGTGACAAAGTACCTTGTCCGTCCTGCTGCCCTATTTGCACCAACTGAGCCAACAGGGTACGGACTGCGAAGGAAGAGCATTACCCAGCCTATCCTACCTAAGGAGGAGGGTGTGTTATCCTATGACTTCTGCTCATCGCTGCCAGGTGAGGAACAGAAAAAAACAATAATGACCCCCACAGTCTGGTAATAAAACTCCCAGGTTGTGGGGGGGTTCATGTTTTGTTTTTTTGTTTTTTTAATACCAAACTCCCTACTTAATTTGTTTTTGAAAAATATAAACTTGGTCAAAGGTTGTTGGGTGACAGGCAAAACTAATAGTGGCCATCCACCATTCTTTGTGCACCTTGACAGCAATAGCCAAGGCATATGAATGAATGCTGGGCCAGCGGTGATGTCTACATTTGATGGATGGTAGTCCACCAGGGTGGCTAGCATAATGACAGAGGTGGTACCTCAGCTATGGTGGATGAGCATTGCCCCACTGCTTTTAAGCAGTGTGAAGAAGAGAAAACTAAAATAATAATATCTTTAAGTTATTATCATTTTATGCTTCGTGATGTGCTCTGCTGCTTTGCGGGCAGGCGGATGGGCGGGGCTGCTCTGCTCATGGAGCAGGACGGGGAGGAGTGGTTTGCCATTATATAAAGAGCCAAGACTTCGGTTTATTAAACCAATCTTGAAGGGGAATCAACCTTGCACTTATAAAGAAGGGTACGAATATCTGTCAGCATTATCCTCCGTAGAAACCTGCTGTTCCATGCTAAATTTTATTAGAATCTCACTAAAGATCAGGAAGGCCTACGGGTAGTATTACATTGTATAGAACATTTCCTGGTGAAAATCATGTCTTCTGTATATTTTATGGTCATTATTATGTCTTTTTATAAATTCTGGAAAATTTTGTTTTTAAATAAGAACTTTTCTTATCCTATGAGGCATGATGAATTGTATGTTCAATACTTTTATGATCCATTTTATGAATCGAATAAAGTTTTTGAAAACGAAACGAAACGAGTGGTTTGCCCTCTCCTAAGTGCGCAATGATTGTTTGGTCAGCCCTCTCTGGCCGCCCAAACCAGCCATGCGCCTCTCCCTGTTCTCCATGCAGGCTGCATTACAACCTCCATGGAGAACATTCCCACCCCTACAGCTTCTGACTGAGCGTCGTGTCACGGCGCTCAGACCAATCACAACGCTGATTGACTTACAGGAGGGAGCCTGGCTGCCTGACTCTTGTTCCTGTAGTCGGAGACAGGAGAGCAGGAGCAGCAATGCGGGACTGGCCTCAAGGTAAGTTTATGTTTCTTTTTTATTTAATCCTCCGTGAAAAACTTCCCAGGACACCCCCCACAACCATCCTCGCACCCCCTGCGCCCGACTCCCCACCCGCAAACCATGTCCCCCACCGAAGCGCAATGAACTCCACCACAGTGTTGGACTGAGTACTGTCCCCCAAACTATAGAACAGGGCCATAATCATTATCCGCTTATAGAAGTGTTGTCATACAGTACCATTTAAGTCTTTTTGAAAAGTAAAAGGCTGCTAGTCGTAAATGCTTTTAGCCATTTTTCAAATGCTTGTTTATCTTTTTGGTCCTTATGCATGTGTTAAAAACAAGGGGCAGATTTATGAAGGGCTTGCGCCACGTTTACGCCGCCGTTGCGTGACGCAACGGCACGGAAACGTGGCGCATCCCTGCGACCTATTTACAACGTGACGCATCTAGGAGATGCGTCACGTTGTACAGCACTGCGCCATGAGGAGGCGTTCCTGCACAGGGGGGGCGTTCCTGCGCAGGAACACCTCCTGAAAGTGGCTGAGTGAAATCTATGAGATTTCACTTAGTCACTTTCAGGGCAATGCTGCGTCAAAACCCTGCGCCTGCTTGAAGCAGGCGTAAGGTTTGAGGCAGCATTGAAAGAATAGGCCCCCCCAGAGCATTGCTGGAGCTGCGTCGCGCTTGCGATGCAACTCTAGCAATGCGCCACATTTCCGGCACAGATGCGTCACGCATCTGTGCCGTTTTTGCCCCATGGTGCGCCGCATCATAAATGTGGCGCACCATGGGTGGCGTAGCTGTGGCGCACTGTGGCGCATGTTAACTGGCGCATCCCTCGGGATGCGCCAGTTAACATAAATCTGCCCCCAAATACCTAAGCTAGGCATTTAAAATCAATGAAGCTAAGTTTAACAAAAAACAAAATACACTGTTAAAAAAAATAAAGCTAAATTCTGTGTTTCTATCGTTGTCGCCACTTTCTATTTAATTGGTTTTTATTTTTGGTAGTGTACTGATGCACAGAGTGCCTTGTATGAATCTAGTTGAGAAGGATTCCGGTGTCAGCAGTCTTGCTGTAGCATACTGCTATCTCCATTAAGCAAACGAGAGCTCTCATGGACAGTAATTTAGTAATCCCAACTCCACACTTCTCGCTGAGCGCTGATGTAGTGGAGGGACATTTTTACTAGAGACAGCATGCTATTAAATGCAAAGGCTAGCAAGAATCATTAAAACGAAAGGCACACTGCAAATCAAATGTTATTAATAATGGCTGCGCTCACCATGAGCACATCTGCATGTGTGCTAAGCTGGATTTTGAAATAACGCATCTTGCATTCATGGGCTCAGCTAGCAGGCTCCTCTTTTGATCACACTGCTCTCTTAGCAATTAGATGAGCAATGTTCTACTTCCACGCTCCCAATTATTCTGAAACTTTTCGTATCACTAGGAGTTTTGTTTGTCTTTTTTCTCATGGGGTGGCTGCCAGCTAGTGAGTCCCAATTATTGCGAACACAGTATGTTTACAGTATAAAATCTTGTTATTCTGTTTTTCCAGAGAATATGAATTTCCAAATTTAAAGGGACATTTCAATTCTCTGTGTCGCTGTTCTTCTCTCTGACGAACACATCACCATTACGCCCTAGTGTTTTTTCACAACAAGCAAAGCTGCGAATTCAAAATTTTATATTTGCATGTCATTATTTGAATAACATTCTGAACATCCTGTTCATTCATGTGAAAGTCGGAGGGATTTCCTGGTTGGGGCAGTTATGGCCTAATAGCCTTGATCATCTTCCCTGTCGTCCTTTCAAACCCATTTCCCTCCTTCGCCTCTCTTTACTTTAACCTAGATGCATTGATTTCACAAAATTACTGAGCACCAATCACATGCACACAATGATGTTGGCACTGTAATTAATTTCTGGATGGTTGTTGAAAAATGGCCCTTTCTTCAGTGTCACCCCCAAAATGTTTGCAGTGAGCCTCCTCTCCTTTTTGCTGAATTCGTTTTTATTGGCTCTAGGAATCTGGGCACTTTACCACTGCTAACCAGTGCTAACGTACATAAGTTCTGTACTCTAAACATGGTAGCATTAGCTTATCCTGAATTGGCATACTAAAATTATTTATAAGTCCCCTAGTAAGGTGTACCATATATTCTCAAGGCCTGTAAGTTCAATGCGACTGGTAGGCTTGCATCACTAATTGTGCCACCCACTTCAGGAGCCCTTTAAACATATCTCAGGCCTGTCACTGCAGAGCCTGTGTGTGCAACTTTGAACTGCATTTTCGACCTGGCAAGATAACCTACCTGCCAGGCCCAAACCTTTCCCTTTTTACATATAAGTCACCCTAAGGTAGGCCCTTTGCAGCCTATGGCAGAGTGTCCATTTAAAAGGTAGGACATGTACGTTTGAGTTTTGAAGGTCCTCTTAGTGAAAAACGAACTTCTGAATTCATTTTTCACTACTGCTAGGCCTAGCTCTCCCATAGGTTAACAATGGGATTGCCTTAAACTATCTTTTAGTGTAATTTCCACTTGGGAAGAGATTGAAATTTGAAGTTTGGTGTCTCTGGACTCACAATTTAAAATCACAACTTATGGTGAAGTTGGATTTTAAATTGTAAATCTGAAAATCCCACTTTCAGAAAGTTGGAATGTTCTTACTTAAAAAATCACAACACTACTTCAGATCGAGGGTCTAAGGGAAAAGTTTAGAGACCAGCATGCAATAAATCCTCAAATACAATACTTTAACAAACCAAAAGAATCCGCTGGTCTAACTCAGCTTCAACAAGCTCAAAAGCACAGACAGTACAGGTTTATGTGTCCCTCTTAAATCTGAGGTTAGTCCTTTATAGAGGACAGAATCCCATCACCCACCGAAGTGGCATGCTTCATCATCTGGTATCTCCTCTTGGTTGCAAAACATAGTGCAACCAAGGGTTACAACCCCCTCCCTGGGAGGGGGGAGCTCAGGGATGTTTTCAGTGATCAAGACTAGGATCTACTAGAATCCACTAGGAATAAAGCAATACAGATAATGTTTTGATTAATGGTTGCAGTGTGTGCAGTGATAAAGTGAAAGGTTATCTAAAATTGGCTACCAGGAAAAAAACAACGTAAATATGATCTGTCCTGGTGTCAAATATTAAACCAGTGTATATGCAGCTTAGAACAAATAAATGCATCAGTCCGAAAATACAGGTCTACATGTTTTAGTCACGTTGATCAAGATGTGATCTCGGCCTTCCTCAGGACCTAGGTATTTTAGTGCTACAGCAAAAGAAGTTGTAAAACAATAAATATTTAAAAATATATGCAAGTGTCCAACAGTTCAATATATGTTTAATTTAATAATATTTATTTAACTGATAATATTGTTAATTATACATGTACAATTTTTTTTATTTAGATGTGAGTTGTGAATTGTGTAGTGTTATTGGATAGGAAGTAAATACAAAAAATGCATGTGAATTAATGTTATTGTTTATAATTTCTAACAAAAAATATTTATTTGTTTGCATTTTGGTTTTAAATTTTATTTAATATAATATTTGTAGGTATTTTTGATATGTATTTAACATTAAAATAAGTGTTTATTGTCTAATTTTTACATATAAATATATATATATATATATATATATATATATATATATATATATATATATATATATATATATATGTATAAATATATTACCTACTGGCGGTCGCCAGTAGGTAGTTATAGTTAGGATTTTTTTCAATGTTAAATCTCAAAATTCTATTTGGAATAACTTTGGCGACGGTTGACGAATCTGCCTGAAAATTTCATCAAAATGGCCTCGCGGCACCCCGGTCCTTCCCTGAAAGTTTGGGGGGGATGCGTCAAGCGGGGGCTGAGATAAAAGGGGGGTCCCAAATGCGTTTTCCCCATGTTAATTTCCATAGGGCGGTCAACCTCACTTTTAGCCCGAATGGCTGAATGGATTTACACCAAATTTGGCAAAATTGTAGGGACTGGTAGCCCGATGTGCCTTTGCTATGTCTCAAGATATGTGCTTCAGTGGATTTTGAGTAATTTAGGTTAAAAAAAATATATATATCTATAGCAGCGCTCCGGTACGCGCACCGGGCGCGACACGCGACTTGCTCGCGGAAAGCTGATTGGCTCTCGGGTGTCTGTAAACATTCTAAACAGTCCGGAGCGGCCGCCATCTTGTGTCTCGGTAGGATCGAGACATGGGAGGTGGCCAAAAAAAGGGGGAAATTACCATAAGGGGGCAGGGTAGACCCTTCAAAATCACAAAGACCTAGCCCCAAGGGCAATAAATATTAAAGATCTAAGAGCATGTGAAGATTGTCAAAAGATCATTCCACGTGCACTCCTTATTACAAAGATAAGTGTCATGCTCAAGACTATTGCCACAGAATAAAAATAGCCAACCTCCGATAGGTCTGACACTAGACAACACAGTACCAACATTCACTAGAAGGACAACATTTAGAAAAAAGGTGTGAATAGCTAGATGACACCTCACGGGCGCACCACCAATGGGGCCCCTGGTAGGTACTCACCAGGATGGCCCTGTTCTCATCATCGGTGTCAACTAGCTTAACGTAAACGTGTCCGACTCCCAAAAGAAAAGAAAAGAAGACAGTGAATGGTGCAGTGTACACAAACTTATATGTGACAAGGACTAACAACGTTCAACATATAACACAACAAATACTGTGCATACAAGATTATGAACTCCTTTATTTTATATTCTCTTGTGTGCCAACAGTAAACATATATACATAAAATGGAGAGAAGCGAATACTACCTATCGATTCGCATTCAACTCGCTGCCGACATGTTTCATTGCCTTGGTAAAATTTCAGGCAATTTCTTCAGGGCAAAGATTATTGAAAAGCCACTGCCAGCAATACTGTGTTTAGCGTGCTGCAAATCAAAGAGAAAATGTGTGTAATTAAGATTGCCCCTGATTGCTCTGTGTAAAGACACAACAGTGCCATCTTACATTACACCAGCCAAAACGGAATGCCAATTACCTAGCTCGTGGTTTATGCTCTCATACCGTTACAGCCACTTCATGGACCCAACTTCCGATTGGTAAGTATGGTCATTCCTCCCTTATGTTTTATCTAATATAGGGAGTACAAAAACGCCACCCAGGGCGGACATTATTGATAGTAATTCTAGCCTCACCAGGTTTATTAGTCCGTCAAGGGTTTGTCCATGTCTCGGCATTTACCCGTGGAGAATATTCATTCGGCGTCTTCTCAGCACCGGAACGCCGAGCAATTGAAATGTGCGCTATTTGTTTTCCGGGTTCGCCTTAGCGTCGGGCTGTGATTGGTCAATGCAGTTTGATCGTAATTGGCTCACGGGGTCACGTGATTAGTGTGTATGTCGCGCCCATCTATTACCGTGCATACAGTTGTTTACTTACTAAACGCGGTATTTATGTGCAAAACACAGGGCATTGTTCTACGTAGGAGTTAATAATGAACGCGATAATGATATCGATCGTGCATACAGTTGTTTACTTACTGAACGCGGTATTTATGTGCAAAACACAGGACATTGTTCTACGTGGGAGGTAATAATGAACGCGATAATAATATCGATCCTATCGACTCGTGATGTGGAATCGGGCAGCCATCTTGGAATGATCTTAGGTATTGTCTAGGAGGACCTAGATTCACTATTTAGTGTGGGCTCGACATTTCTAAGTGGTTAAGGTCGATGTCCTATGTTGTATTTATGGTGTCAGAGAGACACATAATATAAAACATTCCTCTACGTGGGAGTTTACAAAAAGAGTGATAGTGTAGACCCCCCTGACCCCCTAGGTTTGATGTGGGGGCCATAAAAGGGCCCCCCGGGGCAATATTTTTTTTTTTGATTTGCGCGGGTGGAGCGCCCGGTACGCGCACCGGAGAGCGGACCGGGGAGGGTACCATGGGAAAAAAAGAATGACAGAGTTTTCAAAAAATATAGCATTTTTTTTATAAATTGTAGGTATTTCTAAAAAGAACTGTTTTTTGCTTCTTTTTTAGTTTTTAATTTTTTTTACTTTTTCGGGACGTTTTTAAATTTTTTTGGTATTTTTTTAAGAACAAAAGCAAAACTAGGGAATGCAAAACTGCTCAACAGGAGCAAAAAAAACAGGGGAAAAATTAGGGCTGAGGGGCGCAGCGGTGTTCCTCCCTCTTTCGATCAATCAGGTCAACGCTCTGCTCTCCATAACATAGCAGTTGGTCACACTGCTTACAACGAAATGTAATATCAGCAAAAACAGGCTGAATATTTTAGGTCATCACTGCTGGTCTTCCTCTCACCGATGATGTTGATGCTCCGGTGGAAGTGGAGGGGCAATCGGGTGGTGGATTGCGAGCCAGGGCTCTGGTGCTCTCCCGTGCAAAATGAATCGGGTGCTTCCTCTCAACATGCCTGAGTAATGTTGCATTGCCAAAACTATATTGCCGGGTGGGTGAAGGTCTGAGGGGATTTGCTGCAGCCTGCGTGCTTTCTTCTTTGTGGACAAACTTGGAGCTTTTGTATTTACACGGCAGTCCAGCCGTGGAGAGCGCACCACCGCTTCAAAGAGCAGCGGGCCTTTGAACTTGACATCCTGTCGAACTCTGCATATGGGGAAGCAGTACCGAGTATGTAGACCTTTCCCACTCCGGGGCCCATCAGTGGGTTTGATTGGGGACCCACAGAACACTGCACCCATCTGGGTAGAATCACCGCACTACATGTCCCATAAGACCTGGGACAATGCTGATTGGAGCGGCTTACCGGCCTATCAGGAGGCTTGTAATTGAATAAAGTGGTGTGGCAAGAAACGCTGTGAACTGTGGTTACTAGCCTGTGACAAAGGAATTTATCCGAAACGCGTCGGCGTTTGCTGCAACCTGCGTGCGCTCTTGTTTGTGGACAAACTTGGAGCTTTTGTATTTACAGGGCAGTCCAACCGTGGAGAGCGCACCACCGCTTCTAAGAGCAGCGGGCCTTTGAACTTGACATCCTGTCGAACTCTGCATATGGGGAAGCAGTACCAAGTAGTACCGAGATTTCCACGTGAGAGAACAGTGTCACAAATTTTACACGTGACTTTTGCTGCATTGCATTTTTTCTCCCCCTCTGGAAAAGAGAATAACTTCCAAATGAAGTGGTCCTTCACTTTTCTCTGTGGGGGGACCTCAGGCAGGAATCCATCTGAAGAGTCTGAGGACTGGTCCTGGGAAGGGTTCTGGGAACCAGACATGGTTAAATTTGTTTTTTTTGCAGGAACAGACAATAGCTGTTGTCTCAGCAAAAGCAAACAGGTTGTGAGGGAAATGGGTGGGGAGTTTCCCTACTTGTGAAAAAAAACTGTTATTAACCAATGAAAAGTGTTATTTTCAGGTCACATGACCTGATGCGCTTACGCTACGCGCCCCAGGGCACGCCCCGGGGCGCGCCGCGTTGCGCGATCGTATTCGCTCGAGTTCTTCCGGGTGAGCTTATGCCGTGCGTATCACGCAGACACGGCTACGCGATACGTCACGATCATGAGATTGGCGCTTACGGGACGCTCCCCAGTGCGCGCCCCGGGGCGCTTCATAGAACTACGCTTTCCGGGGCGCTCACCGGGGCGCGCACCGGGAGTGCTCCAAGGCACAAAAAAAAAGAAAAAAATATACAAAAAAAAATTTGGGCAAAATTGTAGGGACTGGTAGCTTGATCTGCCTTTGCCATGTCTCAAGATATATGCACAAGTGTTTTTTATGAAAATTAACTTTGAAAAAATATATATTGGCCTACATTGGGCTATATATATGTTAGAGCCCAAATGTAGCCCAATGTAGCCCAATGTAGCCCAATGTAGCCCAAAGATGGCCTCCAGAGACAAAAAAACCCAAATGTAGCCCAAATATCAGCCAGATGTAGCCCAAATATAGCCCAATGACAGAATGTCCCAGAGTGTTCTAAAGAACAACTAGAGCGCTAAAAGTCTTACATATAAACTGAGACTTATAGTTAGGAATTAGCATTTAAAAAACCTTTGAAATTCACTAAAAAAAACATAGGTTTCACACCAGTTATAGTTAGGAATTAGCATTTAAAAAACCTATTAAATTCACAGAAAAAAACAGAGGTTTCACACCAGTTATAGTTAGCTGAAAATTTTACTGACTTCAAAGCATTGAAATTCCCATGTTATAGTTAGTTGGAATCACTATAACTTGCGCGTGTAATGCACTGCTGATGACATCAAATATTACATCACTCATGACATGGTCAGAGACATCACTCATGACATCACTGATGACACCATCCAGTGAATGTGTGCCTTTCTGAAAAATAAATATGTTTTATATATTTATATGTAAAGGTCAATGGAAGAATAAATGTTTAAATAAGTGTCCAAATGGATGTTTTTAAAAAAAAAAATGATTGGTTAACTAGCTTATTAAGTGTATCTTAGTGAATACATATATTAGCGAGTAATGTTTAAATATTTAAATATATGTATCAGTGTTTCACTTTGTGTATAAGTGGCTGCATGGGTTGGTGAGTAGCTACATGTGTGTTTATATGGGTTATTAGATGTTTTTTTTAGTATCTTTATAATTGTCTGTTTGATTTGGTGGGGGTGTTACTTAGCACATAGATGCATCAATGACTGACTCACTGTTTGTATGTGTTTTGAAGACAGCATATGTGTCGGACTGTATGGGTGAATGAGTGTGCATATGTATGTGTTAGTAAGTGAATGACTGTCTCACTAGTGTCTTTATCAGTAACTACATATGTTTTAATCTAGTATATGTGAGTATTGATGTATATACATGAGTATATGTGAGAGTGAGAGATTGAAAGAGTTCTTGTTTTAATAAGTATGTGTTTCTATAAGTGATTGTTTAAGAGAGTAAGTATGTGTAAGTTTCCTTAGAAGTAAGGTGGTAGTGTGTGTACAGCTGTATGTGCAAAAAAATGGATGTTCACTAGTTTATTTGCATGTGTGAGTATGTGTGTGAGCAAGTTTTGGAAAGCTGTCGGTGTGTTAACGGATGTAAAGGTGTCTCACTACATATGATAAGTGAGTATATGTATGAATGACTGTTAGACCTGTCTGGCTTTTTGGCGTAGTCCCTCCTATTTATTATTCATTTTGTCCCCTTTTTGCCCCTCATACCCTTGATAATTTTTGTCCACTGACTTTTTCTAGGTGTTGGCCATGGGGATAGGTGTTCTTTTTCCCCTCATAGTTTTTCACCTCAGGCCTTGAGGCCTGTTCTGTCAGGAAACTGCTGTAAATCACAAAATGGAGGGCCCTAACTGTTACCAACTGCCACATCTTAGACTGCCCCATAGGATAACCTTAGGCTTTCCAGAACCTTCTGGACCCTACTGGACTCTGTGGGGGTTGTCTATAAAAGGGCAGGGGTTGGTCAGCCATTTTGTCTTGCAGTGAGCCTGGACAGGAGCAAGGTGACTAGTGAGAAGGAGCGCGTGCTGGAGTAGGGAGGGCAAAAGGGCAGCTTTCCCCTGCAGATTGACGGGCCCTCTTGCTGGCCTACCTAGCCCTGTACCTATAGAGGAAGCGCTTGACCAAAGGACTGAATCCTGATTGTCTAAATTCCTCAACACAGTGAGAAAAAGGGGTGCTGAATTGGGCTCTGGCGTGTCACCGCCTTCATGAGGAAGCAGCTTCCCCCTTCCTGTGAAGAGGAACTCTCCATCTGGGTGCTGAATTGGACCCCCCGGCCCCCACCTCCTCGCAGCAGCGTGGTGCTAACTTTAACTGTCATCAAGGTGGGAGAGAGCTTACTTCGCGATTCAGAGCGCCAGTCAGGAAGGCTGCCGTGACGTGTGGAGAGAGTTGCAGCGCTGGGGAAGTCCTGACATCGGAAGATCAGCTGCCGGCTGGGAGCGGGAGAATACCCCGGAAGAGGTCGGCAGGAGGCGGGGCCCAGTAGCGAAGCTCGGCGGAAGGCGGCCTCCTGGGGGAGGAGCCGCTGAGAGAGTCGCCGAGGGACGAGAGGAGGTTCGCCAGCACCAGAGTGCGCCGTGAGGGAGAGAGTCGCCGAGGGACGTGAGGAGGTTCGCCGGCTCCAGGGTGCGCCATGAGGTAACGGTACCTCAGCCCTTTGGTCACGAAGCGCCAGGGGCGGCCGAGCGAGCCAGCGGCGCGCCTGCTTTCCCAGACAGCGTGGGAAGAGCGGGGAACTTCGCGGGAGCTGCCGGCCTGGTGGCTTCTCATCCGGAAGGTCGGGAAGCAGTCTGACTCCGACGTCTGGATGAACTAAGTAAGCCGGGTAGGCGGGGAAGGTGGGGAATCAGTCCGGTGAGACGGACTTCTCTGATTGTGGAGGTAGAACATCATCCAACTCGGAAAAGAGACCACACCTTCATCGGGTTCAGAACCAGACTATAAAACCTTCAGATAATAGGGTTGAGTACCATACTGTGGTTTAGTTTCTCCATTGACCCTCACACGCCCTGGGAGTAACAGGAAGGGTCCTGTGGGGATTCAACAGAAACGAGTGATCCTGGTCAGGTGTGTGAGCTCAAGCTAATGTAAAGGAGGGGCTCGGGATAGTAATACCGTTTATGTTCACGTGCTTTGCACCAAGCTTAGTTGGAGTGAGACCTTCTGTCCTTGCAAACTGAGTAAGGGTTTAACGCCTGGTGGGACCAGTTAGGAGTTTGCAACCCTAAGCCTTTTGTAAGTTAATGGTGCCCTCCACTGTACTGTAATTGAAACGTATGGTATTATAAGCTTAACCTGTAGCAACATAATAATTCCTGTGAAGGGAGTGAAGGAATCTTCGAGAAGCTGAATTGTTGCACTTAATCAATTGAATGACAAAAAGGAGTTACTTGCTAAATGTGATAAAGTAATAAGACTAAGAGTACTGAAGAAGTTAATTAGTAATTTGCTTAGCAGTTTTAGAGGTGTAATTGCTGATACTAAGATAACCTGAAATGTCCTAAGCTGTATATTTTGAAAACGAAGAGTATATTATTTTTATAAAGCAGTACTTATTTTTCCACATTTTGGTGTAGCGTTATCTTTTTGTGTGTTATTGCGTGGTTTTACTGTTGGGTGGTCTGCAACCTTCACACTGTGCCTCTGAAATGTATGTCTTGCCCTAGGCCAGGCTACCCCAGATTCTAACAGATTGGTGCCTAGCGGTGGGATCCTGACTTGGTTGCAGCTACTCAATAGTAATTCAACGTAATACACTAAACCTACACCAGGAGTTTTCTCCTTGCGGCCCTCCTAATTTGTCTTTTTGATTTTTCCAAATTTGTCCCTGGTGGTGGGTGGAGGTAGCTTTAGGTTGCCCTTGCGACTCTACAATTTCTGGTGTGTTATCTAGGTTTGCCTGACTCAAAATGGAGTTTGCCTTGGAAAACCTAGAGGTCTATTCTGTGTCACAGCTGAAAGTGTTCTGCCAGCAAATGGGGGTATTTTTCAAGCATGGTGCCAGGAAGGGGGAGCTCCAGACCAGTCCTAGGGCTTGGGTGGAGGCACACCAAGAAAGGAAGGAGGAGGATGAAGGGGTAGACCAGGACACGGTGGGGGAGATAGATGGGTTATTCCACTTTGAGGGGGAAAACTTACTCCCAGGACCAGTGTCCTACTCCAGAAAGGGCAGTAGTGCCTCTGGGGGAAGCTTAACTGAAGCCGAGCTCACGGATAGGAGGGAGAAAAGACAGTTGAGATGGGAGTTGGCTAAGTTGGAGCAGGAGAAGGAGGAGAGGAGGATGGCCCATGAGTTCAGGCTGAAGGAATTAGAACTCAGAAGCCTGCAACGGGGGTCCTCTCCTGAGATGAATGGTGGCAGCGAGACAAAAGAGACAACCAGGGAGTCCAGACCCTACTTGCCGAAAGACCTTACAGCTAGCTTCAGTCAGGGGGATGACATAGCTAAGTGGCTGGCTGCTTATGAGGTCTCCCTAAGAGCTCATGGGGTGCAGGAAAAGCACTGGGGGGGTGGTTTGTACAAATACATGCCTCCTGCTCGTCGGGACACCTTGCTGGCCCTGGAACCAGAGGAACAAACTAACTACCCCACCATGAAGCTGGCGTTGTTAAGGAAGTTTGGGCTTACCCCAGAAAGGTACCGTCAGAAGTTCAGGGGGAGTCACAAATTAAGCACCCAGAACTGGGTGGACTTCCTTGACTTCGCCAGAAAGGCCTTAGAGGGTTGGGTAAAGGGCAGTGAGGTGAAAGATTATGAGGGGCTGTACGATCTATTTTTGAGAGAACACCTCCTCGAGAAATGTTTTCCCGAGCTGCGCCAACACCTGGTGGACAGCAAGCTGACCAGTCCCCGGAAGCTTGCAGAGGAGGCGGACATCTGGGCCAGTACCCGGGTGTCCTCAAAGGGGACTGGAGGGGATTCTCAAAAAGCCGGACAGGGCGCCCCCCAGAAGAAGGAGGGGGGAGAGAAAAAGAAGGAGTTCTCTAAAGGTCCCCAAAATAACTTCCAAGGGAAGGGAGCAGGTTTCACCCCTAGGGCAAACCCGCCCAGAAACCCTAATCCTGGCCAAAGCCAGCAGCCATGGGTTCTCCACTGTTTCGAATGTGGTGGTGTTGGACATTATAAGGGGGATGTCAGATGCCCAAAGAGACCACCCCCTCCCACCGGAGGAAAGTCACCGGGAGTAGCTAGTGTAGCGCTCGGGGAGGAGTTGCCCTTAGATACGGGGGGTGAGTGGGCGGGTGTCACCTTAGTGTCCCTGGGAGAGCAGGAGATGGTTCCAAAGATCCAGGTGCCCCCGAACACTACAAAGTATGGGCAATGGGTCACCATCAATGGCCAGAGAGGGGAGGCTCTGAGAGACACAGGAGCCAGTATGACTATGGTGAGAAGTCAACTGGTGTCTCCAGAGCAGGTTGTTCCTAATGTACTCCACCCCGCCGCGATGGCTGACGGCAGAATGGGACACTATCCAGTGGCTGAGGTTCCCTTTGAGTGGGAGGGGGTTGCAGGTTCACTTCGAGTTGCCATAAGCCCTGCCGTGCCAGTCGATTGTCTGTTGGGGAATGACATGGAACACAACACTTGGAGAGAGATGGAATACCGGACGCATTCTGCGATGCTGGGTACACCTGACTGGGCCTGTGCAAGCACACGGTCTGCGACTGCCCGGAGAGGGAGTTCGCCTAGGTTGGAGCCTGGAACAATGGCCCAACCCGCTGCTAAGAAGGGACAGACCCGGAGACAGGGAGAGCCTGCTTCGGCTTCCACACCCCATGTGACAGATCGGCCACCTGCGGAGGTGGACCAGGAGTCCGTGGAGGGGGAAGGAGACTCTCTGGAGGATTTACCCATCCCTGCTGAGTGGCATGTGGAGGGAGGTCCTACCAGAGAGGAATTCTGTAAGGGGCAGAGGGAGTGCCCCACCCTTGAGGGACTGAGGCGACAGGCTGAAGCCCAAGCAGCAGGTGATGTTACGGGACACTACCATATTTACTGGGAGGATGGACTCCTCTACAGTGAACCCAAGGTACCCTTGCCTGGTTCATCAAGGGCCTTGGTAGTCCCGCAACAGTACCGAGCCTTTCTTTTGGAATTGGCTCATGCCATACCCCTGGCAGGACACTTAGGCCAGGACAAGACCTTTGCACGGCTTGTCCTCCACTTTTACTGGCCTCAGATGAAAGTGGTGTCCAACACTTACTGTCGGACATGTGTAACCTGCCAGGCCAGTGGGAAAACAGGGGTGAAGCTAAAGGCTCCCCTGGAACCACTTCCAGTCGTTAGCACACCCTTTGAGAGGGTGGGCATCGACATTGTAGGGCCTTTGGATCCACCAACAACAGCTGGTCACAGGTTTATCCTGGTTCTGGTGGATCATGCCACACGGTACCCAGAGGCAATTCCTCTGAGGACAGTCACTGCACCTGTAGTGGCAAGAGCCCTAATGGGAATCTTTACCCGAGTGGGATTTCCCAAGGAAGTTGTGTCTGACAGGGGGACCAACTTCATGTCAGCTTACATGCGGGCAATGTGGAAGGAGTGTGCAGTGACCTACCGGTTCACCACTCCTTATCACCCCCAGTCGAATGGACTGGTTGAGAGGTTTAATAAGACCTTGAAGGGCATGATCAGAAGTCTGCCCGAAAGCCTGCGGAGGAAATGGGACGTCCTCCTACCCTGTTTGCTCTTTTCATACAGGGAAGTGCCCCAGAAGGGAGTGGGCTTCAGCCCCTTTGAGCTTCTGTATGGGCACCCTGTACGCAGTCCTCTCAGCCTGGTGAAGGAAGGTTGGGAGAAATCTCCCAGGAAACCCCCCCAGGATGTGGTGAGCTACATGCTGGCCTTCAGGAGCCAAATGGCGAAGTTGTGGAAGCAAGCTTCTGACAACTTGGAGGCCAGCCAGGCAGTCATGAAGGAGTGGTATGACCACAATGCTCACCAGGTGGAATTGGAGCCTGGCCAGAAAGTGTGGGTGATGGAGCCTGGAGAGCTTAGTGCCCTCCAGGATCGCTGGACAGGCTCCTTTGAAGTGTTGGAGAAGAAGGGTAAGGCCACATACCTGGTGGACCTTAAGACCCCTCGACAGCCCTTACGGGTGCTGCATGCCAACCGTCTCAAACCCCACCATGAGAGGCCCGAAGTCATGTTGATGATGGTGACTGACGGGGAAGAGGAAGCGGAAAGCGAACCTCTCCCAGATCTATTTTCGTCTCAAGAGAAGGATGGGTCAGTGGAGGGAGTGATTCTCTCTCCCACTCTAACTCCTGAGCAACGGGAGGACTGCCGCCAGATCCTGGAGCAGTACTCTTCTTTGTTCTCCCTTGTCCCGGGAAGGACCCACCTGTGTACCCATGACGTGGACACAGGGGACAGCCCACCAGTGAAGTCGAAGACCTACCGGCTGTCCGACAAGGTGAAGGCTAGCATCCATGGAGAGGTTGCCAAGATGCTAGAGCTGGGAGTTATTGAACCTTCCAACAGCCCTTGGTCCAGTCCGGTTGTGCTTGTGCCAAAAGCCGCACCACCAGGCACCACACCTGAACTGAGGTTCTGTGTGGATTACCGAGGACTGAACTCAGTGACAAAGACTGATGCTCATCCGATCCCTAGGGCGGATGAATTAATTGACCGGCTAGGAGCTGCCCAATATCTGAGTACCTTTGACCTCACTTCAGGGTACTGGCAGATCTCCTTGACAGATGGAGCAAGGGAAAGGTCAGACTTCTCCACGCCTGAGGGACACTTCCAGTTCTGTGTGATGCCCTTTGGGCTCAAGAACGCCCCTGCCACATTTCAGCGGCTGGTGAACCAGGTCCTCTCTGGAATGGAGAGATTCTCTGCCGCTTACTTGGATGACATTGCTGTCTTCAGTAGCAGTTGGGAGGACCATCTGCAGAATTTGCAAGCAGTTCTCCAGGCCCTGAGACAAGCTGGATTGACAATCAAGGCCAGCAAATGCCAGATTGGGCAGGGGTGTGTTGTGTACCTTGGACACTTGGTGGGTAGGGGGACTGTGCAGCCCCTGCAGGTGAAGATTGAGGCAATCATGGCCTGGGAACCCCCCAAGACACAGACTGAGGTCCGAGCTTTCCTGGGCCTCACAGGCTACTACCGTCACTTTGTGAAGGGGTATGGCACTATTGTAGCGCCCCTCACAGAGCTCACCTCGAAGAAACAACCTCGACGGGTAGTTTGGACGGGAGCTTGTCAGCAAGCTTTCGAGAAATTGAAGCAGGCGATGTGTGCGGCACCGGTCCTGAAGGCCCCAGACTTCTCCAAGGAGTTTATTGTCCAAACAGATGCATCAGAACATGGCATTGGGGCAGTGTTATCGCAACTAAATGAAGAGGGCCTGGATCAGCCTGTAGTCTTCTTATCCAGGAGACTGCTTGCCCGGGAACAGAAGTGGAGTGCAATTGAGAGGGAAGCTTTTGCGGTGGTGTGGGCTCAGAAGAAGCTGCGGCCATACCTCTTTGGCTCGCACTTACTGGTTCAGACTGACCACCGACCCCTTTGTTGGCTGATGCAAATGAAGGGGGAAAATCCCAAGCTGTTGAGGTGGTCCATCTCCCTACAGGGAATAGACTTCCGGGTGGAACATCGACCTGGAGTAGACCACGCCAATGCAGACGGTCTCTCCAGGTATTTCCGCCTTAGTGATGAGGACTCCCAAGGGGTTGGGTAGTTCTCCCCACTTTCAGCTGGGGGGGGACGCGTGTTAGACCTGTCTGGCTTTTTGGCGTAGTCCCTCCTATTTATTATTTATTTTGTCCCCTTTTTGCCCCTCATACCCTTGATAATTTTTGTCCTCTGACTTTTTCTAGGTGTTGGCCATGGGGATAGGTGTTCTTTTTCCCCTCATAGTTTTTCACCTCAGGCCTTGAGGCCTGTTCTGTCAGGAAACTGCTGTAAATCACAAAATGGAGGGCCCTAACTGTTTCCAACTGCCACATCTTAGACTGCCCCATAGGATAACCTTAGGCTTTCCAGAACCTTCTGGACCCTACTGGACTCTGTGGGGGTTGTCTATAAAAGGGCAGGGGTTGGTCAGCCATTTTGTCTTGCAGTGAGCTTGGACAGGAGCAAGGTGACTAGTGAGAAGGAGCGTGCGCTGGAGTAGGGAGAGACTGGTGAAAAGGGCAGCTTTCCCCTGCAGATCGACGGGCCCTCTTGCTGGCCTACCTAGCCCTGTACCTATAGAGGAAGCGCTTGACCAAAGGACTGAATCCTGATTGTCTAAAGTCCTCAACACAGTGAGAAAAAGGGGTGCTGAATTGGGCTCTGGCGTGTCACCGCCTTCGTGAGGAAGCAGCTTCCCCCTTCCTGTGAAGAGGAACTCTCCATCTGGGTGGTGAATTGGACCCCCCCGCCCCCACCTCCTCGCAGCAGCGTGGCGCTAACTCTAACTGTCATCAAGGTGGGAGAGAGCTTACTTCGCGATTCAGAGCGCCAGTAAGGAAGGCTGCCGTGACGTGTGGAGAGAGTTGCAGCGCTGGGGAAGTCCTGACATCGGAAGATCAGCTGCCGGCTGGGAGCGGGAGAATACCGCGGAAGAGGTCGGCAGGAAGCGGGGCCCAGTAGCGAAGCTCGGCGGAAGGCGGCCTCCTGGGGGAGGAGCCGCTGAGAGAGTCGCCGAGGGACGAGAGGAGGTTCGCCAGCACCAGAGTGCGCCGTGAGGGAGAGAGTCGCCGAGGGACGTGAAGAGGTTCGCCGGCTCCAGGGTGCGCCGTGAGGTAACGGTACCTCAGCCCTTTGGTGACGAAGTGCCAGGGGCGGCCGAGCGAGCCAGCGGCGCGCCTGCTTTCCCAGACAGCGTGGGAAGAGCGGGGAACTTCGCGGGAGCTGCCGGCCGGTGGCTTCTCATCCGGAAGGTCGGGAAGCAGTCTGACTCCGACGTCTGGATGAACTAAGTAAGCCGGGTAGGCGGGGAAGGTGGGGAATCAGTCCGGTGAGACGGACTTCTCTGATTGTGGAGGTAGAACATCATCCAACTCGGAAAAGAGACCACACCTTCATCGGGTTCAGAACCAGACTATAAAACCTTCAGATAATAGGGTTGAGTACCATACTGTGGTTTAGTTTCTCCATTGACCCTCACACGCCCTGGGAGTAACAGGGAGGGTCCTGTGGGGATTCAACAGAAACAAGTGATCCTGGTCAGGTGTGTGAGCTCAAGCTAATGTAAAGGAGGGGCTCGGGATAGTAATACCGTTTATGTTCACGTGCTTTGCACCAAGCTTAGTTGGAGTGAGACCTTCTGTCCTTGCAAACTGAGTAAGGGTTTAACGCCTGGTGGGACCAGTTAGGAGTTTGCAACCCTAAGCCTTTTGTAAGTTAATGGTGCCCTCCACTGTACTGTAATTGAAACGTATGGTAGTATAAGCTTAACCTGTAGCAACAGAATAATTCCTGTGAAGGGAGTGAAGGAATCTTCGAGAAGCTGAATTGTTGCACTTAATCAATTGAATGACAAAAAGGAGTTACTTGCTAAATGTGATAAAGTAATAAGACTAAGAGTACTGAAGAAGTTAATTAGTAATTTGCTTAGCAGTTTTAGAGGTGTAATTGCTGATACTAAGATAACCTGAAATGTCCTAAGCTGTATATTTTGAAAACGAAGAGTATATTATTTTTATAAAGCAGTACTTATTTTTCCACATTTTGGTGTAGCGTTATCTTTTTGTGTGTTATTGCGTGGTTTTACTGTTGGGTGGTCTGCAACCTTCACACTGTGCCTCTGAAATGTATGTCTTGCCCTAGGCCAGGCTACCCCAGATTCTAACAATGACTATATAGAACTGTTGGTGAATGAGTGGATGTGTATATAGATGGTGGAATTACTGAATTGGTTGTTGTAACTGGTATAGGTATCTCCACTTTTTTGTAAATGTTAGTTTCTATTTTTGAATATGTGTTTCAAGGGTTGTTTTCCAGTGAAAGGAGGTCAGTCACTCTGTCACAAGGATGGTGTCATGAGTGATGTCATGAGTGATGTCACTGACCATGTCATGAGCGATGTAATATGTGATGTCATCAGCAGTGCATTACACGCGCAAATTATAGTGAGTCCAACTAACTATAACGTGGGAATTTCAATGGTTTTATGTAAGTAAAATTTCCAGCTAACTATAACTGGCGTGAAACCTCTGTTTTTTTCTGTGAATATATATATATATATATATATATATATATATTTTTTCTTTTTGTTCATACTTTGTTTTTAATTTTGAACTGACTGCAGTGGGAATAGTAATTTTTACCCATCTGCAATCCAACACTTTCCCTATTGTTGCACTGACTGGAATCAGAATAGTACATTTTACCCCTCCACTATTCAACACTTTCCCTACTGTTGCACTCACTTGAGTGGGAATAGTAATTTTTATTGCCTCTGCTATCCAAACCTTATCTACTGTTGCACTCACAGGAGTGGGAATAATACACTTTATTCCTCCAGTATCCAACACTTTCCCAACTGTTGCACTCATTGTAGTGGGAATAGTAATTTTTACCCCTCTTCTATCCAACACTTTCCTTATTGTTGTACTCATTGGAGTGGGAATAGCAATTTTTACCCCTCCGCTATCCAACACGTTCCAGACTGTTGCGCGCATTGGAGTGTGAATAGTAAATTGTATACCTCTGCTATCCATACCTTCCCTACTCTTGCACTCACTGTGGTAGCAATAGTAATTTGTAAAATGTTATATAATTTAAAAATGATAAAATAATGTAAAATTCATAATATATATATATATATACATTATTATGTGTGTGTTTAACTTTTTTAAATTACGTTTATTTGATATACTTGTTAAAATGTATATCACATCTAAGAAAAATATTTTAATATTTGTAATATTTAAAATATTTAATTGTTTTTTATATATATATGAATAACAACAATATTTTGTACAACTATATTTATGACATCGATATTTTGAGGGGGATATTTTTGTACTTACCAGTATAAATTTAGGATGACAATATTTTTGACATCGATATTTACAACTCAATATTGTTATATGGGGATATTTCAGGTGTCGAAATTCTATCAGTTAACTGTCTGGGATACCAAACCCTTGCTGCAGCTACATTAAGGGACAGATATGGTATAAAGCATAAAGATCCCCTATTTGTATGTGGCTGTGCTTCTCCCATTGCCTTTCGATGACACCGGAGAGTAAAGGTGGAAAAAGGGGAGATCGCCACACAGGTGTATCTCTACAATATTTTAAGATCTTCATAAATTTATGAATCTTGCTCCATACTTTCCAAGCGTTAACTTAATCTTATATTAGACTTTCTTAAAGTAACTCAGCTCTAGTTACCGCAGAAGCAGTTTGTCTGCCTTTTTCTCTAAATCAAACTCATAAATAGTAAGAAGGATAATAGGGCTTTCCTAAACTATCCTGTCAGTATTTTCGGCAGAAAATGATGTACCATCTGTTGTAGAAGGGCCACCTAGTAGTACAGTGTGATATTTGGGACTGACCAACCACCCGTCACTGTGGGAGAGAGAGAAATTTTATGGAACGCCTCACCTAACCGTACTGCAAGATACAATTTATAAAAATAGAGTCCAATATTTTCAATATTGAGTTATCAATAGCTACTGGTAAAGATCGGAATAAGTATAAAATCTTTGAAAGCATTATAATCTTGAGGATGTTAGAACTGCCGATAATTGATAAGTAGAGCCCATTTATACCCCTGTCAGTAGAGATTTTTTTTTTACCAATGAATCAAAGTTAATCTTGCTATTTGTGTCTACCTTAGAGCTGATTCTAACACCCATATACGTGGCTGTATCCACATGCCACGTATCAAAGTAGGCAATGTTATCCGTACAGATAATTTGCGTTTTCCCTTTATTCAATGTATAGCCGGAGCCTTTCCCATACTCCCCGGCAATAGATCCAATCTCCCTGATTGCCCCTTCAGGATCGATAGTAACTACACCAATATCTTCGGTGTATGCTAGCACCTTGGTTTCACAGGCTTTAAAGATGACCAGCCTTATTTTCTGTTTCCTTAAAATTCTCTCAATCAATGGTTTTATGTAGAGGGCAAACAGGATGGGGGAGAAAGGGCACCCTTGCCTTGTTCCTCCAGCCACCTGTATATTTTACGACTCCTTGCCCATTAGTTGGAGCCAGGTATGTGGATCTAGGTAGATAGTCTTAATGGCTGTACTCATTCAAGGGTAAAGGCCCTTTCATTCTAGTATACCCCACAGAAAATTCCAAGCCACCCGCTCAAACGCCTTTTCGGCATCAAGTGGGGCCATAGCCATCTGTTCCCATGTCTCAGCTGTAACATCAAATATCGCCATAACCAGCTTTATGTGGAAAGTTCTTCCTCTTCCCAATATAAATCCACACTGACTGGGTGACACCAGACGGGCTATGACCCTCCCCAGCTGACCCGCCAAGATTTTCAAATAGATCTTGGCAGCCAAATTTATCAGTGATATTGGCCAGTAGGAGGCAGGCCTGTCCAAGGAGAAGCAAGATGGCGGACGCTTGAGTTGGCCGGCATCAGCACCCTGAACTATGGATGGATTAAGATAATATAAAACAGACCTGAAACGTACTCATGGCCTTCAAGCTCTGACGGATGCTCACCCAGCCCCTGGAGGCTGCTCTCGGATAGCATTGTTCCTTGGAAGCCGGCTTGCCTTTAGGCGCCTCTCAGCTGCTGCTCTGAACCACTCTGACTGCACAGTTTGCTGCCTGCGTCTCCAATGGTAGGGATGGGTTACAAAGCAGCTTCAGCAGTACAGAAGGGGAGAGTTTCCAAACTCCCCATGATGATTACTACACCTGCTCGCTGGAGGAGGCTATTGTGGCAATGGGGGCAACATCTCGGCAAGGTGGAAGACGTGATCCTTTGGCCCCGAAAGTAGAGCTTCTGCCGGAGAGGAATGGAAGAGGCGGGACGCCAGCAACCAATGTCCAGCCAGCCCTACATTTGTGGAGCTGTTGAAAGAGGTAGCCAGGAAGCAGGGGGATCAGCAAACTCAGAGGGCATCTGAAACAGACCGGCCTGTTATTACAGCCATAGAAGATTTGACAGCAATGGCTGCACACAAGCTGAGGACACCGGATGGTAACGTGCTATCGGAGGTTGGGACCACTTCTACCTTGGATGAAGGCATGCTGGTGCCTTCTTCTTCTTAGCCCTTGGCCCTCGCTAAGGGATTGGGGAAGTGCACCAATGTTCTCACTGAGAATATTACAAACACTGGGTAGGGTTAAAGGGTGAACAGCCATGTTTTCAGAAGTTTTTTAAAGAGAGTGAGATCGGGACAGGTGCGGATGAACAAGGGCAGCTGACTCAAATGGTACGGAGCCAGAAATATAAAGGAATGACTCCCAAATCTGGTCATATGAATACTGTTGGGGCGTAATAGTAATAGTAATAGATCGCTACATCTGAGCACGCGGACAGAAATATACTGCTGAAGTTTATTTTTAAGGTACCACAGCCCATTTCCATGCACAGTTTTACAGTCTAAACAAAGCTGTTTGAAATGAGCACCTTTTTTGATCATTAACCCATGAAGAGAGCGCAAAATGGGTTCCGATGGGGAGCAAGGAGGGTGGTTCAAGATAAGGCGTGAAGCTGTGCTTTGCACAAACTGGAGCCTGGCAAGGAGGCTTTCATTTATTCCCACCAATAAGGAATTTCCATAGTTGATACAACTTACTATCAGACCTTAGAATAGAGTTTTCCTGGCCTGTAAAAGAGTCCCTCTGAAACACTTTCTTTAGCATGAGCATGAGGCCAAAACAGGTTCCGAAGATACTTTTAACATGCTCACTCATGAAGAGATTTGAATCTAGGAGGACTCCTAGATTCTTTCCATATTTTTTGGGGGTAGGTGGTGAGTCCAGCTCTGCCCACCAGACTGAGTGGGCTTTCCCTAATAAAATAGTATAAGAATGGGCTTGGTAGTTTGGTCTGCCCTGTTCCCATGATGCACTGGGCCAGGGACAGACTAAATTGCATATAGCCAGGTTCTGAGCTGGGATGGTGCAGTGAGCTAAATAACGATGATGGATCAAGCCCTGATCTTTGGACTGGGTAAGAGTGGTCTGCTTAATTCAGACACTCTGTTCATCACCACCCCCTTTTCTGAATCGTTTTTGGCCACTATAGGTGTGGCAGGGTATACTCAGACATGAGTCCCTTGCTCACTGCACCATCAGGATTCAAGCAAGCCGGGCCGACGACGGCTGAAATGCCAGAGACCGGTCCCCGGAAGCTTATTTCCATCCCAGTATAAGAATTGGCTTGGTAGTTTGGTCTGCCCTGTTCCCATGATGCACTGGGCCAGGGACAGACTAATTTGCATATAGCCAGGTTCTGAGCTGGGATGGTGCAGTGAGCTAAATAACGGTGATGGATCAAGCCCTGGTCTTTGGACTGGGTAAGAGTGGTCTGCTTAATTCAGACACTCTGTTCATCACCACCCCCTTTTCTGAATCGTTTTTGGCCACTATAGGTGTGGCAGGGTATACTCACACATGAGTCCCTTGCTCACTGCACCATCAGGATTCAAGCAATCCGGGCTGACTACGGCTGAAATGCCAGAAACTGGTCCCCGGAAGCTTGTTTCCTTTCCAGTATAAGAATTGGCTTGGTAGTTTGGTCTGCCCTGTTCCCATGATGCACTGGGCCAGGGACAGACTAATTTGCATATAGCCAGGTTCTGAGCTGGGATGGTGCAGTGAGCTAAATAACGGTGATGGATCAAGCCCTTATCTTTGGACTGGGTAAGAGTGGTCTGCTTAATTCAGACACTCTGTTCATCACCACCCCCTTTTCTGAATCACCAGACTGAGTGGGCTTTCCCTAATAAAAGTATCTCCATTTTATTTGCGTTAAGCTGCAAGAAGTTTACGGTCATCTATAATGCAATTTTAACATACAGTCCTTGAATTTAATTGTGATGAGAGTCAAGGTAGGATCCATACTAATGACCAATTGCATGTCATTGAAATAAGAGATGGTTTCAAAGCCACATAACCTAATGAGTTTTGCCAGGGGAGCAACATAAATATTGAAAAGAGTGAAGATCAGAATTGAACCTTGGATGGAGCTGGTCGCAATAGGTGCAGGGAACCTATAGAGTACCCTTTGCCAACATTCTGTCCATCACCATGTTTGTTTTGCTGTTCGCCCTATGTGGGAAGGGTATGCCCAGACATGGGTCCCGTGCTCACTACTCCACTGAAGTCAAAATATCTTGGCTGATGATTGCTGATAGCCAGAAACCGGTCCTAGGATGCTTGATTCCAGTCCGGGGAAGACATGGCTTGGCAGTTTGGGATGGACTGTTCCAATAAGGCACAGGGTCAAGACTGATTTTCATATGGCCATGTCTGAACTGGGGTGGCGTGGTGAGCAAAATAACGATGGATTAAACCCAGATCTGTGACTGAGGATGAATGTTTTGCCAATATGCAGCATTCCATTCATCACCTTGTGTGTTTTGCTGTTCCCCCTATGTGGGAAGGGTGTGCCCAGATGTGGGTCCCGTCCTCTCTATGCCACTAGAGTCAAGCTATTCTGGCTGATGATGGCTGATAGCCAGAAACCGGACCTAGGATGCTTGATTCCGGTCCAGGGAAGACATGGGTTGGCAGTTTGGGCTGGACTGTTCCAATGAGGCACAGGCTCAAGACTTATTTGCATATGGCCATGTCTGAACTGCGGTGGCGTGGTAAGCAAAATAGCGATGGATTTAACCCAGATCTGTGACTGGGGGTGAATGTTTTGCCAATGTGCAACATTCCGTCCATCACCTTGTGTGTTTTGCTGTTCGCCCTATGTGAGAAGGGTATGCCCAGAAATGGGTCCCGTGCTCACAACGCCACTGGAGTCAAGCTATCCTGGCGGATGATGGCTGATAGCCAGAAACCGGTCCTAGGATGCTTGATTTCGATCCACGGAAGACATGGCTTGGCAGTTTGGGCTGAACTGTTCCCATGAGGCACAGGGTCAAGACTGATTTGCATATGGGTGTGTCTGAACTGGGGTGGCGTGGTGAGCAAAATAGCGATGGAATAACCCCAGATCTATGACTGGGGTGAAAGTTTTGCCAATGTGCAACAATCGTCCATCATCTTGTGTGTTTTGCTGTTCGCCCTATGTGGGAAGGGTATGCCCAGATGTGGGTCCCGTGCTCACTATGCCACTGGAGTCAAACTATCCTGGCTGATTATGGCTCTGGCATCCAGATACCCGTCCTAGGATGCTTGATTCCGGTCCAGGGAAGACATGGCTTGGCAGTTTGGGCTGAACTGTTCCCATGAGGCACAGGGTCAAGACTGATTTGCATATGGCCATGTCTGAACTGGGGTGGCGCGGGGGGGCAAAATAACGATGGATTAAACCAAGATCTGTGCCGGGGGTGAATGTTTTGCCAATGTGCAACATTCGGTCCATCACCTTGTGTGTTTTACTGGATTCAAGCTATCCTGGCTGATGAGGGGTGAAACACCGAAACCGGTCCTAGGATGCATGTTTCCAGTCCAGGGAGGACCTTGCTTGGCAGTTCGAGCTGGACTGTTCCCATGAGGCACAGGGTCAAGACTGATTTGCATATGGCCAGGTCTAAACTGGTGTGGCATGGTGAGCAAAAGGATGATGGATTTAACCCAGATCTCTTGAATGGGGGTGAACGTTTTGATTTGTTGTGCATTCCGTCCATCAATTGTGTGTCTATTGCTTCCAAAATGAAGCAAAGGGATTCCTAGATGGGATCAAAGAGTTTCAGGAATAAAGGTTAATACGTAGTTAATTCTTATCTGCACTACCTCCTAGTTCTTGCGTCTTTGATCACTCTGTTAGGTGTTTCCTAAGAAAAAGCCTCTATAGGTCGGATCAAGGTCCCAATTAGAGGCCGAACCTTCTGGGCTCTGCTGCTAGATTTAAGGCCTTATATCTCTGTATTGTAATAAGAAACACATGTATAACTCACACAGGTCACTGGTGCTGCATGCATCTCTCCACAGACCATTGTACGGTCTGGCAGCTTCTCAGGGTTGGGGGGGTGTGGGGTGGGAGGAGGGAGGCGGTTCTGGGGTGGTTGGGTCGAAGGGCAAGGAATGCTGGGAGGAGCAGACATGGTGGGGCTATCGGTCACAATGGTAGAGGGTAGGTGTAGGGACGAAATATAAAAATCTTACCAAGAGATGGAATACGGAGGACTTAGTAAGTAAGGAATCTTACTTTCTAAAGCCGGGAGCATGAATAGTATGGTATTTTGACCACCGTTAGAATGGTAAAATAACTATACGTTCGGTCAATGTGGGAGGTCTAAGCAAAACCAAAAGATCAAGGGTAGATGAATGTATGAGGGTTACTGCCCCTGATATAGTATGTTTACAGGAGACACCTATTACATGGGGCCAGAGGGAGATTCTATCAGTCAGAGAGTATTATTTGTTGACTTGCTTCTCCCAGATCTCGAATATCAGGGGAGTAGCCATTCTAGAGAAGGCCTTAATGGGGTTGATAAGGGGTAAACTGGTAGACAGCTTAGGAAGGTGAGCGTTGGTTGAGCTGCAGGTAGCACTAACAGTTTGTATCATCTATAGGTCAAATAAGGATGGTCCCAAATTACTGGAGGACCTTGAGGTGGAATTAGCATCCTGGCCCTGTCCACTAGTTGTTTGAGGAGATCTGAACATACATCAACCAGCAGGAAGGACACTAGCCTCACAATATCAGGGGCAGAACCCCGAGTATTTAGGGGTCTGTCTTACTTTGTGGCTAGGCATGGCCTGGCAGGCATTTGGAATTTTAAACGCCCTAAGGATCTGGGGTATAACTATTATTCGTGCCCACACAAGAAGTATGTGCTGTTGCTGGTCAATTTCTTAATATCAGAAGCTTTGTTAGACAAAGCAAGGATCAGTAAGCTTCCAAGGATAATATCACATCATAGTCCCTTGGTTCTAGAGGTAACACTCCATGGGAATGTAAAACGCCTGTATAATTGGACATTTGATAGGAAACTATGGGTGAATATAGCCTTTGTTGAACATATAAAGAACTGGACAATTGGCTATTTCAACACTAATTGATATAGCGCATTGTGGGGCATGGTCTGGGATGCTTTAAAAGCTGGCATGAAGGGGGAGATTTTCAGCTGTGCCACTTTCATCATTAAAAGGCAGCATAAAGTTGAGAAGTAGAGGTTGCTGGGGGAACTAGCCGAAGCAGAACAAGAGCATGTGGAAAGGATTACTCAGGGGGTAGGAGCTGTGCAAACACAGCTAAGAATCATAATGCTTAAAGCAGAAATAAACAAATATTATACTTGGAGTACAGTTGAAGAGTACCAGACACATAAAAATGAGACCTACGAGTATGGTGAATCAGTATGAAAAATACTTGCTCTATTAACGAGAATAAAAACAACAAAGAATGTGATAGCCACAATTAAAAAGGACGGGTCAACCTTTACAGAGGTCAAGGACATAGTCCATGTGTTCCAAGAATTTTATTAGGAACTATTTAATTAAGACACCTGTGTACCCCTGGGCGTCCTTCTAGTAGTGTCCTAGTCGGTCCTCGTGGAAACCCTAGATCAATCCACCAGAAATGAGTAGAAGCAGAGATCTAACTCAAAGACGTCTTATTTGTTCTACACCAGCTACCTTCAGGAAAAGTGGCTGGCCCTGACAAAATACCCCTTGAGTTTTATACAGTACTTAAATCCAAGCTAGCCCCTTTTTTACTAGACCTGTTTCCGGGAATAATTCAATAAGACGTGTTCTCACCGTAGTCATGGAAAGGTAGGGATACCATTATCTTCCCTAAGCTGGAGGCTCGACTTTAATGCAGCGCCTATCATTTGACACTGACTGTGAGGCTTTACTCCAATGCATTGGCCCGATTGCATGATTTGGACCTGACGCATCAAGTCTTTGATGTCGACATTTGTTCCATATTGCGGTACTTTTTCAGCGGGCCCTGAGTGGGTCCTGTAGCCGGCCTACCCTTCATCACAGTCTGCCTGAACATTGGATTTACTTCAGTCTAGGATTACTTCAAGTACCCTTTTTGAGCTTGTGAATTCTAAGCACTGCTTTTGGATTTAATCTTTAAAATTGGATTTCTCTACTTCTACTGACTGGATTTTTGTCGCTTTGGTCTTGTTTTACTAAGATAAATGTTCTCTAATTTCCTAAAATGGTGTGGAGTCTTTTTGTGGTGTTTTCACTGTGTTACTGTTATTAAAGTGTGCACAAATATTTCATATATTGCCTCTTTGTTGGAAGGTGGATTATAATCAGGGTTAAGAATGCACCTACCACTAGTAATAAGGCCACCAACACAATAAGAGGTCCAGACTAGGTCTTAAAAAAGTATTCCCTTGCTCAACCCTTGGTAGCTGGCAATCAGCAGGCAGGCTTGAATTAGGAAACAGATGTGTGAAACATTTAAAAACACCAATATAATAAGTAATACCCAACACACAATATCAATTCACAACTAATTTTAAACAATAGGAAATATTTGTATGACTAATATGACACCAAAAAGACAAAAATCCAATAATCCTAGTCACAATGGAGGCTGCTGTTGCATTTAAGTTGTGCAGCACCGCAGGGGAGGGCAGGGCAGGGCAGTGAGATCAGCCCAGGGAGGAGAGCGCAGGGGAAAGAATTTAAAAAATAATGCTTACCTGCATTCTGCCGCTTCGGTGCTCTTCTGGCCTCTGCTCCTTGACCTTGACTCCCGGTATGTGACAGGGTCCCCCAAGCCAATCCAGATGGTACTCTCATGCTTTTTTCACCCAGCATGAGAGCAGCACCCTGGTTGGTTTGAGCGCCATAGTTATGCGCACACTAAGGCCCTTTAACCCTTTGCTTTATTTATTTATTTGATTTATTTTAGAAATTTTATATAGCGCAGTCTAGGCCCGGAGGTATCAAGGCGCTTTACATGAGCATCAGATCATAGTTACAGGTTACATCGTTACAAAGGTTACACAGTTCTTAGAGCATGGCAACATAGTTACTTGTAAGGTCGAGAAAAACAATAAACACAAATACGTAAGGGGAAAAGAAGGCAAGGTGAGAGATTCAGGGGAGGGGGGTTGGAGTAGGGGAAGTAGACAGATAATGAAGGCGGGAAAGAGGAGGGGAGGGTGAGAGACACAGCATGGGGAGAGGAGGGGAAGGGTGACGGGGACACAAACCGGTAGACGAGTCAAGGCAACGTCCAAAGTTCAGTAAGCTGTTATCCCAGGGGAAGTGGTTTCCCTTCCCTATCTCTATTGCGAGAGGCTCCCTTTACGCAGTGTTCTCTCTCAGAGGGGGCTCTGAGACTTGAAGGCCTACATACTGGATCCTTCCCCAAAAAGGGGAGAGGGAGTGCTTTGGCAAGGGGTGCCATACCATACCTCAAGTGTGAGTGGCTCCCTTGGCGCAGTGGACTCACTCAGCGGGTTCGCTGAGACTCCAGAGTATAAATATTGGATCTTTCCCCAACAAGGGGAGAAGGAGTGCTTAGTCAAAGGGCACAAAGGACAGGGGGTAGGCAGAGTAGCAGGCAAGGGGAGAGATTCAGGGGAGAGAGGATAGGAGCTAGGGAAGAGACAATAAGGAGAGACGAAACGAAGTCTGCCTAAAGACCGACTGGGTAGGTGACGACCAAGGAGGGAATCCATGGCCCATCTCCCCTATAGCTAAACCAAGTAGCTCCATTGGGCATCAGACAAAACAGTTCAGTCTCAAAACATTGAGAGCGGAGGGAGGGAGAGACATAAATAGAGGGAGGATGTGGTAGGAGACGACAGGAGAGACGAAAGGAAGTGCAACAATGTGGTTCAACAATATACCAGAAGAAGATCAACAAGTAAACATTAAATCAAACAATCAGCAATACAATTAGGGGAGGAGATAAAGGAGAGAGAAAGTAGTGGGACGTAGGGGAGGAGGGAAAGCGAGGATAAGGGAAGAGACAACCATAGAGACAAAAGGAAAACTGTCTAAAGACCGACTGGGTAGGTGACGACCAAGGAGGGAATCCATGGCCCATCTCCCCTATAGCTAAACCTGGTAGCTCCATCGGGTATCAGACAAAATAGTTTGGTCTCAATACATTGAGAGAGGAGGGAAGGAGAGACATAAATAGAGGGAGGATGCGGGAGGAGTTGACAGGAGAGACGAAAGGAAGTGCAACAATGTGGTTCAACAATATACCGGAAGAAGATCAACAAGTAAACTTTAAATCAAACAATCAGCAATACAATTAGGGGAGGGGATAAAGGAGAGAGAAAGTAGTGGGGCGTAGGGGAGGAGGGAAAGCGAGGATAAGGGAAGAGACAACCGTAAAGATGAAAGGAAGTCTGCCTAAAGACCGACTGGGTAGGTGACGACCAAGGAGGGAATCCACGGCCCATCTCCCCTATAGCTAAACCAGGTAGCTCCATCGGGCATCAGACAAAATAGATCAGTCTAAAGTGGCGCGGGAAGAGGTTCACAGAAAAACAGGGTGGGAACAAAGGGCAAGGGCATTTGAGGGCAGAGGACAGAAGCTGGAAAGAGTAGGAGTGGAGAGGGGGAGGGTGTGGGGAAGGGGGAGGCGGAAGGTAAGGCCAGGAGAGACGCGGGCGCGTTAGCCCGAAGTCCGGCTGGGTAGGTGAAAGTCAAAGGAGGGAGCCCAAAGTCAATCTCTCCCATAGCTCGGTGAGTCAGCAGGCCCTGTTTCATTCTTGATCTTCTTTAGTTGGGTCCGCGTTTCCCTTTCAGCCATTTTGGTGTCTCTTGCGTGTGAGTGAGGGTATGGTACCTGGATTACTTTCCCCCAGAGTGATTAGGAGTGCGGATGTGCTCTATTGTCTTTGTTGACCAGCGTTGGGGTTGGCCCTGCACCTCTCCGGCGGTCTTAGTGGGCTTCTCCTATGGCTTTTTGGCAGCTTGGTGGTTCTCTGTGGTGTTGTGGTGGTGTTGCATCACTGCGTCACTGTGTCGGCGTTGAAGGACTGGGATTTTCTAAGGCCCAGCGGTGCCAGGGGACAACACCTGAAACCTTCGTGGGTTACCTGTTCCGGCGTACAAATGACAGAGACACGGGACACTTCCTTCGACGTCAAAGATCGAGGTTTATTTACTGCAGGGAACACAGAAGTCGCAAGAAGTACAACGAATGTAGGTTCTAGGAGACTGCTTCAAAATTGCAATTGTGGATCGCTCCTTTTATACAGTTTTTCGTCATAGAACAACATGACAAACAAAAGGTTACGACTCAGTTCCCACAGTAAAGTTCAAAAGGGTCGCTTTCATGTATTCAGGGTCCCAGAACATAAATACAGTGGCATTGCCGGTTCCCATCTGTAAACGTACATTATCCCACCATGAGTACGTTCCATTCCGGCTGTAAACGAGTTAAAGTAGAAGACAGAAACAGGTGCAAGGGAAGACAAAGATAGTCAACAGATTGAAAAGAGTGCAAGGGGGGTGATATCGGAAACACGATTGCAGGATCAAAGGAGACATGCCTAATGAATGCACGGCTGAAACAATAGACCGGCACGGCAAGATGAGCCTCGAGCGAGGCCATCTGCCTCTGCAGTGTCATCCCCCTCGTCATAAAGACACCCTCAAAGGAACACGTGTCTTCCGCAAGAGTTTGGGAATCCCAGGGTCACGAAGCGGACAGCGTCCGTTCGCTGGCTACTTGAGGGCAAGAGACAAAATGGATGCCGTATCTAAAATGGAACCCGTAGGTTCAGATGAAGAAACCCACGAAACAGACGAACGGTTCAAGTTAGCGTAGCGGAAATGCATACACTTACTAAACCCGTCATTTGCGGTTCATAGATACCAAACTCGACCATATTCGAGCGAGTCGAAAACACCACTTTAATTGTCACGGAACCTCAGACGCTCCTTTTGCCCTCATGTAGGCAAGCACTAGTCGATATCAGAATCGATCTCGATATTCATCAGACCATCCAGATGTTGCTGCAACATTATTCTATCCATCAATGCTTCCTTGGTAACAGGTGGCCGTCTTATACACGTTGTGGCACAGAGGCCACATAAGGCAGGACCACACTGCACACAAAGACAACACGTGAACAGAAATGCTACAACGACCCCAATGATCATCAGAATTTTCCAACCCCACGTCGACATCAGGCCCCAAAACCATCCTAGTAGTGTCCAATCACCTACATCCACGTGTATGGACTCGGAGATCTTATGCAACTTCGAGATGGCTTGGTAGACAGTTGGAGCGTTATCAGGAATGAAAATGCAGCAACTCGAATGGATCACCTTACATACACCACCTCTATCTGCAAGAACACCGTCTAAAACCATACGGTTTTGCAACGTCATAAGCCTGTCCGCCTGAAGCTCTGCTGTTATATTACCAAGGGCACTTGCAGTGATATTAGCAGTTGATTCCACCACTCGAGTCAACTGTCTCAGGTTCCTACTATTGATCATAGGTCCCCAAAACGGCAAGAAACCCTTAAAGAAGTCTCCTGCTTCTTGACCGGCAGTGTCTTCTTCGCTAATAACACCTCTCACAACTCTAGTTTTGTGATAGTCTGATCCGACGGTGAAAGTCGGTGGCAACAGATTCGCAATATAACAGGTGCCTGAGAAGTCACGAGGCCACCATGTATATGCGCGGTCGTAACACACAAAATATGTACCCTTGGCAGTCAAGAGAACAGGGGAAGAGGCCGTTGGTAAAACATACGTTTCAGTACAGGCACTCCTCCCGAGCTGGGCTCGCGGGCTTCGGCCAAGACCTTTCAAATAGAAGTTACCGAGATGGGCTTTTAAGCTGTCGATCACCCACTGACATGCTATACTCAGCCTCACTCAGATCTCTGTATGCTCGCACCTCTTCCTCTGGGATAAGCGATACGTCAAAAATATCTCTATCTAAATCGGCAATCGCTCTTGCCAAAGGCTTGTGGTACGGGCCAGGACCATGATCTGCAGTGCGTGGCTCTCGATGGGGGTAGGAATCTAGTGCACTACGAAACATAGTTTGGAATGCTCGAGCTGACCCCTGGGAACTGTAAGGAAGGACCAAGTACGGAATTCCCCTATCCATGGTATGTGGCATTAAACCACACACCCACAGTTGGTAGTATTCATCACCAACTGATGTTGATGGAGAAGTTGGACAAAGGAGTTGTTCATAAATTCCGCACGTCTAACCTGTTCGTGTTGAGGTAGAGGGTGAAAGGAATGAGGAGAAACCGTAGGAACAGATTTTGGTTCAGAGGAAGAAGTAGGTGAAGCAGAAGGCAATAACGATTGTATTCCATAATATACTACACCCACCAATAGCATGGAAACAGTCAAGAACAGCAAGAACACCTGAAACAGAAAGCATTTAGTTTTCACAACCCTGTGTAGTGCTAATCTTTGCGCTAGAGTCTTCTCCACTTCCGACAACTTTGAGAATTCCATCCTCTAAAAACCGTCCGCAACGTTCTTGACGCACTTCGTTCTGAGTAGCGATTGTCAATCCCCAGGAGTTCCTAGGAATCGACAAAAGTACCGACCTAGTGTCAGGAACCTGCTAAACAGAAGGAAGTACCCGCACAGCCCTACGGTCAACCCGGATGTAAGGTTCTTTAATCAAACAATGTAATCTCCTAGCTGTGGAAAAACACACACGTGGAAAAGAACTCAAGAATAATAGAGGCCACAATTATACAAAATGTCCAAGATGATAATGAGGGGGTAACGTAAAATTCAAAAAAAGGAAAAAAAAACAAAAAGAGATTTATTAGTCTTTGGTATGGGAACGAAGAAAATATCTGCTTCTTCCAGGACGAGTCTGCTCTTCAAATAATTGTTCAGGTTGCGGAGTCCTGTCGATCAGATGAAAGTTCAAGTCTTGAGTTTTCCAATGACAAAGGTTCAACAAAGTTATCTGATTGCACTGAAGTGTCTCCTACAGGCTGAGCGTCACTGAACGGCACAAATTTCACCGGAGCTTCCGTTTCTGATGCGGCGATGCCGGTCCTCACCCACGAGTCCGCTGGTAAAGGTATTGGTACCTTCTTTGTGTGGGTGGCGTGCACCCAGTTTTTGCGGCCCTCCAGACGAACTGCAGTTCTCGTGGCGAGTAGAACCTGGTAGGGTCCCACAAACCTCGGCTCCAAGTTCCGCTTCCGGCCAAAATTTCTGGTAACCACCCAGTCACCTAGTTGGAGCCGATGTCCAGGACCCTCTGTCTGTGCCGTCAGTGCTTCAAAGACCTGTTGATGAATTAACCTCAGTTTAGCAGTCAGATCATGAAGATAATCAATTAACATTGGGTACTCAAGACTTTCGAAGGACCTAGGTCTAGGAACCCCCCAAATGTTTGCAGGACGGCCGAACACAATCTCATATGGGCTAAGCCCTACTCGAGAGTGTACAGTTGCCCTAGTCGACAAGAGAGCCAGGGGCAAGGCATCAGGCCATGACAAACCAGTCGTAGCCTGAATCTTTGCAAGTTTCAATTTTAGAGTACCATTGTACCCTTCAACCAAACCCGCTGACTGGGGATGATTGGCACTATGGAATTTTTGTGTAATTCCAAGGCCCTTACACACACTCTTCATCACACTCCCCACAAACTCACTTCCGTTATCAGACCATACAATCCGTGGCATTCCATACCGAGGAAAGTATTCCTTCAGTAGGACTTTTGCTGTGGACAAGGCTGTATTATGTTTAAGGGGATAGGCTTCGATCCATCTGGAGAATGCGCAAACCACAACTAAAACGTACTTCAGGTTATTACATCTCTCCATATGGATGAAGTCTAGTTGGATAACCTCAAAGGGACATGTAGGAGGAGCGAAATGGCCAGGTGGTGTAGGGGTGCCTTTGCCGGGATTGTACATCATGCATACCATACAATTCTTAACCACTCTCTCAGCACACTTAGCAATACCATCATTCTTCCATACAGGGGACAACTACTTACATATACCTTTCGCGCTAATATGTGACAAGCCGTGTGCCATAGTCACAACAGCTAGCACATATGCATCCGGCAACATCCACCTCTGATTTTCCGACAAATCAATCCAACATCCGTGCGCATCCAACTTTCCTGTGCTCTCCTTCCACTTAGTCTTTTCAGTTTTGGTGGCCTCATTCTGAATCGCTTTCACACTCTCAACAGTGTCCTCACACATACCCGTCTCTGCAGGCCACCTCACTGAACTCGTCACATACATTCTAGTTGCAAGATTTCTAGCTGTCTCTTTAGCAATCTCATCCGCAAACGCATTACCACGACCAACATCATCCGTCACCTTGCGGTGCGCACTACATTTAATAATTGCCACCTGCTTGGGCAATGTGAGTGCGTCCAAAAGATCGTTCATGAGCTGTCCGTGCTGGATCTTCGAGCCATGCGATGTCATAAAGCCTCTCTCTCGCCACAATCGACCAAAGCTATGTGCAACGCCAAAAGCATATTGACTATCAGTAAACACATTCACTTGCTTTCCTTTCGACAAAACACACGCTCTCGTCAACGCAATCAACTCTGCCGCCTGCGCAGAATTCTGATTCAACCTCGCAGTTTCCACAACCATACTCCATGTTACCACAGCATACGCAGTCGTCACATCACCATTCGGCAACTTAAAACACGAACCATCAACATACAAGGTACCATCGGGGTCTGCCAATGGAGTGTTTTTTAGGTCAACACGACCCTTCGTTTCTTCCTCAGTTCGCAAATAGCAATCATGTGGTGGTACGTCATCTGATTCCATATTAGTTGGCAGGCTTTCCAGAGTGGGAGGCCGTTCCTTTGGTTCAGAATGCTGCTGCCCGGCTCCTGTGTGGATGCCGGAAATATGATCCAATCACGGAACGCATTAAGCAACTTCATTGGCTTAATATTGAAAACCGAGTAAAATTTAAGGCACTATGCTTTATGCATAAGATTAAAATTGAAGTTGCTCCCATTTACCTTCGAGCACTCGTCAAGCCTTATTTACCTACACGCTCACTTCGCTCTTCTTCCCAACATCTGTTCTGCGTACCTAGGTTCAGGCTTTCCAGAGTGGGAGGCCGTTCCTTTGCTGTACTGGGACCCAAATTGTGGAACTCTCTTCCCGTGGACTTACGAATGGAGCAGTGCCATCTCCGTTTTCGAAAAGCCCTAAAGACCTGGCTGTTTGCCCAATAATCCCTTTCCTTCAGGATCAATCATGTTGTTTACTGTCAATTAGCGCCGGGAAACCCTTACGGGTAGCTGTCGCGCTCTATAAGATTAATAATAAATAAATTAAATAAATAAATAAAACGTAGCCGGGTTTAGGACATTACAGCGCTTTATTTGAATATGACGTGCCAAAAGCGTCAACTCATAACCGGACAACCTTGCGCTCGTCAAGTGTTGAGTTTTTGTACGATTTAAGAGAGTGTCAACTGCATGCGGAACCATCACCGTAAGCATATTATCCATGACCAATCCTGCAGATTCTCGTATGGACACCGCAGCCGCCGCTGTCGCTCTTAGACAACTCGGCAACGCTCTAGCTACTGGGTCCAAAGTCGAGGAAAAATATGCACATGGAAGCTGTTTGCCGCCAAATTGCTGTGTCAAAACGCTTAACGCACAACCCTCTCTCTCATGAACGTATAGTGTAAACGGCTTACTGTAGTCAGGAGTACCTAACACAGGAGCCGAACACAACGCATCACGCAATTCAGAAAAACTTTTCTGACACTCTTCCGTCCATGGCAAAGGAGTTGGAACGTCCTTGCACGTGAGGGCTACCAATGGTTTCGCTAGCAATGAAAAATTTGGAATCCATTGCCTGCAGTATGACGTGATACCTAAAAAGGCACGCACATCTCTCTGAGTTGTTGGCACAGTCATTCGAGCGATCGCTGCAATTCTCTCTGGGGTCAACCTTCTTCCCTCCATTGACAATAAGTGACCTAGATAGGTTACTTCTTGACAACAATATTGCAGTTTAGAAGGTGACACCTTGTGATGTAAGTCACGGAGATGTTGTAACAGCGATACCGTAGCGATTTTGCAGATATCTTTTGTGTCAGCAGCCACCAACAAGTCATCAACATATTGGATTAAGGCTGCACCAGCTGGTAACGCAAACGCGTCAAGTTGACTCTTCAGGGCTTGGCTGTATATCGATGGACTCTCACTGTAGCCCTGAGGAGCGCGTTTGAACCTAAAGCTGCGACCTCCTAATGAGAAGCCGAATAGATCTCTGCTTTTCTCAGCAATCGGAATGCTAAAGAAAGAATTCTTCAGATCGATCACTGAGAACCAAGAAGCAGAGGCTGGAATCAGAGTCAGTAAAGTCATAATGTCAGGCACCACAGGAAATTGCGGAATCACAATTTTGTTCACCTCCCGTAAATCAATAACAAAACGATAAACAGGAGGCTTGGATGGATCAGTGCGTTTTAGAATAGGTAACACAGGACTATTACACACGTTTCCCCGAGTCTCCTCGATTACATCTTTCTCGATCAAATCATAGATGATCGCTAACAACGCTCGTTCACCATCAAGGGAGATACGATACTGGGGAATACGTGGCAATCGCACATTCGATTTCAGTTGAACAACATAAGGAGAGATGTCAAGCAGGCCCACGTCATTGGGACCCGTTGCCCACAAAGATGCAGGAAGAGAACTCAATTCCGGTGGGAGCTTATCAGATGACAAGTACATGGGAGAGGTCACTCTCTGACCCAAAGTAAGCTCCACTCCCGCAGGAGAACAGTACAAAGTCGCATATAACAGTTTCAGCAAATCCAGACCCAAAAGATTTTCACCACAACCAGTAGTCAAAATCAAAGGGGCTTTCAGCTCACAAGGCCCAATTGTAAGGGGCAAAGGGCTGGAAACCGGATTGCTAACAGGGGCGCCAGAGAATCCAACGGAAACATTCGTTAAGCCAGACAGAGGTGCACCAGGGAGTTTCGAATGCATGATGGAACTTTTCGCTGCACCAGTGTCCAACAGAAAAGGCTCAACTACGCCCGATGTGGCAACTGCGACGTAAGGCCCTCTCTGATCAACCGGAACTGATACTACTCCCTCCCCTTGTCTGTGGCTGTCCTAGTAGTTACCGTCATCAGTATCACGCTCGATATAAAAATCGTCCACATGATACTGTGCAGATCTACCTGACGATGAACCACGCTGATCAAAGCAATTATTAGAATCAGACAAATTATCAGAACGTTCATTTTGATTCTGAGTAGCACCACGACCTCTACCTCGCGAGGCCTGCTGAGGACCACTACGACCTCCTCTAGATGAACCACCATTATTTCGGTCGCGCAAAACCGGACAATCAAACTTCAAATGACCCTCACCTCTACAATATGCGCATTGGTTATATCCTAGCATAGATCTCTGCGTAGAAGAGTCATTCCGCGACTGTGACCTAGCAGATTGTGATTGCGATCTATTTCGTTGCTGAGAGTCATTCTGATTTGAGCGCGGAGGATACACTTGTTGTAACAAAACTTTCGTTTTGAGATCTTTCGTCTTTTTATCCGCACAATCATTTTCCTCCTCCCTATTTTCGTAATACGGAGCCGTGGCCAATATCTGAGCGGAGGTAGAAACAGCCCACAAACTCTCAGAATTTTTTAATTTGTTGCTAAGGTCAGGCAACAAATTTGCTACAAATTTATCTACGAACAGCCTCTGACCTCCCTCGGTGCTCATATCTTGACCACTGTGATCGATGAATGCCTCCTCAAATCTTGTAAAGAAATCGGAGAAACTCTCGCCCTTCTTTTGCTTACACGCAGACAGTTTATCCCAATTAACTTTCATGGCTGGCATAAGTGTCTTCATTTAGGCAATGATTCTTTGAGGCAGAGCCGTAATTAACTGCTCAGGCTTAGCCCCACCAACCTGTAATCCATCAGCCGCTGTAAGCACAGCCCAATCACCGCCTAACTCAGCTGCGTGATCCTCGTGACTTATTTTCGCCCAAACCAGTTGAGGTACTACGTTGCCGAACAACATGTCGATGTCAGCAAGATTCATGATCGTAGCATCCACTAATTGGGACAACTCTTTATAGTATCCTGCAGGATTTTTGCAGGGGTCAGGCAAAGATTGCTTAACCTGCAAGACTTCCGATCGCTTCCATGGGAGGTGTATCCAAACTCTCTGGAAGTGTGGCGGGATAATAGGAACGGCAGTAGCATCACCTGGCATCCACACTGGGTGAACTTCACGCATGGGATACTGACCAGGCGTTGCCATCCACTCCTCAGATTCATCTTTAAACAATGCTCGAGGTATTACAGTGGGACGAAAAGATAGAAGATGTTCTATAGCACGTCGAACATTGCTACCCACAATCATACCACTCGAAAACTGAAGCTGAAGTTCAGTTACATCGATCTGTACATCGTTTACTTCATCATTGGATATCGCTTCACGTAAAAATTTGCACATTTCATCAAACACAAATCTCTGTGTTGGCTCATTGAATTGAGAGAAGGTCTCGAAAATTATGCGCGAGGGATTTTTAAGGGGGTACCTAATCCAATTATGCGCCATCCGAATTAACGTCTCACGTTCCCTACCACCAGGAAGCTGACTTCGTCGTTGGGGAACATCAGAAACGTCAGACCCAAGAAGCGGTCAAAAAGGAGAGTAAAGGTTAGCAACAGCGTTAGGAATACGTCTTCGAACAGACGGAGAAGAGGAGAAAAGTACAGGAGCAACAACATGAGGACTAAATACAGGAGCAGTAGGAGCGGTAGGAGTAGCCACAAGAGCAGAAATAGCGGGAACAGCAAGTTAAGAAGGTATAGGCAGTGGAGCAGTAGGAACAGGAGCAGGTAGAGGAACATGGACAAGAGGATTCGCAAGAACAGGGCCAACGACAGGCTGACCAGCAGCTGCCGGAACAACAGGTTGAGGAACAGGGGGAACCACAGGAACTGTAGTATCCTGCACATATGGAGGTGGCGACTTCAGTAAGTAGGACAGCAAAGGGTCCTCTACTGCTTCCGCTCCCTTCTATTCAGTACTCGATGGTAGAGCGGGATAGCACCTATCCACTGCCATACGTTGTAATCTATCAAAAACTTCCTTTTCCTTCTCGTTTTTATCACGCTGAAACTGCTCTGCATTTCTCATAGTTGTAACGATACCTTCCCTCTTATTACGTTTAAGCTGTTTGATTTCTTTCTGCTTGGCTTCTTTATGCCATAACCGAAAGGAATCGAACATGGCCGGCCTAGCTTTCTTTTTGAACAATTTTGCTTCTAGATTATCCAAAATTGCTGTCTCAAAACTACCATGAGGTGGCCAACTAAGGACACCGTCATCTTTAGTGTAACGGACCCAGCACTCATTATATGTAATAGGACCCACACCATGGCGACTGTATAACTCATAGACCGGAGTTCCAACTGGAGGTATCGGACATGAGTCCTCCAATCGGGAATCCGCACCAAAACCCTTAAAGCAACTAAACAAAGTACTACGGCCAGGCATCGTGCACACTAACCGAGTTTCACAAACTTCAAGGGTTATCGATTTACGATATCCTCACAAAAATGCAAGACCCTTGGTCTTTGGCGGTTGCAATCGTCAAATAGAACAACTAAGAACAAAGTACGAAGAACCACAAATGCAATGGAACCATGCAACAACTAAGCACCAACAACAACTAAGGAAATGTAAATGTAAATGTATAGGCATTTATATAGCGCGCTACTTACCCGTAGGGTCCCAAGGCGCTTCGACCGCTGCGAAACCCTTCCTGGCTTCCCTGAGAGATGGTCCCTTAATGGGTATCTCAAGGGTGAGACCAGGCATCCCCGGCGGTCTGGTGGGGCCGTTAGTGAAGATGAGGCAAGCTAATGCCCAGAGTTGCCGAGTGTGATCGCTGATCAGAGTGGGCACCGAGGCGAGAGAATTATCGAGTCCGCTGACCCTGGTCCAGAAACCTGCCGCGCCGGGAATCGAACCCTGGTCCCGGGCCGTCCTCTGCTCTCGGGTCTGCCGCCTCTAACCAGTGAGCCACACTACTTCACTGGTTCACTCTGGGAGCGACCCACAAATACTTAACTGAAAGAACAATGGCGTCACCAGGAAGGCCCGTCTATCGTCTCGCTGTACAAAGGTCTACGCCAAGCGCCAAAACAGGTCGACAGTCAGGGCATCAGTCCGTCGCAGCCGTCAGGAGGCAGGGGATCTTCGCGGGAAAAGTCTTCGGGCCACTTGTTTCGACAACAGGATCGATGAAGCGGGGTGCACCTTCCCTCAGAGGTTTCACACGAAGTTCCTCACGATCGTTGGGCTTTGGACCGGTACCGCTGATGTCGCCCCACGTTGGGCGCCAACTGAAGGACTGGGCTTTTCTAAGGCCCAGCGGTGCCAGAGGACAACACCTGAAACCTTTGTGGGTTACCTGTTTCGGCGTACAAATGACAGAGACACAGGACACTTCCTTTGACGTCAAAGATCGAGGTTTATTTACTGCAGGGAACACAGAAGTCACAAGAAGTACAACGAATATAGGTTCTAGGAGACTGCTTCAAAATTGCAATTGTGGATCGCTCCTTTTATACAGTTTTTCGTCATAGAACAACATGACAAACAAAAGGTTACGACTCAGTTCCTACAGTAAAGTTCAAAAGGGTCGCTTTCATGTATTCAGGGTCCCGGAACATAATTACAGTGGCATTGCCGGTTCCCAACTGTAAAAGTACATTATCCCACCATGAGTACGTTCCATTCCGGCTGTAAACGAGTTAAAGTAGAAGACAGAAACAGGTGCAAGGGAAGACAAAGATAGTCAACAGATTGAAAAGAGTGCAAGGGGGGTGATATCGGAAACACGATTGCAGGATCAAAGGAGACATGCCTAATGAATGCACGGCTGAAACAATAGACCGGCACGGCAAGATGAGCCTCGAGCGAGGCCATCTGCCTCTGCAGTGTCATCCCCCTCGTCATAAAGACACCCTCAAAGGAACACGTGTCTTCCGCAAGAGTTTGGGAATCCCAGGGTCACGATGCGGACAGCGTCCGTTCGCTGGCTACTTGAGGGCAAGAGACAAAATGGATGCCGTATCTAAAATGGAACCCGTAGGTTCAGATGAAGAAACCCACGAAACAGACGAACGGTTCAAGTTAGCATAGCAGAAATGCGTACACTTACTAAACCCGTCATTTGCGGTTCATAGATACCAAACTCGACCATATTTGAGCGAGTCGAAAACACCCTTTAATTGGCACGGAACCCTGGTTGAGAGGCTAAAGTTATAAAACGGGGTGGGTCAGTTAGCTTCTCCTTTCCCCTTTATTGTTGTTGTAGGTGCCCCCCCTTTGCTCAGTAAGGGGGACTGTGATCGTTCTTGTGCGGGAGGATACGGTGGTTCCCCTTGAAGGTCCCCTGCCTGCACACCCGATTTTCCCTCTCTCACTAACCCGTTTAGGAGCGGCGGTGTGCGGGCCCTTTAAGTCCTTGTGTTTTCCGTCCCGTGATCGCTCCCATGGTAGGACCCCCCTCCACTCTGTTTCTCTCCCCTGGAGCTCACAGCACGTGGGTGGAGAGATCTAATTGGGCATAAAGGTTTGGTCAGCCTTAGACGGCTGTCCAAACCGCCATGTGCGCTTGAAGCAGTTTCACCACTCCCTCTTCCTCGCCTGTGTCGATGTGTCAGAATTGATGGCCCCCCGCGACTCAACTGCAGGAAGTAGGCATGGAAACATAAAATGATAATATCCTATGTTATTATCATTTTACTTTTCATTTTTCACTGCTCAAAAACAGAGGGGCGATACTCTTTCGCCTTAGCAGAGGAGCTGCCACTGCCTGGTCGCATACACTAAGTGGGAGGATTCTGTCAAACTTTTACCTTCACACTTTCAATGTCGAGTGGGCCTCTCCAGCAGGCTGTATTCAAAGCAGCTTCATTGGCCTGGCAAGACATGGCATATTCGACATCATACTAACTGCAACACCATGAACACCATCTATTGTATCATTGGGCCCTGTGGACTTACATACATCGGCATGACTAGATGCAAAATTAAGACCTGAATATGCGAGCACCGGAGGACCATCTGGTGTAAAAGGAATGGACATGCATGATCAGTCATTTCTTAGAAGCTGGACACACTACCAATGATATGCGATGGTCGTCATCAAAACACTTGACACCCACCTACCCAACCTACAGAAGCATCTCCTGGAGAAGGAACAGTGGTGGGTGTATCGCTTATCTACCCACCTTACAGGCCTCAATAAGAACATCCCCTGGAACGCCCTGAACAAACCCAATTAAGCTTCCATTTTACCAAGAGGAACTACTTCGCCATCCATATTTACCATTAAGATGCACCAAGATACCATACTCAACCATAGCTGTAAACCATCACACAGCTATCTCATGAAAGCTTATGGGCTTTTCCTTTTCCACTACCTGGGACCATATCTCCTGGCCTTGCCTTGTCAAATGAACAGCGGGTAGTGACCACACCAGTACGCGGAGATCCCATAGACAGTACGCAGACTAAACATTGTGATGCAACTTTGGATTGACCAAGCAACCTAATCTGTCTATCCCTATAATTACAGCACAGGTATCTAGTAACCTTCACCCAGACTTGCACCCTCCATTCTGCTTTTAGTGCCATGCTGAGAATACTTCTGTTCACAATATCGCACTATACATATGCGATGTATATTATTTTGCCACACCACTTCACTTCAAAAATAGCGCACTACACCCATGTGCAATACATTATCCAGCTACTAGTCTAGTCTTCCCATTACAGCGTGTCCCACGTTCCAAACATGTACGCACTGACGCATAGACGCCTCCGGAAACTACCGGTCTCTGCATCATAAGCCGGTAAAGTGCAGGGTCCAGTAACATCCAGGACCCCGGCGAGACCAGAATAGGTGCCTCCAGTGGGTGCTTCGTCTTGATGAAGTAAGAACTTTCCTTTTCTCTTTCAAGCACTACAATGAGTCTCTCTGGCAGAGAAAGCTTTTCACCTATTTTAACTGCTCCGAACCTACCCCTGCTAACATTTCTTTCCATATCTTGCCCCTAGTGTATTACTTCCGACGAGCGCTCCTCCTGGGTCCTGCTATAAGCTACTAGCAATACATAGCCAGTGTAAATATGTTGTTTTTTTACTTTTAATGTGTTACTTGCAATCATTTTTAATCGTCTACCTGATCAAAATAACTCATGGCTGCCGCACTGCCTGACTAAATGCCTGCATCGGCTCCTATGCCATGTATCCGTTAATATAAGGCTAAATGAGAACCTATGCTACCCACAGGGCTTTCCAAGCCCTTTAATTTAACTTCTGTTTTTCTAGTGTAACACCTGCATGCGGCATACTTGCTACGACCTGTAGACTGTTTTATGCACAGGGAGCACAATATACCTGAACAGCATGCATTACCTCCCGGCTGTACCATTTACTGGCTCACTACAGCACCAACTTACCTGAGACATGCACAGTGGCACATGGCTATTGCAAGGAAGATTGCATTTTTTCAAATTTATATTTATTGAATTTAGTTTGCACAGTAATAACAAGCAAGACATTTTCCAGCGATCTTCGGATATTGCTTACATATGGCTAATTCTTGGTTATAGATACTTTCAGGAGATCTGTCAATATTGTCATAACTAGTATATTTCTCATATTATTTGCAAATCTGAACTTGATCTGTGTCAGGATTAAGAATGTGTATCATCAGAATATATTCTTGACTAGTATAACAAAACTTAATCAATCATCCAGTAACAAAATTATATATCCTGCACAAACTGGAGGAAGTGACTGTATCTCATTTCATGACATCCTGTACCTTTCTCTGAATAAGGTATGACAGTGTATGCACAGTTTCCAAAAATATAAGGGCACGGTGTGTAACACATAACAGTAGCGTAAGCATTCAGTCCACCTCTCCGCCTGTGACCAACAGCAAATTAAACCCTTCCAACGTGGAGGGTAACATAACCCTAAACCAAAAAAGAAACCCTTTCCCTCCCCTTAGAACAGAGAAAATATAATGGTGGTGGTGTCAAGTGTGCAAAGCATTGGACAAGCATGTGCGGGTAAAAAGAAGGTACACGTTTCAGTGCGGGTAGTGGCTATCTTTTCTAGTGGGCCAGCTGAATTTGCCCCGTAGGACATCATTACAGAGTTGGTATTCTGGTATCTAGAACTGAAAGAGATGCATATCCCTGATGGAGGGTGGGCACACTGCCAGAGGTAATCCCTGAGTTAGATAGGAGACTAGCGGACACCATTTATATTTAACATTTTTGTAGTCGTCACTGAAGATATCCGTCACTCTTCAGACAGAGTATCCTCCAAAGCCGAGCTTGCCACATCGAAAAGGTGGGGGCCGCTTTCTTCTTCCAAGTCACCGAAATTACAATTTTGGCTGCACAAAAGATTATCAAAGAAAGGCCATGTCCGTCTGGGTTTGGTGTGTCAAGGAGGGGTCCCTGATGCCCAAGAGCACTCCCTCAGTAGTAGTTGTTATGGGATAACCTAACATAGTTTTGATGTGGGCTAGTATCTCCTCCCAGAAGGGTCGCAGCAATAGGCAGTCCCACCAAATGTGTTGAAAATTGCCAAGGGGGCCACAACCTCTCCAGCACCTATCAGATGTGTTTGGGAATATTTGTTTAAGCTTGGTTGGGTAAAGGTACCAATCCATTAAGGTTTTCATGTGAGTGATTTAATTTAGCTGTGTCTGACCACACCCCGGCCACTCACCGACGGTGATATCCCTCTGAGTTATTCCTTCCCACATGGCCATGTATCTAGGTCTCGGTGAATGAGTAGATGCTAGGAAAATCTTATAGAGTGAGGATATTGTACCCCTTCATAGAGACAACTGTTTGAACACATTTTTCAAATTTAGTCTTTTCTCGTGTGGCAGTCTCATGGATCCGAGGTGTGAGAGCAGAGTATTTAAGCTGGCGGTAGTGATACTGTTCCTCCGGGCCTAAGTGGAATTCCCTCTTACAGGTCTCAAAAGTTAAGATATCATAGTTGTGAAACAGGTCTTGTAACATGAGGCAACCCCCTTCCTTCCAGTCATCAATAGGCCTCTCGGTAAGGGGTGGTCGAAAGGTCGGATTAAAGTGTATTAGTGTGTGGTGAGGGAAACATGGGCCATTCGGCCCCATCAGAAATGGAGTCCCAAACCCTCAGAACAGTGCATGTGGGGGTGCTAATATAGGCGTTGGCTGGTCTATCACTCTTAGTTTTCCATAATAGATCCAAAATCGACCTCCCTGCAATGGCCCCATCCATGCTTAACCAGTGTTTCTCCCATGCCCATTTGGACCACTTCGTCGCTATCCTGAGTTGCGCGGCCTCGTAGTAGAGGCCAAAATCGGGCACCGAAATTTGGGGTGGAGGTCTCTGTCTAGCTGAATAGGCAGAACTTGAAAAATATACAGAAATTTTGGGAGTACTCTCAATTTGATTGCGTGTATGCGGCCTAGCCAGGAAATGAACATCAACTTCCAACGCTTAAGGTCACCCTGAAATTAATGGAGGAGAGGAGGGAAATTAGCCCTATAGAGACCCTCTACGTTTGAAGTTAACTAAACACCCAGGTTTTGAAGGGAACGTTTTGCCCATTGGAAGGGGGTACATTTCTTCAACGATTCCACTTCATGTATCGGCAATGTGAGGTTCAGAATAAAGGATTTATCCACGTTAATTTTGAAGCCCGCCATTGCTCAAATGTGGTCAGCTTGTGTTGCAACGCCTGGAGGGAGGACGCTGGGTGGGTTAGATATAAAAGGATATTATCTGCGACAAGTGATAGTTTGTGATCGTCCCCTCCAAAGGGAAGCCCCGTTATCTCTGGGTTTTCTCATATATACATTGCAAGAGGCTCGATGCTCAGAGCGAATAATAAGGGTGACAGTGGGCACCCTTGTCTTGTTCCTCTTATAAGTGGGAAGAAGTCCGACCGTGTACCGTTAACCCTTTCGCTGCGGGGGTTATTCCCCCGCTGTCCTGGGGGGGAGGGTGGGGGGGTGCGCACTGCGCCCGCATGCTCATGACGAGCTGAGCTCGTCACAGGTGCATTGGCTCCATGGAACGTTCATTGATTATCCCCGCGTTTGAGCGTTCCACGGGCCATGACGAGCTGAGCTCATCATGAGCACCGGAGCGCTGTGACTCATGACAAGCTCAGCTCGTCATGAGCATGGAAGATGTTAACTTTCACTCTGGAGTGGGTTTCTGCATAGTTGGCCCTAAGCATATTGATGAATCTGCCCACAAAGCCAAAGTGTTTAAGGGTGGTAAAGAGGAATGTACAGTCCACCCTATCAAAGACTTTTTCGGCATCCAGGCCCATTATCAATGCCGGTATGTTACGTTTGGATGCCTCTCAATCAAATGAACAGTCCGGCGGATGTTGTCTTGGGTTTACCTGCCCTTTATAATACCGTATTTATCCAGGTGGATTAGATCTGACAGTAGTTTGTTTAATCGTTTGGCCAATATGGCTGAGTATAGTTTTGAGTCTAAATTTAGAAGAGCTGTAGGCTGATAGGAAGAAAATAAATGGGTCTTTTTCTCGGGCTTAGGGAGCACTGTGATGACTGCTTCTGCCATCGTGGAGTGACTTGATGCTCCTCTGCCATTTTATTAAAGAGTTGCGTAAGGTGTGGTATGATTTCGACTGTAAAGGATTTATAAAAAAAGGACTGCTAGGCCATTGGGCCCGCTGCTCTGTTGGGCTTAAGTTATTTAATCACTTTACACACCTCCTCATGAGTGCTGGGGGCTGTAAGAGTATCATTATGACTCTGAGTTACCCTTGGGAAGGTCAGTGCCTGCATTTAGTTATGCTAGGCTGTGGGGTTCAGACTCTCCCCATATATGACAAGGTTACAAGCACCCTTACCTGTAGGTTGCTTGATGTGGGTTTTCGCAGAGATGTTATGGACCAACTTCCCCAAATTCTAGGCAACACCTAGTGATTGTTTAATAACACTGAGGCAATTAAATAGAAATCAGGGAGGTAGGCCGGATCGTGGACGCTACCTGCTTCCTTGATTGTCGACCTGCGAAGCAATAAGGAAAACCTTTGTAAAAACTGTTTCCTGTATTTCTAATGATTTACCCCTAACATGTCTCTAAAGATTTGCAACTGTTCTCTAGTAGAAGCCTACCTGCGACTGGTAATAACGTAGCGTCGCGTCCGTGTTGTCGTCGTGAAGGGTGAAATCTGGGCGAGGTTTGTTACGGTGCAGAAGGTTGTTTTAGTCAGTGATAGTCCTCTGAAAGGCAAATATGTAAAAAGGGATTATGAGTTGCTGTCTTTCTATATTATTTGCATTACACAGTGCCTCTTCTAAAATTACCTTTCACTTACTCTGAATTCTCACCATGCTGTTCTTCTCCTTCACTCCCTAGTATGAACAAAATTTAAACCAAGACAAATTTTGCAAACAACAATAACATTTGTTTTACTATGATACTTCTCAAAGTCTTTCAATTCCTTTTCAAAAAGTTCTTGTAAATATGCTCTTTTCCTTGAGATTCTCTACAGTCTTAAATCCTCGAAATCTGTCCAGGTAAGTCTTTACTTCAATAATTGACTGGTAGCTTGCTTGCGATGGGCGCCAGATAATGCAAATAAGAAGAAAACCGGTAACTTAGCTTTAATGTCTCTTTCCTTCTTTTCAGGTCGTGCGCGGAAGAATGATGACCTTCAAACTCCGTGTGCAGGTCGTCGTCTTCGGATCTCCGGAAACTCCGTGGAACCTTTGGAGGGCGATGGAAGAAGGCAAAGCGCCGTTCTACGTTGGGTGTGGCTATTTATAGCAGAGCCACACCCAGCCATACCCAGGGAACGTCGACGCATCATGCGCCAAACACCTGCGTGCCGTTTTTTCAGCGTGCGCGCTGAACCAGCACCTTCGATTTTCCTCTGAGCTGTTCTCTCTCCCGTCCTGCCCACAAACAAACCGATCTATTCTGAATTCCTGTCTAAACTTCCTAAACATCACTGCTTACCTCTACTCGGCAATCATTCCAATAAACTCGGCAACAGCTCTACAAACAGCACTTGGTAAATACAAATAAAATCGTGAAAACATGTATAACGTCAAAAGCACAATTCTCTAAGGCAGTACAGTAACAACATACATTTGAGCATTATACATGTACACACTAACATACTACTGGCGTGCTGGCTGCACGGGACAGGGGTGGGTTTCTTGAGAGGGAAAACTACGCCTGCATGTAAATGCATGTGTAGATGAATGTAAGGCTTGTGAGGAGCGTGATTCATGACAGTACTCCCCTCTCAAGAGCCCTCCCAAAATCTGTGGAACAGGTTTTGGTTTATTTGGATTACGAAGATGAAAATTTCTGAGTAATCGAGCAGAATGTTGAACGTTGGAAAGAGGTTCCCATGATCGTTCTTCAGGACCATACCCTTTCCAATGTATTAGGTAGAACAATTTCCCTCGAACTCTCTTTGCATCTACAATCTTTTGAACTTCAAATTCAGGGACCCCATCAATGAGTATAGGTGGTGGATTCTTCTTAAACCTAGTCATGGGATTACAAGGTTTGATCAATGACACATGAAACACCGAATGAAACTTATATCTCTTGGGTAAAGTGAGTTTAATACTGACAGGGTTTATTATTTTTTTCTACAACAAATGGGCCAATGAATTTGGGACGTAATTTTTTACAGATTGTCATTCGCAGGTTCTTTGTAGATAACCAAACCTTATCTCCGATAGAATAATCAGGTGATGGTTTTCTATGTAAGTCTGCTGTTTCTTTTTGGCTTTCTTTTGCTTGAGCTAAGTGATATTGCGCCAGATTTTGAACTTGAACTAATTTTGCAACGTGTTCTTCCAAAGATGGTATATCAGAAGGGACTTGTACCTTTTCTGGGATGTTTTTAGGATGAAAACCATAAGTACAAAAGAAAGGTGAGAGACTGGTGGAAGAATTGTCTAAATTATTGAAAGCGAATTATAGAACCCACAATAAATCCGACCACTCCCTTTAATCTTCTGCTAAAGCACATCTTAGAATCTGCTCTATGGTTTGATTTGTTCTTTCAGTTAAACCATCTGTTTGAGGATGGTAACCAGAGGACATGCGAATGTCCATGTTCAAAGTTTCTCCTAAATTTTGCCAAAAGTGAGAGACAAATTGCGGTCCCCTGTCTGAAATGATTACGGAGGGAATTCCATGCAATCTAATTATTTCTTTAGAGAAGATTTGAGTCAAATCTCTTGCAGAAGGGATATTTTTTAACGGGATAAAATGAGCCATTCGAGAAAAATGGTCAACCACAGTCAAAATAGTGTTATACCCCTCTTTGGTCTCAGGAAGTTCCACAATAAAGTCCAGCGATATCGTGTGCCATGGCTGGGGCGAAATTGGGAGAGGAAGCAAAAGACCACTAGGTGTCTGATTTTGTGTTTTATGTTGAGTGCAAACCACACAAGTCTCAATATAGGTTTTTACATCTTTTAACAAAGTAGGCCACCAAAATTTTCTCTTAATTAACTGACTGGTTTTAGCAACTCCAGGATGTGCACATATTAGAGGATCATGATGAAATTGTATCACTTTATTTTGCAGTTCCAGTGTAGGTACAAAAATTTGTTCACTCATGTACATTAACCCTTCTTTGACATGCATTAAAGGATACAAAGTTTTCCATTCTTGAAAGGTTTTTTCCTGAAGCCTTTGTTTAATGTCTTCTACTACATCAGTAACCACCACTCCCACCTTGAAGCAACCATCAGGTAGTACAGGTTGAGCTTTTTCAAGGGATCTCTCCTTTTCATCAACAATCCCCAAACGTGACAATGCATCTGCCTTTAGATTTTCTTTCCCGGGACGATAGGTAATTACAAAATTGTAATCATTAAAGAATAATGTCCACCTTAACTGTCTAGCAGTGAGAGCTTTCACTGAACGCAAAAATTGCAGATTCCTGTGATCCGTGTAGATTGTTATGGGATGTCTTGCCCCTAACAAGTAATGGCGCCATTCTTTGAAGACTGCTTTTATGGCTAACAACTCCTTGTCAGCTATGGCGTAATTCTGTTCAGTGGGAGTTAGTTTCCTTGAATAGTATGCGATTGGATGCATCTGACCAGTTTCTTTGTGTCTTTGGGACAAAATGCCTCCAATAGCAAACTGTGAAGCATCTGCTTCTACAATAAATGGATTGGAAGGGTCAGGGTGCATTAATACAGGTGCTGAAGTGAAATGATTCTTCAAGTTTTGAAAGGCTTCCTCAGCGTCACTATTCCAGTCAAATTTTGCATTCTTCTTTAACAATTTAGTGATTGGGGTTATCAAATGCGAAAAATTACATATAAAGCGCCTATAGAAATTAGCAAACCCCAAGAAACTTTGTACCTGCTTGACTGAAGAGGGGCTGGTCCAATCTAAAACTGCCTGAATTTTCTTTGGATCCATCTCTATGCCATCTGGGCTCAGGACGTATCCCAAAAAGTCCACTTTAGTGGTGTGGAAAACACTTTTTTCCAGCTTAATGTACAAGGAGTTGTCGAGTAGTTTTCGAAGAATAGCTCTTACTTGTTGTACATGTTCTGTGGTGTTCTTAGAATAGATGAGAATGTCATCTATGTACACAATGCAACAAATATCCAAAAATTCTCTCAAAACCTCATTAATAAAAAATTGAAAAGCTGCCGGAGCGTTACAGAGTCCGAATGGCATGACCTGCTATTCGTACAAACCAAATTTAGTACGAAATGCTGTTTTCCATTCGTCTCCACTGCGAACTCTAACCAAATGATAAGCTCCTCGCAAATCCAATTTTGTGTAAATGGTGGCATCTTTTAATTGGTCCAAAAGTGTCGGGATCAAAGGAAGTGGATACCTATTTTTGATGGTAACATTATTTAAGGCCCTATAGTCGATGCATGTTCTCAACTCACCTCCCTTTTTTTGGAATAAAAAAGAGGGGGGAGGATACTGGAGATTTCGAATGTCGGATAAACCCATTGGCCAGATATTCATCTAAATACTCTCTTAGATGTTAATTTTCTTTCTCGGTGAGAGCATATATTCTACTACATGGCAAGGTAGCCCCTGGCACCAAATCTATTCGACAGTCGAAGTCCCGGTGAGGTGGTAGAGTGTTGGCCCTTTTTTTGTCAAACACATCATGGAGGTCAGAATATTCCTTAGGAATTCCTTCCAGCAATAGTATACTCTTTGAAGTCAAGGGGAAATTATTTCCTAGAATCAACACTTTGGAATCTTGTGTCGTCAAACAAGATGATAAACAATGCTCTGAGTCAAATTGCAAAGTTCTTTTCACCCAATCAATCTTAGGGTTATGCTTAACTAACCAAGGTATGCCTAAAATTAAGCGGAATTGAGGGGCATCTATGATGTCAAAGGTTATGTTCTCTTTGTGTTTATGCAAACAGGTCATCAAAAGAGTTTCAGTGTGAAATTGAATTAGTCCAGATGACAACTCTTTACCATCTACAGCTTTGACCACCTCCGGGTGTTGTTTGTCCTTGGTTTTAAAATCTAATCCCTTCAAAAACATGGTATCTATGAAATTGCCTGTAGCCCCTGAATCGATCAATGCGTCAACCGTCCATTCCTTTCCCTTTTCTGTCTCAGATTGTAAAGTAACCTTAATACTAAGATGATGGGAAACTATCTCTGGGGTAATTGAGGCCAACCTAGTTAACTCACTCGACAATCTGACCTCTTGATTAGTCGAGCCAGTTAGTTTTCCGACTGCTGTACTAAAGCTACCTCAGAATTCCTACTTTTAGGTTTATTTGGGCGAACTGGACATTCTTGACGAAATGACCTGATTTGCCGCAATATAAACATTGGTTCAATTTTCTTCTCTTGTCCTTCTCTTCCTTACTCAAAGGGCCTTTGATTGTGCCTATTTGCATAGGCTCTACTCCTGAATCCAACTTAGACGTGTTTTCGGTCTTAGCACTGTTGTATCTTTCCTTAAAAGAGAATACTTTCATTTCAGTTTTACCTCTCTCCCCTCTGCGTTCCAATAACCGATGGTTCAACTTTACTACTAAATCTATGAAATCTTCGATGGTATCTGGTGGGTCTAGGATTTGCGTGACCATATCCTTTAGCTCGTCTCTAAGCCCCTTGTAAAAAAAGGGAAACCCTTTTTTCTTCGGGCCAGCGGGCCTCAATAACGAGTCTATTAAATTGAGATATGTAATGTAGTAAGTCCGAAGACCCTTGCTTGAGGTGTAATAATTCATGGTCTGCGGACTGGACAAAGACATGCTTGGCAAATATTTTTTTCATAGTGTTCTTAAAATGTCTAAGGTTATAAAGAATGGGGTCATCTCGCTCTACTATTGGCACAGACCAAAGGGCTGCGTCACCCCCTAGGTAGGAGAGAATAAAAGCCACCTTAGAGGAGTCATCAGGGAAGGCTGCTGGTTTCGCTATAAAATGCAAATGGCATTGATTTTAAAAGATCGAGAACTTATTACTATCTCCCAAAAATCGCTCGGGTGGTGCTAAAGGTATTGTCACTGGAGTGACTACCTGAATTTGAGTTGGAGTAGTGGAAGAGCTGGAACCTGAATGCAAAGTTTGAAACCCTGGCTGAAACGTAGCTGGTTTCAATACTGATTTCTGCGTTGGGGAAAACCCCCATTGTCCTGAACTAGATTGCATATTGCTCTGGATATCTGTGATATCCCTACGAAGGGCTGCGTTTTCGGCTTGAATAGCCGTTAACAAGGTTGTGATGTCTTGCAAAGAACTTGTAATGGAAGGATCCATAACGTCTGGGCGAAAATATCGTCGTGGGCTTTGCCTTCTGACAAGGTTACAAGCACCCTTACCTGTAGGTTGCTTGATGTGGGTTTTCGCAGAGACGTTATGGACCAACTTCCCCAAATTCTAGGCAACACCTAGTGATTGTTTAATAACACTGAGGCAATTAAATAGAAATCAGGGAGGTAGGCCGGATCGTGGACGCTACCTGCTTCCTTGATTGTCGACCTGCGAAGCAATAAGGAAAACCTTTGTAAAAACTGTTTCCTGTATTTCTAATGATTTACCCCTAACATGTCTCTAAAGATTTGCAACTGTTCTCTAGTAGAAGCCTACCTGCGACTGGTAATACCGTAGCGTCGCGTCCGTGTTGTCGTCGTGAAGGGTGAAATCTGGGCGAGGTTTGTGACGGTGCAGAAGGTTGATTTAGTCAGTGATAGTCCTCTGAAAGGCAAATATGTAAAAAGGGATTATGAGTTACTGTCTTTCTATATTATTTGCATTACACAGTGCCTCTTCTAAAATTACCTTTCACTTACTCTGAATTCTCACCATGCTGTTCTTCTCCTTCACTCCCTAGTATGAACAAAATTTAAACCAAGACAAATTTTGCAAACAACAATAACATTTGTTTTACTTTGATACTTCTCAAAGTCTTTCAATTCCTTTTCAAAAAGTTCTTGTAAATATGCTCTTTTCCTTGAGATTCTCTACAGTCTTAAATCCTTGAAATCTGTCCAGGTAAGTCTTTACTTCAATAATTGACTGGTAGCTTGCTTGCGATGGGCGCCAGATAATGCAAATAAGAAGAAAACCGGTAACTTAGCTTTCATGTCTCTTTCCTTCTTTTCAGGTCGTGCGCGGAAGAATGATGACCTTCAAACTCTGTGTGCAGATCGTCGTCTTCGGATCTCCGGAAACTCCGTGGAACCTTTGGAGGGCGATGGAAGAAGGCAAAGCGCCGTTCTACGTTGGGTGTGGCTATTTATAGCAGAGCCACACCCAGCCACACCCAGGGAACGTCGACGCATCATGCGCCAAACACCTGCGTGCCGTTTTTTCAGCGTGCGCGCTGAACCAGCACCTTCGATTTTCCTCTGAGCTGTTCTCTCTCCCGTCCTGCCCACAAACAAACCGATCTATTCTGAATTCCTGTCTAAACTTCCTAAACATCACTGCTTACCTCTACTCGGCAATCATTCCAATAAACTCGGCAACAGCTCTACAAACAGCACTTGGTAAATACAAATAAAATCGTGAAAACATGTATAACGTCAAAAGCACAATTCTCTAAGGCAGTACAGTAACAACATACATTTGAGCATTATACATGTACACACTAACATACTACTGGCGTGCTGGCTGCACGGGACAGGGGTGGGTTTCTTGAGTGAGAAAACTACGCCTGCATGTAAATGCATGTGTAGATGAATATAAGGCTTGTGAGGAGCGTGATTCATGACAATATATAAATGTTCGTAGAACTTTCTAAAGATGGTGGCCTACCCAGCATTTGAGGATTCCAAACTGTCCTTGTATGTTTCCAATGAACTTCAGTTCCTGTTTTTCCCGTAGTTGCCTCGCTAAGTGGGTACCAATTTTATTTCCCTGTGTGTAGGAAATTTGACGGAGCCGCAAGGGAGTGTACTCTGCTCTGTTATTATAGATCACTTTAAGCTTCCCTCTCAGGGCGATGAGTTCGCGCTGTGTGTTCCTAGTTGGGGTAATCTTATGTCCTTTTTCCGCTACGTCTAATTCTGCCACCAGGTTTACTCGGTCCTTGATTCTCTGTCTGATAAGGGTGGCATCAAGTTCTAGAAATGTGCCCCGTATAACTGCTTAGAATGCATCCCACTTGGTAAACATGGATGTGTCCTGTGGGGAATTAAGATTAAAAATTCCGTAATTGAGTTTCTTAGGTCCTCCCTCATCAGCCAATCTCTAGTGAGGGAGGCCAGAAAATACCACTTATCGGTCCTAGGTGTCGCGCCGCTCCATCTGAGGCAGATTGAGACTGGGCAGTGGTCTTAAATAAAAAGTGGGAACATTTTCACTTCTTGAAGACAATCTAACAGACTCTGACTAGTAAAGATGTAGTCCAGCCTGCAGTAGGTGTGATGTACTTGAGAAAAGAAGGTGTAATCTTTAGTAGTGGGGAAGAGTGTGCGCCAAGCGTCTCTGAGACCCAGGTCATATATTGTATGTTTTATTGCTGTAGGGAAGAAGCTCGTCAGGGCTCTATGGGTATGTGTACTATCTAGGTCTGCTTGCCAGGTGAGGTTAAAGTTCCCCATGAGGATTGTTGAACCTTCTGCAAATTCCCCGAACCTGTTTGTTCCCCCATGAGGATTGTCAGCCCTTCTGCAAATTCCCGAACCTTGTTTGAGAGGGTGGTTAAGAATGCTGGGGGCCTGTGCTGGGGGCATATGCTGTAACAAAGGTGCTTAGCTTCCCCTTTACCATGACTGGGCGACCATCTTTGTCGGCGTGAACTGCCTCTGGTTGGAATTTAGTTGTATAGAAAAGTACGGCGACCCCATGTTGCTTCGTCCCTGCTGAGGAACTCTAAATGAGGGAGTATTGTTTGTGTCGCAACCTCATCTCCTTGTTCCTTTTTAAATTTGTCTCTTCAAGGGCCACAATGTCAAAATGGTGGTCAGTAATACATTTCCATACCTTTTGGCGATTAAGTGGCGAGTTCAACCCCTTAACGTTCCATGAAGATACAGTGAGTACCATGACTGCGTGGCCTCCCCTCTCCCCCCATGCACAGATCTGCACCATGTCAGAGCACCCCAAGACTCAGAGTGCTGGTACAGCCTGTGTCCTACCCCCCTAGTTTATGTAACATCCCATAAGTGAGATTGTGAAACAAGTGTGTGTATATATCCAATGCCTAAACCCCCCAAAACTCAAAAAGAAACCCCCAACAATATCAACATCTGTGAGAGTCAGACAGATGTTATGCTCTGACGACAAACAATATCACCCCTTCGGGCTCGTCGGGGGAGGTCAGGCCAAAGTCTCCCTCCACGCTTCCCTTAATCGCTTAACCGCAGCGGCAATTCGGCTGCGGTGCGGCGGTTTAGCGCAGTGGGTGGGGATGTGGCGGCCAACAGACGTGCGCAACACTACGGAGGCAGTGCGTGCGACGGCCATTGGCCATCAGAAGCAGCAAAGGGATTAAGTGTTCAAAAAGAAAGTTTGCCATCTTCACATAGGCTATGAAGAGTGTGCAGGTGCTCCTTACCCTAGTGTGTAAAGTACTGACCTCTAGTCCGCATTGTTCAGGAAGGCCGTAGTCTGTCCTTGTGGTATGGAAATGCACTCCCTCAATGGCTAGGCAAAGGTTAGGTCGGAGATCGTCATCCCTATAGTCACTTGTGGGCTTCCCTCAAGCTCGTGGACCATTTGGATCTTCTTGCAGTGCTGCCATCCCTTCCCCTTGGTGGCCCTGGTGGGTACTTTTCTGCAGCTGGGGGAAGGCCTAAAAGGTGGAGTCCCTCGTTCAGCTCAGTGACATGGTGGAGTTTGTTGTCATGTTCAATGCTTAGGCCAAACGGATATGTCCACCTGTATCACACATGCGCCTCGCTGAGTTTCGTTATGAGGGGTCGAAGTTGAAATCTTCATGTCATTGTCGCCTGCGTAGAGGGTGCATTTGTGGCCTTGGAATGAAATATCTCCCTTCTTCCTAGCTTCCTGAAGGACTATTTCTTTGACCTTGCAGGAGTGGAATTTAACCACTGTGTTGCGTGTCTGTCGCTTCTCACCACTGGCCACCCCCCCAACTCGGTGGGCGTGTTCCAATTTAATTTTGAGCTGGCGTGGGCTAACAATCTCGGCAAAAAGGCCTTTAAGGAACGCCCTAAGGTCTGGCCCTTCTGCTCCCTCAGCTAGGTCCCAGATCAGTATGTTTTCTCGCCAAGCCCTGTATTCAAGGATCTTCAGTTTTTAGCTTGGCCAGATGGAGTTGATGGTGAAGGTCCTGTATCTTTTCACATGCCTCCATTGTATGTTTTTCCAACCCCAGGGTTTGTGATTCCAGGTCCAGCACTCTTGTGCCCACAGAGTCAACGTCTTGCTGGAGCGTGGTCATACATGCGGATAAGTCTGTCCAAAGCTAATTGATGGAGGCTTCCATGTCTTGGTTCAACTCAGCGTGGAGCTCAGCCTTAAAATCGTGCAGGGAGGACAGCAAGTCATCCTTGGTGAGGGCCATATCGGTCGGAGGCTCTCCCTGGTCTGGTTGCTGCCGTTTGTCCGAGGGACGGAAAAAACTGGTGACCTTGGATGGTGGTGGTGGCTTCTTTGGTGGCATAAGTGTGGGCTCCTCGGTGCCCTGTACGTGGTGAGAGGTAGTGTACATTAGGGAGGGCAGGGGACTCTTTACTAATTGAAGTGGACACCTTCAGTAGTGGTCGGCGACAGCATGGGTTCTCAGAGTCTTCATTTCATTCTTAGCGGCATCTCGTGGCATGTGGCAGGTGGAGGGTGACCCCAACTCGAGGAGCGTCAGTTGTGCATGGCCACATCAGGATGAACCCTTGTTCTCGGAGGGTGACCACAGATTTGGATTGCTGCGCTGGATGGACGCAGTCTATTGTTATTTGCTGCAAGGAGCCATCTGCCGTTCGTGCCCCTGTCTTTTAGCTGTCTAGTCAGGTATGGGACGTCATCTTAAAGCAGGCAGGATCAGGCGTGGGGCTGTTGAGCGTAGACATTTTGTCCAATGGCTTCAGGGGTCACTACCCCTGTAGGTTTTGTTGCAGGAGCTTCCCTCTCTGACCCACAGCCCCCCGTGCCACTCGCCGTGCTTACCAGGCATCGGTAGCAGTCAGGTCCGTCAGTGCAATTTTTCCGCTTCTGAAGGCGGGGGACGCGGGACGTCCACAGACTCACAGATGGTGTGGCTGGGATGTTGCAGGTCTCCCGTGGTGGAGCACAAACGACCCGACGCCGCTGCTGGCTTCCTCAGGCGGCGCCATTTTGTGGGATCTTGTGGTCCGGGCCGGTGGGCTCCAAACAGGCTCACTGTCGCTCGGATGCGGTGCTGTAGAGCCCCTGCTAGCAATTCCGGAATCAATATGGCATTGTAGGAGTGAGTTTGGCACGTTCAAATAGGTTGCCGTGCACTCAAGTCGCCAGCGTGGATCAGGATCCGAGACGGTTCACGTCCGTACGGCCATCTTGCCCGGCCAAGCCCCTGGAAGATTGCATTTTATGTTGCATATGATGTTACATTTATGTTATATGTGTCCAGTCTGTTTCTCTTTTCTTTTTCCTAACAGGTTTTTTACTTGTGGGTTTTTTAAGTATACAGACACCACTCACCATACAACACACTTTAGCGCATGTGTTCGAAATCTCCATTCACGTGGCATACTTTTTCCACTCACTCACATTACACACCTATTCACCTGGTCCTGATGAAAGACCCCCACTTTTTATGGGGCTCAAAAATGTGGACCGATTTTCAGGGACAACAAGTAGCATTTTTCTCCACAGTTGCCCCCTCCTCTTATTTTAACCGAATCCTAGGCCGCTAAGAATAAAGTCTAATTAGTAAAGATTCCCAGAGATATTTTTAACTCTCACCACTTCCTTCACATATCACACGACACCAGCTCCTCTGTAACCAGGTGTCAGAGCACAACATGGTGGTGTTCAACTACCCGGTTGGGACCCAAATGAGGAAGCATGCCCCAACTAGGTTGATGGGTGAGGGGACTTTTAACAAATTAAAGGTTTCCTTGGTACTCATATACAAGTGAGCAGTCCTTGTACAGTGGGTTCGTCCACATTGTTTGTTCATTGGTTCCACTGGAGCTACCGCTCAACTCCTGGAAGTATTGAGCTCTGGAACTTTCAGCAGGACAAACCTGAAATCCCGGTCAAGTTGCGTTGCAACATAGTAGGCTCAACTCTCGACATCGGGTCGGTCACCTTATGGAGCTTTTACCAAAAGTTGCTCTTAACTTCACCAAGCTTTTGGAACTTCTTCCTGAAGTTCCTCTTGAGGGTTAAAAGTGTCCACAAAACAACTCCATGGTTCTAGAGTCTCAAAGTTGCTCCTCAAAAATTGGAACTTCAGTTCCCACAATGCACCTGGCCAAATCCTTCAAAGCCCACTGGACGCACTTCAAGTTGGGGACTGTTTGGGGGAGATCTGTTAGCCTGTTTCTTTTAGGGAGTCCACTCCTTAATCCTTTTGAATCAACCAAGGTCTTTAGGGTTGTAGTTCTAAGTGTTCAGCAGGCACACTCCTTCAAAGTGTAAGCCTTTGAGGTGCCGACCAGGGTTCCAGCAGGGTAGTCCTTCTTCACCTTCTAGTTTTAGACAGCAGATCTGAGCTGCTATGCAGCTCTTGTATAGTAATCCAATGTTCGGAGCTGACAAGCAGAGGGGCACCCCTGATCAATGAAGTATAGGGTGCTACTCAACAGCATTACAGCTTCTGCCAAAGTGTGGCCTATTTTTGTCCCACAAGGCACTGTACTGTAAAATTCAAGATGGGATATTAGTCCTTAGGAGCAAGAGCTGGCAAAACCAACCTACTTGTGTGGCTCATTTCCCTTAACACTCTCTTTCCAGACCTCCTAAAAATTCCAATCCTGTTGCTACCCTCTGGGTGGGGGCGGTACAGCATGAGGTGGTAGGCCTGGCTGGCATTTCTTACTGTCCTGCTCTCTTTGAAGCCCAGTTTGATATACCCAGCCACCATCCTGGCCTGGTCTCTGCAGCTGTTAAGGGCTGGCCGGTCAGGACAGGCTGCCAAGAGTCTGTATTTTGACTCACAAAAAGACAGTTCTATAACTTATTTTCTGTATTAGTAATGCTAAATGCAACAGAGGCAAGTTGTTCTATTTATCATTAGCAATCTTTCAAGTCCTTGAAATATTATTTTAGCTCACTCCAGTCAATAGTTACACTGCATTACAGTATTCTCATATTAGCCAATGGACCTAAAAGTGCTTCAATGGGAAAACATTACATTGGTTGTTTTTCCCTCATCAGGGCATATAACGTATCCTTTAAAATGTCCCTGCTTATTTTTACATGGCACCATACTCTGGGAACACCTAGGGTATACCTTCTGGGTGATTTATATGTAAAAATAAGGTAGTTTAATACTTTGATAGTACCGTTAAATCCGAAGTCGGATTTGCATGTAATTTTAATGTAAAATCAGCTTGCAAAGCAGGGCTGTCTTTTAAAATGACTACAAGCTACACAGCAGTGCACACTTAATTGCCTCAAAGCTGCCGGGCCTCTAAACTTGCACCCACTACCATTATAGACTTACAGGTAAATTGTCAGTGCCAATTGTAATTCCACCTCATTACCATATACATTTTTATCAGAACACTTACAGTAGGCCTGGATAGCAGTGCCCAGGGGGCAGTCAGAGTCAGTAACCACCAGTATCAGTCAAACAATGGGGGTGATCGGGGCAAAAAGGATGATATTCTCATGCTTTTAAATTGAGGCTGACTGCTCTGTGCCAAGTTGACAGAGGGTGAGCACAGGTTAATTTAGGTTGTGTATCTGCCTTAACCTGATTAGGATTGTGACTCCTGATTGGACAGGGTGTATACTTTGCCACAGTGGTTAATTTGTAAAAGTTTGCACCAGCCCATTTCTCCTGTTAGCACAAACTAAAACAGAATCCTGTGATTCTGGACAAACCACTTAATCTCCCCATGCGTAAATGAATGTGTTATTAACTGGTGCTTCTGAAAAGCGCTGATGTTGATGATTAAGTGCTGAGAAACGAAAACCACTGGCTCAAATTAAGCACTAGACGGTGCCTGTTAAGATGTGCGTCCTTGAACAACACTACATTTTTTTAAATAAAAAAAACCTAGTGGCTTTGCCAATGATTGATTTTTGAGTTAGGTGTAACAGTAATACTATTAAGCAAAAGTCCTTAAAAATACTTATAAAACACAGGACCATCACTAAAAAGAGGACTGAACTTTTATTAAAAACAAATATTGTAAGAATCGGGGTAAGGCAAAAACCACAACATTGCAGTCCATATTCTAATCTAGGATCCTTACAGGACATGGACTTATATTTGTAACGTTATTGCCCACATGGCTTAGCATTGAATCCCACCAAGAAATCAACACAGCAATGAATAAATTAAAACCCAAACAAACCTGCACCTGCTTTTCGTACCCTTTCCCGACAGCTACTCTTACTTTTTGCACTGACAGTAACTTTTGCATAAATGCTGCTAACTTGACATTAAAGAGAAACCTAAAAGGCCAGGGATCTTCTTTCGAGCACCAGACAGTCAACCACACCAGCTGCACACCTCCATGACCTGAGAATCACTCGAGAAGCACGGCAGCTCGGGGGCGAAGGGGTTATTATGGCCAGCTGAGTCCTGGACTGGCGGCGACAGCTCATAATTAAGCAGACACACTCAGAACAATTGTCTGCCATTCACAAGGGGCTGTTCTCTCGCAGGAAGCTTTTTGGATGCACTGGAGGCATGATTGCTCGGGCCTTGATTCATTTCATACTATATCTGTTCATTAGCAGGTTACAACCACCATGGTGACTGTCACCAGGCTCAAAGAAGAAGCAGCGTTGATTTGCCTACTTACTCAGTTACTGATGGGGGCACTGCCTATACTAATTGGCCTGCTGATGATGCCCTCTACCTAGTGCTGAACTGCTGGTGACTCGTGTGGTGTGTGTGTGTGCTGGGGCTCTGCATTTTGAAAAAAACCTACGCATGCCGCAACAGCCCCTACTCCGCAGGCTCTAAATCTAGCCCAATCAGTGTCCCACTCACCGGTAACACTGAACAAAGGGCCTAAGTCAAATTTGCATGGATATGGTTGGGTTTTGATTGACGATCACAGCACAGCAACACTGTTCACTGGGGACTCAGAAGGCAAACAACACTGTCTTTGGTGCGTGAGGTGATTATATTTACTTTGCCATAGATGTGCAGACATGCGGTGTAGACCCAGCCCTGATAAATAAGTGCAGGTTCTAAGCACAGGAAAGCACAAGCAGAAATTAAGCACTGCTCTGCCAACCAGAAGCCTACATTTCTAACAGTGGTTATTTTTTGGTGGGAAAAGGTTTATATAATGCAAACATGACCTGTCAGGGTATCAAAGCACTGTATAGAGAAGCAGACACGATAAGCAGGTAAAGGTGTAAATTCTATAAATATAAGAAGTTAAACATGCCAAATGCAAAAAAAGAACAGCCAAAAGCATAGTAGATACAAAGTACCAAAATTACATAGTCAAATGGGAGACCAGAGCTGTAAACACGAAATACAAGTCAGTTTGTGTCTTTTATTGCAGGTCTTTTACTGCAGGTAATTATTCAGGAGCAACCATTTGACTTCTTTTTTGAATGAGGAGGTCAAAAGGTTAGATATGTTTTCGGGAGGACTAGGATTGTGACTCCTGCTTGGACAGGGTGTATACTCTGCCAACACAACTGTGTGACCCGACACTATTTTAGAACAGTTCTGTCTGGATTTCAATATTTATTGTGGCATCTTCTCTTAAGCGTGCTGCTAGGGCGATTAATCTATTTCCTTGTCCCTTGACTTGAATCCCTGTTCAATTTAAAAGTTTCTGTTCCCTTGACATACATCCTGTTATGTGGTGTAATGCATAAATACACAAGCAAGAATGTACAGGAATTTATATAGCGCAAATGACCGAGCAGTTTCTAAGCGCTTGCTTAGGGAACCCGTCCTGGTATTCCCCTGTGAGATAACCCCGGCAGGGTATTCGCAAGGTGAAAGCCAGGCATCCCGCCGCGAGGGGCCATTGTGGAGATTAAGCAAGCTATTGCCCAGAGTCGCAGAGTGTGAACCCGTGAATCGAGTAGGCACCAGAGCGAGAATGGTCGAGTCCATGGACATTTTTTTTTAGGACTCAAGACCCCGCCGAGCCGGGAATTGAACCCTGGTCCCGGGCTGACCTCTGCTTCCAGGTCTGCCTCCTCTAACCAGTGAGCCACACTTCTCCACAAAGAAGAAATCACCACAAATGTGCAAAAATTTGAGGAAAAGATGTGGAGTGCTTCACGGAAGCAACACCATGGAGGTCCGCTTGTAGGTTCTCACTCGCGGACTTTGGTTCTCATCATCAGCACTACCACATCAGAAAAGCAACAATAAAACAAAAATGTAGTGATGGTGAAAGAAAATATGTGCACCTCTAACAAATGTACTGGTGCTGAAAAGAGATATCTCTCTGTGTAATGACCCAAAATAGGGTGTACCAATGACTTAGGGCCGTCTTATTTATAATTAAAAACGAGCTACAACACCACTAGCTATACCTCTTTATTCCTGCCGTGGTGATGCTCACTTTAAAAGACACTGTGTTGCCTTCTAACTCCTTAGAGGGCCTATCAGGGTATCAGAGCACTGTATAGAGAAGCAGACACGATAAGCAGGTAAAGGTGTAAATTCTATAAATATAAGAAGTTAAACATGCCAAATGCAAAAAAAGAACAGCCAAACGCATAGTAGATGCAAAGTAACAAAATGACATAGTCAAATGGGAGACAAGAGCTGTAAACACGAAATAAAAGTCAGTTTTCGGTCTTTTATTACAGGTCTATTACTGCAGGTAATTATTCAGGAGCAACCATTTGACTTCTTTTTTGAATGAGGAGGTCAAAAGGTTAGATATGTTTTCAGGAGGACTAGGATTGTGACTCCTGCTTGGACAGGGTGTATACTCTGCCAACCAGAAACCTCAATTTCTAACAGTCGTTATTTACTTATTCAAAAAGTTTTATATAGTGCAAACATGACCTGACAGGGTATCAGAGCACTATACAGAGAAGCAGACAAGGTCTATTGTTGCAGGTCTATTGCTGCAGGTGGTTACTCAGGAGCAACCATTTGACTTCTTTTTTGAATGAAGAGGTCGAAAGTTTAGATCAGATTTCAGGGGGAAGAGTGTTCCATATTCTCGGAGCAAGACGGGAGAAGGCATGGTTATAACTTCTCTTCTTTTGAATGTTTATGATTTCATCAGTAGAGTGCTAGAACTTCTGCAGGCTATGTCGCACCGAATCCTTGCTTCGAGAGAAAGCCAATTGAGTTGAATTAGATCTGGTATGATGTGGTCGCGTTTTCTTGACCCAATGATGGGTCTGGATGCAGACTTCAGTGTAGCCCTTGAAGGGGCCATTCTAACTTTGGGTAACCCTGCCAGGGTCACAATTCTGTAATCTGAAGGTAGAAAACTAGGGATTAGACTGCTAGCCGTATGTCATCAAGAGGCAGGAATGTCTAGAATTACCCTAATGTGTTGAGTTGGTGACTGGCCCTCCAATTGTTGCACTGATGAGGTCTTTCATATTCAGATATTTGTCCAGAGTTATACCTAATGATCTAGAGGAGTCAACAACATGTGGAGCACAGTTGAAATCCCTTTGTTGTTTGAGTCAATTTTGAATAGGGGCACAATGATTGTGGAGGATTATCAGGAGGAATTCCATCTTGAGTGTATTTAGCAGAAGGTGATTTTTCAGAAGTGCACAGTATTTTTGATATCACCTGGGGTCATATGTATCGATGGGATTTTTAGTCGCAAACGCTGCGATTCGCAAAAAAGCAGCGTTTGCGACTAAAAATCAGGAAAACAGGATGTATGAAGGAAATGGCATTGCAAAATTAAGGAATCACAACATTTGTGATTCCTTAACTCTGCGCAAGCATTTAAGGAATCGCTAAGAGCGATTTCTTAAATGCTATGTAAGAAACACTTAAGTTTAGCAAATTCACCTTAAGAAATCGCAAATTACCACCAACTTCAAGTTGGTGTTAATTTACGATTTCTGTCACAAATGCACTTTTTGGCATTTGTGAAGGTGCCATGTGGCGCTTATACATACCCTTAGGGCATGTATGTGCGCCATATTCCCACACATGCAAAATTCAGGGGTGCAGCAGGGTGTCCTCAAGACACCCTTGCACCCTTGAAATTATTCTCAATTTGTGATTCTCAAATTGCGAATCGCAAATTGAGAATAACTTCCCAATCAGTTCTATGGGCCTCCTGGCCAATAGAAATGAATGGGAATTTATTCCTTAATTGCAATTTCGCAATTTGCAAATCGCAATGTAGGAATATTAAGAAATTGCTAAAAAATTGCGATTTTCTACATACATCCCAAATTGCAATTCTCAAATAGCGATTTCTAAAAAATCACTATTTGAGAATCGCAAATGATGGTGATCATACATCTGCCCCCAGGTGAAGAAAAATTCATGTAAAATTGAGTATAATCGGTGAACATGTGATAGTGTATATTTGAGCGGTTCAGAAATTTCAGGAGAGGTTCCATGAGCAAGTTGAGAAGTGTGGGTGAGAGTACAGATCCTTGAGGCACTCCAATTGAGACTGGCGTATTGTTGTAAAGGGAATGGTTGACTTTGATTTGTACATGCAAAACCTTGTAGGTACAAGGTGGTTGACCTGAGCACTCCTGTGTGCTAAATGAGCAAAAAGGTACTTGATGAGTGTAATAAATCAAAGTTTTATTCACTTTGTTTCATTCAATTATTTTGGGATGTAATCGCAAGTTGTAATCCAAATAATCTTCGTATGGAAAAACGAAGCACAAATTTTATCCCATGATAGTATCCAAAAGTTTCATAAGTGGCATCTTGTGCATTATATAAATCCCCAATGCTTTACACCGCGTTTGTCTTGTGATTACATCCCAAAATAATTGAATGTAGCAAAGTGAATAAAACTTTGATTTATTACACTCATCAAGTACCTTTTTGCTCATTTAGCACACAGGAGTGCTCAGGTCAACCACCTTGTGCCTACAAGGTTTTGCATGTACTTTTCACGTCCTGCCCCCTCCGGACAGTAGGGGCAGCATCCTGATCACCCTAAATGACTTAACTTTCCTGGTATATCCTATTGAATACGGCATTTTACCCTCGGAGTGCAGCGGATTCTTATTCTTTTTCTGACTTTGATTTGTTGCATTCTATCATGTAGGAATGAGGTAAACCATTTTAAAACTGGACCTGATTCTCTGGGTTATGCACACACAAACAGATGGGAGGTAACAGAGTGTAGAAAAGTGTATGTTGGATGCACTCACCAATGCACATTTTCAGACTGTGAGGTTGATAGTTGCACAGCTCATTCTCCAGATGTGAGACCTGTACCATGAGGACACTTCCTATTTATGTCGGCGTTCAAGACTACCCCATCACTATTTCCTTAAGTCACAATAAGACACTGTTAGAAATGGGGGTCTCTATTTGGCAAGTGCTTGCAACTTTGTCCAAGTAGGGACCCTTCTTCCTAGTCAGGATAAGGGAGTTACACTCCTAAAGTAACCCCTGCTAACCCCCTTGGTAGTTTGGCACCAGCAGTCAGGCGTATCTTAGAGGCAGTGTGTAAAGCATTTGCACATCTCCAATACAGTGTAAGCACTACAAAAGCACAGCACACCAGTTTAGAAAAATAGCCAATATTTTTATATATAAGACCAAAAACGATAAGAATCCACAATACAGTACTTAGAAATCTACAGTTATCTAAATAAGCTTTAAAAACAGTTCCTTGATGTTGAAAGCTCCATCCGGGGCTATCACGGCATTGTGAGCAAACAAATCCAAACAGTTCAGGCTGGTCGTGGCGTCGCGGACCCGCTACGGTGTTGGGAAGACCCGCAAACAGTACCTGTTAGAGATGCAGGGTGTTGAGGTCCTTGAAGTCACTTGCGTTGCAGGTTGAGCTCCTTTCTGTTGGGTTCAGGAGCGCTGGCGTCGGCAGGCATTGGGTGCTCTGGTGTGAAATGCAGCGGTGCGGCATGCAGTGCCCTCAGGCCGGGGTGCGAGCAGTGGCTCGGTGGTGGCGTCAGATGGCATCGTCGGTAAGATCAGGGTCTGGGTGCGAGGTGAAGGCGGTGCTCGTCACAGTGCAAGCAGCGGCTGGGAGGGGAAGGCGATGCTTATCACGGTGCTGGCAGGTCATCTTGCAAGGAGCGTCGTCGTCGTTGCTGAAGTGCTGTCGTCAGCTGACGAATGGGAGTCGATGGTGCCGGCATCGGTAAGCCAAGGCTGCGGAGCGGGATTAGGTGGTGAGTCGAAAAACTTTACGAGCGGTGCCTGCAAACCATGGTGCAAGCAGCGGTGTTGATTTCGGCATGAAGAAGCGGCATCGGGGAGGCCAGGGCGTTGTCGTGAAGCAAGGCAGTACTTAGTGCGGTGCCCACAGGTCGCGGTGCGAGCAACGGCTCAGTGGTGGAGCCAGCAGGCATTGTCGGTGAGACCAGGGTCGCATTGCGGCAGTGCTTTCTGCGGTGCCCAGGCTTCAGCGTGAAGCGAGGCCTTGCGGAATGTGGTGCCCACAGGTTGCGGTGCGAGCAGCGTCTTGGTGGCAGCGCCAGCAGGCGTCATCAGTGAGACCAGGATCACGGTGTGGAGTTGCTGCAGTGCCTTCTGCAGTGCCTTCAGGACATGGAGTCGGCAGCGGCGTCGTAGACGTCATCAAGTTGCTTTTCTTCTGTCACAACACAAAACACACAGTCCCCAGTGCTGAGGGCAGAAGAGCTTAAAGTATTTGCTGTTTCTGAGACTTCTTGAACAGGGGGCAAGCTTTAACTCAAACCCTTGGAGAAACGCACAAAAGTAGATTGCAGAAAGTTCAGTCCAGTCCTTTCACTGCCCAAGACAGAAGCAGCCACTGTAGACCAAGACAGCAAAGCACACAGCAAAGTGGTAGTCCCTCCTCACAGCTTCTCTAGCTCTTCTTGGCAGTCTTCTTGATCCAAATGAGTTCTAAAGTTCAGGGGTCTGGGCCCCCGTATTTGTATCCAAAAATTGTTTGATCCTCTAGGCAGAGGGTGTCTGTGCCCAGCCAGAACCAGTACTGCCTTCTCTGGTGTGATTTCCCGGCAAGTGGTGGAGATGGTATTGTCAGAGGCAGTCAAGGCCATTTGAGGTGCAAGGAAATCTCCTGCCTCTTCCCCCATCGCAGCCCATGTCTATTCAGCCCTTTCCTGACCTAGCTAGACTACCGGGAGCCACACTTACTTCCTAGCCATCTGTCGCCCAAAACCCAGACAGGCAATCCACATTCCAACAGAGGCACACGGATGACTGAGCAAGAAAATACCTACTTCCTAAAAGTGGTATTTTCAAATACAGAATGTAAAAATCACCTTTACTAAAAGATACATCGTTAGATTCTGAGTTCAGGCATACTAAATTTTATTTTCCCGCCTAGTTTCCCAGGGCCAGTTATGTTTATAAAATGTTATAAGCAAACTTCCCATTCTGTCCTATGAGGAATAGGTAGCCTTGCAATAGTGAAAAAACGAAATGGGCTGTAATTCACTATCAGGACATGCCACAAACACCAGGGCATGTTCCACCTTTCACACACACTGCACCCTTCCCACAGGGGTACTTTGGGCCTACCTTAGAGGTGACTGACATGTAAGAAAAGGGAAGGACATGTAAGAAAAGGGAAGGTTAGGGACTGGCCAGTGTGTGCACGAGCCAAGTCGACATGACAGTTACAAACTGCGAGCAGACTCTGCAATGGCAGGTCTGAGGTATCTTTTCCGGGCTACTTTAGTGGGTGGCACAATCCGTGCTGAAGCCCCATGCGTAGCATTTGATTCTCAGGCCATGGCACACTCAGTGCACTTTACTAGGGGCTGACAAGAAAACCAAACAGCCAATCATGGAAACACCAATCTATAACATACTTTATCACAGGAGCACTTGCACTTTACCACTGATCAGCAGTGCGAAAAGTGCGCAGAAATACTACGCCAGTCAAAACCGGGAGGACAGAAAGCAAAAACTCTGGGGAAACACGCCAAAAGATGTCAAGTCTAACAGACACTGTTAAAATAATGCATCTTAACCACTTCTTATGATGGGTTCCATAACAATTTTAACATACTCTGTTTATTTGTACACGTGATTTCAAGTCTAGGATGATAAAGGGTACAGACTATCATGTGGAATCTGCTGCCCTCCGACCGGCATCCCCACCCTCCATGCCCTAAAAGCCACATAAGAAAAACTGCTATTCCTCAACTTTGTAACAGGAAATGTCTTATGTATCTATCAAAGTGCGCCCGCCACCGCGACGGAGTGAGGAGCCAATGTAGACTCACCACCGTGCGGAATGAAGTCCGCCCTGCTCCACAAATTAGGATGGCCCAACAAGCATGTGCACTGCAGCGGAGACGGCGCACAATCAGAGACGGCGGAAGCTCAACAGCGGAGTGCGAAACCAGAGTCCCGGTCCCCTCCACCCGGTCACGACCACCGTGGACCCAGCTTTACAAGTGTTCCCGGTACTGTACCTGCTACATCACTATGAACACACGGCCCGCCGCAGATACGCAACTACACAAACACAACACACAGGCTGACACAGGGTCTAAATCCACAACAGACACCCTGCTGGGGCAGTAACACATCCACAAGGGCACCCACACATGACCCACCTGCCACCAAGTCACCCCTATGCATCCTGGAGACACATCCACTGCGAACATGTAGCAATGTCCCGGTCACGTGGCCTCCGCGGTCAATTCAAAGGAATACACGCGCACAATGCAGAAGGCAGGGCCAGTCCAAGGCATAGGTAGGGCACTAAGACCTCAGGGACACACCTCCTCCCAACACACATTAGCACACCACATGAAGGCACAAGCCATGTGCCCATCCTGTGCAAAACAACAATCCAGCTGAATCCACACCCTGCACCACACAACAAACAACCAGGGAGAAAGACAATGCAGGAGTGGCTGCACAGGATACACAACACACAGCACAGTACCAGGGGAACACACACACCACAACACCACCACACACATGGAAACAAACATGAGTACAAGCACCAAATGAAAACCTACAAGGAACAAGCATACACATGGGCACACAGCCTGCACAGTCACATATACATACCACACACTGACACACAGAGACCCAAAATGCCAACAGCAATTGAGCACAACAAATCAGCAAGCCGAAGTGGGATGTATACAAATGGAAGGCCATGGAGACACACAACAAGCATGTGTACATCACAAGCAAGACAAGGAACACAGAACCCCCCCTCAGACCATCAAACCACACATGGCTAAAACAGTCAGTGAAGTCAAACCACAGGCACCACAGCGCAACAACACAGGGAGACAACAAGGCATACCAGGTAAAGGCACAAGGAACAAAGGAAGGCCTGGAAGTCAAACTGGGAACAGCCACACATGCATACAACCACCTCACAGGAGTCCACCAGCAGCACAACACACAGGGCCCATAAACATACTCCATCACTGACAAACACCAGGAGGAATGTACACACATACCTCCCTCACAGCAGCAGAACACAACACCAGTGCCACACACACTGAAGGCTGCCAATACTTGCCAGTGCATACACACAAAAACAAAAACACACCCTGTGTGTAGCCACAAACATCACATACAGGGATGCCACAGCAAATGTCTGCATGCAAACATCACACAAACACATAACCCAAATGAAACACACACAGAACCACAACAAAAACAGACACACTCTCTCAGCCAAACTGTGGCAAGGCAATGGGAGCACAGACACAACAGGAGTGCACAACCCCATCCCTCAGGAACAGAAGACACACAACATACCACAAATCACACAAGAAGTGCACCTTCATGGAACAACACAGGCACATCAAATCAACTACAGATGAACACACCAAACAAACTGAACAAATACTGCATGACATCAGGGGATGCACATCAGGCAATGTCAAGGGCACATACACACAGCACTGTATGCACATGAAGCAGTGTGTGCACACCAAGCATACCAGTCACACACAGAGATGAGTGACACAGCACCAACCCATACAACACAAATCAGCACAGCACAAACACAACAGAACACCCAGGAAGTGAAGCAACAACACAGCCATTACACATACATCCAACACAACCACAACAGATGCACAGATCTGGAACACAATGGTGGAATCTAATTGAACATAGCACTGGCCAGCACACACAGCTGAACAGCAGATGAGCAACCATGACTACCAAACAGTACAAGGACACCACAAAGGAACAATCAGGGAAAGAACCAGAGTGGTACATATCCCCAGCCCAAAGAAATGCTTCACACAGCACAATGTCACAAATTAAGTGACAAGGAGGCACACACACATACAAACCAAGGGGGCAGCCGACATCCATGTGAAGTGTCCTGCAAGTCATTAGTGGACATGGCAGGAATGCACAAAAAAAATCAGAGGGAGTCCAGGCCCACAAAGAGTAGGCACAAGAAGCACACATAGGGGATGGCATCACACCACACACACCAAGCCATACAGGAGGATAAAAGGCACCATTGCCTGCAATGCATGAGAAACATGACCACAATATCAGTGTGGAGCAGCAGGTCTGAAGAAATCAAAAATCCTTCCAGGGGTCTAACTGATACTTAGTCCTTTTAAACCAACAAAGAAGAAATTGGCACAGAAGCTGAAATATAAAAGATAATATTTAATAACCTCAAATGAGGTGAGACTACGCCACACAGAAGCTTTAGCAACTGAATGAGGCAGTCTAAGGAATACAGAAAACTGGGGCTTTATAGATGCTTAGAGTTACAGAGTAAGCATAAAACCAAGGGGCAGTCCTCGCTCATGTAAGCATGCAAAATGACTAAGATGCGGCATACAAGATCTACTTGCTCAACAAAGTGGGAGGAGAGTTACTTCTCTATACAGGAGCAAAAATAGGCTGACAGTTATACTAGAGAAGCAGGTGCATTCTACTAGCTAGGCCCTTCTGGGCATGTGCAAAGTGGAAGATACTGAATATAGTTTGTCTCTAGGCAGACTGCAAGAGCAGTTAACAGAAAGGTAGGACAGAGCACATGGCAAACAGAATGGCTTCCAGAAATACAAAATGGCTTTCACAAAGCGAATAAGATAACTTCTAAATACAAAATGGCTTCAGCTAAATGCTAACCCATTGCTGTCAATTTACGACAGACTAGCATTTTAGCATTAGCTGAAGACAGTCCTATGATCCAGTAGGAACATAGAAAATATTTACACATTAATTTTTTTCATAAAGTTATCAATATCCTTATTCATTGCTAAGTGGGCATTTTCATGAGCTATAAGCAGGAATACAAAGAGAACAAAGCATCGGGTCATAATTAACATTCAGATAGCAGGAGAAAGTAATGACCACTATTACAAATAGAATTATAATTTTTCTAGTACTAAGCAAAAGCAAATCCTAAAATCATCTAGTAAAAACCTTCAGGGCTCCTATCCATTTCAGTGACTATTATATACTCAGGTGAGACAGTGCCGATCCTCATCAATGCTCTCAGGTGAAATGGGAATACCCTTTATCAGAGTACAAACAGAACACTACTTTAAAACGATTCCAGCAGAACAGTAAGAACAGTCACACAAATACGCTTCAGGTGGGCCATGTTGGATGCTAGGGGCGGAGCCACTAGAAGCTATTCCTCTTCCATGGCAGTTCAATCAAATGACAACATATCCAACACCCACTTTATACAGTGGCACTTGAAACACTTGTGCAACTATGCCAAAGTCCGTTCTAAGCCTCTTTGGTAGGCTTCTATCGTCCATCACATCTGCTTCCGTGGTCTTCTTCCACATTGGCTGTCTTAATCCAGGCCTTCCATGAAAATAATTCTTCTGAGTATCTGTTGGAGTGCCCTCCTGGCAAACACTCACAGCTCACTCAGAAAGTCTCAATGTCTCAATGCAGTGCACCAGTGTCTCTCCTCTGCGTGCTGCAGGCACTACAGATATTGTGCTCTTTGTTAGTCATGGGCACAGATCATCTCATGCAGACCCAGATACTACTTAAACAGAAAAAGCAATAAAATGTCATCTTCAGCTACATTCTCAGGCTCCAACACTCATTATTCAGTGTCAGAGGACGCTCGGGCTGCTCTTTCATTTTATTTTTTCCTTTCAACATGGGTGCCACAATGTAGTGCCTTTTCCCAATCTTGGATCCTCCGGTGCACTGCCCTTCCGTTCGAGCAAAGAAAAGGGGGGTGGCCAAAACTCAGGCCAAGGGGCTCAAGGGGCCGCACGCTGTAGGAGGTTACCAACACATGACAGGTAGAAAACTGCAGCCTCAAACCAGCCCTGCCATCAACAACAGGGATCCCTCTCTTTCGCTCTTTTGCACTGAAACTCTGGTTCTCTGGCAAACAGGGAACCAGCTCCTCCTTCTTGTCTGATGTCCAACGCCGTCTGATGGAGCAAGCACCATGCTTTGGAGATGCCATTGATGGCGCGCTGGTGATCGCTGTCCAGCCGCGCTACTTTCTGGGTGCTGAGATTGTAGGTCCAAGACGTCTGCCCTTCATCTGTAGCTGTCACTGATGAGAGTTAGGACTCAGCTTAAATCATTGTTCTGCAGGTTATTATGACTCTTCCTTTTACACTGGAAGATCCCGCAGAACCTTGTGATGTAGTAAATGGAACACAGTTGTTAGTTTCCTTCAATTTAGTACAAAAACATTTCATTGTATTTAACAATGGGACAGCAAGCAGGTGGCCTGCAATCTGCGAGGGAGTGGCCATACGCCAAGGGATTACTCTGGTCTAGAATGCACTGTCACTCTCAAAGGCAAAGGCAGTACTTCTAGTCTCTTCAATTTGGTACTCTTCTTTATCCTCACTAACTTCAACGTGGGAGCATTTTCCTCTGCCATTTAAGGGAAGATAGCTACATGGGAAGTCTATCTGCTGAAAACTCTTAAAAAAAAGGAAATGTTCTACACTTTTGCTACTAAATTGTAAATTACTTGTACAGGACTGCAGACACTTCTAAAATGATTCTTCTTAAATAAAAGCACCTAGATTGGATGCTTACGACCATGCTCTCATGTTATATGAGTGATATTCCACATACAAATGTCCTCATTATGCGGTACAACACAACTTAAATTACATTTTATTGCTAGGAGGTCACAGTATGAGTATTAAGCTTTATAAATATTAAAAAACGAATTTAAAAGCACTTATTTTTTCAAAGAATTTTTTTCATAATTAATATTTTTTTCTTTTAATAAAACCAATCATTTTTAATAATTCCACATATAAAAGCAAGCTGCATCTCTTGCCTATCATATTTAGACATATTCATTCACAAGCCTAAGCACAGAAGCCTAACTTGAAACATGAAAAGTTTTGCACCACGTTTTTTTTAGAATGACAATTATTTAACATCAGAACCTAGAATGTGATTATAAAAAGCTTTAAGAAAAAAAAATCCTCAATTGAAAATATTTTACTGGTATCTAAAATATTGAACCTAATTTTTGTAACTTTACTAAAACAGCATTCTGAAATGCAGAGTTTCACCCGTGTTTAACTGAAGAAGTCCTGGCTGAGTGAACATTCTTGTCTATTCATGGCCTACAAAAACGACAGCTGTTTGCTTAGCAGCAGTAAAAGCTTTTCTCAGTGTTGAAACGTGAGCATGGTGGCAGTCTATTCAAAACTGAGACATTTCTAGTTTTGAAATGTGTGTGCAGTACAGCAAAATCCAATTTATTCAGATGATGTTTTTGCCTGTTAATATCTAATACAATGTATCTAAGGAAAATGCTTTATAATTGTTTATTTATTACAAAACACACAATTTCGTTTTTGAGGCCTTTTTCATTCCTATTGAATGTGAATTCTAATTTTATCTTTTAAGCATTTAGCAGTTTGTTCATGTGCGTAATTGCTTACTCTATAAATTAAATAGTAACATATAGCTATTTTAGCATATCATATGGTTCATTTCTGGATGTTTATTAAATTTTTATTTAATATTAAGTAACTGACATTTTTCATAACAAACTGAAGACAACAAGAAAAACCACAAAAACACGCATTGAGCTCATTTCAGACATATACAGAAGGGGTCAAACACTCAGGACACATTCAATTCAATTCAATTAAATCTTTATTTCGATACAACCGTATCATAAAAGGTACATTTAAAAGAAAAACATGTTCATCCGAGGCATTTTCGTAGTGATACAATTCTTACTGATATACTTTTACAATACTAATTAAGAAAGGATTGTGATAATCAAGATTTTTCAATAAATTCAATAAATAGTTAAAAGGCACATATCAAAATTAAAAACGATCAATTTACAATTAAATTTACAATTTACAATTATTTCGGCAGTTAGCACCCCTCGACCATAATTTAAATCCAGCATCCCACAGTATTCCATAGTTCTTCCTTGGGTCTATATTTGGGTTCTAGAACTTCTCGCCTGCCTTTATCAAAATAAAGTTCACTGCTAACAAAAATCTACTTACAGCAAAGACAAATACTTGGCTGGTGTCTGTCTTTAGTAGCCTTTCCGCTTCTCGATACGATCTCACACCTATGTTTCTACACAATGGTTTTATCCATCTTTTCCTTGCCATCCCATAGGCTGGGCAAAAGAAGAGAACATAAGTAACTCAGGACACATAATACAGCGCGCCTAACAGCCATTATTTCATAAATAGCACAATTGCTATGTACTTACAGAAGTTGTAATGTAAAACCACGAATCACATAGACATTTAAACACACATTTAACCCACAGATCAACACTTAGGACAGAAACAAAGGACACCCCACAGACTGTACTTAAACCAAACTATTTGTAAATACTAGTTGTAAGTCATATTTGCAAGAAACGCTTCTCAATAGAATTCCAAAAGACTGCAAAAACAGCCCAACAGAAGGTTTCATTTCCAAGAAGCCAAAATACACTCAATTCACTAGCTTTGTCTGTCAGAACACCAAAAAAATCGCTTTGCATATCTCCATTCATAAAATTGCGCAGAAAAAGGATCATTGCATGTATTTTTGTCATATTTGAATTCCATGGGGATACAGAATCACCAAGGAAGAAATATGTTTTTATACCTAAACCAATTTAGATATTCCCTCAAGAGAGCCGGCTAATTTAATTCACATCTCACTATGGTACCTTTCAAAAAGTAACAAATTCTTCGATGTGTGCTTGAAATAGGCATGCCAAAAAAAGTGCAAAATATGCAGTATTATAATCAAAGTAGTTCTTAAAGTACTCTTTGTACGTAGAGCCATTCAAATATTCTTAGGAGTAGAGAAAAATCTCCTCATTACCTGCCTATATGTATTGCAACACATACATAATTTTCATATTCATGGGACTAACTCAATATTTGGCCAATACATATCAAAAATGCCACAGTAAGTGTTACTAAACTACCTTACAAATCCAAGGCATCAAAACCAACAGTAAGAGCCGCAGAACGACTCTTACCAAACAAATGGTTGTCCAAGTTCTAGCTGCCAAGTTCTGAATGACTTAACAGTCTTTTTTTTTATTTAATACTAACGCCGAAAAGGTTCTCAGTCAGGGGTGACATCATGTGGAGGATCAAAATCAGGAAGATCAGAAATATACTGGGCTGCAGAGACAGAGAATCCCCAGAAAATCCGTGCACTGAGTACCTCCTTAGTAGAATCCTGTTCTGTCCTCCTCAGTAGATTTCTGTCTCCTGACAAGATCACTCCCTCAGATAGCCACTTCTGATGAGGTCCACGTTGGAGCGCCAACTGAAGAAATCAAAAATCCTTTCAGGGGTCTCCCTGATACTTAGTCCTTTTAAACCAACAAAGAAGAAATTTGCTCAGAAGCTAAAATATAAAAGATCATATTTATTAACCTCAAATGAGGTGAGACTACGTCACACAGAAGCCTTAGCAACTGCAGTCTAAGGAGTACAGAAAACTGGGGCTTTATATATGCTTAGAGTTACAGAGTAAGCATAAAACCAAAGGGCAGTCAATGCTCATGTAAGCATGCAAAATGACTAAGATGGGGATACAAGACATACTTGCTCAAGAAAGTGGGAGGAGAGTTACTTCTCCATACAGCAGCAAAAATAGCCTGACAGCTATACTAGAGAAGCAGGTGCATTCTTCTAGCTAGGCCCTTCTGGGCATGTGCGAAGTGGAAGATGCTGAATATAGTTTATCTCTAGGCAGACTACAAGAGCAGTTAACAGAAAGGTAGGACAGAGCACATGGCAAACAAAATGGCTGCCAGAAATACAAAATGGCTTTCACAAAGCGGATAAGATAACTTCTAAATGCAAGATGGCTTCAGCTAAATGCTAACCCATTGCTGTCAATTTACGACAGGTCTGCACAGTCTACACAAAAAGAATCAAGACACATGGATATTCAAACAAACACAACACTGATGTGCCAGTCACACACTCTGCACACTCACAATTGACTAAAACAACAAGTAGGAGTCAGACAGAACCACATGGACACACCAACACACTGCACACCTCTTGACAACCCAAGAGCACACATCTCATGTAGGCCATTGGACCAGGATGACGGGCCATCACAAGATGACCATATACATACACAGCTGGGCACACAGAAAGGAATAGCACACGTACATGATGACATTGCCCAGCCTGCATGCAAACCTGTGCACAGAGTCGCACTCTGTGCTGGCAGTGTCCCCCAACCTGACATGTGAACGATGTAGCCAACAAGTTAATAGCAGGAAGTTGAGAACTGCAACACAGGTTAAATTGACACCACAGATGCCCCAAATTTCAGTTTCAGAAAGAACTGAAGTCCCTGTTACTCCTGTGAATAAAGAGTAGAAAAGCAAATACCTTGGCAATGTTCAAGTGCCACATAGAGCATAGGGCAGAGCCAAACACATGCACACACCAAAATAACTTTATTCAGTAAGGACACTGACAAAACAGACACCAGGAGTAACTGTCTTTATTCACATGTTGCATGGATAGGCACCAACAGTAGAGACGAGCAAGGTACAAAATGCACAGCATATCCATGAGAGGCTGCACAGGGAATAGTCCAACACAGCAGAGCAACAGGGCCAGTGTCCAGTGCAAAGTTCACAGCAAGTACATGAGAGGCTGCACAGGGAATAGTCCAACACAGCGGAGCAACAGGGCCAGTGTCCAGTGCAAAGTTCACAGCAAGTACATGAGAGGCTGCACAGGGAATCGTCCAACACAGCAGAGCAACAGGGCCAGTGGGCATGGCAAAGTGCAGAATGAGTACATGAAAGGCTGCGCAGGCGAGGGCAGGACAGCAAGGCCAGTGGGCATGGCAAAGTGCAGAGTGAGTACATGAGAATCTGCACAGGACAGCAAGACCAGTGGGCATGGCAAAGTGCAGAGTGAGTACATGAGAATCTGCACAGGTGAGGACAGGACAGCAAGGCCAGTGGGCATGGCAACGTGCAGAGTGAGTACATGAGAATCTGCATAGGCATGGGTAGGACAGCAAGACTAGTGGGCATGGCAAAGTGCAGAGCGAGTACATGAGAATCTGCACAGGCGAGGGCCGGACTGCAAGGCCAGTGGGCATGGCAAAGTGCAAAGCATATACATGAGAATCTGCACAGGGAGTGTGTGCGACTGTACCCTTCCATTGGCAGCAACACAGTCAGGGGGGTAACAATGGGCAGAACAGGCCCACCTGTGAGAGAAACAGGTGTGTGAGGGGAACTAGCACTCACACTTGGCTGTCAGGCGGACTGGGAGCAGGCTATGTGTTGGGGACATCAGGAGCACCAGTTTGGGGAGAGAGCGGCCCAGGTGAGGTAGGGCAATCAGTGGCTTGGCAAGCCGGAGGGCTGCCTGGACCAGGTGGTGTAGAGGCACATGGAGGTGGAGTCATGCAGACCTGAGACACTGTGTAGCTCTGCTTCTTTGGTTTTTGTGACTTGCCTTTCCCTGATGTGTCTGCCGGTGGGCCCGTTTGGTTGTTTCTGCTGGGAGCTTCTTGTGCTGTATCATGACTGTGACGCATGTGAACCATGGTCACTATCATCTGTTGTGGCCACTGACTGGGGGGTGGACAAAGGCCCTGGAGCAGGAATGGGATTATGTGCCTGTTGAAGTGTAGACGCCACTGTGGACGACAAAGCCAAGACAGTACGGTGCAGCCCATCCACCTCGGGGTGTATGCCCTCCATGTAGGCAACCACCTGGGCTACATTTTTGTCATGGTCCCTGAAGGCATTGAGGAGGGTTGTCTGGCCTACACAAAGATGGCACAGAAGCTCAACAGACTCAGCACTGAGGGCAGCAGGGGGGACAGGTGTGAATGTAACTTGTCCCCTCTTACTGACACGGACACAGGCAGCACCAGAGGAAGTGGATGGGAGGGTGGGCACTGGCCACTGTGTGGTAGTAGATGATGTAGATTCTCCATTCCCTGTGTCCACCAACATGGATGCATTCCCGCTGGCATCAGATGATGTGGTACTTTGTGTCTCAGGCAGGGATTTCTCCTGCATACTCCGGTCCCCGTCTGAGGCGCTGGTGACCTCTGTGTCTCTGGGCTCCTGTGCAGATGTAGTGCTAGTCTCACCCCCACTGGTGTCCGGTTCCTGTCCCACCATGACAACTGGCGAATCTGCATGAGAGAGATGCAGGGTCAGGTTAGTGGCATCAACAGGACAAAGCAATGCAATGAATGCAGTACAAAACATGTCCAAATCTACATGTTGCACACCACACTCTGCAATCACATTGCAGCAACTCACTACATAGATCACAACAGTGCATGTAACCCTGATCATATGTCATGATTGAGCCATGTTAAGGCCACACAGCACAACACCCTGCCTGTGGCTGAAGTGTTCCAGACACACAACTTGCTATGCCCACACCTACGGACATGATGTGGGCACTCCACATGTTGCCACTGACAGACCTTGAGGGAACAGGAGGGGAAAACACAGACACCTATCATGACATGACAGTTCACAATGACTAATAGCCCATGCTAAATACCATGTTGTACTCTGGGGCTCAAAGACTAGTGCACATTTTTGTCAGATGTGTAGGCCTCAACATTCATGATGCATGCAATGTGTGCATAGATGTAGTCACACATCGGATTGGAAACACTGCTGTTCTCTACCAAAGCGATTCCCCAGACTACCCTAATGCTGAATAACCATGAAGAGCATAACACATACAGCAATGGGAATCTCCATCAGGGAGGATCACCTTTGTATGTGTATGGGTAAATGCATGACACTGGCACACATCTCAGCAGCCACTTATATGACAATGCACTGCACCACTCCACAAACCTCACATTGGCCACCGCTGGCACAGGCCCTGTACAAATGCATCCGCTCCCAGCCAAAATCACCCTCCCCAAATACTCACCCCTGCCTTGCTGCTGATGCTCCTTCAGACGTGCATCCAGCTCAGGATGAGTCACTGCCAAGATGCGACCCATCAGTGGGGTCATGCTGCGCCGTGCCAACCGCCCAGTGCGAGGAAGCAGCCCCAAGGTCATCTTTGCCACATTCTCTGCCAGCCGGCTGATGTCGTCCCACCTCTTGTGGCAGTGGGTGCGCCGTCGGTCAGATATACCCAGAGCTCGCACCTTTGCTGCAATGGCCCTCCACACAGCCTTACACGGGTGTACTTTGAGCTGCAGGCATGGGAGACATGAGGGGGAAATGATCAGTGACACAGTGTCATGTACCAACATCTATCAGTACAGTTGCAAGGCACAGACTCATCACCAAATCTAATCTCTGTTCATCCCACCCTGGGGTACATCTCACAGGGGCACTCTGCATGGGCTAAGCTGATGTGATTGCATGCATTTATGAGGGCGTACAGAGTCCCTGCACATTTCATACACATGCAGGATGACAGCACTGAACCCCCTATTTGGCAAGCACACATCTCCAGTCCTATCCATGTCGGGGCACAACATACATCACATATTGATCTGTGTCTGTGGGTAGACTCACTGTGTTCAAGACTTTGCAGCACTCAATGTGCATGCCCTGTGAATATATCAGTATGTCATGTGTGTGGCATTGGTGGACATGGACTCACAAACACAATATAGAACTACACAAGTGTGGTTGTGTGCAATTATACAGGGCTGAGATGGTGCATAGTTGGATTTCACTGTGAAAAAGCAAGAGTAAGGACACAGTAAGTGCAGTGAAGTGATCTCGTCTTGAAGGGCGGGCACTGTGCAGCATCTGGGCTCACACTGAGTTGTGCAACATGGGCACACATAGCCATTCAGCCAAACAATCACTGTCCTGGCACAAGCATGGCCAACATTACTGTGTCACTGTATGGCTGACAATGCAACACACGTCACTCAGACCTACAACTGCAGGCAGGAAAACCTGTAACATTGGGACACACACTTCTTTACCCTGGATACAGCATGTTCGGCAGTGCATGACACAACCCCACACCCTCAGGCATATACTGCAGCAGTCCAACTACACATGTGCCCACCCTGCCCTACACCTCGGTTATTGAATACTTACCACGACATTTAGGGCTCCATACAGCCTTGGGTACTGTGCGAGCACCTCATCCACCAGGACCTCCAGCTCCTCGCTTGTGAATGGACTGGCACAGATCTTCTCTGTCCTTGCCATCTCTGTGGACATAGAACACCTGTGATGGAATTGGGTTGTGAGAGGTCTCAGGCAGCAGTCCCTGGAGGCAGCAGCAGTTGAGGGTTCTCAGGCAGCAGTCCCTGGAGGCAGCAGCAGATGAGGGGTCTCAGGCAGCAGTCCCTGAACGCCGCAGCAGATGAGGGGTCTCAGGCAGCAGTCCCTGGAGGCAGCAGCAGATGAGGGGTCTCAGGCAGTAGTCCCTGGAGGCAGCAGCAGATAAGGGGGTCTCAGGCAGCAGGCTCTGTGAGCAGTGGAAATGTGAGGATAACTCACACACATATATAGCCCCCTGGGGTGTATTCAAAGGTGCCAAGCTGCAACAATTGGTCATCCAGGTGTGACTCTTTCAAAAGCGTCCAATGACCGCCTCCGTGGTGGTGGAGTACGCCTACCGCGATTTTTAAAATTGCATCATGCCACCGCAGTCATCATTCCCATTGGCTCCAGGGCATGCTCCATGGCGTTGATGCACCGCAGGGACCCTGGGTGCGCTACCTTGATGGTTCATCTTTCAAAAGCATCCAATGTCCGCATTCCGCGGTAGTGGAGTACGTCTAACGTGATTTTTAAAACTGCATCATGCCACCGCAATCATCGTTCCCATTGGCTCCAGGGCATGCTCCATGGTGGGGAGACACCACTGGGGCCAGGCGGTAGCTACCGTAAATTGTGTGGCGGAGCATACAAACCGCCATTTGTGCATGTCTCCATGCCAATAACTACCGCACCTGTGTCAGGGGGGTTGCTGGTGAGACACCGCCGGGGCCAGGCAGTAGCTAGCGCAAATTGGGTGGTGGAGCATGCCAACCACCATTTGTGCATGTCTCCATGCCAATAACTACTGCACCTGTGTCAGGGGGGGTGCTGGTGAGACCCCGCCGGTGCCAGGCGGTAGCTACTGCAAATTGGGTGGCGGAGCATGCCAACTGCTTTTTGTGCATGTCTCCATGCCAAAAACTAACACACCTGTGTCAGGGGGGCTGGTAAGACTCTGCCAGGGCCAGGAGGTATCTGCCACAATTAGGGGCACATACAATGGCCATGTCCATCAGGAACTCTTCAACAGTGCACAGTGGCCACATGGTGAAGAGCACATCATCGTGCACACAATGCCAATGTTCCATTGACTCCACAGGTGCCTAGATGTGCCATGGTTGTGTATGTGTGACGTACATTGTTCTGTAGTCTGTAATATCTCACACTCGTATTAGATCGTTGATGAGGCAGGACAGTGTTGTAGTGGACTCTTCAATGTGTACACATATCAATGTGTCGTGGGGCAGTGTTGACCTTGGCAAAGCTTGTCTCTCTGTATGATGTAGTTACTTGTGCTCTTCTGTCCCCTCATACATGCAATTGTCAGTTCACTGCCGATTGTAGTCATTGTGTTGTGGAGGTGTGGCAAGTTTGAATGATGCATTGAGGTGTGATAGGTATAGCAGATAAGTATGAGTAAGCGTTGTTGATTTGTCGCACATCGGCAGGATGCCACGCTCCCTGGTGAGAACATGTGAAATGTGGCCATAAAAATATGTGCATTCACATTGACCTATGTGGTGTTTGAGGCACTTGTGTATTTAAATAGAGAGGTGTGCACTCTGTGTGGCTCAAACGTCCACCAATGTAACCTGGTGTGTCACTCATTTATCAAGTCAGTGATTGTTTTTCTGTGTCATCCCGAATGGGATATGCTGTGGCCATCTCATGAAGGGTGTCATTGACATGTGTCTACTTTCATCTCAATCAGGAGGAGGCCTAATCTGATACATCACTTGACACTGCTGGAGGACATGGAGGATGTGGCGATCATTTGCAAATTTCGTATAGATAGAGCCACCCTCAAGACCCTTTGTGATCTGTTGGAGCCCCACCTGCAGCCTCGCCGGACATATCCAACACCTTTCATACCAACTTATAAAGTGATGGTAGCTCTAATTTCTTTGCCACTGGATCGTTTCAGGAGACTGTGGCCAGCGCTGGTGGGATGTCTGAACCCATGTTCAGCATGGTGCTGCAGGATGTTCTGTCTGCCATGATGATCTACGAGGACAGATATATACATTTCTCCAGGAGTGCTGAATTGGCATCTGTGAAGAGAGACTTCTATCCCCTTGGGCACATCCCCCATGTTATTGGTGCCATAGACAGCACACATGTTGGACTTGTGCCACCACAGGCAAGTGAGCACATTTTTTAATAGAAAACATCACCACTCCATCAATGTGCAGGTGGTGTGCCTGTCAGATATACCATCTTGCATGTGTGTGCCAGATTCCCCGGCTCTGCCCATGACTCCTACATCCTGAGGAACAGCATTGTGCCCCGGCTGATGGCTAATCTGCTTCCCGAGCATGCATGGATTGTGGGTGAGTATGGCTAGTTGTATGGCGTGCGGGGTGTGTGACCTGCTGCCCTCTGCCTGTGCAACATTGCAATGTGTATTTTTCATTCTTAGGTGACTCTGCATATCCCAGCCGTCCATAGCTGCTGAGCCCACTGCGGAATCCCAGAACCCCGGCTGATATCAGATACAATGAGGCCCATGGCAAGACACGTCGTGTGGTGGAGCATACTTTTGGTCTGCTCAAGTCACGTTTCCACTGCCTTTACAAAACCGGAGGTGCACTGGCATACTCGCCTGAGAAGGTTCATTTTCCACAACCTGGCCATTCAAAAGCTGATTCCCCTGTTCCTGGATGATGATGAGGACCCAAGGCCCCCGCGTGCACAACAACCTGAGTCCAGTGGTGAGGACAGTGGAGAGGAGGAAGGTGGTGACATGCGTCAACAGCTCATCACCCGCTACTTCATTTGAAGGTGGTTGACGAAGTCCAACATATACATTGTCTGGTGAGATTTCTATTGTCGTGAAGGGCTATGTGCAAATGGTTTAAACAGCAAGATGTGAAGTCACCTGTGTGTGGATATGTGACATGTCATATGCGAACGTATAGGGGACATGTATGGTGACACTTTTTGCACATTGTGTTCTCTGCATGTTGGTTTATGTGGATGGTTGGTGTAGTGTAATGTCTGTGATGTCACACTCACACCAGTGAATGTTGTTCTGTTGTTTCCCTACGTGCCTTAAACTTATCCTTGCCTACATACAGTACATACTTTTGATACATTCTGGGCATTTTGAAGACTGTACATCTTGCACTAAAGACAAATCTGACAGACAAACAATGTGTAAGGTATTTTATCTACAAAGTTGACGTGAGGGGGTGGGCAGATTTGCATGAGATGGTAATTGGGCAGTGAGTTGACAGTCATGGTAAATGAGATGTAAGAGTAGATACCACTTTGATGTGGTGACCCAGTCCAACAGGTGATATTCACAAGGCAGTTTTGGAAAGTCAGTCCAAACAGTTAATGCAGTGGGGAAGAGGGTTGCCATCAGGGCTGGCTCCGTGACTGGCGTTTGCTTGGTGCTTTGCCTCCAGTGACTCCCAGGCTCTTCTTCGGACGGCCCCTTGGTCGCTTGGCTGGGGGGTCCTACTGTGGAAACAGAGGCGACTGAGGACTCACCACTCTCTATGGCCGCAGGGGAGTATGGTAAACAGTCATCCTGCGGACCACCAGAGGAGGGTGGAGGCGTTGGTTGGGACGCAGGCCTGTCCGTCAGTAATGCCACTTGCTGGCCCATGAGGTCCACCATTTGTCCAATGCGGGTGTCGATGGACCTCATCAGCAGGATGAGCTCACGTAAAAGATCATCCACCCGGCCAGTTTGTCCCTGGGTCTTTTCGTATGCCCCTAAGACTCTGGTGATGTGTTCCAAGGATGGGGTCCCAGCCTCCTGGTGTCTGAGGGTGACCCTGGCCCTCCCACCTGCCCTGCTGCCACTGATCTGTTGCCTCACCACTGTAGGACCATGTACACTCTCCCTGTCATCCTCAGTTGTTGGTGTGGGGTAGACATCCTCTGGGAGAGGGAGGGTGTTGCAGGTGGTACTGGTGGTGGTGGTAGTCGCGGTGGGCGGCAGCGGTGGCGGTGGATGCACAGGCCGTAACAGCAGGGGTCTGCTATGCAGTTGGTGTTGCAGCAGACGTGTAGGTGGGGAGTATGGCGACCTTGGACCTGTTGCTCCTTGGCACACCAGATGGGCCGGCCTAGAGCTCATCGTCCGGATAATCCTGGGAGTCTACATCCGAGAGTTCATGTACCGGGGGGGGGGACTGGCTCTGCTGGTCATTGGTGTTGTTCTCAGCAGTAAGTTCTCGGTCACCTGTGGATTAGATGGGGAATGGTCATTGTTGTGCACTTTGCAAGCATTCTGTTAGCTGTGTGTCATCCACTGTCTGTGCACTACACAATTGACAGATCTTCACTTTGTTTTCTATGTGCACTACTGTGCCTCATAACATGGTGCAGAAGTACATACATTACTTGTACATGGTGTGAGGTATCAATGCATACCATGCAAATCGTACTGGAGTCACAGGGACCTGTTGCCATGTAGGGACCAGCACAACATCTTTTCATTGTTGTTACCTTGTTGATTTGTCTGATCTGGCAGACATCACATCTGGGCATGGACTGGCCAATATATTGTACTGAATGAATTGTTCCTGTCATGTACAGATTTAGATTTATGACCCCACATATGCTTCCTAAATATTGTTATGGTTCTTGCTAATTGGGCCACATGGCAATGCACTCATCAGTGTGTGCTGTGCATGGTTGTGCCCAGTCTTCCTTGTGCATGCACATTGGTATGTCACTCTTTGTTATCTGTGACAGTTCCCTTTGCTTACCTGTGTGTACACTGTGCATATCATACAGGGTTGGTGTACATATTTGAGCAATGAGAGGGCTAGTGTTACCATATGGCATGCTTACATTAGTGAGAAATGTGTGGGTGCACGTACGGGCTACCTACCTGTTAGGTGAAGGTGAAAACTGCAATGGCTTCCAACTGCTTGTGGGTGGGGGAGTGCTCTTTCTTGCTGGGGTGTGGGCCAGGGAGCATGGTGGGAGTAGTGGTACAGGCCTCCCTTCCCCATAAAGGCCTCCCAGGCAAGACAGCTACCTACCTGTTAGGAGAAGGTAAACATTTCAATGGCTGCCACATGCTTGTGGGTGGGAGGGATTGCTCCATCATGCCGGGGTGTGGGACAGGGGGCATGGTGAGAGTAGTGGTACAGGCCTCCCTCCCCCAACAGGCCTCCCAGGCAAGATGGCTACCTACCTGTTAGGTGAAGGTAAACACTTCAATGGCTGCCACATGCTTATGTGTGGGAAGGAGTGCTCCATCTTGGTCAGCTAGGAAACAAAGGTACATGGTGGGAATAGTATTGCAGGCCTCCCACACCTACACAGAACAACCTGGGAAGATGGCTAAGTACCTGTTAGATGAGGGCGAAGAATGCAATTGCTGCCACATGCTTGTGGGTGAGTGGGGAGTGCTCTATCCTGCTCAGGGGTGGGGCAAGGGGGACTGTTGGGAGTTGTAGTGCAAGCCTCCCACACACACACACACACACACACACACACCTCGCTGGGAAGATGGCTACCTACCTGTTAGGTGAAGGTGAACACAGCAATGGCTTCCAAGCGCTTGTGGGTGGGGGAGTGCTCTTCCCGCTGGGGTGTCGGCCAGGAAGCATGGTAATCGTAGTGGTACAGACCTTCCTCCCCCAAACAGGCCTCCCAGGCAAGATAGCTACCTGCCTGTTAGGTGAAGGTGAACACTGCAATGGCTGCCACATGCTTGTGGGTAGGAGGAAGTGCTCTATCATGCTGGTGTGTGGGACAGAAGGCATGGTGGGAGTAGTTGTACAGGCCTCCCTCCCCCAAACTGGCCTCCCAGGCAAGATGGCTACCTACCTGTTAGGTGAAGGTGAACACTGCAATGGCTTCCAACTGCTTTTGGGTCGGAGGGAGTGCTCTTTCCTGCTGGGGTGTGGGACAGGGGGCAAAGTGGGAGTATTGGTACAGGCCTCCCTCCGCCAAAAAGGCCTCCCAGGCAAGGTGGCTACCTGCCTGTTAGGTGAAGGTAAACACTGCAATGGCTGCCACATGCTTGTGGGGTTGAGGGAGTGCTCCATTATGCTTGGGTGTGGTACAGTGGGCATGGTGGGAGTAGTGATACAGGCGTCCCTCCCCCAAGCAGGCCTCCCAAGCAAGATGGCTACCTACCTGTTAGGTGAAGGTGAACACTGCAATGGCTTCCAACTGCTTGTGGGTGGGAGGGAGTGCCCAATCATGCTGGGGTGTGGGACAAGGGGCATCGTGGGAGTAGTGGTACAGGCCTCCCTCCCCCAAACAGGCCTCCCAGGCAAGATTGCTACCTACCTGTTAGGTGAGGGTGGACACTGGAATGGCTTCCAACTACTCATGGGGGGATGGGGAGTGCTCCATCCTGGCCAGGGGTGGGACAAGGGGGACTGTTGGGAGTTGTAGTGCTGGCCTCTCACACACACATACCTCCCTGGGAAGATGGCTACCTACCTGTTTGGTGAGGGTGAACACTGCAATGGCTTCCAACTAATTGTGGGTGGGAGGGAGTGCTCTTTCCTGCTGGAGTGTGGGTCAGGGAGCATGGTGGGAGTAGTGGTACAGGCCTCCCTCCCCAAAACAGGCCTCCCAGGCAAAATGGCTACCAACCTGTTAGGTGAAGGTGAACACTGCAATGGCTGCCACATGCTTGTGAGTGGGAGGGAGTGCTCCATCATGCTGGGGTGTGGGACAGGGGGCATGGTGGGAGTAGTGGTAAAGGATGCCTATGCTCATGCTCCCATGGTAATATTGCTGGCTACGTTTAGGGCAAATGGGAGTGAGTGAAGGTTGGATCTGTGAGACAGGTATTTATGGGTGTGTGGTGCAGATGTATGGGATTTGTCTTGGGTGGTGTTGGTTTTTATTTGTGCAAGACAGTGCATATCAGTGTGTTGGTTAACATTTGTTTGTACTTACCAGCCTCCACTCCCCCGGATACTCCTGTGAGACTTTCTTGAAGCAGTATGGCAAGTACCTTCTCCTCCCATGGTGTGAATGTTTTCTGTGGGATGGGATGTCCCCTGCCAGTCCGGTTAGCCAGCTCCCAGTTCTTGCTCCTCCTCTCTTTGACAACCCTCTTGAGATCATGCCACCGCTTCATGGTCTCCTTCGTGGATCGCGGGGTGGTCCCTACTGCATTGACCCTTTGTACTATCCTCTCCCACATTTGTGTCCTTGTGGCTAATGGTGTCTGTTGGACCAGGCTACCAAACAGTTGTGGTTCCACTCTGACTATCTCATTGCCCATGACTGTCAACTCACTCTCTGTGAATTTTGGCATTTTATGTGTAGACATGGTGTGTGGTGGGCAAAGTGTTTGTGGGGGCAGGGGTGTGGATGGATTTGTGTGGTGTGTGTGGTGTAGGTGTGTGAGGTGTTTTATATGTTGGGGGCTTGGTGGTGGTGGTGTGATGGTTTTGGTGGTGTTGGTGGTGTTGAGTATGCTGTGTTGTTTTGCCTCTCCTCTCAAATGTGGTATATGCCCTTCTCTTCTGGAGTCTTGCAAAGAATTGTGGTCAGTGAAGAGGCTGGTTTTATACCCAGCTATGTGGGTGTGTCCAAATGGGGTTTTGCTGTCTGGTGTGTTTCGGGTGTTGTCCTGGGATTGTATGTTTCTGTTTGGCATGTATTTGTTTCATTGGGATGTATTTTGTGTATTTGGGGGGCATGGCTACTTTGATTTGTGCAATATATGACAATATTGTGGGGTTTTAGCATCGTCCGCTATGTTTTATATGGATCGTCTGCTACGGTGACTGTGCTGCAGCTCTTCCGCTATCTCTCCCATTCACTGCAGTGTGCGACCGCAGCAGTTGCAAACAGTGGATCGTACAGAGGGACCAGCGGGGATATCCTAATTTCCTGTGTGGTGTCTCCGCTATGATTGCGGCGGGTTGTAGATTCTCTGCTGCATTTACAACCGCCGCGGTTGGATTTTGGACAGCACCGCCCGTGACGGGCTGTTTTTCTTTACCTGCTTCCGCTGTGGATGGTCTTTTTTGGCAGGTGATCCTAATTTGACCGCCGGTTTTTCCACGGTCCCGGCAGGCGGTTGTTTTTCGCCTCCATGGCGGTCGGGGTGATTTTCTGACTGCTATCCTAATTGGCAACTAACTTCTCAATATAATAAATGCCTCTTTAGCTTCCTTTTTGATTGACTGAAAACACACCTGTTTGTCACAATGTGTCATACTAGCTGAAATACAAAACGTTCAACTCAAGACTTCAATAAAAAAGCAGGATCAAGATGGCCTGAATAATATTAAGCCAGTCTTCAGCCTTCCCTTCCTGTCTATAGCACTGGAAAATAGTGTAGCAACTCATCTAAATAATTAAATGTGGATAGCAACCACATAGATGATTTTCAACCATACTTTAAGATCGTCTGCATTATCCAAACTGCAATACAGTAAAAAGTGTACAACACACTCTACATTATTTATAAAGGAGGGTTCTGTTTTTGTGTGCTAAATGAGCAGTCAGCTGAATTATTTTGGTTAATCACACCCCTCTCATTAAAATACTTTAAGAGAGTTTTACTCAAAGTTGACAAATAGATGACAACAAATTAAAGTGTTAAACTTCCTCCCCTCATCCACCTTTCTGCGGCAAATATTACTCCAAGACCCTATCCTATCCCCTATTGTCTTCATCTTTTATAAGCACTCTTTTTAGAACTTTGAACATCATGTTCTACTTAGATGCTGAAGATATTCAGGCCTACTTGAAAGTCTCCTCCACAGAAGACGCTACCCAATCAGGAATCCAAGAAAATGTAAAATCTTCAAAGTTTATTCATTATCATAAACCCAACCCAATGAAAGCAGAATTCATTCCAACATAATATTTGTGGTTTATTATTCTCATTGAACTCAGTTAACATATTTAACTCTAGAGCGCTCATCATTGACTGTGCAAAATCCTCAAAGAAATGTTCATGGCTGAATGAAAATGAAACCTACACATCCAGATAATACCTTACTAAAAAGTACTCAGTATCATCTAATAATGCTGAAAACAATCAGTGTACATCACTGAAGATGGCAAATTTGAGCTCTTCCAAGGATAGACTTCAGCAATTTGTTTTGTACTAGTCTGGCTAAGATGCACATGACCCACTAAGGCTCACTCCATTCAGAAGTAATACCGTTATGAGGGACAAAGTGCTATGCCTATATAGCTCCTGGGTTTAAAATGCCCACAGCTGAATAAGCTCAAAGCATCCTAAAATTTCATGTGTTATCAATCCACTCTGAGACTTCCAGTACATTGCTTAGAAACTGGTCATGACTTTGGTCAGAAACTGTAACTTGTGCCACCAACCCCATTGGAATTGCAAGGTCCCAGTGTTCTTCTCTATGAAGAGGTCAACCGCTCCAAGCATGCTAAATCTTCTGGAGGAATAGGTGGATTGGTGGTGGATGAGGAATTACAACATATTTATTTATATCGCTGCAATTGCTCATTTCTCAGGGTTTTTAGACAGAATACCAAGAACAAAAATATCCCTATACCAAAATATTGAATCTAAAATATTGTGGTATTGAAATATTGTCAGCAAGAATACAGATGTCAAGAATATGTTATGAATTTGTGTATATATTTTAAATATAAATGATGTAATTTAATTTTTTTGTACAAGTATTGTTTATGTTTCTAAATTTATGTGTTCCATTTTTAGTAGTTAATACATTTAATTTAATTACATTTTGGGTTTTTTCAGCTCCATAGTGGGTTGCGGGTTTATAGAGCTATAGTTATTTAATTATAATAAATTAATGATTATTTTTAACTTAATACTATTTATTTAATTGATATTTATTTGTGTTAATTGTGCTTTTAATTTTATTTGGGTGCGTTTTAATTGTGGGCTTTGGGGTTTATGGGGTAAAGGGTGGGCAGTAATTTTCTTTAATTAATTATTAATTAGATGTTAATTAACATTGATGTATTCATTGATAATTAATTATGATAATTGGGTAATTAGTTTTTTTAGATGCAGGTTGTCGGGTTATAGGGATAAAGAGTGGGAAGTAATTTATTATTAATTCATTCATTCAATAAACTTTATTTCGGTCAATATGACCTCAAAAGTACAAAAGAAAAAGGTACATACAATAGGATGACACGAGAAAAAAATCCCTCATAAAGCTTTTACATAACAGAAGAAACAAATAAAAAGGAAAATGTCACTATATACATTGATATCATGCGATTAAAAATACAGAAGTTCCCATATGTTTCAGTGTCCTGTGCCGAGAAATAGGAAGGGCCTAATCATGTCTGGGGGGGTTGTACTAGACTGGTGGCACAAATTCATCCATAGAGAGTGCATAGCATAAGTAATAAATAAATGAATATTTAGACTAAAAGGGTACATAACTTGTATTAAAAAATGTCAGTATGTCAGATTTCATCCCACGAGACAGCAAAATGAAGCTAAAAATTTGAAGATGCCATGAATAACCATAAAACAGTCTATTTTCTATTATTGGAGCTTCTATCACCTGCTTAGGGGATTTAAGGAAAAGCCTACGTGTGCACCATACAGAGAATAAAAACCCTGCGACTGAAAAAACAATCGGGATACTCATATCATGTTTAAAGATTCTGAATGCTTCTTTACAGTGCCTTGTTCCAAGATTCCTGCATGTCTGAGCCAGCCAACGTTTCCTTGATATATGATAGCCGGGGCAGGCAAAAAACACATGAAGTTCTGACTCTTCAAGGTAATCGCAGGCCGGACAGTTCATAGCCTGGGAGCCCTTCCATTTGTGTGTGAAACAGCATAATAGCAACACCCCATACCTGAATTGGAGGTGGAGTTTTCTTGCGGCAGCTGGTTTAATAACATCTAAGACTGGCTCAAAAACAAACCTGTCTTTTATCTCCAGGAAGGTTGAGGTTAACTTGCCTATTTGTGAATTACTATAAAGCTGGGCTATTTTGTGCTCCTCAAAACAGGTCTTTAATTGTTTTCTAGATATTGAGGAGCAGGCAAGCTCAGGATCAACCCAAAGTTCTCTCAGCCCCATACTAATAAACATTTGTTTAATGTGAGCTAACCACGGCACGTTGGCAGCCCCATAGAGGTTCATTACCTCTAGAAGTTCTTCTCTGTACGGCACAAGTTCTGGGGTTACCCACAAGCGGCGCCAATACATTAAAGGTTTGAGAGTCAGTACTTCTGATATTTCCATAAGCCCCAAGTCTAGCCGGAGAGGAGTTAATGGTGTGCTCTGTGGGAGATTCAACAAGTGTCTTAAGAAATTGTTCTCTACCTGTGGTAAATTCTCGGGCCCCAAAGTTCAGCCCAGTAAAGTACCCCTCCCCGGGCTTGCATCTTATATATTTCTATAGCTGGGCTAATTAGTTTCAGATTGGACTTACAGAAGACCTTCATAATCCCACAAGATGATTGGGCCAATTTTAGAGAAGATTTTTTCATGTTTTCTTGCCAATCCATTTTATCAGTGTGGGAATCCCCAGGTAGATAAAAGACGACACTCTTTTGAGAGGTTTGCCGTATGGTAGGGGGTTGGAACGTGTACTCTTGGAGCCATTGAACGCTATAAATTTAGTTTTCTGGAGGTTAATTTCTAACCCTCTTTCTCTGCAGAAAACTTCAAATGTGTTCAGAGTATCATCGGCGAACATCATTGCCGGAATCAGTCGAGAGGCCAACTTAGGTGCATCTAGGTCTCCATCAGCCAAGAGCGAATCTACTAGACGATTGATATATAAACTAAAAGAGTGAGGACGAGGATACATCTTTGGCGGACACCGTGCTTGATCGGGATGGGGCAGTTAACTTGCCAGCCTTGCCAAACCTGATTTGTGCAAAATTGTCCTCATGAAGCCGTTTGATGAGGTGAGTTAAATATTCTGAAACCCCCAGCTCGTGGAGGACGGTCCACAATTTTTTCCTTGGGACTATGTCGAATGCTGACCTCAAGTCCATGAATACTAGGAAGAGACTGCCTCCCTCCAGGCACACGGGTTTCCAGTACAACAGCTGTAATCTGAGTACTTGATCCAGGTGTCACGAAGGCCAGGAACCACAGGAGTCGACGTAGGTCCCAACGCCCCTCCACTCCAAGGGGCACCCAAAAGATATTCAAGATAACCCTTGAAGCAGGGGGGAAAGGGGAAGTGGATAAGAGAGAGAGAGCCCGCTCTAGACAGCGGGTGACAAGCTTCAGTAGACTTCGTCGTCGTCACCTTGGTTCTTGCGGGCGTAGTAGTAAACACCTGCAGACAAACAGAACATGTAACCACAGTTCCACTAAATGCTCTGTTACTTTAATTTTAATTTAGAAAACTCTTACCCTCTGAACCTTGGCTAAAGCTTCTCCCTCGTAGTATTGCTTGTTAATTAATTCGCCTGAACCTGTGTAACACAGTATCATTTAGACACTGTCCAACAGCTTATAATGGACTCTAATGCACACTATGTATCTCCTGTTACCTTTTGACTGACAGGCGATAGCTGGAATGAATTTCAAGTGTTGGAAAAATTAATTCTCTTGTACTTCAGATTTCAGAACATGTGTAAACTAAGGAGACTTGGAAGAACACGGATATTTCACACACTACGGAATTCTCCAAGAACAATAAATTAGTCTCTGAACAAGGAGTGCGAGACGCACCGAAAAGTCACACAAAATTCACAACCGGTGTGTCTAGCAGCCACTAAACTGAACACCGGAATACCTCGCTTGCTTCTCCCTCGTTGCGCATGCGTTTATTCTTCACCGGCAAGAGTCTAGAACAGGAATTTTCAGCTTGACTGAGGGCGTCAGGAAAAACGTGGTGCTCGATGGAACTTGACAGTTGAAGTGCGCAGTTCGTTAATTGAACGTGCGCTTTGTTACAGCCATTGTGCGCGCGGTCAGAAAGACTAGACCGGCTTTTCGTTTCTAGCCGCGTCCATCTTTGACAGCCAATATTCAATGTCAGACCACTCATCTCAGTCATACATCTTTTGGCAAACAATGAAGTGGCTCGATAGTTTCTCCGCCACTGCGGATATTTGGACTTGATTATGAATAGTCGATTCTTCTTGCTTGATTTTTTGAATGAGCTTACAATGGAGATGGAGGTCTTGACACCAGGGTAGATAGTTTTTACCGGAATCTGGCCTGTAAAGAGGACAAAATCCTCTGTTCTTCCATCCAATTTTATAGCTTGAGTAGCAGGATACGCGCAAACATTTTTTGGGAGATGTCAATCAGGCTGATTGGCCTGTAATTGGTTGGCAAGAGCGGGGCGCCTTTTTTTAAAATTGGATCTATTTCCGCACACAGCCAGCTAGATGGGATCCTCATAACCTGCAATATAGCGTTGAATAGAACCCAGAAGTACGGGACCCAAACGGCTGGCTCGCTGTGGAAAAGATCCCCAGGGATCTTGTCTAAGCCAGGGGCTTTGCCCAGGGCTATTTTTGCCAGCTTTCCCTTAATTTCATCCAGGCTCATACTAATGCTAAGGCTGCTATCATAGGGATAATCAATGGAAACAGAGTAGGCGGAAGAGTCAGCCCCGGGGTGGCATCCTGCTGATTGCGCACCAGGCAGAGAGCCTTCCTTGGAATAGAGGGATTCGAAATGTTCCCGCCATACCTCTTTATCCAGGTTTGGGTCTACTGATGTTTTGGGTCTAGAGCTGTCAGAATTGACAATACCCCAGAAGGTCCTCATGTCCCTATCTCCAAGGGCAGTTTTCAACGCATCCCACCTCTCCAATTCCCAATCCTTTTTTGCTTCGTAGATCGCACCCTTATATACCATCCTTGCTATTTTAATTTTCAGCTGATCCTTATCCTTGATAGATGCTACTGACATTCTTTTAGCCATGCAGCACTGGTCATTAAACCAGGAGTGGGGTTACCTACTTGGGTAATCTACTTTTTTATTTTTTGGGTAAAAGAAGGTCAATGCAATTTCTCCTAATTTGATGTGAATTTTTGACACCTTCTCCAGGTCGGGCTATCCTCCTTCATCGCTGACAAATTTGAGGCCGCCGACAGGACAGGGATTAGCGCCTCATATAGAGAGCTCAGTTTATCTTGAGAGTGGCAAAAATGAGGCCATCTTACCCTTCTCCTGCAACTGGAGAGAGACAATTTTACATCACTTGATTCAAAAGTGGAGGGGCTTTCCCAGAATTCATTGGTCTAAATTCCAATGCAAGTGCATGGTGGTCACTATCCGTCAGAGGAATGATTTTAAAATCGATCAGCCTATCCCAGGATTTTAGATCAATCATAATGTAGTCTAGTAGAGAACCATGGTTTTTCTATGGAAAGTGTAACTTTTGGAGATATCAGACGATGTTATACCATTGCAAGCTCTTAGCGAGTGCTTAAGAACAAGACAATTCATCTGGATTGCCAGGGGGGACCATTTGTTCAGCCTATCCCAGGATTTTAGATCAATCATAATGTAGTCTAGTAGAGAGCCATGGTTTTTCTATGGAAAGTGTAACTATTGGAGATATCAGACGATGTTCTACCATTGCATGCTCTTAGCGAGTGCTTAAGAACAAGACAATTCATCTGGATTGCCAGGGGGGACCATTTTTTCACTGGAGGGCATCTCATTTCCGGGAATGCCCACAATTTGTCCTTGTCAGAGAGATTATCCGATAGAATACCCTCCAGGGGCTCAAAGTAGCAATTAAAGTCCCCTCCTAGTATCACCATATGATTTGGAGCAATAGTGCCTAAAAATACAGATAATGCTTCCTATGTAGCAGATTCCTTACCCAAGGCCATGGGCCTAGAATGTACATTAATAAGGGCTAAGGATATCCTGGATGGGAATTGGAGTATGACACATAAGATGTCATTGGAACCTGTATTAATCTGGTTAACCTTACAGCCTAAGTGGACACCTACCCTGGTGCTCAGGCCTCCGGTCGGTCTACCTTTGCCCCCATTTGAAGCAGGTATATTAAAAATAGCAAAACCCTGCTTAAAAACCTCAGCTCTTGCCCACGTTTCTTGAAACATGCAGATCTCGAATTGGCTAGTAAATGAATCCCACTCCTGATCATCTATCTTATTCATCAGACCAGCAATGTTCCATACTAGGACCCTCGTTTTATGACAGATAGAGGAGATCTGTTTCTGTGAGGACAAAATGGGGAAATTCAAAGGGGTTTTTGGTGGCCAACTCGCAACCCCAAGACTTAAACCTCCATGTATGCGTTCCCTAGAATCAACAAACGGTTGCGGGTCACCGCGGGGGCGGATGCAGCCATGGGAGTCCCTCATGCTGCCTCCGGTGGAACCCGCCCCCCGCCAAGTGATCAGCCATCATAGGGATAACCTGCAACTGGCTTTCTAGTTGGCAACAAGAGACTTGGGCCTTAGGTTTGGGCAATTTGTGTTTTAGTCAATCGATTCCATCAAGGCAACTAAATCTGTTGCTGATAGGAATATTAAAGCTCAATTGTCTTTGCCAGTTTTGGAATGGATGTGGACAGACGTTGTTGGAGGGAACTTTCCTCCAACGCGAATCTTGGTACCATGGAGCAAGTGGGGGGCAAGTGGGCGGTAAAAGTAACCTAAGGGGAGTAATGAAATTCCACCACTGACCATCCCATCCTCTCTGACTAAAACCCTGTGGGTCACCTGTGGATTTCCAAAATTAATTACTATACAGTCACCATAAATATCCTTGGGCCGTCTTCCTATCCAACCCACCCTGCGTGTCGATAAAATCTCATCCACGTACTCATGAATAAATGAAGTATGGTTAACAAGCCAGTGGACAATTTGTTTTTTAGCTCTTGATGTGATTCTCTTTGGCCCCTTTCTAGTTCGGGCGTGCCTGCAAGGATGAGGACATATGGGGTTGATGCTGGGGGTAGATTTATAAATGGGGGGGCAAGGTAGTTGGTATCATCTATACTTGCTAGCTCCACACCCCCACCTGCTTGTTCTTTGCTTTTAATTCTCCTATTATTTTCGTAGTTGTTGACATAAGAGTAACTGGATTAGTGACACCCCTGGTTATGCTTTCCCCACTGCCTCTATTCGCCTCCGGTAACATACTTTCTACATTAGATTTTGGAGGCAGGGCGTGCTCTGTAGTGACTTTATGCTGGTTGGCCAGTATGTTGCTTGTGGAGGGCTGAGTGTTAATCCCTGATTCCAAGCCAAATGCATTACCAGCTGCTCCCCTTATGCTGACCCAATCATTAATAATGGTGGCCAACCCCTTAACACTGTCTTGTAGAGGTCTTAATTCATCCTTTACAATTTCCCTAATTTGAATCTGGAGATCAACCACCAATTTTGTGACCCACGGTGGCTGATCACTTGTGCGTTCTGTACTCTCATCTACATCCCCCCCCCTGTGGTTACCTTAACAGGGTTCTGCCTAGTGTTTTTTTCCTTTTTGTTGTGGCTCTCGCCTTGGGGATGGAATCGCCTTTTTTTCCCTGTGGATTTGGCGCGGTGGCCCTAGATCGTTCTGGGCTAAATGATTCAATAGGCAGGGGCTGGTTGCTTGAAAGCTCAATCGCTAATGCCCCAGAGGTTTGAAGAGGGCTAGGATCAGGGGAGGCAATATCTAAGTTTGGAGTCAGGGACAAGCGTCTCTCAGTCCTATCAATTTCGGTGGCTACTGCTCCCAGAGCTTTTTCCAGCATTTTATCTATAGATGTTGGTTTGCTGGACATTGATTTGGGTGGAGCTAATGTTTGTTTCTTTAAGACACACGCCCGTTTCCCCATTGTGCAGATGTGGCCTCGACTTCACAGGACTGTTAAGGTTTAAGTAGAAAGAGTATTTTAATAACAGTGCACCCAGTACTAAATCAAAAACTGTACAAATTGGATAAATATCAATGGGGCGCAGCAAATCAGGCTATCTGAACCAAAAAAGGTCATATACAAGTTCAGTCCCTTTAAGCACTCTGGGAAAAGTCAATAAGATAATGAATAGATTAAAATGTCAAAACCTCTGGAAGAATAGTGGCAGAACCATGTAAATGATAGGGTGGACAACAGTACCTTAGTTCCTGGGCCCTATCTTTGGATGTTAGGTTTCTGGCCCAGCCCAGCCCAGCCCATCCTCTTATGGGCGCAGATGGGCCGCCCTTGTCCCGGGCATCGCCCACGTGCGTCATGCTCTGTGGGAGTGCCGGGCGTCTTTTCACGGCCTCAGGCGCCCTCTGGTTATGCGTTGGCAGGTGTCCAGAGGAGGGCACCCTGGGAATTGTAGGCAGGGTTCAGACGTTGGTCGTTCCGCTCACGGCAGAGCCCTCGGAGGAATGATGGTAGCCCGGGATTCGAACTTCACAGCAGGTGAGCCGTTTCCCTCACGGCAGAACAGAGTTGTGATAATTATTATTATTAATGAATAATGAGTTGATAATTAATTATGTTGATTGTTACATTAAATTTTTTTAGGTGCGATTTTGGTTTTATAGGGGTATAGAGTGGGGACTAAATTAATTGTATTTAACTGATAATTTGTTGTTAAATATTATTAGTTGTTTATCTGAAATTGAATTTCAATTGTGTAATTACATTGTGTAAGTTTAATTAATTTTAGGTATGGGTTGTGGGGCTTATGGGGTAAAGGGTGGGCAGTTAATTAAATATAATTTGGTTTTTAATTAATATTATTCATTTAATTGATTATTAATTATGTTAATGGTGGAATTACATTTTTGTTTTAGATTTTAGATGTTGGTTGTGGGTTTTGAAGTATTAGTTAATTAATGAAAATTAATTGTTGATGAATATTTATATTACTAGTGTAAATCATTTTTAGGTGATGGTTGTGGGTTTTGTGCTGTTACAGGGTGGGACGTAACTAAACTAAATGTATTCATTAAATAATGTTTTTGTTAATAAATAATGTCTAAATAAAAATATTTATTTTTATGAAAAGTATTTTCGTATTTTATTTATAATATTATTTGTTGGTATTTGTGATATGCATTTAAAATTGAAATTAGTTTTTATTTTTTAAATGTTTATTATTACATGTATTTGCAATTTATTTTTCAACATATTTTATATGTTTTTTATTTACTTTGTTTTTAAAATAATTTTATTTTGTTGAAGATATTTTGTTTGTTTTTAATGTTGAACTGACTGGAGTGGGAATAGCACATTTAATCCCTCTGCTATCCAACACTTTCGCTTCTGTTACATTAATTGGATTGGGAATAGTAAATGTTACTTGTCCTCATTCCACCACTATTTACCCACTGCGCTACTGACTAGAGTGGGAATAATACATTTTACCCCTTCGCTATCCAACACTTTTTCTACTGTTGCACTTACTGGAGAGGGAATTGTAAATGCACCCCCACCCCGCAATCCAACACTTTTCCTACTGCTGTACTGACTGGAGTGGGAATAGTAAAGTTTACTCCTCCTGTTATCCAACACTTTCCCTACTGTTGCGGTTATTGGAGTAGGGATAGTAACTTTTACTCCTCCCCTATCCAACACTTTCCATACTGTAACAGTCATTTGAGTGGGAATAGTAAATGTTACCCCTCCACTATCGAACAGTTTCCTTACTTTTATACTGACTGGAGTGGGAATAGTAAATTGTATCCATCTGCAATCCAATACTTTCACTACTGTTGCACTGATTGGAGTAGGAATTGTAAATGTTAACCCTCCAGAACCCAACACTTTCCCTACTTTTCTATTGACTGGGATGTGAATAGTAATTGTTACATCTCCTCTGTCCAAACACTTCCCCTACTGTTCTGCTGACTGGAGTGGGAATAGTATATTTTATCCCTACGAAATCCAACACTCTCTCTACAGTTGCACTCATTGGGGTGGGAACAGTAAATTCTACCCCTCCTCTAGTCAACACTTTCTCTACTGTCGTACTGACTGAAGTGGGAGTAGTATATCTCACCCCCCTGCAATCCAACACTTTCCCTTCTGTCTCTTCATTGGAGTGGGAATAGTAAATGTTACCCCTCCGCAATCTAACACTTTTACTACTGTTGCATTTATTAGAGGGAGATTTGTAAATTTTAACCAGTTTTATAATGTTTGCATTGTGTTACATGGAAGTAGAATATTTTTTATATATTTCTTTTAATAGCGTGCGTAGTTTGGTATACATTCTAGTGGGAATAGTATATGTATTAAATATTATATTTTTATAATGCATTTTTTTCTGTTATAAATTATATTATTATGTTTTTGTTTTTTTAAATTATAATATTTTTAATAATTAATATTTTTACTGTGTGAAATAATTTGTAATATATTTATAGAATTTTAAGTTGTTAAATAATGTTTTTAATTATTTAGAACGGTTTGTTTTTAAAGTTTGTATGTTAATAGTAAATATATATCTCCCCCAGTTTTGCATGTTTACACATGGGACTGTGGGAGGAGCAGGTCCTCATGGTTCGACATCAGGCTACTATGCGAGACCATGTACCCATTTACCTGAGATATATAGACAATCTATTTATGATTTGGCAGGGATCTATAAATGACGCACAGCAATTTGCGGAGGTACTAAATGGCAACAATATAAATTTACAATTTACCTCTACTATAGATGTCAAATCCATCTGCTTTTTGGATACAGAAGTATATGTTGAAAACACAAGTCTGGCCACTAAATTACATAGGAAGCCAACTGCAGGTAACACCATACTGCATGCGGTTAGCCAACATCCACACCACCTGATGAGCAGTATTCCCTTTGGGGAGATGCTGCGTATTAGGAGGATATGTAGTTCAGATTTAGAGTGTTTTAAGGCACAGGATGAGAGCCGATTCCTGGTGAGGGGATACTCGGAGGAGGGCCTAACAAAAGCTGTAGACCGTTCACGAGCCTTGTCAAGAGAACAAGCTTTACCTTCTAAATCTAAAGTAGCAAGGAGTGAGTTGAATGAGTCAAAAATTCAGCCAAGACTCATACTAACATTTAACAGACAGCACAATGATATCGGAAAGATTTTCTACAAGAACTGGAACCTGGTGGCAGGGGATCCTGTCATAGGGGGGTTGGTAACTAAAAAAGCAGAGCTAACCTTTAGAAAATCTCCTTCTATGGGAAGTAAACTAGTGAGCAATTGCCCAGAGGTATCCGTACCTAGCAAATGGATGGCACTTAGTAAAGGATTTAAGACATGCTTTACTTGCAAAGCATGCCATTACGGTTGCAATAAAACACACTTTACAGTTCCATTCAAGGATAAACCTGTGCCGATTAGAAAGAGAATGACCAGCAAGACATATTTTGCAGTCTATGTGCTGAGTGTCCATGTGGGTTGTGGTATGTGGGGAGTACCCGACTGCCCGCCCACAAACGGATATTGCAGCACATAGGGCCTTTACTTGAAAAGATCAAGCTTATCCAGTGGCCCGCCACTTCGAAAGTGTACATGATAGTTATCCCAAATATTTACAATATTTTTTAACTGACACTGTGCTGCCATTGAAGCGAGGAGGAAACAGAGAAGTACAACATTGCCTCCTAGAGACAAGATACATATTGGAACTTGACAGTAAGACTCTGGCAGGTTTAAATGCAATTGAAGATCTGTATACCTGCTTATAGTTCCATGAAAGTACTGTATGGGAATATTTTTTTATGGGAACCACTATTCCTTACATAGGCATTATGGAACAGTCTTGTGGCATGTTAAGGGGGAGAGAGTACAACAGAAACAAACAAGAACTACAAACAGGCTCATCTTCCATCCCTATTTTTAATATTCGCACAAATTTCACTTCTTAGCAAAATTTACACATAAATAGCACATTGGTTTTCACACAATAAGGAGGAGTACATGGTTTACATTTGATTGAACAATGTAGTTCAATGCATGGTATTAACCCACTTGGTTTGTATATGCAGTTAATCAATAATGAAAAACTGAAAGAGCAAATATGAATTGAAATGTATTTATACAAATATTTATATATTTCTATAGATGTATATTTGCAGATATTGATTATCATTGTATTTATATAATGGTTTTATAATGGTTAAATATTAATTTTAGACACTGTGTCTGTTATTTAAATCAGAATTATACCATTGTAAATATTTCTTCCGTTTTTATTGATCGACTGCACGGAATATGGCTATTATTCCGCGCCATTTTAAACTATAAGTACCCTCTCTACTGTTTGCAACACATCATGTGATCAAGCCTCTGGAGAGAGGCGAAAGGCGTCATGGCGGACATGCTGGACGTTCGATGAAATTTGCACTAATAAAGCACTGAATATCCGGCACCAGAATTGGGTTCACTCTTCGTCATTTACCTTGCCAAAAGTTGGGTACGTGGTTACGTGTGGCGAGAACTACTCAAAATATATATATATATATATATATATATATTGACAACACACAGTTCCCATCCGTGGAACTGCTACGTAAATGAGGACACTCCAGCCCAATTTCTCGATCTCCGCTTATGTTTATTTTCTGCGCACACACACAGCTAACAAGCAAACGCGTTTCGGCGTTGCCGCCTTCGTCAGTGCTCGCCAACGGAGCCATTTTTTTGAGTTTAAATAAAGTTAACATTCAAAAACATCACATGTTAAAATAGTAAACATAAAAGAGGCACACTAAATTCATTTACATTTGGCAGCCATCTTTAAATGGTTGGTTCACCATCCGCAATCTAATATGCTGCTAAGGATATACCCTCATTAACTAGAATTGCATTATTTTATACAGCGCGTTTTAATTAATCTCCATTTTTTTAAAATATTTACAGTTTTAGCTTAGAACATTTTGTCCATGTCGCTCTCCATTCATATCCGCTGTATATTGCATTATATTCCCTTGCCTAGTTTGGGATATGGTCTCATTGTTTCAGCCCTGGATGGGCATACTCACGCATTCTTAATGCAGAATGCGTCAGTGAACAATTTAAGAAATGTGCCTCAGGGTATCTGTGTAATGCCCTGGATGGGCTTCTAATTGTCTCCATATACTTCGGAGTGATACCCTGATATGAGGTGGTGGGGGACAGCGTGCAGTGTCATAATTCTTTTAAATTCTTCAAAGAGTATTCGGGTTGGGGTTTTATTCTATATATATACAGTTGGTGGCATTGTTGGACCTATCCTATAAGTGTGCCCACATCTCCTCTTCATTGTTCAGGCCTGTCGGGTTCTTGGTCTGCAACATAATAATGTAGCGAGATTCCAACATTCTCAACTTTCTCACCCAGTCTCCTCCTCTTTCAGTCTTCACCAGCTGATCCAATATGAAAAAGGATAGCAAGTTGTTGTTGCTTTGATGTTCTTTTTCATAGTGGCGAGCCACTGGGTATGCCTGATCTTTCATATTGATGGCCCTCATATGCTCGAGGACCCTCAACTTGGTCTGCTTGATGGTACTGCCCACGTATTTCTTTCCACATGGGCATACCAGGCAATAGACCGTAAACTCGGAATTGCAGTTCAACAGTTTCAGGATTTTTTTCTTTTTTTGCCCCCTTCCCGGTACCTCATACTCTTTCACTTTCTGGGAATTTTTGCAGGCCTTGCATTTCATGCACGGGTAAAAACCCAATGCAGGAACTTTTTTTCTCTTCTTGCTCTCGAAGTGGCTACTCACTAGATGGTCCTTCAGTGAGTGACTCCTGCGATAGGTGACAAGTGGGTAATCAGATAGTGACTTCCCCACTATACTATCTGATTTCAATATATTCCAATTCCTGCGTAGGATTTGGAATACCTCCGTTGATTTATCATTGAAGTTGGTTATCAGCCTCAACGAAGCATCTCCTGTTTTAACCTTATCTATCAAGAGTTCCTCCCTTGGACGTGCGTCACTTCTCCTCTCTGCCTCATCTAAGACCCCTCTGAAGTAGCCTCTTCTTTCAAATCTGTCTCTGGACTCTTTTTTAGCCTTTTCATACTCTTGTGCTGTGGAGCAGTTCCGCTTAATGCGTAAGAACTCCCCCAGTGGTATGTTGTTGACTACCGAGCGGGGGTGGCAACTTCCGGCATGCAAAATCGTGTTGCCGGCGGTCGGTTTCCTATACAGGGATGTTTCTATTTTGTTATCCTGTATATAGACCCTTAAATCTAGGTAGAAAACCTCCTCTTTGCTAATGTTGCTCGTAAACCTCAAATTGAGGTTATTCTCATTGAGGCTTCTTATGTATTCCTCAGCCTCCTCCTGCGATCCCCGCCACACGATGAAAAGATCATCAATGTAGCGGGTCCACAGAGAGATTTTTTCCACCCATTTTTCATTGGGCACCGCCCAGGCCACGTGCTCCTCCCACCAGCCCACAAATAAATTTGCGTAACTGGGGGCGAAGCACGTGCCCATCGCGGTCCCTTGCAATTGTAGGTATAGCTGGCCAGAGAACAGAAAAATGTTGTTTTTTAAGCAAAATTCTGTAAATGCAACAATCATATGATTATGTGTCCTGTACTTAAGTTCCCTTCTTTGCAAGAAAAAAGTCAATGCTTCCAGTCCATCATCATGCCTGATTGATGTGTAGAGGCTTGTAATGTCTAGTGTGATCAGTAGTAAGTCCTCTTCCCACATCACACCTTGTATCATTCTCAGAAAATCCTGTGTGTCCCTCAGGTAGGAACTCAGATCCTTTACTAACGGTGCTATAAAGGTATCTATGTATATTGATGTCTGCTCCAGTAGGCTGTCTATTGCTGATGCTATTGGTCTTCCGGGTGGCCAAACTTTACTTTTCATGCACTTTTGGCAAGTGATAGAAGGTGGCCAGTTGAGGATGTTCGTTCTTCAAATTCGCCCAGTCCTTTGGATCTAAGATACCCTTATCTTTCCAATCTGTAATTAGTGAATGGAATCTTGTTATGCTTTCAACATATTGTTCTCTTTTTATTGGAGCATAATGTTCAGGTTTCTTCAATTGGCTGAAGGCCTCATCCTCATATTGCTGCTTGTTGAGTAGCACAATATTTCCCCCTTTGTCACTGGGTTTGATGACGATCCTCTCGTCATCCCGGAGGTCATTTATCATGTCCCACTCTGATTTGTTAAAATTCCTTTTAGCACCGTTAAATTTCTTTTTCTGTAGGTTCTTTAAGCTTTCAATCACCACTTCCTGGAAGGTGTCTATTGCGTCGTGTGTTCCTTTCGGGTTGATTCTTGACTTGATCTTCATACTGCTCTTGCAGCCTTTCTGTGTGATCCCCCCTTCTTCCAGGAATTGTGTTAGGGCTTCCCTTGGATCATCCTGAGATCCCGTTCCCTCGAGTAGTCCTTGTACTGTGATCAATGTTTTAATGTCTGTTCCTACCAACGGATCCATATTCTCTTCTCCAGTGGTGGAAGACAATGTTGGCGCTTTAGGATGTAATTTGAATATCTTCATTAACTTCACTTTTCGTACAAACTTGAAAAGGTCAATACGCATTTGCGTATAATCAAATGCTGGCGTAGGACAGAAGGTTAGTCCCAGTCGAAGTATACTGCTTTCCTTTTCTGTCAGCACTCTATCCGAAAGATTGACAATTGTTTTTTCGGTTTCCTCCCTTACGTCTCTGCTCGTTATTGCCATCTGCCCCCTCGTCTGCTGCGAGTCATTATCGGGTTGGAACGGCCCACTTCTGCCTTTTTTGCCCCTCCTTGTCTTCCTCTTGCGGCTGCAGGTGGGTGGGTTCGTGGTGTGGGTCTCTGTCTTAGACCTCGCATCACCTCGTATTCGTAAAAAACGGAATCTTCTGAGGTTGATGGAACCTCTTCTGTCAAGGCGCTGTTTCTTTCTGTAGTTCTAGTATCCTGCTGTTTTCGTTGTTGCGCAGATTCGTCCTCGGATATTTCCGATTCTTCAGTGCTCAATTCGGTAGGAGTTTGTGATTGTCTCTTGGCCTGTTGTAAATTCAGCCGTGCTGCGTCATATTTTTTCGCGAATGTTAAAATGCGACCATTCGCGTAATCTTTTTCATCACGTATAAACTTCTCCTGTTTCCTTCTCTTTATGGTGTTCTCATAGTCTATTAATCGCTGTTTCATTTGTTTCCGCAATTCCTCGCTTTTCTTTACATCCTTATCCTCGCTTATTTTTTTCTCAATCTCCTTAATTTCTTCCTGGAGTTTGGTTCTGTCAGCCCATGCGTGTTTAACGAGGATTTTTAGCATTTGATGAGTTGTTCCTTTCATAAACTCTGACCATTCCTCAAGTAGTTCTTTATTGGGGCTCTCGTAGGAGGGGACTATGAAAATTCTCAGCCCTCTCGGGACTCTCCCAACTTCCAGGTACTTCTGGAGACTCGTGGCCTCCCACCACTTCCGAACCTCCTTCTCATATGTCTTCTCTAATGTTAGGAATAGTGAAGTTAATGAAGATATTCAAATTACATCCTAAAGCGCCAACATTGTCTTCCACCACTGGAGAAGAGAATATGGATCCGTTGGTAGGAACAGACATTGAAACATTGATCACAGTACAAGGACTACTCGAGGGAACGGGATCTCAGGATGATCCAAGGGAAGCCCTAACACAATTCCTGGAAGAAGGGGGGATCACACAGAAAGGCTGCAAGAGCAGTATGAAGATCAAGTCAAGAATCAACCCGAAAGGAACACACAACGCAATAGACACCTTCCAGGAAGTGGTGATTGAAAGCTTAAAAAACCTACAGAAAAAGAAATTTAACGGTGCTAAAAGGAATTTTAACAAATCAGAGTGGGACATGATAAATGACCTCCGGGATGACGAGAGGATCGTCATCAAACCCAGTGACAAAGGGGGAAATATTGTGCTACTCAACAAGCAGCAATATGAGGATGAGGCCTTCAGCCAATTGAAGAAACCTGAACATTATGCTCCAATAAAAAGAGAACAATATGTTGAAAGCATAACAAGATTCCATTCACTAATTACAGATTGGAAAGATAAGGGTATCTTAGATCCAAAGGACTGGGCGAATTTGAAGAACGAACATCCTCAACTGGCCACCTTCTATCACTTGCCAAAAGTGCATAAAAGTAAAGTTTGGCCACCCGGAAGACCAATAGTATCAGCAATAGACAGCCTACTGGAGCAGACATCAATATACATAGATACCTTTATAGCACCGTTAGTAAAGGATCTGAGTTCCTACCTGAGGGACACACAGGATTTTCTGAGAATGATACAAGGTGTGATGTGGGAAGAGGACTTACTACTGATCACACTAGACATTACAAGCCTCTACACATCAATCAGGCATGATGATGGACTGGAAGCATTGACTTTTTTCTTGCAAAGAAGGGAACTTAAGTACAGGACACATAATCATATGATTGTTGCATTTACAGAATTTTGCTTAAAAAACAACATTTTTCTGTTCTCTGGCCAGCTATACCTACAATTGCAAGGGACCGCGATGGGCACGTGCTTCGCCCCCAGTTACGCACATTTATTTGTGGGCTGGTGGGAGGAGCACGTGGCCTGGGCGGGGCCCAATGAAAAATGGGTGGAAAAAAATCTCTCTGTGGACCCGCTACATTGATGATCTTTTCATCGTGTGGCGGGGATCGCAGGAGGAGGCTGAGGAATACATAAGAAGCCTCAATGAGAATAACCTCAATTTGAGGTTTACGAGCAACATTAGCAAAGAGGAGGTTTTCTACCTAGATTTAAGGGTCTATATACAGGATAACAAAATAGAAACATCCCTGTATAGGAAACCGACCGCCGGCAACACGATTTTGCATGCCGGAAGTTGCCACCCCCGCTCGGTAGTCAACAACATACCACTGGGGGAGTTCTTACGCATTAAGCGGAACTGCTCCACAGCACAAGAGTATGAAAAGGCTAAAAAAGAGTCCAGAGACAGATTTGAAAGAAGAGGCTACTTCAGAGGGGTCTTAGAGGAGGCAGAGAGGAGAAGTGACGCACGTCCAAGGGAGGAACTCTTGATAGATAAGGTTAAAACAGGAGATGCTTCGTTGAGGCTGATAACCAACTTCAATGATAAATCAACGGAGGTATTCCAAATCCTACGCAGGAATTGGAATATATTGAAATCAGATAGTATAGTGGGGAAGTCACTATCTGATTACCCACGTGTCACCTATCGCAGGAGTCACTCACTGAAGGACCATCTAGTGAGTAGCCACTTCGAGAGCAAGAAGAGAAAAAAAGTTCCTGCATTGGGTTTTTACCCGTGCATGAAATGCAAGGCCTGCAAAAATTCCCAGAAAGTGAAAGAGTATGAGGTACCGGGAAGGGGGCAAAAAAAGAAAAAAATCCTGAAACTGTTGAACTGCAATTCCGAGTTTACGGTCTATTGCCTGGTATGCCCATGTGGAAAGAAATACGTGGGCAGTACCATCAAGCAGACCAAGTTGAGGGTCCTCGAGCATATGAGGGCCATCAATCTGAAAGATCAGGCATACCCAGTGGCTCGCCACTATGAAAAAGAACATCAAAGCAACAACAACTTGCTATCCTTTTTCATATTGGATCAGCTGGTGAAGACTGAAAGAGGAGGAGACTGGGTGAGAAAGTTGAGAATGTTGGAATCTCGCTACATTATTATGTTGCAGACCAAGAACCCGACAGGCCTGAACAATGAAGAGGAGATGTGGGCACACTTATAGGATAGGTCCAACAATGCCACCAACTGTATATATATAGAATAAAACCCCAACCCGAATACTCTTTGAAGAATTTAAAAGAATTATGACACTGCACGCTGTCCCCCACCACCTCATATCAGGGTATCACTCCGAAGTATATGGAGACAATTAGAAGCCCATCCAGGGCATTACACAGATACCCTGAGGCACATTTCTTAAATTGTTCACTGACGCATTCTGCATTAAGAATGCGTGAGTATGCCCATCCAGGGCTGAAACAATGAGACCATATCCCAAACTAGGCAAGGGAATATAATGCAATATACAGCGGATATGAATGGAGAGCGACATGGACAAAATGTTCTAAGCTAAAACTGTAAATATTTTAAAAAAACGGAGATTAATTAAAACGCGCTGTATAAAATAATGCAATTCTAGTTAATGAGGGTATATCCTTAGCAGCATATTAGATTGCGGATGGTGAACCAACCATTTAAAGATGGCTGCCAAATGTAAATGAATTTAGTGTGCCTCTTTTATGTTTACTATTTTAACATGTGATGTTTTTGAATGTTAACTTTATTTAAACTCTAAAAAATGGCTCCGTTGGCGAGCACTGACGAAGGCGGCAACGCCGAAACGCGTTTGCTTGTTAGCTGTGTGTGTGCGCAGAAAATAAACATAAGCGGAGATCGAAAAATTGGGCTGGAGTGTCCTCATTTACGTAGCAGTTCCACGGATGGGAACTGTGTGTTGTCAATATATTACGCGCTCCACTGCGCGTTGAGGAGGCACCCGGAGTAAAGTGGAGCGGCAGGAGGTGGTTTGGAGTTATGGATATTTATATATATATATATATATATATATATATATATATATCTGCAAATACCTCGCAGCAGCGCTCCTTTCAAGAAACACGAGGCAAGGACCAGCTTTTTCTCAGCATCTTATTTATTCAGACATTAACCAGAAAGTCATGACGCGTTTCGGCCGTCCCAGCGGCCTTGGTCACAAGTGGATTTTGAGTAATTTAGGTTCAAAAAAATATATATATCTATAAGCGCGCCCCGGTACGCGCACCGGGGCGCGCACCAGTGGGCAAAGCTGATTGGCTCTCGGGTGTCTGTCAACATTCCAAATGGAAAGGGGCGACCATTCGGTCCCCCCGAACGTATGGCGGAGTACCACGATCCCCCCGGGAAGCCATTTTTGGGCGGGAGGCGAGCCTCGGCTGGTATGCCCGAAGCGGCGTAGCCGGGGCGCGCTTTTTCCCGCCCTAGAGTGGGATGGCCTAGACACTGACGCGGCCGGCCACGCCCTAGGGGCAGGCAGGGGCGGGTTTACGCCCGCCCTGAAGACGGATAAAAGGAGCAGCAAGCCAAGAACGCATCCTCTTGTTCCTGTGCTCTGAAGCTGCACCTCCTCGCTGCACGTGAGCTCGAGACGGAACGAAGAGCCAATTTTGAGCGTGGTAATCTTTCTTGTTTGTCTTACAGATACTCTATCGGAGAATGCCTAAAAAGGTTGGAAAGCGAATGACTACCGACCAGATGCTGCGTATTCTTATGAAAGAGGTGACCGACCTAAAGAAGCGAATGGCGGATAAAGACGAGGAAGGGGGACCGAAACGTCCTTTGGCAGGAGCAGCTCCGGGAGGAAAAGGCAAGAGGCCCAGAAGGGGAGCGGCTGGGGGAGACATCCCGGCTCCCTGTACCCCACTCGAAGAGCCGACTCCGGTTCCGGCAGAGGGGAATCCGATTCCCGTGGTAGTCACCCCCGTGTCCGGGGAAGATATGCCGCCCGAGCTGGCAGCACAATTGGCAGCGTGGTTGGGTAAAGATAGCGAGGGCACCACGGCTGACGACGCACGGGTATTGATGAAGCAACTGCGTGAAACGAGGGAGGCGGCGAAGACAACACCGCCAGTCGCAGATGCAGCTTCCGGTTCAGGTAAGCGGCCATTGCCGATTGCGAGGGATGAGTCTGCACCTTCGCGAAGGGAAAAGTTGGGTCAGCATGTCCCTCTGGCTATTAAAGAAAAGATATGGGCAGATGAGTATATAAACATCTTCTCGTTGCTTACCGATCATTATGAGATGGAGCATGTTAAGAGCCAAAAGGAGCTCATGCATCCGAGTGTTTGGCGCGCAAAGATGGCCGCCTTTAAGGTAAATGAAAACATTGGCACTTGGGGCAGAGCGTGGGGGATTTTTACATCCATCATGGGCGAACGGAGGCCCGAGTTGCTGTCCGAATTGCCGATTTATCAGTCACGGATCATGGGGTATTCTGTATCATATGGGGGCAATCAATGGTTCTGTTACGATAACATTTTCAGAAAAGCGAAAGAACATGATAAGAACTTAACTTGGGATTGTTACGATTCTGTGTCATGGTCAAAAATGGAGGATACTGGTATGTTGAAATTGCCATTGGTAGGGAGTAGTGTGGGTGAATCCTCCCGCCAATATGCTGGGGCGCCCTTTCGATCAGATACGAGTAATGACTACCACTCAAGGCCGAACGGCACCACAGGTAAAAAGGGGATTTGTTGGAACTTTAACAGGGGTAAATGTACGAGGCCCCAGGGGTCATGCAAATTCAGGCACGAATGTGGTGGGTGCGGGCAACCATCCCATCCTGAGTCCATGTGCAGAGCCAAAACGGGTGATAACGGGGGTAGAGGAGGCGCCAAACAGGTCTGAAATAGTCCGAGGGGCGCCTTTACCTACTCCGATTGATACCCTGGCAATGATTCCCTGGCTCAGCGAATATCCGGATCACGCTTCCGCTGGGGTGTTGCGGAACGGGTTTTCATATGGTTTCCACATCCCAGTGGGGGAGTTTTGGGGGGTAGCGAAATGTAAAAACCAAGTATCGGTCTTACAACATACGACCGTGGTACAAGAGAAGATTGGGAAGGAGGTTACTCGAGGTCGAGTCGCCGGCCCATTTAACGTGCCACCGGTTGCTAACTTTGTTTGTTCCCCTTTAGGGGTGGTCCCCAAGAAGGACCCGGGTGAGTTTCGGCTGATACATAATTTATCAGCCCCCCCTGGTCTTTCCGTAAACGATGCGATAGACCCGGAAGTGTGTTCGGTGCGGTACGCATCCTTCGATGAGGCCGTAGCCATATTGAATCGCCTAGGGCCCGGTGCGTTGATGGCAAAATCTGATATCGAGTCAGCGTTCCGGTTGCTCCCGGTACATCCAGACGATCAGCGTCTTCTTGGTTTCATGTTTCAGGGTCACTATTACATGGATAGGTGTATGCCAATGGGTTGTTCTATATCTTGTGCCTATTTTGAAAAGTTCAGTTGTTTCCTGCAATGGGTCTTCACGAAGAAGACGGGGTTTCAGCATGTTATGCATTACCTCGATGACTTTTTGTTTCTGGGGGCAGCCGGGGATCCGGAATGTGGTCAGGCTTTGAATGAATTTTGTGTCTTGATGAATCAATTTGGTGTGCCATTGGCACCGGGTAAGACTGTGGGTCCCTCGACTTGCCTCGAGTTTCTGGGGATCGAGCTCGACTCTAAGGAAGGTTGTTTTCGTTTACCAGGAGACAAAGTGTTAAGATTCAGGGCATGCCTGGAAACATGTATTAGGGAGTCTAAGGTTAAGCTGCATCAATTACAACAATTGGTGGGACAGTTGAATTTTGCGCTAAGAGTAATACCGATGGCCCGCCCCTTTTCCCGCTCGATCGCTCAAGCCATGGTCGGCTTGAAGGAGGGTCATCATCGCACGAGGCTCTCGGCAGAGGTTCGCCAGGACATGCGCATTTGGTTGGCATTTCTGGCGGATTTCAATGGTCGAATTGTCTGGAACAAACCGGCGGTGTCCTCTGAGGAGCTGGGGCTGTGGACGGATTCGGCAGGGAGCATTGGTTTTGGTGCCATATTCGGCACACAATGGTCGGCTCAAAAATGGCCGTCATGGTGGCATGAGGGTGGGCTGACATGTAACATTGCTTTTCTCGAACTATTTCCCATTCTGGTGGCCCTGAAGACTTGGCCCGAGGGGTTCAGAGATCACTCTGTGGTATTTTGGTCTGATAACATGACCGTGGTTGAGTGTATCAATAGCCAGGCGGCACGATGCAAATGGATTCTGAGACTGCTCAAAGAAATTGTGTTATTGTGTATGCAATTGAATGTGTTATTTAGGGCAAGACATGTGCCGGGGGTGAGGAATCAAGCGGCTGACGCGCTTTCTCGTTTTCGTATGCAGGCCTTCTGGGGTTTTCTGCCCACAGCGGACCCGGTGGCGGCACCCTTTCCCGAAGCTCTCTGGTCTCTCGGTGCCCCGAACTACGAAACCTCGTGGGAGAGAGTTTAGCACCCAGGACGAGGAAGGCATATGAAGGGGCGTTCCGTTCCTATTGGGCCTTTTTGGGGGCTGCTAGAGGGGTGCTTTGGGGCCAGGAGGAGTTGGTTGTAAAATTCCTGCTGTCTTTACGTCAGGCAGGCAAATCAGTGGCTACGGCCCAGAGGCATCGGGCCGCCATTTCCTTTGTGGCTAGGGCTTATGGGATCCAGGACCCGACAGCGTCTTTCGTTGTGCAAAAAGCGCTACGTGGGTGGCAACGCCTTGAGGGTCGCAGAGTAGATGAAAGGCGCCCGATAGGTCTGGATAGGCTGGCCCTGTTATTATCCGTACTCCCGGCAACCTGTTCATCCCAGTATGAAACAGTGTTATTCCGAGCCGCTTTTACGCTGGCATTCCATGGGGCTATGCGGGTAAGCGAACTAGTGGCAAGGAACAAGCAGGATGCGATGGGGGGACTGTGCCGAGAGCACGTTCAGGTCAGAGGGGAGACAATGACTGTCTCGTTTGTCAGGTCCAAGACCGATCAGGGTGCGATGGGGGACTGCATAATCATACGAAGGATTCCCGGGTCCTCCATGTGCCCGGTGAGTTGCGTAGAGGAATATTTAGCGCAGAGGGTGGCATCATGGGGGGGGACCTTGTTGAGACACGCTGACGCCACCCCACTGACGAGGTTTCAGTTTCAGCGGGTGCTTGCGATGTCGATTTCCGCTGCGGGCTTGAACCCCGGCGAGTTTGGGACCCATTCCTTTCGGATAGGGGCTGCTACAGAGGCTACAGCCAGGGGTCTGAATGTCTAACAAGTTAAACGTGTGGGGCGTTGGTCCTCCAACTGTTATAAAAGGTATGTGCGGTTGCACATGTTGTGAAGCTGTAATGATGTACTCACGCTTCTTGTTTTTGTTTGGATTTCAGTTGCGCAAGCCTACGAGGCGGGGCGGACTATGCAGTCGACCCAACACCGGGCCAGCGGTCAGACATCACCGGCTGTGAAAAAGGAGGTGTGGGTCGTGGGCCACTCATACGTGAGGCGTGCCGCGGACGTATTCAAAGCAAGTGACATGATTCACATCGCTGGGGAATACGGGTACAGTGTGTCCTTCTACGGAAAGGGCGGGCTCTGTATTGACCAGTTTCAATCTTTTTTCGAGGGTTTGTTAGGGCGGACGAGGTCACCGCCGTCTGTAGTCATAGTGCATCTTGGGGGCAACGATTTGGTGACCACTGGTAGACGACTTCTTCTTGAGGCAATGCTTTCCACTGTAAGTTGGTTAGCGAGAAGAGTTCCAGGGTGCACAATTGCATGGTCCCATATGATCCCACGGAAAGTGTGGCGGGGGGCTCTTTCGGTTTCTGCTCTGAATCATTCAGTGAGAAAAATTAATAATAAAGTGTGTAGATTGTTCCGTTCAAGTACACTGCATTCTATTTCGCATGGTTGTATTAAAGGAGACAGTATGTATTTGGGGGATGGTGTTCATTTGTCCCGGGTGGGGAACGAGTTACTCATAGGAGACCTGATAGCTTGGCTAAAGACTTTAAGACATGACCTTTAGGTAGGAGTGTTGTGGGGGGTCCGGATAGCCAGTCAACTATCCGGCCTGTGGCGGTAAGGTCATGATCCGTGAGCAGTAATTGGAAGATCCCTATGAGTGGGCGTCACCCATTACGGATGGGAGCGCTCGAGGGAGGTGGCCATTGGCCCCTCAACGGGGAGGCGGTCCCTTCTAAGGATGGGCCGCCGAAAGGAAAGGAAAGGCGGTCAAGGCCCCTTCCTGGGTAGGAGGGGCTACAGCCCCCTCCTGGGGAATTTCCCGGGGCCAGGACATCTGCGACGGCAGATGTGGTAAGTTGTGTGGGGTTTGGGAGGGGGTCTACGCCACCTTCTAGATACCTCACACGAGTCCTCGGACGACCTTTAAGTGGCGTCGAGTTTATTGGGGCCCCCGTCAAGTCAAGGGAAATTGGTAGTTGCACTTGAGGTACACCTCTGTGCGGTCGCCCCTCACAAGTGAGGGGGATATTTCTGGTTTAGGGATCTTGACACCGGTTACGACCTTGCCGTTGGCCCTTAAACGTTAGGATGTACAATTTCAAAATTTCAAGTTAATGTTTTGTAGGATGTTAGTTCGGCTAGGAGAACCTTTGTATTAGAAAAATGTTAAGGTTAGCCAAACATCGCAATATGGTAATGAAATTGTACATAATATGAAACTGTTATTTTATGTTTTAATTTTGTTTCATATTTTAATAAATACGGCCGGGAGGGTCACTCCCTCCCGTCTTCCAAAAGTTCAGAACTGTTTCCGGTTTCCCATCCTTGGGGAGTGTGTTGAGAGGGGGTGGCGGGTATCTCAGCCATATGGAAAGGGGCGACCATTCGGTCCCCCCGAACGTATGGCGGAGTACCACGATCCCCCCGGGAAGCCATTTTTGGGCGGGAGGCGAGCCTCGGCTGGTATGCCCGAAGCGGCGTAGCCGGGGCGCGCTTTTTCCCGCCCTAGAGTGGGCTGGCCTAGACACTGACGCGGCCGGCCACGCCCTAGGGGCAGGCAGGGGCGGGTTTACGCCCGCCCTGAAGACGGATGAAAGGAGCAGCAAGCCAAGAACGCATCCTCTTGTTCCTGTGCTCTGAAGCTGCACCTCCTCGCTGCACGTGAGCTCGAGACGGAACGAAGAGCCAATTTTGACCCACCCACCAACCCCTGAGGACAGCATGTGGTTTTGAATAAAGCGTGATGTGTTAACGCTGAATTCTTGCAGGTGGTGATGATTATCGTGATAACTTTGATTATGCAATAAAGAATGATCAATTCGTAGTATGTTTTCAAATAAAGTAATTTTGCACTAGTTTGAGCCGTAATCTTGCTTGTTGATAAGCTGTAATTGTTACTGTCTTTTAGTAATTTAGTCATTTTAGTAATTTAGCTAGAATTGTCGTATTTCTTTTGGTCGGGCGGTAAGGTCATGATCGGTGAGCAGTAATTGGAAGATCCCTATGAGTGGGCGTCACCCATTACAGATGGGAGCGCTCGAGGGAGGTGGCCATTGGCCCCTCAACGGGGAGGCGGTCCCTTCTAAGGATGGGCCGCCGAAAGGAAAGGAAAGGCGGTCAAGGCCCCTTCCTGGGTAGGAGGGGCTACAGCCCCCTCCTGGGGAATTTCCCGGGGCCAGGACATCTGCGACGGCAGATGTGGTAAGTTGTGTGGGGTTTGGGAGGGGGTCTACGCTACCTTCTAGATACCTCACACGAGTCCTCGGACGACCTTTAAGTGGCGTCGAGTTTATTGGGGCCCCCGTCAAGTCAAGGGAAATTGGTAGTTGCACTTGAGGTACACCTCTGTGCGGTCGCCCCTCACAAGTGAGGGGGATATTTCTGGTTTAGGGATCTTGACACCGGTTACGACCTTGCCGTTGGCCCTTAAACGTTAGGATGTACAATTTCAAAATTTCAAGTTAATGTTTTGTAGGATGTTAGTTCGGCTAGGAGAACCTTTGTATTAGAAAAATGTTAAGGTTAGCCAAACATCGCAATATGGTAATGAAATTGTACATAATATGAAACTGTTATTTTATGTTTTAATTTTGTTTCATATTTTAATAAATACGGCCGGGAGGGTCACTCCCTCCCGTCTTCCAAAAGTTCAGAACTGTTTCCGGTTTCCCATCCTTGGGGAGTGTGTTGAGAGGGGGTGGCGGGTATCTCAGCCATACAGTCAGGAGCGGCCGCCATCTTGTGTCTCGGTAGGATTGAGAAACAAGAGGTGGCAAAAACAAAGGGGAAAATGACCAAAAGGGGGCAGGGTAGACCCCCCTGACCCCCTAGGTTTGAAGTGGGGCCATAAAAGGGCCCCGCGGGGCAAAACATTTTTTTATTTTTTTTTCGATTTTCGCTGGGGGAGCGCCCGGTATGCGCACCGGGCAGCGTACCCGGGAGGGTACCATGGGGAACACCCAGTGAAACAGTACATTAATAATTTAAGGTGCTTAGAGGTAGGGTAGCTCTGAATAGAGTTGTTGTGTTGTGTGGGTGATTTAAGTACCAATATGTAGGTACCAATGCAGAGTCTTAAATTTAATGTACACCGTCTCCTCTGTAGATATCTTGCATGTTGTTACAGAAGTTATTGTGGTATTTGGAATCCATACCATAGTCTGTCAGGAAAGCAGAAACAGATCCTTTAAGCACTCCCTGAGAAGGCCTAGGGGATCATGGGTAGTCTATCCTGCTCCCTTATGATGTTTTCAAGTATTACATTTTACTCTCTTCTGAATCTACACAAAATTGGTGGCGATATGGTGCATTAGAGACAGACAGTGAGAGAAAGGAGGCAGGAGATGAAAAAGAGATGTCAAATACACATTGGAGATAATATAGTGGGAGAAAGGAAGTAACTATGAGCAAACTTACTATGTAACACAAAAAAGTTGCACAGTATACTATAAGTCTCACTTTATATTATAATCATTTTGGTACTACTTCATGAATTACATATAAAAATGAATAATGTCTCAAACAATTTTTAATTATTAAATATAAATTTATTCTTCAGAATTTTCCAAATTTAATAAAACTTCCAACATCAGATTGTCTGGAATGTCCTCATAATTTTGATTGCATGATTCTATTGTTTCCAAACAGTCAATTAATTCTTGGTCCAGAGAGTCATCTATGAAATCCAAGGCAACTATATTTTCTTCAGGATTGTTCTCAACCATAATTTCGAAAGAAATATTATTGGACTCTTCTTTCCCTTCCATTTTCTTTCAGTAAATTGCATAAAAAATAACTATATCAGTAGAGTTAGGGTACTGTTGGGTTTAAGTTCAGACAGGTACTTCTGAGTGTTTAACAGTAAAGTAATTTTTGGGCAGTGTATGGTTTCAGGCAAGAAGTAGAACTATTAAAAAGTGCATGTGATGAAGCCTAAGTAAATTCATAATTATACCAGAGAAGCCTAATTCAATCCATAACTATAACAGAGAAGCCCATCTCAATCTATAACTATAACAGAAGGACAGTAAATAACTATCAGAATACGTTTTTCCAAATTAACTTAAAGTGCACAACATAGTTCCCCTTACAAATTAACAACTTACCTTTGATAAAGCAGTTGAAGTTTTGAGTGAAAATCCTTTCCAAATGTACCTCAGGTAGTACTAGTCAAAATGGCTGTGTTTCCCTCTCATTTTTCATATATATTCATGTACATAACCAATCAAATGTCAGCACATAACAGTACAAAACGAAAGTAACATTTTAATTGGTTGTAAATTCTAACACTTTCATATTTGTTTTTGTTATGTAATTTACCTCAGGATATTTAGACAGGGCTACAGCCCAAATGGCTCAATGGAATTCCAACAAATTTGGGAAAATGGTAGGGACTGGTATGTAGTAGGGCCTATTCTATATTTGGTGTAAGTGTCTCCAGTGGTTTTTACGTAAATTAACTTCCAAAATTTTTGGGGAGCGCTTACCGGTGCTCGCTCCGGTACGCGCACCGGGAGTGCTACGGGAGTCCGCCATTTTGTGTTTCGGTAGAATTGAGACACAAGATGGAGGACAAACAACGTTGGGAATGGGTAAAAGGGGGCACAGTAGACACCCCCTGACCCTCTAGGATTTCTGAGGGGAGTTTAGGAGGCCCATACATGCCCAAAAAATGTTCTTTAAATTTCGCGGGGGTGGAGCCCGGTACACCGGGGAGCGTACCGGGGAGTGTACTTTGGTGAAAAATAGTGAAAAAAATTAGAGTAAGATAATCATTTTGAGTGATCAGAGGTAGGGTAGCCCTGAAAAGAGCTTTTGGGTTCTATGGCTGATTTAGGTACCTACAAGTAAGTTCCAATGCACAGTTTTAAATTCAGGAGGAATATTCTATTCCCCTCATCTGAGAAGTGCACACCATCTCCTCTGTAGATATCTTGCATGTTGTAACGCAAGTTATTGTTGTATATTGAACCCATTCCAAAGTCTCTCATGTAAGCAGAAACAGATGTATTCACATGTTTCCGTGCTTTCTCAAATTGTGGACAAAATTGGTTGGACCACTTCCATTTCTGTCTTTGACATATATTGGAATATACCAAGGCAGTTTGTTTAAAAAGTGCTATCAATTGACCAAAGGTGTTCTTTAAAAGCATTTCCAGACCTACCCCAGTCAAAGTGCCCAAGTCATTTCCACCACAGTGCACAATTAAGAGGTCAGGGTGTGGCAGATGCAAAAAGGTTTTCACCAATGGTATCAATCGGTGACATCTCAATCCTCTCTGGCCACTCCACTTGATGTCCACATTTGGTAAATCAAGGTTGTGAAAATTTCTGATAGCTGCATACCTTTGAGCCCAGTGGATGTAGTTATGTCCTATAATCCAGACAGAATACATGGTGAGAGAAGGTTCTGGTGCAGTCAGATGAAGTGTGGGAATGAAATGGCAGTTGGAAAAGTAGGAGTTTACAAAAAAATAACTGCGGAGTTTCACTGCTCTTGAATCACAAGCAATGATTGGTGGATTCAGATAGTTGAAAACTGAAAGTTAGGGTGCATGGTTGTGTTCTGTGAAAGAAGTAATTTGAATGGTTAAGAAAAAGTCATTTAAAGAATCATTGCAACGGATAAGCTGGTGTATTTAAGGTCAAACATCCTTGCTGAGTTCATTTGCAGCAATGTAGAGTAAACTTTTAAACCTGAGAGTTCAGTGAGGAGGGAGTTGCTATGGTAACAGGTAGAAAGGGCTGAGGAGGGAAGGGTGTTGGTTTGAAAATAGTGAGGGAGTGTCTTAATTGGTTGACATGAGGCACATGTGTGTAGAATTAGAGGTTTTCTCTGCCAGTCATGGTTGCAGTGTCTGGAGTGCATACCTTTTGCTCTGCTAAAGAAAAATTGGTGTGTGTGTCTGACACTGTTCTCAATCTCCCAAAGCATTTGTAAAGGTGAGTAATGATTCATTTAATATAGATAGAGACTTGTATGCTCTATGGAGAAGATTTGGAAGCAGATTGTGGTTTTTTAATGTTGCTTTGTGTCATGTTTTTTGATAATGCTTGGTAAAAAGATTTTGCTGCATAGAGAATTGTATTTTGTAAAATTGAGAAGTTTCAGTAGTGACATGGAATGCGTGTACATATGACCTGTGCTGTGTTTCTTAAATGTGATGTGAAAAATGATTTTGGGGAAAATTAATGGCTTTTACATTTTCTGAGAAGGATTAAATAGTGTCTGCATGATTTAATAAATATATTTGAACCTTTCACAATGATTTCACCTGTGTTACCTCAGATTAGGAAGTAGATTGAGCTTCTTTCTTGTTGGTTTGTGTCATGTTTTTTGATAATGCTTGGTAAAAAGATTTTGCTGCATAGAGGAATTGTATTTTTTAAATTTGAGAAGTTTCAGTAGTGACATGGAATGCTTGTACATAGGACCTGTGCTGTGTTTCTAAAATGTTATTTAAAACCGATTTTGGGGTAAATGAATGGCTTTTATTTTTTTGAGAAGGAATAAATAGCGTCTGCAAGATTTAATAAATATATTTGAACCTTTCACAATGATGTCACCTGCGTTACCTCAGATTAGGAAGTAGATTGAGCTTCTTTCTTGTTGGTTTGTGTCATGTTTTTTAACAATGCTTGGTAAAAAGATTTTGCTGCATAGAGGAATTGTATTTTGTAAAATTGAGAAGTTTCAGTAGTGACATGGAATGCTTGTACCTGGGACCTGTGCTGTGTTTCTAAAATGTTATTTAAAAAACGATTTTGGCGTAAATGATTGGCTTTTATATTTTTGAGAAGGAATAAATAGTGTCTGCATGATTAAATAAATATATTTGAACCTTTCACAATGATGTCACCCGCGTTACCTCAGATTAGGAAGCAGATTGAGCTTCTTTCTGTTGGTTTGTGTCATGTTTTTTGATAATGCTTGATTGAACATATGCAAGATAGAGGAATTGTATTTTGTGAAATAGTGAGGTTTCAGTAGTGAAATGGAATGCTTGTATTTAGGACCTGCGCTCTGTTTCTAAAATGTTATTTAAAAAACGATTTTGGGGTAAATGAATGGCTTTTAGATTTTTGAGAAGGGAAAATAGTGTCTGCATGATTAAATAAATATATTTGAACCTTTCACAATGATGTTACCTGCGTTACCTCAGATTAGGAAGCAGATTGAGCTTCTTTCTTGTTGGTTTGTGTCATGTTTTTTGATAATGCTTGATATCAACATATGCAAGATAGAGGAATTGTATTTTGTGAAATAGTGAGGTTTCAGTAGTGAAATTGAATGCTTGTACATAGGACCTGCGCACTGTTTCATAAATGTAATTTAAAAAATGATTTTGGGGCAAATGAATGGCTTTTACATTTTTGAGAAGGAATAAATAGTGTCTGTAAGATTAAATAAATATGTTTGAACCTTTCACAATCATGTCACCTGTGTTTCGTCAGATTAGGAAGTAGATTGTGCAGATGAGGTGAGGCCTGTCCAGGGGTGTAGATGAGGTGAGGGCTGTCCAGGGGTGCAGATGAGGTGAAAGACAAGCCAGTGAATGCCCATGCAAACCTGTGTTTTATCTCACTCTGCAAGGATCTAACTCTTGCAACATCTTCATTTTCTGTTTTAGACTTTTCTTACTATATGTGCGTAAGAAATTACGAAGCAAATTGATTGAATCCTGTCGCACACTACAAATACTACTACACTTCCAAGTGTACACTGGACCCTTAGTACGTCTCCCTAAAACTTCATCAGCTAACACCTCTTCTGCATCTCTAGACACAAGTTTCTCTTTTTCCATCGAACAACCGTCTTTCACCTCATATGCTCGACCACTGGTGTCAACTGCATGCACCAAAACATTCTCCTGGAAGTAACTCTCACTATGCATCCATTCTCCAGAAAAAACTTCAAAAAAATTAGTCCGATTAATTATTCTTTTCCACTTACTGTTCGATTTGAAAACATCAATTGCCTTGTTAAGTATCCTAATTCTATTGATTACTAAAACAAATAATTTTTTCTTAACTTCAAAAGCCTGATCAACAATCTTCTCTACACTTTTCTTTTTCTTGTAAAAAGCAGCTCTCTGTTTACTTTTCTTAACATTTTTTTAACAAATTTAAAACTACCCTATTGCGAAACATTCGTCTACGAATGTCCCTAAATTGGTTTTGCCTTCTATTCCTATAGATACTGTTCTCTCCTGCTCCAGTAGTAACATTTTTGGGGGGCCTCTCCTTCCTTTTCAAATTTGCTCTCTCCTTCTGTATATTCACATTAATTAATTAATTGTGGTTTTTGTAATGCGCTAGAATCAACTCCCCAAGGAGTATCTCTGCGCAGTAGACCACTGGGGAACCCGTCCTGGCTTTCCCTGTGAGATGGTCCCTACTGGGTATCTCCAAGGTAAAACCAGGCATCCCCGGCGTATGTGGGGGGCCGTTGTGGAGATGAGGCAAGCTTATGCCCAGAGTTGCCGAGTGTGTGTTGGAGTAAGAATTTTTACCTGCACAGCTATCCAAGGACACACCTGTCACCTGCACAACATGACCCCTGTGTGGGCCCTGCTGTTTAGAGGTTACAGGCCTCAGTTACATTGCCCTGGGCACTGCCATTTTCTCTTAGCTTAAACAGAAGCAGAAAGCAAGTCTGACCCAAGATTCACCCAGCTGCTCTTGCCTGCAAAGCTCAGCACCCCTGCCAGGCCCCACCTCATTGTATATTTCGCACACACTGTAGAAGTCAAGTTCCTCTATAAATCTTGCAACATGCCCCACGTCCCCCACCTAAGCCATGAATAGAATAAGGGAAGTTCCCACCACAGCTACGTCAAGCAAGATATCCGATAAACTGAGGATAAGTGTAGCGAAGTATTATCGCAGACTGCCTGATTGACACATGAATAGAACCCTTCAAGGCAATAATAACACATTTCTGATTAATGACAAACTTCCAGTCAGAATGGCAGGAACTCAGTCTAGGCTAGCGTACTTGCCACACAATTACGAGAAGGTAGTCCCATCTACACTAATGATGGGAAAGTCACCAGGCAGGGGCGTGAGAGGCGATAGAAGGATATGTGGTTCGAGGTGACGTAATATAACGTGACCATAGGCCCCTCACCCCTGAACAAGTATAAAAGGGTGGTCCGCTCGATTATCGTTGAACTACTCCCGTCAGCACATGGGTGGCGGACAAGAGTTTTTCCCAGGGGTTACTCGAGATAGCCCTTGCTTTATGTACTTAGGTTTCATGTACTTAGATTCTACTCTATTGTATATTCTGCTGTAATGAAATGCTTTTTCCTTGTTGCATTTAAAGTTGTATTCCATTATTTGAAATGTTATGTTTTCTCTGACTTTGTTTTATCCGCACTGCATTTAAAGTCTTTGAACTAATACTTTCAGGACATCTTACAGGTAGTGGTGAGTGTGCCCAATAATAAGTGCTTAACCTCTTCTATACAATATGCCTCATGCCTCACCAGTGTTCTTAAAGTATAGTTTCTCTCTCTCATAGCTGCTGTAAAATGTACTTTTCAAACTCAAACTGGTCCATGTGACTTTCAAGAGAATGCTGGGTACAGGACCAAGTACTGTATGGTGTTTATGCTATCACTGATTATTTCTAGAAGCTGTGTCTTCAAATAAATTGTACAACTCCAAGCTTCAGTCTCCAAAAGCTCATATGTATGTTTTTTCCTGTTTTAGAGCAAGAGGTCCAGGACAGCACCGGTGCAATTTAAGCCGCCCTATTCCCCTTAGTTCTCACTCACGGTCTCGCCAGCGCGGCTTCTGGAAGCTGTAGTCCCCCTGGCCCCTCCTGCCTCCTGTCCTTAATAAATCATCCCCTCCGACAAGTGGTGACCTCGAGACGTGATAATAAGGAGTTAAACTGACAGGATGCAGCTGGTTCCTAAGGAGGAAGTACTAAACTGCTAAACGACTCTGCAGCCGTCCTGCTGGACCATTGTGAGGGGAGAACACAGCGCTGAGGGTAAGCATACATAATATTGTGTCTGCCCGCCGCTGCGCTGTGTCTCTCTCTCTTGGGTTCGGCCGAATGGTGGGCTTTGTTGTGATACAGTGGTACATCTGCCAATGGTCCAGGGGTTTCCTGTCTGTTAACCTTGTTATTTGATTCTACGCAGAGGAGGGATTGTGTGCTAAGTGGAGACTGAGCCTGACAGTTGGGTCATTATTGAGATATATGTGTTTCACTTTGCTTTATAAATAGTCGCATGTTATTGCTAAGCCGCGTGTAAATACTAAGAAGGATTGTAGCAGTCGAATTGTCAAGACTTATTCTATATTTACTCTTAAGCGCGGTGCCTCTCTAGAGGGAGGGGACCTTTAATACATCTTTTAGGCTTTTTTAAGTGACCCTCTGAAGTTTCAGGGAAGGAGGACCGCACGTGACAGGTCTCTCAGCTTACTGGAGCCTCTCCGCAGGGGGAGGGCCTTTGATGCATCTGCAACAGGGTGTCAAGGAAGGAAAGGGTTGCGTCTAGCATCTTTTTCAGTATATTCGTGCAAGTGATCCTCTGTTTGATAGGAGTGACAGAGACGAGGTAATCTCTCATGTCAGTAGTCCATGAGAAAGAAGGAGTTTCAGCAGGTCCGATTAGCTACCGTGACCTTTGATCTTTCCTTAGTTTAGCGGTGATATCCCCTGCTGTATGTCAAGGGAAGAGTTCTGTGCGGGACTAAGAAGTTTATTTACTCATATTGTAGGCATTGTATTTTCGCCAAGCTAAAAGTGGTTTATTAATTATTGTTGGTACGCCTCACATGTATAAAGAACACTCTAGCACTCTAAAGGCCATAGAGCGTGATTTATGTAAAATAATTGTTGAAGTGTTTACATTTTACTTTCCTCTTATTAGATGCCTGTTTAGACACAGACCGGCATGTTAGCGCCTAGTGTTTAATGGTGAATGTATTTTTAGGTTTATAGAACAAACTTGTGTGATTCTTACTGTTTTCATGGTCTCTTTTTGTTGGGAGTCACTGGCTGGCACAGAGGCTGACCATTGCGAGACTATACTATTGATATATAAGCACATTGTGATTGTTCATCTTTCCTTGACTAATTATAAACTGTGAACATTGAATGTCTGTGTAACACTGTGTTGTCTGGCCTCATACCAATATTACCACTTAAGGGTAAAAGGCCCGCTAAGTAGGGACTGCTGTGCACAACTGTGATGTCTGGCCCCGTACCATTATCACTTAGGGGGGGGGGGCCGCTAAGTAGAAATTGCTGCTAAATATATTTTGTGACCATTATTTGAAGACTGTTCTTTTAGCGAGATTCAATAACTAGGGAGATTGTAAATGCATTTCTGTGTTTCCCATGTATGTTGATCTGCCACTGACTAACTGAAGAGAGTCTATAAGCTACGGCATTTCGAGCCACACGGTTGTCACACATATATATTGTTTTCCTTTTTTTCTTGCTGCTATTCCCCTGTGTGCTGCATCTGGCATTCAGGATTTCCCCTTCCCTCTACAAGCACTGCAGGCTCACGAGGGAAGTCTCAGGGAAGTGCTCTGCGTTATTTTTAAAATACAGATCGTTTAGAATAAATGAGAAATGTTTTCTCTTTTTTAACTGCATTCCACGCTAGGAATAGGATACATGAGTATAAGAGGTATCCAGTCATCATAGAAGCATTGTGCTTGTGGTAAACTGCCCCGACCCCGAAAACAACTGACAGGAGGTCAACCTATTTCTAGTACATATACGCACATATAAACAAAGGAAGTACAGATGAGCCAGAGTGGGCAGAATCAGGTTGAGGTAGTCCTACACATATTGAACAATAAAATTGTATCAGTGCAGAACGTGAGCGCACAAACTTATAGAGAATTTAACAGAAAGGAAATTTCCTTAATATCTAGGGCATGGGACTTGTTGGGAATCACACTCACACAGGGTACTGAGATAAGGGCATCCACATTGCATCTAGTGAAACTGTGCCTCCCAGTGCCAACGTATACATCCCCCACTGATGACACACAACTTACGCTTCAGTCAGTGGGTAGTGTAGTAAGTAGCGAAAGCCCTGATACTGCTCCTCAGTGTTCACTCACACCGCCTCCTCCAAGCACCAGCTGCCCGGAGGGGCAGGAAGAGTCACAGGATACCGTCACTCCACTAGGCTGTGAGCATAACGCCCATGGGTTGCATAACAAGCTGCAGCAGCAGCTATCACCAAGACTCACAGAACTATTACAAAGACATCCTTCCACGACGCATTATCCCGAAATCTGGGCATATTTACAAAGACGCATGTTGAAAGGAGATTAGTTTCGCCACATTTACTGCCACAGATAGCCTACCTCAAAGATAACTCGACCCTAGGAGATGAGCAGACAGCCCACACAAGATCCAAGACTACAGATTACGGTACACATAGTGAACGGCTGTGTTGTTGCCCTTTCTGAGGATACAGCAACATCCCCTGAGTCTGTCTCACCCCTGACATGTACAGTCATTTTGACGCTAATCTCAGCCCTAGGAATTGACATAACACACTTGCAGCAGGTAAGACTGACAATAATACCCGGTGGCGTTGCACACTTACGCCAGCCTACACACCACACAGAAGGATAATGTCTAAACCCACAGTACATCCACCAGCCTATGACGCAGATGACATTAATTTAGGACGGGGTATAAAGACTGACATAGAACTCTTATCAGATGTCCAGGCAGCCGTAGGCCCTGACGATGCCTCAGCCCCAGACATCTCAGATAATTCACAAGATAGTACTTCAGAGAGTACATTAGGCCAGCTATCCCTAGGTTCGCAAAGCCCAATACTGCAGGATGCAGCTTCAGTAATGCCAGGTCAAATTGACACGCTATTGATAATAAAAATGAGACGTGTCCAACTCTGCAGCCCCCAGCAGGAAGAAAATAAAGAGAGCCATGAGGCCTCTGGTGCTTCACAGCACAGCTCCTACATGACACTCCCCAGACTCGACAGCCCAGCACCCACTTCCCTCACTGAGGATCACGATACCCCAAGAACAAGAACAAGACATTATGGCCCATTCCGATTCCCGAGCCACCAGCATTGCAATACACAGAGTCAATATAATGAGTGGCAGCCCCTTAACACAGGTCCTAAAAGAGAGGAAGAACACCTGCTACAATTCGATGAAGTAAAGAAAGACAGCGAACAGTATCCCTCTGAGGTAGTAACTGAGGGAGACATTAGCAGGAATAGGACAGAAAGTGACCTATGCCAAAGAACAGGTAAAGAAGTAGGGGACGTGTCACACACACAGTACTCAAGAAGCCCCACAGAAAATACAGCAGCACACCAGCAACTGTCATTATACCTAGCCAGTATAGGGGATAGAATGACTGAGCAGATGGGTGCAAAGAAAAAACAAGGACCAAATGAAGTAGCTAGTAGTGTGAAGGAGGTAGAGCCACACAGTGATGGAGTCCAATATATCATGCCACAGCAAGGGCCATGGATAGACTTACATCAGGAAAATAAAAGTGCAGCCACACCACAGATCAACATAGCAGCCTCTCTCACAGCCAACTTAAGTGTGCCCCAAGCTCCGTCTACAGTCATTAACTATAGCACTCGACCACCTACGCCTATGCCTCAGGCATCACCTCCAGTAGTTACACCACGTAGGCTAGAGAGACCACAGCTAGAGCGAGACAATTTGGATCTGCCAAAAAAGATGTTCGAACAGGCAGAAGAGAGGAGAAGGCAGAGAAGAAGAGAGATAGAAAGAATTGCAGTACTAGGTGACTATGGGCGACTGGATGACGTCCAACAGGAATATGATGCATCAGGTACAGCAGGTCTGCACACCGCCAGATTTGGTGTACTGCACCATATGGCCCTTGACAGGCCAAGACCGCCACTGATCAATGGTCTGACGCCAAAAGAGATAGTGATACTTGGAGAAGGGAGTGACCTGTATGTCAATCCATTCTCAGATAAATTGGCAGACTGGACAGAAGCGAATACATCTCAAATGAAGGTTTGGCCCCGAGAGGGTTCCTTTGAGCCAGAGGCAATGGCCACTGCTGAAGAATGTATATTGCAGGGAAAAGGAAATGACGATTGGAACCATACCTACATGCGCGAAGGCCTAAGGGTCTGGAAGAAATACGCATGCAGGTATTGTCACACAAGACCCACAGGGGTAACACACCAGCTGCCCCTGCTGTCAAAGGAGGTCAATGACCCCCCTACCTCAGTAACTTGGTCCCTAACGGACAAAGAAAATTTAAAGAGAGAACTCCCACCCCTCACGGAGGGTGCGGGAAAGTGGATAGAAGCCTTTGAAAATGACACTTCAAGTGTGTCATTGGCTATTTGGGATATGAAAAGCCTACTCACATCCCTGATTGGAAAGGATGCAGAGGATATGTTTTCACGCATCAACACAAGGCTTTGCACCACTAATCCAGAATTAGATGGTGATCCTTTCAATAAAATAAGATCAGCGCTATGGAACGAACTGCGCCAGAAGTTTCCAGATGTCTCAGACATCGGATCTCTAATGTCACAAATAAGGCAATTAGCTATTGAGAACACAACTGCTGAATTAGAACAGCAGAAATTAAAGAAAAGAAAGACTCTTGATGCAGTTAAGCTAGATACACCAGTGAGTCAAGTGACTACTGTCACCAATGTTTCACAAAGTGCCTTAAAAGTGCCAGGAGGTAACACACAGGTAACACAACATCAGATACAACAGGTACCTCAGCAACACATGCCTGTGTACAAAATGGTGCCCCTGACACAAGCCCCTGTATCACAAGGAGCTTCAGTTCTGCCCCCCATTTATTTGGTTTCACAGGGCACCATCCAGCAGCACAAGGCTGGAGGCAATTCAAGTCAGGATAAACCCACAGACAACTCTAGTGTGTCCCTTGTTGTCATGTCTCACAAAGATTAGAGTGGACCCAGTTGTGAATGTCATGATTAACAACAACCCGTATAGTTTTTTTTTGATTGACACAGGTGCCACATTCTCCTGTATCAAGGGGAGGGCACTGCCCACTTCCAACTAGAGCGCAAAAAGACTAGATTTCTCTGAAAAGATATTAAGGGTCCCTTTCACAGAACAAGTACGAATAGAAATAGGAGATAAAGGTGTTGAGGAGCGTCTACTTCATGCACCACAGTCCACGTGATCTGATGGCCAAATTAAATATGAAAGATAAGAATATGTTTCAATGAAAAAGGCACAATGCCCTTTTCGGTTCCCAAGTGCACGCAGACTGTCAGTTCTATGTTTGCATTTTGTTCAGAAATAGATGGTTATGTTATGTGAATGGTCAAATATAATTCACACTGTATATTTCGCCAAATATTGCGAAATTGAGCAACTAAATAAAATTATCTATTCTTACGTCCCAAAATTCAGCAGCAGCTGACACAGGCACAAGAAAGATATAAAATGATGGAATGGAATGCACACTAGTTGCATCGCATTTCTTTTCAGATATAGACACGAGATCATGTGCTGCTAGGCCTATTGAGCATTTCATCCTTCTAAGGTGGATTCAAGAAATACCTTGAGTTGGGAACAATGGGATCTGCTGTTTATCATCAATATACTATTCTGAGTGAACATGTGCATTACAAATAAGCCATCTTTATTTCTATGATACGATACGTATATTTTACATATTGCAAATAGAGACAGCACATGTTTTCAGATATTAAAAAGAACTGAAAAGCCAACAGGGTTGTTTTTTTTATTTTCAGACCGCGTTCACAAGTAGCTTTTCTGGCCAAGTGCATATTCTGGGCGTAGAGCCAAACAGGAAAAAGGTTTCCTGTAGTCGACAGTTACCAATAAGATTGATGAGAAAGGGAAAAGTATTGTGTAATAATACGTTGGTCTATGGAAATGAGCAAGAGAAATGAGTGGCCCAAGATCACACAGTTAGGTGAAATAAATAGTAAGGAATATGTTAAGATGAATGAGAGGAGATAAGGAATACGTTTTCAGATATGCACAGCTGTACAGTAGTTACTTCACACAGGCCCAGTGCTGGGAAAGAAAAAAAAATAAATAAAAATGAATACAGATATAAAGTAGATTTCAATGTTAAGAGGACGTATGCAGGAAGAAAGCAATGCTCAGTATTAAAATATTGTCAGACTGAAATGTGCGGATTTTAGAGGTGGTCGAATATCTGAATTATGAATATGAAAACAGTAGCCAGAAGGCCCGGACATGCACCATCTCTATCCCCAGCACAAACTGACTGTGCCCCCCATTCTGCTTGCCCAAAATACACCCTCAACAGTGCAAGAAGATACATCATGCCCATACACTATTGGTAATACACAGCACTATGATTTTATTGCACAGCTGCACCTTAGAGAGACACAGAGAAGTGCCCCACCTGAAGAAAAAAGTTGAAGAAAGAGAGGGGAGTACAACAGGATATTTCATATTTTATTTTGCTGACAGACAATGACAGGAAAGCCTGTCATGCCACAGGCCCTTCTGCAAATAGCACTCAGTCAGTTGCACCTTCCTACACAGGCCTCTCGTGATATCATGTCCACAACTTTGCAGACAGAGTGGTTCATCCCCAGTGCACATGAACAGATACAACACTTTGTATCCTTTTTTAGGGTCCTTTTTAGAGCTCCACATTAACTATGTAGACATGATTGACAGATGCCTAATAATAAGACACATCATGGTGGTGGTGTGCCCTTTTTCACGGTGGATTTAAGTTGGACCATGTGTCCATTATGACGCAAAGGCTGCAGCTAACTTCCTACTTCATGAGGTCACATGTCACTGAGGATTACTGGATGCCGTTGCAGTGACCCGCAGTGACAGTGGCGACAATGTTAGGCCTGTTCAAAGCCAAGATCAGTAAAATAAGTGCCACTATTGGAAAGAAATGGCTCTATTGCCTCCCAATTGCTTTGTTTGCACTCAGGAACAACACTAGCTCTGATCATCACATCACATCTCATCGGCTTGTCACTGACAGATCAATGAATATGGTTGTTCTCTCCACCAGACTTAAATTAAGATACTGGGCCCTCTTCTGATATTATAAAAGATGAATAGTTGTTCATTTATGTGCACTAATGCGTGCTCCAAAGTTCCTTTCCATCCAGATATCGAAGAAAAGAACAAGGGTCCTATCTCTGATGAACTTCCGCCTATCTGCTTTGGGACACACATCTTTGTAAAGGAGCAGTCCGGAAGTGGAGAGACTTTAAATTCAACGAACACTTGCAAATGAACTTTTTGAGGTTCCACTCGTCACCATCCAAGATCTGAACATTGAAGACATCATGTATCCACAGACTTTACAAGAATGTGAAGATCGTGTGATGGCCTACGGACTGAGACGCAGCAACAGAACAACCCTCCATGTCAAGATTTTAATTAAAAAGATATGTACAGCAATTATTTTCTTTGTTGTGTTTATAGCTTCAGTAAAAGCATTCCACTGGTTAGCAGTGCGATCAGAGAGAGAGAGAGAAGATACTAGCAATATTAGATTTGTAACGACCACAGAGCTTCCCATGCACAAGACACTTCCTGCTAACAAGCAAAATGGGATAAGCACCAGTAGTAGCTATGACACCTCTGTGCCTATCTTGACACTTTCTATACACCATGCTGACCCTACAGGAAGGGACTTGACACTCGATATCATCTTGATCCCCACTGTGCCAGGTACCCCAAGACGATCCCGCCAAAATAAAAGAAGTCTTAGACATAGAATGAGTAGCGAGATAGTGCAAGTTAGATATACATCGCATACCCGACTTATGGCAGACTGAGTTAGAAATGTCCAAGACACAGTTGTTTACACCTTCGACCAGCACTCTATGACTGATTTTTCCTCCCAGCGCCCTGGTGTGTCAGTACAGAATGATGGTACCCATAACGCATTGTTAGATAACATGTGGTACAGAGACATGAGGGAGGTGGGAAGAAAAGCCACAAATGAGTCATGCTTTGTATGTTCTCACATTCCACACGCTGTAGCCACAGATGAATTGATATTTCCTAAAGAAGTCCCACCACCCACAGCCAAATGTCTTTAACACTTGTTTCTTTGCCGCATACATGGTCAGATACAGCTCCACTCAGCCAAAGTGGATGATGCATTTGTAAATACAACAGAGTGGGATGACAAGTATGGGAACATTTAGGGACATCACCAATACCTTGGAAATAGAAAGGAGAATGGAGGTTTACCGTGATATGAAAGTACCTGCCGACATAATGCAGGATTGGGAACATCACTATAAGAAAATAGGGTACTTCACCTTCCCAACACCCCCATCCAAATGCCACTCACCTGAACATCACCGATGTAACAACACCCATGACACATGCCCTTGTCAGTGGAGACATATCCTGCACCTGAAGGCCAACATTTATTTCGACAAATAAGTGGAATGGTCCACATGACATAATATGTAAGGCAGCCTCCTTAGGTAGCACAGCTATAGGACAAGAGCACAAACATGATTTAAATGTGGAGACAGAAAGGGAGTGTGATGAGATATGGGGTAGGGAAATTAGAAGATACACGTCCAGTGAGGGTACACCATACACACAGGAAAAAGAATACAAGCTAAAGTCTCCTCTCCTTTGCTTCCTAGGTAATGGAACGGTACCTGTGGGCAGGAATGCCAATTACAAGAGCACTAGTACTAATTCGGACTCGAAGTACAGCACGTCCATCCTCATTGGCATCTATTGGATATGCGGAGAAAATATGTATCTGCAGCTGCCTCCCCAATGGCAAGGACTTTGTTCTATCTTGACGATGCATGAATGGCATCCCGTCGTCCCAGCAGTGAACATTTCCCGCATCCACACACACCCAATGGCAGGTGATGTCACCCTGCCCCACCACCGAAAAAGAGAAATCAATAAGTACTCCTCAGATGACACATTCCATGAGATTCCGGAAGATTTCAACGATGCTGAACTTTTCTTTGGGGGAGCGATCCCCATGTTCCAGACAAAAGCCAATGCTCAATGGCTCCAAGTAACAAGATATGAACTGATGCAGCTTGTTAACAACACCCGGGATGGGTTCAACGCCGTGGAAGAAGAACTACGACCTTTGAGACTAATGGTTCTGGAACAATGCTATGTTCTAGACCAGTTACTTGCGATGAATAGTGGTGGATGCGACAGAATGGGAAAATAGTCCTGCTGTGTCTTCATTTTGGCCGATGATGCTGATAACGGAACACTTACAAAGGCCATTGAGGACTTGGACAATTTGGGGAGACAGATGCCTGAGGATGGAAGTGCAAATGCAGATGTTTTAAGTAATTGGTCCAATTTGGACTGGATGCCTTCATGGCTATCTGCAGTACTAAAATTTATAATGCCTATATTTTGTGTGCTTGTGGTTGTGTAATTTTGAACACAGATTATGTTGCATTATGTTGGAAGATTAAGGTCTAAGATAGTTGAGATGAACTACACAGGTACACACAGGGGACAAGGGGAAGATGTAGAGATAGCAGTGCTGAACATAGAGCGTACCATCCCTGACCCTCACTTAGCGCAGGTCCCCTCTGAAAGTCAGTACCTCCCTATGAGATCATGTGTACGAGATGGGACCAGAAGAGGGTTTGGGAACTAATTCTTCATAAAATTGCCCTGGCCACCCCCCATCTCCAGCTAAGTATGCAGTTCGAATGGTGTTTGAAGATGATTTGATAAAGTTCGAATTTCGAACTTAAGGGGGGAATGTTGGAGTAAGATTTTTACCTGCACAGCTATCCAAGGACACACCTGTCACCTGCACAACATGACCCCTGTGTGGGCCCTGCTGTTTAGAGGTTACAGGCCTCAGTTACATTGCCCTGGGCACTGCCATTTTCTCTGAGCTTAAACAGAAGCAGAAAGCAAGTCTGACCCAAGATTCACCCAGCTGCTCTTGCCTGCAAAGCTCAGCACCCCTGCCAGGCCCCACCTCATTGTGTATTTCGCACACACTGTAGAAGTCAAGTTCCTCTATAAATCTTGCAACATGCCCCACGTCCCCCACCTAAGCCATGAATAGAATAAGGGAAGTTCCCACCACAGCTACGTCAAGCAAGATATCCGATAAACTGAGGATAAGTGTAGCGAAGTATTATCGCAGACTGCCTGATTGACACATGAATAGAACCCTTCAAGGCAATAATAACACATTTCTGATTAATGACAAACTTCCAGTCAGAATGGCAGGAACTCAGTCTAGGCTAGCGTACTTGCCACACAATTACGAGAAGGTAGTCCCATCTACACTAATGATGGGAAAGTCACCAGGCAGGGGCGTGAGAGGCGATAGAAGGATATGTGGTTCGAGGTGACGTAATATAACGTGACCATAGGCCCCTCACCCCTGAACAAGTATAAAAGGGTGGTCCGCCCGATTATCGTTGAACTACTCCCGTCAGCACATGGGTGGCGGACAAGAGTTTTTCCCAGGGGTTACTCGAGATAGCCCTTGCTTTATGTACTTAGGTTTCATGTACTTAGATTCTACTCTATTGTATATTCTGCTGTAATGAAATGCTTTTTCCTTGTTGCATTTAAAGTTGTATTCCATTATTTGAAATGTTATGTTTTCTCTGACTTTGTTTTATCCGCACTGCATTTAAAGTCTTTGAACTAATACTTTCAGGACATCTTACAGGTAGTGGTGAGTGTGCCCAATAATAAGTGCTTAACCTCTTCTATACAATATGCCTCATGCCTCACCAGTGTTCTTAAAGTATAGTTTCTCTCTCTCATAGCTGCTGTAAAATGTACTTTTCAAACTCAAACTGGTCCATGTGACTTTCAAGAGAATGCTGGGTACAGGACCAAGTACTGTATGGTGTTTATGCTATCACTGATTATTTCTAGAAGCTGTGTCTTCAAATAAATTGTACAACTCCAAGCTTCAGTCTCCAAAAGCTCATATGTATGTTTTTTCCTGTTTTAGAGCAAGAGGTCCAGGACAGCACCGGTGCAATTTAAGCCGCCCTATTCCCCTTAGTTCTCACTCACGGTCTCGCCAGCGCGGCTTCTGGAAGCTGTAGTCCCCCTGGCCCCTCCTGCCTCCTGCCCTTAATAAATCATCCCCTCCGACATGTGATCCCTTGCTAGAGTAGGCACCGAGATGAGAATTCTCGAGTCCGTTGACCCTGGTCCACGACCCTGCCACATCGGGAATTGAACCCTGGTCCTGGGCCGTCCTCTGCTCTCAGGTCTGCCGCCTCTAACCAGTGAGCCACACCACATTCCCATTAACATTTTTTTTTATCTGCATATGTTCCGGAAAAAAGACTTAGTTGTCTTACCAGGAGCTTTTTTTGTGTTTTTTGAAGTACTTGTTGTAGGGGAGTGCTTTAATTCGGTTGCTGTTTTTTATTTTTTCCGCTTGGCATCTTTCCTTCTCCTCTGCCTTGAGGGCATACTTCCTTACTATTCCAATCTTGATTTCAATCTGTGGTAAAGAAAAAAATAACACATTATAAACCACTATTACCAAACAACAAAGCAATGACAATAATCAAACGATATATAAACACTAGTTTACAACATATCTAAGTTTATACCACAGCAACTATATAACTAGGAGTAAGACAGAGAAAAAGAGCTAGAGGGAGTAACACAAAGAGACAGAGAGAGTCAGACAAAGAAACAGGTAGAGGGAGTAAAACATAGAGATGGAGTAAGACAGAGAGAGTGTATAATATGTTGTAAGACAGAGAAAGGATGTAATAGGGAGAGGGAGTAAGTCAAAGAAAGGGAGAAAGGGAGTAAGTCAGAAAAAGGGTGTAACAGGGTGTAAAACAGAGAGAGGGTGTAAGAGGATGTAAGACAGAGAGAAGGTGTTAGAAGGGAAGAGGATGTAAAAGAGACTAAAACAGAGAGAGCCTGTAAAAGGGAGAGAGAGAGAGTAAGTTTGAGAGAGGGTGTAAGAGGAAGTAAATCGAAGAGAGGATATAACAAGAAGTAGGTCAGACAGAGGGTGTAACAGGAAGAGAGGAAGAGAATAAAAAAGTCAGAAAGAGGGAGAGAGGGTGTAAAACAGACAAAAGGTGTAATAGGGAGTAAGTCAGGGAGAGAATGTTACAAAGAGAAAGGTTGTAAGACAGAGTAAATCAGGAAGAGGATGTAAGAGAGAGTATGACTTAGAAATTGCTGTAATAAAGAGAGATAGGGAATAAATCAGAGACAGGGTGTAAGAGAAAGTAAGTCAAAGAGAGAGTGTAAGAGAGTGTAACATAGAGAAGCAGACAAGTGGTCTACCACCATTTTCCGTAAACCCACAGATAGGAATTCTACCTTACACTACGAAAGCTTTCACCGTTTAGGCCTCAAGAACAACTTACCCTATGCACAACTGTTGAGAGTTAAACGCATTGTGTCCAATGAACAGGAGAGCAAAAAAGAGATGAAAATTATGTTAGAGAGACTACGGGCATGTGGATATCCTCCACAGATCCTTGATTCGGCTGCAGACAGAAGTGAGAAAATGAATTGGAGTGACCTCCTTCAAACTAAACCGAAAAAACACACAGATCGTGATAGTCTCCAAATATTCAGTGATTTCGAATTAGTTTCAACGCATCATCCGTAAACACTGGCCCATCTTGATGATGGAACCTGATTTCAATGGACTGTTCAGCCAACCCCCTATGTTTGCTTTCACTAGAAGTAGAAACATCAAAGAAATCCTGACCAAACCCAACATCTCAGACACACAAATCACATACAAGGGTCTAAGACCTTGTTACAATTGTAGCAATTGTAATAACTGTATCCAGGGGAATACTACCAACCACCCGATAAAAAGCTACCCGATTAAACACTGAGTCAATGCCACCTGTAACAGCAGTAATGTCATATACCTACTGAAATGTCCCCGCGGGAAATGTTACATAGGTCACACCGAAAGAAAGATCCGTGTGAGGATCCTAGAACATAAAAGTAACATTTGAACCTTGAACTTTAAGTCCACAGTGGTGACACATTTTCATGGCTAAGTTAGCACTCTCCCGCCGCCGCTCTGACTCCTCCTCTGCAGCTCTCAGAGATTTACACTGGCTTCCTATCCCTCAACGGATCGAATTTAAGGCGCTCTGTTTGGTCTTCCGGGCCCTACATGACTCTGGACCGCTGCCCCTGCAGGAGATGTTTACATGGTACATCCCCGCAAGAGCTCTCCGCTCTGCCTCCGCCCATTTGGCGGTTGTTCCTAAGTTTCTGAGAAAGCGAATGGGTGGCCGTTCGTTTGGTTTCACGGCATCTAAATTGTGGAACGACTTGCCACTGTCGCTCAGATGCGTGGGAGACCTCCTTACTTTTAAAAAACTTTTAAAAACTCATTTATTCCCCAGGTTAGGATAATCACTCTCTGATCCTTCTCTTGACTGTGCTTCAGGACCTGTTAGATCTCAGCGCCAGGATGCCCGTCGGGTGACAGCAAGCGCTTTACAAGTGTGTTATACATACATACATACATGAGAACTGACACAATGTTGCTCAGTTGAAATTCCAAGTATTGGAACAAGTGAAGGTTACCCAGAACAACAAGAACACTTTACTTAAAAGAGAGAACTTTTGGATCGGATTTATGTCCACAATGGTGCCCCATGGGTTGAACGACTGTATGGAATTCTTATGTTACCTGTAACATGCTCCCATCATTTCTCATTATTATTATTTGTTGATTACATGATGACTTCTGATATATGTTCTTCCTTTTGGTTTATTTGGTTCTCTTTCCCTTCTTTTCACGTTCCGTTTTTCATTATCTTACCCGTTACAAGATGGCAACCACCTACAGGCTATACTTTGTTAGTCCTTCCTCGGTCTTGATCACCCTGTACACCCTTATACGCCCGCGTAGTTGTGGGCTCTGTTCACCTTTCTGATGCGGAACTCCGTGAAGTTCTAACGAAGTTCTGACACTGTAAGTACCCTTCCGGGACTTCTTAGTTTGAATCGTCACATTTCACGATTGAGTGTGGGTCTGTTGTTTGTTTCACACTGCTTACACGCAATAATGTCATTTATACACTGGGGGGTTACTTTCACTGGGTGACTTCTCGTCAGCTTGGGATTCATCGGCGTCAGTTATCAACTCAGATCTCTTGTTATTTTACGGGTTAGTCAACATTTTTCCTATCTTCGATTACTTCTTTACGGTTATAGCACCGTATTTTTCTTTACCTTATCTGTCTGATTACTTTTCGTTTGATTGGAGACCTGTTAATCGCTTCTGTTTTAATGTGAAGATGAGGTTATCTAACTGATACGTAGATTTTTGTGTTTGCTTGTAGAGTAAACCCCTGAGGAAGGGCGGTGCCCAAAATGCATCGGGATTTGCTAATATGTGTCACATCGCATTATTCATCCAGAATCTTTTGAACATCGTGATGCTACTTAAACTATGAATTTGCAATAAGTTTAATAAATTTCACACGTTGGATGAACTACATGGTACTTTTGGAATGAATTTTTTGGAATGAACGTATGTTGATCCCCAGATATATGGAATAAGACCGTTTGAGTCCCCCGAAGTTGTGCTCAGAGGTGCCCCTCCCCAAGTGGAGGAACCTTATATTAGTTTCCACAGATATCGCCAGGACACTCGATCAAAAGCCTTTTCAGCGTCGAGTAAAATGAGTGACATTGGGTCTCCGGCGACCTGTGCTGCGTCAAATAAAGTGATCACTCTTCTAACATGTTCGGTAGTTCCTTTCATGGGAATGAACCCGTGTTGCCAATCAGATACTAAAGATTCCACTATTTGAGAGATCCTAGAGGCTATCACTTTGGAAAAAATTTTGGAATCCCTATTGATGAGGGTAATGGGCCTATAAGAACTCATGTTCAAAGGGGATTTATCTTTCTTTAAAAAGATAGAAATCCTGGCATTTGCCCATGAATCCGGTGGCAGAGCCCCATTGAAGATAGATGATATTACATCTGTAAAAATTGTTTTAATTTGTGGAGTAAAGATTTAAAAAAATTCTGTGGGGATGGCGTCTGGACCAGGGGCTTTCCCATCTGGTAGCCTTGTGAGAGCTTCCTGAATTTCCTCCCAGGTAGGAGTTCGGTCTAAGGACTCGCTATCCATGGGGTTGAGTTGCCCCAATTCGCACTCACTAAAGTAACTAGAGATTTCGCGGTCTAGGGTATCTTCCCCGGAGCAGCTTTCCTCAGTATATAGTTTAGAATAATATTCCCGAAATCCCTTCCGGATAAGAGAAGGGTCTGTGGTTTCAACGCCAGAGGGGAGTTTAATTGCGTGTATTGAGCTGTTAGATACCTGCTGTCTTGTCCTAACAGCAAGGTGGTGCCCAATACTATCACTGCACTCGTAGCTTTTTGCCCTAGTGGCAGCCCACTTGGCTGCAATTTTTTCCATATAAACAGTACCTATTTCTGCCTTGGCAAGTACTGCTTCCTCTTGAATAGATTGGCAGTCCAATCCTGCGTGTATTGATTGCGTTAATTTAATCTCAACGTTCCTTAGTTTATCCTGTAGCTCGCTGATGCGTTTTCTTTCCATAGAGTTTTTATGAAAAGAAAATCTCAGGGTCTCGCCTCTAATCCCCACCTTTAGAGTGTCCCACACTGTCATTTGAGAGGCAGTGCCGTTGTTGAATTCCAGGAATTCCTGGATCCAGCCCTGCATATGAACTACATAGTTATTATCATGTAGTAGTGCTTTCTCAAAGCTCCACTTTGTGGGTTCCTTCTGTGGTAATACCCCTTTTAGAGTGACTATAAGTGGATTGTGGTCGGATAAAAAGCGGGGTGCTATGTCAATTGTGAAGTTGTTCATTAGTGAAACGGAGATAAGAAAGTAGTCTAGTCTTTGTGAAGTTGTGCCCACCAGTTTGTACCCTAGGGTATCTAGTAACTGTTTTTGAGAGTGTTCTATATGCGTTTCTTGCATACATATGATGTTCCCACCCAGTGTCCGTAGACCTAGCAACACTTTTAGTCTCTTAGTCGGATCAATTAGTCCACATACATTGATAGATATTATTCGTAAAGAATCTACACTAGCCATCTTACAATATAAGGTTGAAGAGCTGCGGGACGTACCTTTTTTGCTTTAAACGTTTTATAAGTTTTACTTTTCTTTTGGAAAGAGATATCTAAATTCAGAGATATGGTTGTGACGTTGTGAGCGTATTGCCTAAAAAAAAGTAAAAATTTTTGTTTTGGATTTCTTTTGGAGAAAGGAGTATCAAGCGAGAGGTGCTCCTCACATACATATGTTGTTATGGATTAAAGATGCACCCAAATTCGGATGACACAGTGATGAGTTTCATGGAAGAATATTCAACATGTACTGTTCCGAAAACTACCGAAGAAAACAGTTTAAGGCAACAAGTTTTCCGCTTTCAATCCCATCGTTGTAGAAAGTACTGTCGTCGAAAATTCAGAAACAACGACAAGTTCTACACAAAATGTCGTTTCGGGTTTCCACGACCAGTGATTTCTAAAGGAAGAGTAAATAATTTGATGTCTTCTCTGCGACATACTGTGACGAGGAAATCACCAAAAAATACATACAATTTAAAAAGAAACGGAGAGTCCAAGTTCATCAACGACTACAACCCAGTGATTTTGTCCATGTGGAATGCTAACATGGATATTCAATTTGTTGCTGACAACTCTATTGCTGTGGCTCGATATGTGACGTCTTACATCACAAAAAAAGAAAAGACAGAACTGAAGGAAATGTGGGAGGACATTTCACATGAAACGAGTATAAGTAAAAAATTATACAGTTTCAGTCTGAAGATGTTGTTGCATCGACGAATTGGAGCATATGAATGTTCAAGTCTCTATGCCAAATCTAGTACAATCATTTGGGTGAGTCTAGGTCTTGCTGCAACACGAACGTTTTGAAATCTGTACAAGAAATTGAGTATTTGGTGGAGAAAGAACCAAACAGTACAGATATTTTGAAGACAAACATGTTGGATACATACTATCCAAATAGAAGTAGTCATCTTGAGAACACTTCTTTGTATGAAGTTCTGCAAAACTATAGTTATAAGAGGAACATCACAGAAGATATCAATATTGGAAAATATGCTGTCATTGGGAGGGAAGGATGTCTAGTGAAGCAGAGAAAAGGCCATTTGATTAATCATCGAAAATTGAGTTGCGAATCTCCAGACAAAAGAGAATTTTACTATTTAGCTCTTTTGCAACTCTTTAAGCCATGGCGTACAGAAGACAAACTACGTGGAGATTTTCTCTGTTACGAAGATTCTTTTAATGCAACCAAGGATACCATAGAATGTCCTGTTTTTCCAAATTATCTGGAAATGTTGAACAAAGAAATAGAGCAAGAAGCCACCATTGCTGCAGAGATTGCTAGAGACAGTTCTCAAGACAGTCAGAGGTCTACTTCATTGAGTCAGGATCCACTAGGAGGACCAATTATCCAAAATGATGCTTTCACTGCCATGGATGAGGTGGAAAGAGCTATGGAACAAGCTCAAGAGGATGTAGTTAACTTAGAATATTTGGTGAAAGAACTAAACGTGAGCAGAAACAGATATATGACGGAGTCACACAACAGATTGAACATGGATTCAGTCATGAGAAAAAAGAGTGCTCATGTACATCATTTAAGCCTGTCTAACTGTACGTGAGGGGAGAAGCGGGAACTGGAAAAAGTTTTCTGATTAAATCAATTGCAACTTATCTTCATAAAAGGACTGAATCACTGCTGTCTTGTGTCGTAACCACTCCAACTGGGCTGGCAGCACATAATATTAAAGGGATTACTCTACATCGTTTACTGATGCTACCAGTTGAGCATGATAATAAATTGCAATACAACAAACTATCTGGAGATGCGTGTTCTGAAGTTTCCAGAGTCCTGAAGAAAATGAAACTTCTTATCATTGATGAAGTAAGTATGGTCTCAAATCTAATGCTTGCTTTTGTGCATTTGAGAATGCAAGAAATTCTTAGAACAGAGTATGATGTGTTATTTGGAGGGAAACACATTATTGTTTTTGGAGATCTACTGCAGTTGACTCCAGTGAAAGGACAACCAGTGTTTAAAATGCTCACGCATGAAGATACCAGGAAGTCTCTAGGAAGCATTGGAAACGTTAATATATGGTTATATTTCAAATATGCAGAGCTGCTTCAAAATATGCGACAGGCAAAGGATGAAGATTATAAAAATATTCTACAAGATGTAAGAATCGGAAAACCAAGTGAGCATGGGAAAGAAGCTTTACATGCACCATTAATTTCAAATTTGTATCCAAATGAAAACATTCTTTCAGAGAATATTTTTAGGAAAATTACTGAGAACAAATCTGGGATATGTTTGATGCCAACTCTGCAAGAATGTTCCATTTTCAACAACAAAATGTTAAAATTAGAAAATGAAGAGATTGTGAAACTGGAAGCTATAGATAAAATAGAGCATATGGGAGCAACAAATATTTTGTCAGAAAATTTGAAATCAAAATTAGATTCATTAGAGAAGAGTATATCTAAAACCGCTGGTTTTGAAAAGACTGAATGTGTGTTTAAATTGTCGTATCATTTTGAGAAGGAATTTAAATGTTGAAAGAGGTCTGGTAAATGAAGCAATGGGTCATGTTGTTGATTTTGTGAATTATAGAAATAAAGATGGAATTGAATTTTTTAAAATTACATTTGATGGCATTGAGCAAGTACAACAAATCAGTCATTGTTCTGCTAGATTTTTGCTTGTAAAAGACTTATATGTTCACCGAAAACAGTTTCCTGTTTGTTTGGCATATGCGGTGACAATTCATAAATCTCAAGGTTTAAGTGTAGATAGTGCTTTGGTCAACATTGGAAGTTCTGTGTTTAAAGAGGGTATGGCATATGTGGCATTATCACGAGTCAGAACTTTATCAGGATTGTACTTGATTAAGTGTGATGAGACAAAGATTTGTGCAGATCTAGATTGTGTTAAAGAATACAATAGGTTAAGAAGAGAGTATGCTCCACATTTGCCTCAATATCCTCTGTTTGAAAAATGTATGGTAGGCCGAAAAAGAAGAAATGAGAATAATTGGAGTGAGGTAGTAGCAAAAACACAAAAAGTAGATGAAACTATAATTGTAAGCAGAAAGAAAAAGGATTCTGTTGAAGATGCTCTTGGATTTCAGTTTGAAAACAGTTCTGGTGTCAACTGTTATGCTAATGTGGTAGTTAATGTTGTTTTTTTTCTTCAAACTTTACAAGAACAGATTGTTGAAAATCGGGATCAAAGATTCTGCGGTTTATTGAATTCTGTGTTTGAGAAATGTAGCAGTGATAGAGCAAAAATAGAAAGTGTTTCAGAAATTCGAAATCTTTTAGACATATGTTCTAGTCAAAATAAATGTTCACAGAATATTCAGCAGGATTGTCAGGAATTTTTAATGTATATGTTTGGTGTATTGGAAGATGAAAGAGTAGATGTAGAAAATCTTTTTAGCCTTTCCTATGAATGGCAGCATGACTGCGACAATTGTAGTTTATCAAGTAGTACTAGGATAGACACTGAAAGATTTATATATTTGACTTTACCAGACTGAAAATCAGTGTCTTTTAATAATCTAGTTAAGCAGCTGACCATAATATGGTGTGTACCCAATGTAAGTGTCCAATGCTGTCCACATTATTTATACAAACTTATGGTCAGTATGTCATTTTAATGTTCCAACGATGTAGACCTGATGGAACTAAATTGACAACTTCTATTAAAAATGTTGTGGCTTCTCAGTTATCAATTTCAAGAAGAACCTTTGCAACTGTAGCTATTATTTATCATGATGGTCCTTCAACAACATCAGGGCATTATACAGTTTAAAATGTCGAAAAGGCTGGACTTACTGTAATGATACTCATTTGACTTTTAAACGTTTGCCTTTTAACTTAAAAAATTCTTACCTAGTATTTTTAGAACCAAAATGTAAGTAAAGGTAATTGGCCTATGAAGATGGGAGCAGTTAATAAAAGTTAGTCTACTGTTTAAAATTATATTGTGAGTAAAAGTGATCAAGATAATATAAAAATTCAAGTTCTCATGTAGGTACTGTAAGTGGATCTCATTGTAAGTGATATCAGTATTATAGGAAATGTTGAACATGAGTGATCCAGAGATGGAAATATGAATATTTAAACATTGTGAAAATGTTGTATGAGCTTTTCTTTCAGAACGTCGGGAAAATGGTAATTTCAGAGTTTGTTTTGAGTAATTTGAAAGCATACTGATACATCTGACACTATTTGGCCTTAAGGAAAGGTGAAGGAATGAGCAAAGAGTCATGACTAAACACAAGGAGGAAATGAAAACATTGAGACATATTTCAGATGTTCTTGGAGCTTTTCTTATAGAAAGTCGATGAAATGGAAGTTTTAAAGAACAGCAGAGTATTTTCCAACGAAAAGGACCTTCATGATGTACTATTTGGCTGAAAGGAAAAGTAAGTGAATCAAAGATTAGTGTACATATGTGATTTGTAAATGTATATGTTTTTTTTTAAACACAATCTTTTAGATTGTGTTTTTGTTTTCCCGCTGTCATATGATGAAGAGTTTGAACTCACTGTTTTTGGTGAAATTCAATATATTCTGAGAACAGCAAAAATAAACTATCTAACATGTTGTACAATTTATTCTATAGTTCACTCCTTTTGCCTCAATCTTTCTATATTATCCTCACTCCCTTCATCCCTTCACTCTGTGACTCCCCTTCACTCACTCTCAGTCATCTTCCATTCCTCATTTTTTGTAAATGCATCCTCAATCAGACTCCTTTCTCTCTCACTCATTCCCCTTTTATTTACTCCTCTTTCTTGATTTAGTTTTGCTAACTCACAATCTTTTAGTATCTTACTTACCTTCAGTTCATTTCTCTCTTCTTCTCTTCCTCTTTGTCACTGAAAGCATCTGCCTTACTCTTAGTAATTTGCTCTCCTCCTATTTCTTTTTCCCTCTTTTTGTGCTTCTACATTACTAGAAATTCCCTTTCTGTATCCTTCACTCTTACTTTATTTCTTAGTACACTTTTATGATTTTTAACCTCTTGACCTGTCTCTTCTATTTTAAAATATATATTTTACTAATTATAACAGATTTTTTCTTCTCTCTTTCACAGATATAAAGTGTAGTAAAAACATGTAATTAAGTTTACATTAATTATATGGTAAGTGTGACTAAAAAAATGTAGTTTGTCATCACCCTTTGCTTTAACCTCACTACTATTCTCTCACCCTACCTCACCTCTGTTTCCTTACTCTGCTTCCCTCACTTATACTTATCCTCCATGTTTACTTCTCTTTTCCTTACTTTCCTACCACATTCAACTTCTTTCAGTCCCCCTGCTTTACTTCCCTTACCCTGTGTTTGCTTCGTTCACTCCCTCACTCATTCCCTTTCCCTTACTAACTTACTCCACTCCTCTCACTTCTTCTCTCAGTCCCTCTGCCCTCACAGTTAGTCACTCCCGTTCCCTCACTCCGTCTCTCTTACCCTCACTGTCTCTGTCCTCTCACTCTGTCACTACTCTTTCGTCATGCTCACTCCCTATAACTCACCCACACTCCCTCACTTACCTTTCTTTTCTGCTTCACTCAGTCCCTTTCTGTCACTCCTTCCTTTACTCTCTCTGTCTTTTCTCCCTGTCACTCCCCATGTCTTACCCTTATTCACTTTTATCCACCCTCTTTCACCCCTCTTTACTTACACTCACTGCTCTTTTCTCACCCTCCCTCACCGCTGTTCCTTTACTCCGGTTCCGTCACTACCCCTCATTCCCCATCCTTTACTCTCCTTCCCTTTACTTTCAACACCCACTCACATTCTCCCAGTACCTCTGCTTTAGTCTTCTTCCTCTCGCTTCCGTTCTTTTGCTCCCTTATTCATTTTCTTTTTCTCAGTTACACCCTCTTACACCTTTTCTCTGTCTTACTATCTATTACACAGTCCCTCTGTGTTCCTCCCTCTAGCTCTCTTTCTCTTAACATCACTCTCTCTGTCCCCTTTCCTCATGCTCATGCCTTTATGTAATACTATTTTTTTATGTATATTGTTCATGTTTTTTTTTCCTTTTTTTTGGGTGCGCTAACGGGACGCTCACCCCTACGCGCACCGGGGCACGCCACAAGACTGCGCTTACCGGTGCGCTCACCGGTAAGCGCACCGGGAGCGCTCCAGGGCAAAAAATAAAAAAATAAAAAACATGAACAATATACATAAAAAAATAGTATTACCTAAATATACAATATAGGATTCATTACAAAAAATATTACATTTCATAGCTATAGAAATTTGCTATTGCAAAACCTTTGAAATTCACTGAAAAAAAATAGGTTTGAGGCCCTATATATAGTTAGGAATTAGCATTTAAAAAACCTATGAAATTCACTGAAAAAACCATAGGTTTCACACCAGTTATAGTTAGAAATTAGCATTTAAAAAAACCTATGAAATTCACTGAAAAAAACATAGGTTTCACACCAGTTATAGTTAGGAATTAGCATTTAAAAAACCTATTAAATTCACTAAAAAAACATAGGTTTATTTATTTGTTTGAGTATTTTGTAAAGCGCGCAGCGGCCCCAACGGGGCGTCCCAGCGCTGAGAACTCTGAAAAATAGAGGTCAGGGGTCAGAATTCCACTGTTTAAGAGGAGAATAGATGTGTTTTCAGGGATTTACGGAAGGCTGATTCTGACTGACAAGTGCGTAAGGCTAGTGGGAGCTTGTTCCAGCGCTGGGAGGTACAGACCTCAAAGGTTTTTCCACCTGCCCGAGAGCGTTTGGAAAGGGGCGACCACTCGGTCCCCCCGAACGTATGGCGGAGTACCACGATCCCCCCGGGAAGCCATCTTGGGCGGGAGGCGAGTCTCGGCTGGTATGCCCGAAGCGGCGTAGCCGGGGCGCGCCTTTTCCCGCCCTAGAGTGGGTTGGCCTAGACACTGACGCGGCTGGCCACGCCCTTGGGGCAGGCAGGGGCGGGTTTACGCCCGCCCTGAAGACGGATAAAAGGAGAAGCAAGATCCGAAGGCATCCTCTTGTTCCTGTGCTCTGAAGCTGCACCTCCTCGCTGCACGTGAGCTCGAGACGGAACGAAGAGCCAATTTTGAGCGTTGTAATCGTTCTTGTTTGTTTTTCAGATACTCTGTTGGAGAATGCCGAAGAAGGCGGGAAAGCGCATGACTACTGACCAGATGCTGCGCGTTCTCATGAAAGAGGTGACCGACCTAAAGAGGCGAATGGATAAAGACGAGGAAGGGGGACCGAAACGTCCTTTGGCGGGAGCAGCCCCGGGAGGGAAAAACAAGAGGCCCAGGAGGGGAGCAGCTGGGGGAGACAACCCGGGTCCCAGTACCCCGCTCGAGGCACCCACTCCCGTGCCGGAGGAAGGGAATCCGATTCCCGTTGTGGTCACCCCCGTGTCCGGGGAAGATATGCCGCCCGAGCTGGCAGCACAATTAGCAGCGTGGTTGGGAAAAGGTAGCGAGGGCGCCACGGCTGTCGACGCACAAGAGCTGATGAAGCAATTGCGTGAGTCACGGGAAGCAGCGAAGGTGTCCACGCCGGCTGCCGCAGTAGAGAAGCCGCAGGGGACGGGTTCAGTAGCAGAGGCAACGTCCGGTGCAGGTAAGCGGCCATTGCCGATTGCGAGGGATGAGTCAGCACCCTCTCGTAGGGAAAAGTTGGGTCAGCATGTTCCTTTGGCTATTAAAGAGAAGATATGGGCAGGGGAGTACGTAAACATCTTCTCGTTGCTTACTGATCACTATGAGATGGAGCATGTTAAGGGCCAGAAGGATCTCATGCATCCGAGTGTTTGGCGCGCAAAAATGGCCGCCTTTAAGGTAAATGAAAACATTGGCAATTGGGGCCAAGCTTGGGGGGTTTTTACATCGATCCTGGGGGAACGAAGGCCCGATCTGTTACCCGAATTGCCGATTTATCAGTCACGAATCATGGGGTACTCGATATCACACGAGGGTAATCATTGGTTCTGCTATGATAACCTGTTTAGAAAGGCTAAAGAACATGATAAAAATTTAACGTGGGATTGTTATGATTCTGTGTCATGGTCCAAAATGAAGGATACTGGTATGTTAAAAGTGCCATTAGTAGGGAGTAACGTTGGCGAATCCTCCCGCCAGTATGCGGGGACGCCCTTTCGATCTGGTGCGGGTACCGACAATTACTCGAGGCCTGCCGGCAATACAGGAAAAAGGGGGGTCTGTTGGAACTTCAACAGGGGTAAATGTACTAGGCCCCAGGGATCGTGCAAATTTAGACACGAATGTAGTGGGTGTGGGCAATCATCCCATCCTGAGTCCACGTGCAGAGCCAAACCGGGTGATAACGGGGGTAGAGGAGGCGCCAAACAGGTCTAACATAGTCCGAGGGGCGCCTTTACCTACCCCGATTGATACCTTGGCAATGATTCCTTGGCTCAGTGAATACCTGGATCGTACTTCTGCTGGGGGGTTGCGGAACGGGTTTTCTTATGGTTTCCGCATCCCAGTGGGGGACTTTCAAGGTGCAGAGAAATGTAAAAATCAGCTATCGGTCTTCCAGCATACGACCGTGGTACAGGATAAGATCAGGAAAGAGGTTACTCGAGGTCGAGTCGCCGGTCCGTTTAGTGTACCGCCGGTTCCTAACTTTGTTTGTTCCCCTCTAGGTGTGGTCCCAAAGAAGGACCCGGGTGAGTTTCGGCTGATACATAATTTATCAGCCCCACGTGGTCTTTCCGTAAACGAAGCGATAGACCCGGAAGTGTGTTCGGTGCGGTACGCATCCTTCGATGAGGCCGTAGCCATTTTGAATCGCCTGGGGCCCGGGGCGCTGATGGCAAAATCTGATATCGAGTCAGCGTTCCGGTTGCTCCCGGTACATCCAGACGATCAGCGTCTCCTAGGTTTCATGTTTCAGGGTCATTATTACATGGATAGGTGTATGCCGATGGGGTGCTCTATATCTTGTGCCTATTTCGAGAAATTCAGTAGTTTTCTACAATGGGTCTTCACAAGGAAGACGGGTTTCCAACATGTGATGCATTACCTTGATGATTTTTTGTTCCTGGGGGCAGCCGGGGATCCGGAATGTGGGCAGGCTTTGGCGCAATTTTGTGTCTTGATGAATCAGTTTGGCGTGCCATTGGCACCAGGTAAGACTGTGGGGCCTTCCACTTGCCTCGAGTTTCTGGGGATCGAGTTAGACTCCGGAGAAGGTTGTTTTCGTTTACCAGCTGACAAAGTGTCAAAGTTCAGGACATCCCTGCAAATGTGTATAAGTGGACCTAAGGTTAAACTGCATCAATTACAGCAGTTAGTTGGCCAGTTGAATTTTGCCCTGAGGGTCATACCAATGGCCCGCCCCTTTTCCCGTTCGATTGCTCAAGCCATGGTCGGCCTGAAGGAGTGCCATCATCGCACAAGGCTCTCGGCAGAGGTCCGCCAGGACATGCGCATTTGGTTGGCATTTCTGGCGGATTTCAATGGTCGAGTCGTCTGGAACAAAGCGGCCGTGTCCTCTGAGGAGCTGGGGCTGTGGACAGATTCGGCAGGGAGCATAGGTTTCGGTGCCATCTTCGGCACAAGATGGTCTGCACAAAAGTGGCCGACATGGTGGCATGACAGTGGACTGACAAGTAACATTGCTTTCCTGGAACTTTTCCCCATTTTAGTGGCCCTGAGAACTTGGCCCGAAGGGTTCAAAGATCACTCTGTGGTATTTTGGTCTGACAATATGACCGTGGTCGAGTGTATCAATAGTCAGGCAGCACGATGCAAATGGATTTTGAGACTGCTCAAGGAAATTGTTTTACTGTGTATGCAATTGAATGTGCTATTCAGAGCAAGACATGTCCCAGGGGTAATGAACCAGGCGGCTGATGCACTGTCTCGTTTTCGTATGCAGGCTTTCTGGGGTTTCCTTCCCACAGCGGACCCGGAGCCGGCACCCTTTCCCGAAGCTCTCTGGTCTCTCGGTGCCCCGAACTTCGTAACCTCGTGGGAGAGAGTTTAGCACCCAGGACGAGGAAGGCATATGAAGGGGCGTTCCGGTCCTATTTGGCCTTTTTGGGGACTGATAGAGAGGAGCTTTGGGGCCAGGAGGAGTGGGTGGTGAATTTTCTGATGTCCTTACATCTGGTCGGGAAATCGGTGGCCACGGCTCAGAGGCATCGGGCTGCCATTTCCTTTGTTGCTAGGGCTCATGGGATCCATGACCCGACAGCGTCTTTCGTTGTACAGAAAGCGCTACGGGGGTGGCAACGCCTTGAGGGTCGCAGAGTAGACGAGAGGCGCCCGATAGGTTTGGATAGGCTGGCCCAGTTATTATCCAGACTCCCTGCTACGTGTTCATCTCAGTTTGAGACAGTGTTATTCCGAGCCGCTTTTACGCTGGCATTCCATGGGGCTATGCGGGTAAGCGAACTAGTGGCGAGGAACAAGCAGGATGTGACAGGAGGATTGTGCCAGGAGCACGTCCAGATCAGAGGGGAGACGATGACGGTCTCATTTGTCAGGTCCAAGACCGATCAAAGTGGGATGGGTGACTGCGTTATCATACGCAGGATTCCCGGGTCCTCCATGTGCCCGGTAAGGTGTCTAGAAGATTATTTAGCACGAAGGGTGGCATCATGGGGGGGGACCTTGTTGAGACACGCTGACGCCACCCCACTGACAAAGTTTCAGTTTCAGCGGGTGCTTGCGATGTCGATTGCCGCTGCGGGCTTGAACCCGGGCGAGTTTGGGACCCATTCCTTTCGGATAGGGGCTGCTACAGAAGCTACAGCCAGGGGTCTGGATGTTGAACAAGTTAAACGGGTGGGGCGTTGGTCCTCCAATTGTTATAAAAGGTATGTGCGGTTGCACATGTTGTGAAGCTGTAACAATGTACTCACGCTTCTTGTTTTTGTTTGGTTTTCAGTTGCGCAAGCCTACGAGGCGGGGCGAACTTTGCAGTCGACCCAACACCGGGCCAGCGGTCAGACATCACCGGCTGTGAAAAAGGAGGTGTGGGTCGTGGGCCACTCATACATGAGACGTGCCGCAGACGTATTCAAGGCAGGTGATATGATTCACGTAGCTGGGGAATACGGGTACAGTGTGTCCTTCTACGGAAGAGGCGGTCTCTGTATTGACCAGTTTCAATCATTTTTTGAGGGTTTGCTAGGGCGGACGAGGTCACCGCCGTCTGTAGTCATAGTACATCTTGGGGGTAATGATTTGGTCACCACTGGTAGACGACTTCTTCTTGAGGCGATGCTTTCCACTGTAAGTTGGTTGGCGAGGAGAGTTCCAGGGTGCACAATTGCGTGGTCCCATATGATCCCACGAAAAGTGTGGCGGGGGGCTATTTCGGTTCCTGCGTTAAATCATTCTGTTAGAAAGCTTAATAACAAAGTGAGTAGGTTGTTCCGTTCCAAGACACTGCATTCTATTTCGCATGGGTGTATTAATGATGACAGTATGTATTTGGGGGATGGAGTGCATTTGTCTCGGGTGGGGAATGAGTTACTCATAGGAGACTTCTTAGCATGGCTAAAAACGTTACACCATGACCTTTAGGTAGGAGTGTTGTGGGGGGTCCGGATAGCCGGTCAACTATCCGGCCTGTGGCAGTAAGGTCATGATCGGTGAGCACTAATTGGAAGATCCCTATGAGTGGGCGTCACCCAGCACGGATGGGAGCGCTCGGGGGAGGTGGCCATTGGCCCCTCAACGGGGAGGCGGTCCCTTCTAAGGATGGGTCGCCAAAAGAAAAGGAAAGGCGGTCAAGGCCCCTTCCTGGGTAGGAGGGGTTACAGCCCCCTCCTGGGGAATTTCCCGGGGCCAGGACGTCTGCGACGGCAGATGTGGTAAGTTGTGTGGGGTTTGGGGGGGGTCTACGCTACCTTCTAGATACCTCACACGAGTCCTCGTACGACCTCTAAGTGGCGTCGAGTTTTATTGGGGCCCCCGTCAAGTCAAGGGAAATTGGTAATTGCACTTGAGGTACGCCTCTGGGCCGCCCCTCACAAGTGAGGGCGATATTTCTGGGTTAGGGATCTTGACACCGGTTACGACCTTGCCGTTGGCCCTTAAACGTTAGGATGTACAATTTCAAAATTTCAAGTAAATGTTTTGTAGGATGTTAGTTCGGCTAGGAGAACCTTTGTATTAGAGAATCTGTTAAGGTTAGCCAAACATCGCAATGTGGTAATGAAATTGTACATAATATGAAACTGTTTATTTAATGTTTTAATTTTGTTTCATATTTTAATAAATACGGCCGGGAGGGTTACTCCCTCCCGTCTTCCAAAGACTTCAGAACTGTTTCCGGTTTCCCATCCTTGGGGATTGTGTTGAGAGGGGGTGGCGGGTATCTCAGCCATATGGAAAGGGGCGACCACTCGGTCCCCCCGAACGTATGGCGGAGTACCACGATCCCCCCGGGAAGCCATCTTGGGCGGGAGGCGAGTCTCGGCTGGTATGCCCGAAGCGGCGTAGCCGGGGCGCGCCTTTTCCCGCCCTAGAGTGGGTTGGCCTAGACACTGACGCGGCTGGCCACGCCCTTGGGGCAGGCAGGGGCGGGTTTACGCCCGCCCTGAAGACGGATAAAAGGAGAAGCAAGATCCGAAGGCATCCTCTTGTTCCTGTGCTCTGAAGCTGCACCTCCTCGCTGCACGTGAGCTCGAGACGGAACGAAGAGCCAATTTTGACCCACCCACCAGCCCCTGAGGACAGCAAGTGGTTTTTTGAATAAAGTTGATGGATAACTCTGATTTTCGTTTACAGGTTGTGGTATTATCGTGATGATTTTGAGTATGTAATAAAGAATGGTCGATTTGTGTTACGTTTCGCAAATAAAGAAATTCTGCTTTAGTGTTCATTGGTAAGCATGCTTTTAATAAAAGTGTAGTTGCTACTGTCTTTTTAGTTTAGTCATTTAGTTAGCATTGTCGTATTTATTTTGGTCGGGCGGTAAGGTCATGATCGGTGAGCACTAATTGGAAGATCCCTATGAGTGGGCGTCACCCAGCACGGATGGGAGCGCTCGGGGGAGGTGGCCATTGGCCCCTCAACGGGGAGGCGGTCCCTTCTAAGGATGGGTCGCCGAAAGAAAAGGAAAGGCGGTCAAGGCCCCTTCCTGGGTAGGAGGGGTTACAGCCCCCTCCTGGGGAATTTCCCGGGGCCAGGACGTCTGCGACGGCAGATGTGGTAAGTTGTGTGGGGTTTGGGGGGGGGTCTACGCTACCTTCTAGATACCTCACACGAGTCCTCGTACGACCTCTAAGTGGCGTCGAGTTTTATTGGGGCCCCCGTCAAGTCAAGGGAAATTGGTAATTGCACTTGAGGTACGCCTCTGGGCCGCCCCTCACAAGTGAGGGCGATATTTCTGGGTTAGGGATCTTGACACCGGTTACGACCTTGCCGTTGGCCCTTAAACGTTAGGATGTACAATTTCAAAATTTCAAGTAAATGTTTTGTAGGATGTTAGTTCGGCTAGGAGAACCTTTGTATTAGAGAATCTGTTAAGGTTAGCCAAACATCGCAATGTGGTAATGAAATTGTACATAATATGAAACTGTTTATTTAATGTTTTAATTTTGGTTCATATTTTAATAAATACGGCCGGGAGGGTTACTCCCTCCCGTCTTCCAAAGACTTCAGAACTGTTTCCGGTTTCCCATCCTTGGGGATTGTGTTGAGAGGGGGTGGCGGGTATCTCAGCCATATAAATCGGGGAGTTTCCAGGAAGTGGAGGGTATTGGATCGTAAAGTCCTGGAGTTGGCATAGGGTCGCAGAGTGTTTTTCAGGTGTGCCGATCCACTGCCTTTTGATGCTCGGTAGGCCAATGTCATGGCCTTGAACACACATCTTTTGGCTATGGGCAGCCAATGGAGTTTGCGGAGGTGTGGAGTGATATGGTGTCTAGCAGGAATGCTCTCCACCAGCCGGGCGGCGGCATTTTGGACCGTCTGAAGTTTATGGCAGAGGCCTGCTGTGATACCAAGGTAGAGGGCATTGGCATAATCGAGGTGTGATATGATCAATGCCTGGATCACAGTTTTACGGCAGTCCGCCGGCAAGAAGTTAATGAGGCGTTTTATGGTGCGGATCTTAGCAAAGCAGGAGGATGCAACTGTTTGCACCTGATTGTTAAAGCTAAATTGATTGTCCCAGCGAACTCCGAGATTTCTCACCGAATCTTTGGGGGTGGGGGCTAGGCTCAGGTCTTCTGGCCACCATATACTAGAGTCCAGAGGGGATGGTGTGTTGAAAAAGAGGATCTCTGTTTTTCCAGCATTGAGTCGGAGGGAATTAGCATCCATCCAGCTCGAAATGTCCCTAAGGCAGGATTTAAGTGGATCAAAAGCTGAGGCGGAGGGGGAGTCAAAGGTGAAAAGAAGCTGGATGTCATCAGCGTAGGAGGTAGATTTAATCCCCGTCTGTGCAATCAGCTTGGCCAGGGGGGTGAAATACACATTAAAAAGGAGCGGGCTTAGGGAAGAACCCTGAGGGACTCCCCATTTGAGTGGTCTGGCAGAAGAGGTGAATGGAGGAGTGAAGACCTGCTGTGTGCGGTCCGAAAGGTAAGATGAGAGCCATTTCAGAACAGCGCCACCCAGCCCAAGGTCCTCCAGTCTTTCCAGCAGGATTTTATGAGAGGCGGTGTCGAATGCTGCCGAGAGATCCAGCAGCACCAACACCGCCCTCGATCCTTGGTCAAGCGTCCACCTCACCGAGTCAGCCATTTCAATTAGGGCCGACTCGGTGCTGTGGCCCGACCTGAAACCGTGCTGGGAGTCATGGAGAAGCCCATTGGTTTCAATGTAATTCGACAACTGCGAGTGTACCAGTTTTTCCAGGATCTTGGCTGGAGCAGGCAGGAGAGAAATAGGCCTGTAGTTACTGGGGTTGTCTGGATCCAAGTTGGGTTTTTTAAGGATGGGGACTAAGGAGGCATGTTTCCATTTGGCAGGGAAACAGCCCGTTCTGAGGGAGTTATTCCAGATAGAGTTGAGGTGGGGGTTGAGGAGGGATGCAAGATTTTTATATTGCTTGGCAGGCCAAGGGTCTTTGGGTGAGCCTGATTTGCATTTGATAAGTTCAGCCATGGAATCTGTTTCTGATATGGATGCAAATTGGAGTAGGATAGGCTGCAGAAGCGGGGAAGTCACGAGTTCCTTTTGTCGCCCTTCTGTGTTAGGAATAGGGAAGGAAGAGTAGATGGCTTCGATTTTATCCTCAAAAAATTGTGAAAGTTTGTCGCAAAGCGACAGAGAGGCGGGCTGAGTACGAGTCAGCGCATTGGGGTTTGTAAAGGATCTTACTATATTAAAAATTTCCCTAGCGCCATTGCTGGCAAGTTTGATTCTGGAGGCTAGAAAATCTTGTTTGTGTTTTTCGATCATTCTCCGGTATTCTTTAAGGGCCGATTTATAAATGGTTTTGCTGTCCAAGGAGTAGTTTTGTCTCCAGAGGCGTTCGAGGGATTTACAGGAGGCCTTTTTCTGCCGGAGCTCATCTGAGTACCATGGTGCGGAGGGTGCCGCCCTGTTTAGTGGGTTTAATGGGAGCCAGGGCGTCTATGGCCTGGCTAATCCATGCGTCCAGATGGTCAATCTGTGAGTCCGGATCGGACGATGGACGGGGTAGAGTGTTTTTTAAATATCCCAGGAGCGATTCAGGGGTGATACGACTCCAGTTTCTGCCTGATGATTTAGGGGTGATGGCGGGTCTGACATGACAGGGAATGTCGATTTCAAAAGGGATGAGGAAGTGGTCGGACCATATAACCGGGATAGGAGATGTGGCCCGGACAGATGGTAAGTTGGAGCAGATCAGATCGAGCGTGTGACCTGCTTTATGCGTAGGTAGGGTAATTATTTGGACTAAATTGCATACTGCTAGCGTTGAAATGAAGTTGCTGCTGTGCAAGCAAGATTCATTATTAACGTGGAGATTGAAGTCTCCTAGTGCAGTAAAGTTAGCGTATCGTGTGCTAAGCTGAGTGAGATAGTCCGCCAGAGCGAGTAAGTGAGAGGTATTGGAATGTGGGGGACGGTAAATAAGGATTCCAGAACAGGAGGAGGATGGGGAGATTTGAACACTGAAGGGGAGGCCTTCAATACAGTCGATTGGGTTGTAAGGGGGGAGGGTAACCGTCCATTTGGATTTATGGATTAACGCAACACCACCCCCAGATTTACCATTGGGTCTGTTTGCACAGATGATGTTATAACCATCCGGCAGTGCGAGGGCGATTGCAGGATTTGTGGTGTCATTCAACCATGTTTCGGTTAAAAATAGTAGGTCCCAGTCGTTGTCCCGTAGGGACTGCCAGATGTCGATAGCATGTTTATTCAAAGATAGGTTTCACACCAGTTATCGTTGGCTGGAAATTTTACTGACATAAAACCATTGAAATTCCCACGTTATAGTTAGTTGGACTCACTATAACTTGCGCCTGCAATGCACTGCTGATGACGTCACATATTACATCACCCATGACATGGTCAGTGACATCACTCATGACATCACTGATGACACCATCCAATGAATGTGTGTCTTTCCGAAAAATAAATATGTTTTATATATGTATTTGTAAAGGTCCATGGAAGAATAAATGTTTAAATAAGTGCGTAAATGGATGTTTTTTTAAAAAAAAATTGATTGGTTAACCTCCCTAAGTATGCAGTCAGTCTTCAGTATGTGCCAGTTTTTATTCAGCATAGTTCTTAGGTCCTTAGCACCCGATGAATACGGGGTGATAAGTCTGAATTTACCTGCATTATTGTTGGATTTTTTGTATCTGCCCACAGTTAGATTTTCTGTGGCCAAGAGTGATGTCCTTTGTACCTTTCTAACCTTCTTAAGTGTGTTTTTCAATAGTGTTTCGCCATATCCCCTAATGAAAAATCGCGCTAGACATTCTGAGGCAGCCGCCTCAAAATCAGAGTCCTTTGAACAGTTCCTCCAGAGCCTTAATAATTCCCCGTAGGGAATGCTGTTTTTTAGCTGGGGTGGATGACTACTGCTGGCAAAGAGTGTCGAATTGCCAGCAGTTTCTTTTCTGTAGAGGGTAGTATGGAGATGATTCCCCTCAACGTACACTCTCAGATCCAGGTAGTCCGCTGCCACCGGGCTAACTGAACCTGAGAAGTGCAGGTTGAGATCATTGATGTTAAGAACTATAATGAACTCCTCCGCTGTATTCATCCCGCTGTTCCAATCGATATATAAAAAAATTGTCGATGTAACAATGCCAGCATATAACATTCCCTGTGTCTAGACCCACTGTGCAGCTCCTGGGCACCCGCTCCTCCCACCAGCCGACGAACAGATTCGCATAGCTGGGGGCGAAGCAGGTGCCCATCGCCGTCCCCGATGTTTGGATGTACATATATATATATATATATCTCACAAACATCCCTCAAAGAAGAACGCGGAGGGCCAAGGGGATTACAGGTCAGGTAGCACGTTTATTTCTCACTCCAGCAATGGCGGCGAATGCATTTCGGCAACTCCAGCCTTCTTCAGCGCCCAGCATTGCAACATGTCCTATTCACAAATGTTCCTTCCTGTTCTTTCACGGAGGAGAGTGTTTTGATTGGATATATGATTGGATATATATATATATATATATATATATATATATATATATATATTATGCTTGAAACTCTTCTTAGTTTTCAAGAAAGAGGCAGCACTCGTAGACTGAAAGGTATCACGGTGAATTTAATCTCGGGAAACAAAAAACACAGACGCGTTTCGGCGTAAGCTTTCGTCAGTGTGTCACTCGTGACATACAAACAGCAAATTAAATAAAGTTGTTAACAAATATTGACACTAACATAGGACTTCACCCCTTTGCACCACTGCGGGCACCATATTAGAATGGTGTTCAATCCATTACAAGGGTATAATTCATGTTAAATCCGTAAATTATAACGTTATATAAATATATGAAAGAAAACAAATCTGCTCCCACGAAGAAGAGGCTTGTATCTATTGTTTTATCTTTCAATGGATTTTATCAACTGAGGTAATTGAAATTTCTATGGTCAAGTATGTCCCCTAACGTGTACCCCAACGTTTCCATGTACGTGCTTAAAGTACATGTAATTTCCCTCCATGACCGAATATGAAGACGCATATACATTTGCGTCCAATGTTAACATGTCATCTACCAGATCCACCATGAATGGATTGATAATTAAGTCTTTAAACATGCCATGCCAACGTCTTTACATGGTATACTTGTACGTTTCCTGGCTCTGCCGAGCTAGGCCCTGATTTCTGGCTTTGAACCACTTCTGTCTCTGAAAGCAGCAGCATGGAAATACATCCCTGACCTCTGCCTTACTTCCTGCCAAGCGAAGCGGTGCCTGGCTCAGCCTGGCCTGCCTGCCAAGACAGTATTCTGCCTTCAAGTTATCAGTTTAGCCTCCTCGAAAACACATTCCAGTCTAGTGATATAGGTAAACATATTCCCGGCTGCAGAGCAAAGGGCCAAGCTTTCCTGTCTCCTTCACGTAATTCATTGCTCCCGTTACCATGGTAGGCCCATGGCCCCGCGCATTACACTTAGACACATATGCATTCAGTATAGTATAGCCTCTGCCCGAGAGACCTTTTACTTCAGATAAAACATCCTCCAAACACAAGATATCAGATATATTATAGGAACAGGTCGATCTGACATGCCAGACTTCTGTCTCCTCTACTAGTGCTAAAGTCAAACCCCCGGCTCTCCCTAGTTCCACGTCAATCACACGTCATACTAATTGCGCGCGCACCCATGTTAATGGTTTCTGCTGACCCTGCAGAAATTCTCTATGTATCCACCCACCTATGACACTTTCTGTGACGTTTCCAGCACACACCTCCGTGTACGCCCTTGTACACGCCCTCTTGCTACGCACATGTGTTCTTATCTTATACTTTTCACTTGTCACGCCTACTGTATCCATCACCATTGTACAGTTTCACTATATATATTGTGTACTGTTAATAAAACGTTGACATCATTGACACCATTGCATATCCCTTCCTGAACCCTTGTGGTGATGGATCTGATCTCCACTGGCTCGAGCCATTTTATTAAAGCCCGTATGACTCAGATACCATGGACTCTGCCTCTCATTTGATTGAGCTATTCTTTTACTTGTCCTTAATTATACGGAAAAATTGTACGGTAATTTTATTTACCACATAATTTGGCACCCGAACAGGGACCCCTCCCCCACCCCACGCACCGGCGATGCGTCGCAGGCCTTGACCCCTCTACAGCCGTGACGGACTCCTCTGCGCATCTGCAGGTTTTTCTGTATCTCCCTCAGGCCCACGGAGGAGACGGAGACTGCGGTTCAGCATCCAGACGAGGCGGTGAGGAGTGCGGAGGATCCCGACCAGAGCCCAGCCGAGAGAGCAAGGTCCGAGGTGTCCAGAGGCCCACCTGTTTCCGAGGCATCGAGGCGCATGCGTAGTGCGTAGCAGTAACCAGACGCCGTAGCAGTCCAGTCCAGTCTAGTCCAGTTTCCGAGGCCTTCCGTTCTTGCTTCCCGGTGTGTACCGTTGCTGGGGGCGCATCTAGACGGGTGCATTAATTTGTGTCCGGTCAAGACGGGTCTGGGTACACAGATCCGGTCTGTACTGTTTTAGCAGTGCATCTGTACTGTTTAGCAGTGCATCTAGTAATTCAGTGATTCAGTATTCTAAGTCTTCTAGCATTATCTCTCGAGATTTCCATTATCGTGTTTTACTATGTACTAGACAGTATCTGTTCGAAACGTTTCAATGTATTTTAGTGTCGTGGTGTGAATGATTGTTTGCTGTTCATTACTGTGTTTATTGTGTTCACGTCCGAATCACTCCAATCATGCCACTGTTTTCGAAATTACGTCAGATAGGAACTAGGAAAGGGATACTCGAAGAAGCAGTTCCCATCCTGCCTAGGGACACTCCAGGACATTTTATGTACCATAAACATGGCTTAGACGCCATACTGTACTTAGATTTATGGGTGGACTACACTAAAGACCTGGAAGAGAAGTATAGATGGCCTGTTGCAGGGACATGGGATGCTGAGTGCATCATGAGAGTAGAAGAGGCACTGTGGAAAAAGAAAGCCAGACAATCTCAGAAAGATGCCATAGAATTGTGGCGTAAAGAATCACATAGAAGGACAGAGAAAGAAATCAGAAAAGCAGAGAAAAGTAGAGAAGAATCTGAAAAAGTCAAAGAAAAGGAGTTACTAGAAGAAGGCGAACAAGTCAGATTAGAACAATTAGACCGTCAAAGAAATGCACTCATTACAGGCATGTATCCAGTTCTTGCCGAGGGCCTGCCAAAGGCGACCCCGGAAGTACCCCGTAACTTGCCGCCACCATTGGTTCCGACTAAAGTACGTCACAAACAGACCGCAGCAGACATATTCCTTTCTTCTTATTTAGATGGCGTAGCGCCAGCATATACCAATGTACCCGTACCACCCGTTAATAATGTACAACAGCCTGCTTCGGCTGTTCAAGCCACGACCCCTCCACGTCACCATCTTCCCGTGCCTGTTGTCACTTCCCCTACTGCTGTTGCTACTGCTACTGGCCCCCTTACTACTGGCCCCCCTACTATTGGTCCTCATAATCCTTTTGCGACAACTGCAACCCAGAGTCCACCCCCATTACATATACCTCTTCTACCCGCCATGACCTCAACAGCTACAACCCAGTCAGGTTATGCCCTCACTTCCGCTTCAGGAGGTGCCGTAGGAGGCCACCTCCGCACCCCGCCACAAGTTAAACGGATGACAGTCAGAGAATTAGCATTGCAACGTACACCAAAAGCGGTTGCATACGAAAAACTCAGACAGTATATTACGGATTGTAGATATGATCCGGTACCTGGCAAAGAGGGAGACATGATGTTAGCCTCGTTACGTCTACGATGTGTTACAGATTATTTGATGTTATTACCAGAAATGACAACCCATCTAGCCAACATATATCATTTTATTAGAACGGGGGAGAGACCAGAATGTATTTGTGAGGCCATGGCATATCAAAAGACTGAGACACAAAGTTTTATCTTACGATTCTTGATTAATTGGCTGATAAGGGAACAAGACCGGCCAGGTGCTGTCAAAGAAGAGATGGATGTACTGGTAAAATGGAGTCAGAATATTGCAGATTGTAAACACGATAAACAAAATTGCATAGATGCCATGTGCAGAAAGATCCGTAAAGAAATAGTAACGATGCATGAAAGACAAAAGGCTGAAAGGGAAGCCGAGTCAGACAAGAATGAATCCTCAGAGGAGGAAGAAACAGAGACTCCAGTAGAGAATCAAGGCACAATGGCGTACGTAGGTAGAGTGAAGCTTCCTAAACAGTATTCCTTTGACAGACCTTTTGACAGGCCCATACGTCTAGAAAACAAGAAACGTTTCCTTTCACCCATTACAGAACAATGTTCTCTTGAACATGTATTTCAACATACTGATAAAATACTGAAAGAAAGAATAGGTTATCATGAACTTAGTACCATGCGTGATCAGGAACTAGCCCGGTTAGCAGTCCAATGGGCTGGGAACGACAGTATGTATAAAGACGATTCAGTAGCACAAACGTTTTTGAGCCTTTCCCCAGACGAACAGGGACTAGCTGGTATATACATGATCCAACATCTCATTACACTATATGAAAATCAGCACTCAGATCCAGGTCCATTGTATAATATGTTGCAAGACTTACTTCTGAAAAGATGGAGAGGCCTAGGTACCAATTTGATTAATGTGATTCTTGAACAACGTCACAAATACAGAACATTCCTGACTCCACATTTTGTTTCTGTCCCACCACCAGTAAGACAGGAATACCACCTAGACAGACAGAATCCCTTACGAGAAGTTCATCCCGTCCAGACGACTCCAGGGGGTGCGCTTCAACGCGTATTCGTATATACACCCCTAAGTAAAATGGAATTATTGGAAATGAAGAAAATAGTGCCTTGTCACGATAAAGACCCTGCAGGGTTCCACCGTGAATTAAAAGACATGTTACTGATGGGAGACTACACCTATCCCGATATTATGAAAATGTTAAAAGTACTGTTACCGGCTGGTATTTACGAGAAACTGAAAGAGAAAGAGTGGGAAGTGGGAGATAAAAAGATTAACTGGACTGAATTAGAGGACGAAGAAAAGACACGTACCCCAGGTTTAGGTCTTGGGGACAAAACTAAAGCATTACCAGGATTACTAGTACAAGTTTTGCCTAAATTATTGACGGTTAAAAAAGAGGACTGGGATGCAATCTCAGCCTGCAAACAGAAACAAGACGAAGACAGTAGTGATTTTTATTCCAGATTCGAGAAATGTTTTATTATTAATAGTGGCCTGAAAACAAGTAGCAAGTCATATCCACATCTTTTTGTGACCAAACTAGTCGAGAATTCCTTACCCCAGGTTAAGAACCGTGCACTGAAAGTTGAAAGTACATGGCAAGCAAATAAGCCTTCCCAAATGTTACAAATGTTACAGTACCACCAGAACAGAATTAGAGAGGAACATGATCATGAACAGAGACGTATGAAAGACACGAAAATGAAAGTACTAGTTGCTCAGTCAGTTCCAGCTGATGGTCAGAAGAGGGGTACCACACAGACTAGTCATTCTGCAGCTCCTGTTAAAGGGACCTGCAACTATTGTAAACAGCCAGGTCACTATATAAATGAATGTACCGTTCTGAAACACAATATAGCTACAGGTAAAACGAAAGAAAGACCGCGTCCACCTAGACAGGATCAGGTTCAGCAAAATATTCCGCAAAATGTGCAGCCCACGCAGATTCCACAACAGACCATAGCGGTACCCCAACCGCCGCAACTCAACATGTCACACAGCAGATGTACCAGTATGCACAGTCCGATTACCCCGATTATCAACAGTATACATGAAACAGCCTAGAGAGGGAGGTTGGCTTGCCCCTTATCGAGGTTCCTGTAGATCAAGAGGGTCCCTATGTACATAGTCAGGTATTAGGTAAGGACAGAACATTTTTGATTGACACAGGGGCAAGCAGAACTACCATTAGTCATGACGAGGTTCCAGGGGCACCCCTCTCAGGCTAACAGAATGTTTCCCTTGGGTTTTCAGGAAAGCCTATTGTTAATGAAGTATCGAAACCAGTTCCCCTTGCAGTTGGTCCATTGTCCCGTACTACAGATTTGTTACTTACGAAATCATGTCCAGAAAACTTGCTTGGTATCAAAACACTGAAAGCTCTAGGAGCTGTAATTTGTTGTTCTCCGGAAGGAGTAAGGTTATTCCTACGTGATTTTAAAGGACATTATGTGTTGAGAGATTTTGATCCCAGATTACAGAATGTACCAGAGAATTTATGGGCACGAGGTCCAACTGATGTAGGTTGTATGCACATTACACCATACCGTGTTACTCTCAAACAAGGAGTTGTACTACCCCGAATCCGACAATACAAGTTACCACCTGATGCTGTAGTGGCTTTACTGAAAATCATTGACGAGCTCATTGCACAAGGAGTGGTTGTAGAAACCGACTCAAATGTTTGTAATTCCCCTATCATTCCGATTCTTAAACGAACTGATCCGAATGCACCACCAGTCTATCGATCGGTGATCGATCTTCGAGAATTAAACAAATGTATCATACCGCAATATCCAGTGGTCCCAGACATTTCGTCATTATTGACAGCTATTGATTCAGAAGCAGCGTTCTTTACTGTAATCGATCTCAAGAACGCCTTCTTTAGTGTCCCCATTCATCCGGAAAGCCAGTACCTTTTCGGATTCTGTTTAAATGGCCGAAGCTTCAAATTTGCACGCGCCCCTCAAGGATTCACAGAAAGCCCTAGCATCTATAGCCAAGCACTGAAACGACAACTTGACAGTATTCACATGCCTACTGACACTGCCCTACTCCAATACGTCGATGATCTATTGATCACGGCCCGAATAGAACGAGATTGTGAACGTGCATCACTGACAGTCCTATATTTTCTGGCAGACAAGGGACACAAAGTGTCTCCTTCGAAGCTGCAATTCTGTGCCCAGCAAGTGGTATACCTTGGGCACTTGCTGTCCAAGTGGGGTAGGCAGCTAACACCTGATCGTATCCAGTTAATTGCACATCTTCCACAACCCAAGACTCAAAAGGAAGTGTGAGCCTTTATTGGACTCACTTCTTACTGCAGACAATGGATTCCTCAATATGCATATCTAGCTAAGCCACTCATACAGTTGACAACACAGGAGGCAGCGACTTCGACTGTCCTCCCTTGGACTCAAGAACATACACAAGCTTTTGATGAATTAAAGAAAGCCTTATGTCAAGCACCCGTTTTAGCAACACCATGTTACAACAAACCTTTTACACTTTTTGTCACGGAACGCGATTGCACAGCGTTATCGGTTCTCACTCAGGTTCAGGCAGACAAACACAGACCGTGTGCTTATTTTTCGAGTACATTAGATCCAGTAGCCCAGGCTTTGCCTGCGTGCTTAAAATCAGTTGCAGGAACAGCTCTAGCAATAAGACAAAGTGATTCCATAATATTAGGACATCAGCTGACAGTACAGGTTCCACACTCCGTGGAAGTTCTCCTAAACAGAACACAGACTCAGCACTTGACTATAGCACGACTGACAGGTTATGAATTGACATTGTTTCAACCACACATAGAGATCAGACGCTGCAATACGCTAAACCCTGCTACACTTTTACCGTCAAACACAACAGACCCTACTCCACATGACTGTGTGGAAGTCATTAACACAATCACGAAACCCAGACAAGACTTGACAGATATCGCATTACCCGACCCAGACCTGACACTTTATGTGGATGGTTCATGTATGAGAACAAGCACAGGAGAGTTAGTGGCCGCATATGCAGTGACCACTGAAACTGAAGTCATAGAAACACATCGCATTGACACCCTGTCAGCTCAAGCAGCAGAGCTCATTGCTCTGACCCAAGCCTGTATACGAGCCAAGAACCTTAAAGTAAACATATACACAGATTCACGTTATGCATTTGGAGTCGTACACAACTTCGGTGTTCTCTGGCAAGAGAGAGGTTTCTTGACCTCTCACGGAGCCAAGATCCAGCATGGTCCCCTCATTCAAGCTCTGTTAGAAGCAATACATTTGCCTACAGCCATAGCCATCATGAAGTGCAAAGCACATACTAAAGTCACAGACACTATTTCCCAGGGTAACGACCTGGCAGATCGAACGGCGAAATATACAGCTCAGACTCAAACTGATATACCGACTGACATGACAAAGACTGAAGTAGCTCCACTGACACATTGCATGACAGTTAGGGATCCCACACAAGATGTACTCGATATACAGACACATGCCACCCCAGACGAAATCAAGAAATGGACTGAACAAGGAGGGGTCCAGACAGAACAAGGATGGATGACGAAGGGAAAAGCCACATGGTTTCTCCCCGACTCTATGGTTCAAGTTATCATTAACACAGCACACAGTCCAGCACATTTAGGAGAGAAAGCCATGTTAGACAGTTTACAGAACCTCTGGTTCAACAAGCATTTACGAGCAGCAGCCAAACAGAAAGTGCGTACCTGCATGATCTGTTGTCAGTTCAATCCAGGAAAAGGTATTCCCGTGGAACAAGGTGGATTTCATCCTCCTGACCATCCTTTTGAAGTCCTCCAGGTGGATTATATCCAGATGGACAGATGCCGAGGATTCAAGTATGTCCTCGTAGTTGTATGTGCCCTATCCAGATGGACAGAAGCATATCCAGTCCCAGATTATACTGCCGTAACCACTGCCAAGCAGCTGGTTCGTGAATTTTTCCCACGGTACGGTTTGCCCCGTGTCGTATATTCAGATAATGGTCAGCCATTCTCGTCCGAGCTCATGAAGCAGGTTTCTCTCTTGTTAGGCTATCAATGGAAATTCCACTGTGTTCGACATCCCGAGGCAGCTGGTCTCGTGGAGAGACACAATCAGACTCTGAAAACGCGTCTTTCTAAAGTATGTGCAGAAAAAGGTGTAGATTGGATGGTAGCTTTGCCAGTTGCCCTCTTTTACATGCGAATGGTAGCTCATTCTAGGACAGGGCTATCCCCGTATGAGGTGGTCTTTGGTAGGCCTCCGAATATGTGGGGGACGCCTATGCCCCGTAAGATTACTGATGTTGACAGTTCTATGCTGACAGATTACCTTGCTTCCTTGATGTCTGCACTACTATCATGTCGTTCACAGGTCGCGGCAGCCTTCCCAGACAACACCGAGGTGAAACCGCATGAACTTGTTCCCGGTGACATCGTCGTGGTCCGCAATTTCGACAGATCAAGCCCTCTGGAGCCCCGCTGGAAGGAGCCTAAAATCGTTCTGATGACCACAAGGACCACAGTGAAAATCGAGGGAAGAAAAGGCTGGCTGCACTCGAGCCATGTGAAGAAATTTTATGGACTTCCGCCAAAAACTGTTTCCCAGGACTGCCACATTCCAGACACTGATACTAAACTCCCCCTGTTAGAGAAAACTCCGCAGCAGGAGTACAAGTCACAATTGAGGTCTAGTAAGTCAGACAGTTTAATTGTTTAAGTCCCCCTCGGGTGAAGCGGTTAGACAGGTTCCTGACATGTATAAGATAGACCCCAATAGTGAGAGAGATAGACAGGAGATCAAGAGAGAGCGATATTGTAAAAATCTCCGAAGTCGTTGCATTCTTACGTTACTTTTTATGTTAGTTCTGAGTCTTACGTTAATCTGCATAGGTTGGATATTACATACTTTCATTCCCATTGCACATTCTTTTTCTAATAACACTGCAGAGCACACGTTTAGTGATCTGCCCCCACACGAATTGTCTTATCGACTTGCGCTGCGCAATAATACATTCATCCGTATGTTACACCATTCTCACCAGACCAGCAATGCTACTAATTGTTGGATATGTGGCCGACTCCCTCCCTATCAGAACTACAAGGGAGCTCTACCCCTCTTTCCTTATCCGTTTACACATAATGGTTCCTGTGGTGCATGGTTTAGTCTAATATCCTCTTTAGACACTGAATCCAGAGTTTCCCAGGGCAATTGGATATGGGGAAATCTGAACACCGTTATGAATAAAGCATGTTTCCCAGATGAGGAAGGTCTTCCACAAAGGACAGGGACCGATCTAGAAAATGAAGTGTATGGATTAGGTAATTTTACACTTAACCTCATGATTCTGAATGTTCAGTCCGAGCCTAATCCAGACTTGCCATCAATATCAGTTCTACCTGTAAAAGGTGAATTATGCGTTAGAAAGAATGGTTCAGTACATCTAGGACACAGTGACTGTACTACTGTGGTTGAATTCAGTGATAAAGGCAAGTCTACTTTCAAAGCTTCTCAACATTCCTATTTCATTTGTGGTCAGACAGCCTATATATGTTTACCTCTAGACTGGGATGGTACTTGTTTTATTGCATTCTTACTGCCACCTGTTTTCCTAGCCCCATCTGATTATCATAGGGATTCTCACCTCACTAACGTTAGACCAAAGAGAGGTCTCCCAATTGTCGATCAGACTGAAGCTACATTAGAACAATATATAGATTTTAATAAAGGATTTTTTCCATACTTAGGTACAGTCTCGAATAGTAAACTAATACGCAAGTTTACTAGAATCCTCGAAGCAGTAGTGAATGAGACTACTTCTGCTCTAGGGAACTTAACAGAGGAACAGTCTGCTATGAGACTTGTTGTTCTTCAGAACCGCCTTGTCCTTGACGTCATCCTGGCCGATAGGGGCGGAGCTTGTAGAGTCATCGGATCCAGTTGTTGTGTGTTTATTCCTAATAACGCACCATCAGTATACAAGGCTATAACCAGGCTTCATGAAATAGCTCATCAGCTACACCAGAACCCAGGCACCTGGACTTGGTCCGGTTGGCTCTGGAGTGTAATATCAGCCTGGGGATGGAAAGTACTGTCATTCCTAGGAATCGTACTGCTCATAGTATTCAGTTGTTGTCTATGCCTACAATGTGGGCCAGCGATTTGCGGTTTGTGTGCCACAGCCTGCATTCCACATCCAAGTTCACGTTCCGGTTCCCGTATGAGAAAAGATGAGCAGATGATGTTATATGAACAGATAGATGGTCTCATGAAAATAGATATATCCTGAAGGGAACGTAGGGGACAAGGAGGGAATGAGGTAATTTCTATGGTCAAGTATGTCCCCTAACGTGTACCCTAACGTTTCCATGTACGTGCGTAAAGTACATGTAATTTCCCTCCATGACCGAATATGAAGACGCATATACATTTGCGTCCAACGTTAACATGTCATCTACCAGATCCACCATGAATGGATTGATAATTAAGTCTTTAAACATGCCATGCCAACGTATTTACATGGTATACTTGTACGTTTCCTGGCTCTGCCGAGCTAGGCCCTGATTTCTGACTTCGAACCACTTCTGTCTCTGAAAGCTGCAGCATGGAAATACATCCCTGACCTCTGCCTTACTTCCTGCCAAGCGAAGCGGTGCCTGGCTCAGCCTGGCCTGCCTGCCAAGACAGTATTCTGCCTTCAAGTTATCAGTTTAGCCTCCTCGAAAACACATTCCAGTCTAGTGATATAGGTAAACATATTCCCGGCTGCAGAGCAAAGGGCCAAGCTTTCCTGTCTCCTTCACGTAATTCATTGCTCCCGTTACCATGGTAGGCCCATGGCCCCGCGCAATACACTTAGACACATATGCATTCAGTATAGTATAGCCTCTGCCCGAGAGACCTTTTACTTCAGATAAAACATCCTCCAAACACAAGATATCAGATATATTATAGGAACAGGTCGATCTGACATGCCAGACTTCTGTCTCCTCTACTAGTGCTAAAGTCAAGCCCCCGGCTCTCCCTAGTTCCACGTCAATCACACGTCATACTAATTGAGCGCGCACCCATGTTAATGGTTTCTGCTGACCCTGCAGAAATTCTCTATGTATCCACCCACCTATGACACTTTCTGTGACGTTTCCAGCACACACCTCCGTGTACGCCCTTGTACACGCCCTCTTGCTACGCACATGTGTTCTTATCTTATACTTTTTACTTGTCACGCCTACTGTATCCATCACCATTGTACAGTTTTACTATATATATTGTGTACTGTTAATAAAACGTTGACATCATTGACACCATTGCATATCCCTTCCTGAACCCTTGTGGTGATGGATCTGATCTCCACTGGCTCGAGCCATTTTATTAAAGCCCGTATGACTCAGATACCACGGACTCTGCCTCTCATTTGATTGAGCTATTCTTTTACTTGTCCTTAATTATACGGAAAAATTGTACGGTAATTTTATTTACCACACAACTGCAGTAGATTTTTTTCCCTATTTATATGGGAAACTGTCTCTATATATATGGATGTATCCAGTAATTCTATTGTGAAACCTTATCCGCAACATGCTTAGTGATAATAGTATTTTTTCACTTTTTGTTTCACTACAAAATTTATGATGTCACCACTAGGGGGTGTTTACTGAGCACTGCATATGTATATAAAAGAAGCATTTCGTTTTTTGCACTGTTGCAGCGTGATCAAGGGCAACTCGCCTGAAACGCGTAGCTGCTGGTCTCTGTAGAGGTTGCAAATAAAATTTAATCTTTGCTGACTTTTGTGGTCCGTCTCCCTCGTCTGCAAGCGTGCGCTGCTGTGGCTTGAAAAGCTGTGAGAGCCGAGGAGGAGCTGAGTTTTCATATATATATATATATATATATATATATATATATATATATATATTCACTGAAAAAAACATAGGTTATAGACCATATATAGTTAGGAATTCACATTTACAAAACCTTATTTTACTCACACAAAACCATTGAAATTCAATATATAGTTAGTTGCACTAACTATATATCGCGCACCCGCAATCCACTGCTGATGATGTCAAGTCAAGTCATAGGATTTGTATAGCGCACTACATACCCAGAGGGTTTCAAGGCGCTTAGGAAGGGGAGGATGATTACTTGTCAAATATCCACGTTTTAAGTTGCTTTCTGAATGCTAGGTGGTTCTGGGTAAGGCGAAGGTAAGCGGGGAGTGAGTTCCATGTTTTAGCAGCCAGGTATGAAAAGGATCTGCCTCCCATGGTGGTCTTGTTGATGCGAGGTACAATGGCGAGGGCTTGGTTGGAAGAACGTAGTTGGCGGGAGGGGGTGTAGAAGGACAGTCGTGAGTTGAGGCAGTCTGGTCCGATGTCGTAGAGTGATTTGTGTGCGTGGGTAAGCAGTCGGAAAGTGATCCTCTTATTGACGGGTAGCCAGTGGAGGTCTTTAAGGTGGCCAGAGATGTGTTCGTTGCGTGGGAGGTCTAGTATGAGCCTGGCTGAGGCGTTTTGGATTCGTTGGAGTTTCTTCTGGAGTTTTGCGGTAGTGCCCGCGTAGAGGGTGTTTCCGTAGTCCAGTCGGCTCGTGACCAGAGCGTGGGTGACTGTTTTCCTTGTATCGGAGGGGATCCAGCGAAATGTTTTTCTGAGCATGCGAAGAATGTTGAAGCAGGAAGAGGATACGGCGCTGACTTGTCTGTTCATTGAGAGTGAAGAATCCAGGATGACGCCTAGGTTCCGTGCGTGGTCTGTCGGGATGGGTGCTTTTCCGAGGGCTTCCGGTCACCAGGAGTCGTCCCATGCAGAGGGGGATGTACCTAAGATGAGGACTTCTGTTTTGTCTGAGTTCAGTTTCAGACGGCTTTGTTTCATCCATTCGGCAACTTCTTTCATTCCTTCGTGTAGGTTAGTTTTGGCGGTGCTAGGGTCATTGGTGAGAGAGAGGATCAGTTGAGTGTCGTCCGCGTAAGAGATGATGTTGAGGTTGTGTTGGCGTGCGATGGCCGCGAGGGGGCTCATGTATACGTTGAAGAGGGTAGGACTGAGTGAGGATCCTTGTGGTACGCCGCAGATGACTTCAGAGGCCTCGGACTTGAATGGAGGGAGGCGGACTCTCTGGGTTCTTCCGGTGAGGAACGAGGTGATCCATTCAAGTGCTTTTCCTTGGATTCCGATGTTATAGAGGCGTTGTAGGAGGGTGCTGTGGCAGACTGTGTCAAAGGCTGCGGAGAGGTCGAGGAGGATGAGGGCGACTGTGTCTCCGTTGTCTAGTAGCGTTCGAATGTCGTCTGTTGCTGCGATGAGGGCGGTCTCAGTGCTGTGTTTTGCTCGGAAGCCAGATTGTGAGGGGTCGAGGGATTTGTTGGCTTCGAGGAAGGTGGCGAGCTGGTTGTTGACAGCTTTCTCGATGACTTTGGCCGGGAATGGGAGAAGCGAGATGGGGCGGTAATTTTTGAGTTCGGTGGGGTCCGCTGTTGGTTTTTTCAGAAGGGCGGTGAGTTCAGCGTGTTTCCAGTCTTCCGGGAAGGTGGCGGAGTTGAAGGAGCAGTTGATGACGTCTCTGAGGTGCGGAGCTATGACGGAGTCTGCTTTGTTGAAGATGTGGTGAGGGCATGGGTCTGTGGGGGATCCTGAGTGGATTGAATTCATCAGGCGGATGGTGTCCTCAGCGGAGATTGGGTTCCAGTCGTTGAGAATGTTCACGGGGGGAAGATGATCAGCAAATGGTAGGGTGGGTTGATTTCCGGGTTGGTTGTCAAAGCTGTTGTGGATGTCTGCAATCTTGTTGTGGAAAAATGATGCTAGGGAGTCGCAGAGGGTTTGAGAGGGGGTGATGTCGTTGGAGTTGGCCGAGGGATTGGAAAATTCCTTGACGATGTTGAAAAGTTCCTTGCTATTGTGGGCGTTGTTGTCAAGTCGATCCTTGAATGCTGTTTTCTTGGCTTTTCGGATCAGTTGGTGGTGAGTGCGGGTGGCGTTTTTGAAGGCGACCTTGGTGCTGGTGGTTGGGTCTTTTTTCCAGGCTTTTTCAAGGGAGCGGCAGAGTTTCTTGGACTTCTTGAGATCATCGTTGAACCATGAGGCCTTCTTGCTGCCAGGTTTGCTTTGCCGTTTTTTCAGTGGTGCTAAGGTGTCGGCGGTGTTGGATAACCATAGGGTGAGGTTAGCTGCGGCTTCGTTGGCGTTAGAAGAGGGGGCTGGGGAGTTTTGAAGGAGCGATGCGGAGATTTGGTCCGTGGTGATTTTGTTCCAGTTTCTTTGCAGGGTAGGTTGGAGGTGGATGTTGGGTTTTGGTTTGTTGTAGGTGAAGTGAACGCAGCTGTGGTCAGTCCAGAGGAGGTCCGTGGTGTGGCCGAAGGAGACATGATTGCTGGATGTGAAGATGGGGTAGAGTGTGTGACCTGCGATGTGGGTGGGGGAAGTGACTAGTTGTTTAAGTCCGAGGTTGGCGAGGTTGTCCACGAGGTTGGCGGTGTTGCGGTCGTAGATATTTTCAAGGTGAAAGTTGAGGTCTCCCAGAAGGATGTATTATTTGGAGGGGAGCGCGTGAGGAGTGATGAAGTCCGTGATGTCTTCACTGAATTTAGCGCGGGGTCCTGGTGGTCTGTAGAGGAGGGTGCCTCTGAGTGTGGTCTTGGGGTCGATGTGGATCTGGAAGTGAAGGTGTTCGGAGTTGGCGAGGTTGGCGTCAGAGCTGGTTGAGATGCGGATGGATTTCTTATGGACGATAGCGATTCCTCCTCCTGTGTGGCAGGTGCGGTCTTTGCGAGTGATCTTATAGTCTTCAGGGATGGCAATGGTGAAGTCTGGTGCGGAGGAAGCGTTCATCCATGTTTCCGTAAGGAAGGCGATGTCCGGAGAAATGGTGTCTAGTAGATTCCATAGGTCAATGGCGTGCCTGTGGACCGATCGGGTGTTGAGCAGGATGCATTGTAAGTGGTTGGGGTCGGGAGTCTGATGTGTGGTTGTAGCGGAGATGTTGTCGGTGCCGCTGAATTTGCAGGAGTAGCATGAGAAAGGTCCATGGGTGCGTCCAGGAGCGGCTTGAACGCAGTTGGGGGCGCGACCGGGGTTAAGGGCTAGGAGGGCGGCGGCATCGTAGGTAATGCGGGCGGGCTGGGCAGCGCGAGGGGCAGGGGGTCTGGCGCTGGGCGCGGTCCAGGCGCGGACGGGCGTAGACGGGCTTACCTTTGGCGCACCTTCGGCGCGGGTTGGGCGCGGTCGCTGCGCGTAAACGCTGCGCGCGGGAACTCCTGTCATATATGGATGGTGGAGGGGGAGGGGCGAGGGCGTCTCAGCTGGGAGGCGGGGCGGGCACACGAGGACAAGCACAACAAACAAAATGGAGGCGGGGGGGGGGCACAGCGGAGCGCTAGCGGCAAAACGCGTTTAAACAATTTAAACAGCACAGAAATGCACCAAGCGCTACTACAGCAAAGCGCTAAGCCTGCAAGCAACAGTTGAAAAATACAAGGCAATGTGAAAGCAATTCAGCGCTACGATACCAGCAGTCAGCAGGGACCCTGGGAGCGACCACTCGGTTCGTGGAAGAGGAGTGAGTCACGGCGCCTGAATGGAGAAGAGCGCTATTTCAGGACAGTGGGAGGGCGTCTCAGCTGGGAGGCGGGGCGGGCACACGAGGACAAGCACAACAAACAAAATGGAGGCGGAGGGGGGGGCACAGCGGAGCGCTAGTGGCAAAACGCGTTTAAACAATTTAAACAGCACAGAAATGCACCAAGCGCTACTACAGCAAAGCGCTAAGCCTGCAAGCAACAGTTGAAAAATACAAGGCAATGTGAAAGCAATTCAGCGCTACGATACCAGCAGTTAGCAGGGACCCTGGGAGCGACCACTCGGTTCGTGGAAGAGGAGTGAGTCACGGCGCCTGAATGGAGAAGAGCGCTATTTCAGGACAGTGGGAGGGCGTCTCAGCTGGGAGGCGGGGCGGGCACACGAGGACAAGCACAACAAACAAAAAGGAGGCGGAGGGGGGGGGCACAGCGGAGCGCTAGCGGCAAAACGCGTTTAAACAATTTAAACAGCACAGAAATGCACCAAGCGCTACTACAGCAAAGCGCTAAGCCTGCAAGCAACAGTTGAAAAATACAAGGCAATGTGAAAGCAATTCAGCGCTACGATACCAGCAGTCAGCAGGGACCCTGGGAGCGACCACTCGGTTCGTGGAAGAGGAGTGAGTCACGGCGCCTGAATGGAGAAGAGCGCTATTTCAGGACAGTGGGAGGGCGTCTCAGCTGGGAGGCGGGGCGGGCACACGAGGACAAGCACAACAAACAAAATGGAGGCGGAGGGGGGGGGCACAGCGGAGCGCTAGCGGCAAAACGCGTTTAAACAATTTAAACAGCACAGAAATGCACCAAGCGCTACTACAGCAAAGCGCTAAGCCTGCAAGCAACAGTTGAAAAATACAAGGCAATGTGAAAGCAATTCAGCGCTACGATACCAGCAGTCAGCAGGGACCCTGGGAGCGACCACTCGGTTCGAGGAAGAGGAGTGAGTCACGGCGCCTGAATGGAGAAGAGCGCTATTTCAGGACAGTGGGAGGGCGTCTCAGCTGGGAGGCGGGGCGGGCACACGAGGACAAGCACAACAAACAAAATGGAGGCGGAGGGGGGGGGCACAGCGGAGCGCTAGCGGCAAAACGCGTTTAAACAATTTAAACAGCACAGAAATGCACCAAGCGCTACTACAGCAAAGCGCTAAGCCTGCAAGCAACAGTTGAAAAATACAAGGCAATGTGAAAGCAATTCAGCGCTACGATACCAGCAGTCAGCAGGGACCCTGGGAGCGACCACTCGGTTCGTGGAAGAGGAGTGAGTCACGGCGCCTGAATGGAGAAGAGCGCTATTTCAGGACAGTGGGAGGGCGTCTCAGCTGGGAGGCGGGGCGGGCACACGAGGACAAGCACAACAAACAAAATGGAGGCGGAGGGGGGGGGCACAGCGGAGCGCTAGCGGCAAAACGCGTTTAAACAATTTAAACAGCACAGAAATGCACCAAGCGCTACTACAGCAAAGCGCTAAGCCTGCAAGCAACAGTTGAAAAATACAAGGCAATGTGAAAGCAATTCAGCGCTACGATACCAGCAGTCAGCAGGGACCCTGGGAGCGACCACTCGGTTCGTGGAAGAGGAGTGAGTCACGGCGCCTGAATGGAGAAGAGCGCTATTTCAGGACAGTGGGAGGGCGTCTCAGCTGGGAGGCGGGGCGGGCACACGAGGACAAGCACAACAAACAAAATGGAGGCGGAGGGGGGGGGGCACAGCGGAGCGCTAGCGGCAAAACGCGTTTAAACAATTTAAACAGCACAGAAATGCACCAAGCGCTACTACAGCAAAGCGCTAAGCCTGCAAGCAACAGTTGAAAAATACAAGGCAATGTGAAAGCAATTCAGCGCTACGATACCAGCAGTCAGCAGGGACCCTGGGAGCGACCACTCGGTTCGTGGAAGAGGAGTGAGTCACGGCGCCTGAATGGAGAAGAGCGCTATTTCAGGACAGTGGGAGGGCGTCTCAGCTGGGAGGCGGGGCGGGCACACGAGGACAAGCACAACAAACAAAATGGAGGCGGAGGGGGGGGGCACAGCGGAGCGCTAGCGGCAAAACGCGTTTAAACAATTTAAACAGCACAGAAATGCACCAAGCGCTACTACAGCAAAGCGCTAAGCCTGCAAGCAACAGTTGAAAAATACAAGGCAATGTGAAAGCAATTCAGCGCTACGATACCAGCAGTCAGCAGGGACCCTGGGAGCGACCACTCGGTTCGTGGAAGAGGAGTGATGTCACATATTACATCATTCATGACATGGTCAGTGACATCACTGATGACATCACTGATGACATCTCAAATGACATCACTGATGACATCTCAAATGACATCACTGATGACATCACTGATGACATCTCATTTGACATTACTGATCACATCACTGATGATATCATTCATGTGATAATACGATGAACCTCTTCAGACTCTAATATAACCTTAGATACAATCAGTGTAAACAGACACTCACAGACTGTCACTTATCCATGGAGTTACTCACACACCTAGTCAGTCATGCAAAGAACCAATCACACCTCCATTTCCTCAACTATACAGTTATACAAACTTTACTTATTCAAACATATACTAACACATATTTACTCTCTTATACAATCCCTGATACAAGTTCACAATGATCCATACAGCCACTCACACATTCACTGGCTCTTATGCACAGTTATTTATATATGTCAACTCTCACATGTACTGTGTTTTACATATGTACTTACTTTGACATGTAGCACTGAGATATCCATTCACTCACCAATACACTCATGCACACAGTCAACCGCCCATACAGCTGTTTCCACATGCACTTTTGAAACCATACATCTAGTGAATCAACTGCTCACACATCTATGCACAGAGTCATACACCTCCCAGCCACCCACACACACACTCAGTCTCCCATACAAATACTTGGGCAACCAATCAATAACCCATATAGTTACTCATATAGCTACTTATCAACACATGCAACAGTTTACAGAACAACAGACATAATGATGCACAAATTAAGACAGTTTAGTCACTAACCCATGCACTCAGTGAGACACATTTAATCACTCACTCATACAGTCAGTCATGCACCTACTAAATCCTTCATCCAGACACTTATACATCCACTCATTCTTCAATATGTAAGACATATTTTAACTTTACAGAAGCATACGGTCACTGGATGTTGTCATCAGTGATGTCATCAGTGATGTCATTTGAGATGTCATCAGTGATGTCATCAGTGATGTCACTGACCATGTCATGAATGATGTAATATGTGACATCATCAGCAGTGGATTGCGGGTGCGCGATATATAGTTAGTGCAACTAACTATATATTGAATTTCAATGGTTTTGTGTGAGTAAAATAAGGTTTTGTAATTGCGAATTCCTAACTATATATGGTCTATAACCTATGGTTTTTTCAGTGAATTTTCAAGGTTTTGTAAATGCTAATTCCTAACCGCCTGGACCTCGTCCCGAACGGTTGCTCCCCCACGCTGCCTGGCTCCTGCTTGCAATCCTTTTTCCAGTGCCCACAGCTGAAGCGTTTTCAAGCAGCCCTCGTGTGTGGTATCGTAGCTCTTGGCTCTGTGCCTTGATAATTGTAGTGGCGCTTAAAATAGCAATCAACCTTCGTGTTAATTGTCATAGCGCTTGTGCTCTGTGCCTTGCTAATTGTAGTGGCGCTTAAAGTAGCAATCAGCCTTCGTGTGCATTTTCATAGCGCTTGTGCTCTGTGCCTTGCTAACTGTGGTATTTACAACAAGGGGTGGTGAGGGACAGAGTCTCTGAATTAAGCAGAAAGCTCTCACCCAGTCAAGAGATCAGGGCTAGATCCAACACCGTTTTTTAGCTCACTGCACCATCCCAGTTTCAGAACCTGGCTGTATGCAAATTAGTCTGTTCTTGTCCCAGTGCATGATGGGAACAGGGCAAACCAAACTACAAAAGCCAATTCTTACACTGGGAAGGAAACAAGCTCCCGGGGACCGGTTTCTGGCATTACAGCCGTCTTCGGCCCGGTTTGCTTGAATCCTGATGGTGCAATGAGCAAGGGTCTCACATCTGAGAATACCCTTCCACGCTTAGGGTGGACAAAAATATTTACAACAAGGGGTGGTGAGGGACAGAGTCTCTGAATTAAGCAGAAAGCTCTCACCCAGTCAAGAGATCAGGGCTAGATCCAACACCGTTTTTTAGCTCACTGCACCATCCCAGTTTCAGAACCTGGCTGTATGCAAATTAGTCTGTTCTTGTCCCAGTGCATGATGGGAACAGGGCAAACCAAACTACAAAAGCCAATTCTTACACTGGGAAGGAAACAAGCTCCCGGGGACCGGTTTCTGGCATTACAGCCGTCTTCGGCCCGGTTTGCTTGAATCCTGATGGTGCAATGAGCAAGGGTCTCACATCTGAGAATACCCTTCCACGCTTAGGGTGGACAAAAATATTTACAACAAGGGGTGGTGAGGGACAGAGTCTCTGAATTAAGCAGAAAGCTCTCACCCAGTCAAGAGATCAGGGCTAGATCCAACACCGTTTTTTAGCTCACTGCACCATCCCAGTTTCAGAACCTGGCTGTATGCAAATTAGTCTGTTCTTGTCCCAGTGCATGATGGGAACAGGGCAAACCAAACTACAAAAGCCAATTCTTACACTGGGAAGGAAACAAGCTCCCGGGGACCGGTTTCTGGCATTACAGCCGTCTTCGGCCCGGTTTGCTTGAATCCTGATGGTGCAATGAGCAAGGGTCTCACATCTGAGAATACCCTTCCACGCTTAGGGTGGACAAAAATATTTACAACAAGGGGTGGTGAGGGACAGAGTCTCTGAATTAAGCAGAAAGCTCTCACCCAGTCAAGAGATCAGGGCTAGATCCAACACCGTTTTTTAGCTCACTGCACCATCCCAGTTTCAGAACCTGGCTGTATGCAAATTAGTCTGTTCTTGTCCCAGTGCATGATGGGAACAGGGCAAACCAAACTACAAAAGCCAATTCTTACACTGGGAAGGAAACAAGCTCCCGGGGACCGGTTTCTGGCATTACAGCCGTCTTCGGCCCGGTTTGCTTGAATCCTGATGGTGCAATGAGCAAGGGTCTCACATCTGAGAATACCCTTCCACGCTTAGGGTGGACAAAAATATTTACAACAAGGGGTGGTGAGGGACAGAGTCTCTGAATTAAGCAGAAAGCTCTCACCCAGTCAAGAGATCAGGGCTAGATCCAACACCGTTTTTTAGCTCACTGCACCATCCCAGTTTCAGAACCTGGCTGTATGCAAATTAGTCTGTTCTTGTCCCAGTGCATGATGGGAACAGGGCAAACCAAACTACAAAAGCCAATTCTTACACTGGGAAGGAAACAAGCTCCCGGGGACCGGTTTCTGGCATTACAGCCGTCTTCGGCCCGGTTTGCTTGAATCCTGATGGTGCAATGAGCAAGGGTCTCACATCTGAGAATACCCTTCCACGCTTAGGGTGGACAAAAATATTTACAACAAGGGGTGGTGAGGGACAGAGTCTCTGAATTAAGCAGAAAGCTCTCACCCAGTCAAGAGATCAGGGCTAGATCCAACACCGTTTTTTAGCTCACTGCACCATCCCAGTTTCAGAACCTGGCTGTATGCAAATTAGTCTGTTCTTGTCCCAGTGCATGATGGGAACAGGGCAAACCAAACTACAAAAGCCAATTCTTACACTGGGAAGGAAACAAGCTCCCGGGGACCGGTTTCTGGCATTACAGCCGTCTTCGGCCCGGTTTGCTTGAATCCTGATGGTGCAATGAGCAAGGGTCTCACATCTGAGAATACCCTTCCACGCTTAGGGTGGACAAAAATATTTACAACAAGGGGTGGTGAGGGACAGAGTCTCTGAATTAAGCAGAAAGCTCTCACCCAGTCAAGAGATCAGGGCTAGATCCAACACCGTTTTTTAGCTCACTGCACCATCCCAGTTTCAGAACCTGGCTGTATGCAAATTAGTCTGTTCTTGTCCCAGTGCATGATGGGAACAGGGCAAACCAAACTACAAAAGCCAATTCTTACACTGGGAAGGAAACAAGCTCCCGGGGACCGGTTTCTGGCATTACAGCCGTCTTCGGCCCGGTTTGCTTGAATCCTGATGGTGCAATGAGCAAGGGTCTCACATCTGAGAATACCCTTCCACGCTTAGGGTGGACAAAAATATTTACAACAAGGGGTGGTGAGGGACAGAGTCTCTGAATTAAGCAGAAAGCTCTCACCCAGTCAAGAGATCAGGGCTAGATCCAACACCGTTTTTTAGCTCACTGCACCATCCCAGTTTCAGAACCTGGCTGTATGCAAATTAGTCTGTTCTTGTCCCAGTGCATGATGGGAACAGGGCAAACCAAACTACAAAAGCCAATTCTTACACTGGGAAGGAAACAAGCTCCCGGGGACCGGTTTCTGGCATTACAGCCGTCTTCGGCCCGGTTTGCTTGAATCCTGATGGTGCAATGAGCAAGGGTCTCACATCTGAGAATACCCTTCCACGCTTAGGGTGGACAAAAATATTTACAACAAGGGGTGGTGAGGGACAGAGTCTCTGAATTAAGCAGAAAGCTCTCACCCAGTCAAGAGATCAGGGCTAGATCCAACACCGTTTTTTAGCTCACTGCACCATCCCAGTTTCAGAACCTGGCTGTATGCAAATTAGTCTGTTCTTGTCCCAGTGCATGATGGGAACAGGGCAAACCAAACTACAAAAGCCAATTCTTACACTGGGAAGGAAACAAGCTCCCGGGGACCGGTTTCTGGCATTACAGCCGTCTTCGGCCCGGTTTGCTTGAATCCTGATGGTGCAATGAGCAAGGGTCTCACATCTGAGAATACCCTTCCACGCTTAGGGTGGACAAAAATATTTACAACAAGGGGTGGTGAGGGACAGAGTCTCTGAATTAAGCAGAAAGCTCTCACCCAGTCAAGAGATCAGGGCTAGATCCAACACCGTTTTTTAGCTCACTGCACCATCCCAGTTTCAGAACCTGGCTGTATGCAAATTAGTCTGTTCTTGTCCCAGTGCATGATGGGAACAGGGCAAACCAAACTACAAAAGCCAATTCTTACACTGGGAAGGAAACAAGCTCCCGGGGACCGGTTTCTGGCATTACAGCCGTCTTCGGCCCGGTTTGCTTGAATCCTGATGGTGCAATGAGCAAGGGTCTCACATCTGAGAATACCCTTCCACGCTTAGGGTGGACAAAAATATTTACAACAAGGGGTGGTGAGGGACAGAGTCTCTGAATTAAGCAGAAAGCTCTCACCCAGTCAAGAGATCAGGGCTAGATCCAACACCGTTTTTTAGCTCACTGCACCATCCCAGTTTCAGAACCTGGCTGTATGCAAATTAGTCTGTTCTTGTCCCAGTGCATGATGGGAACAGGGCAAACCAAACTACAAAAGCCAATTCTTACACTGGGAAGGAAACAAGCTCCCGGGGACCGGTTTCTGGCATTACAGCCGTCTTCGGCCCGGTTTGCTTGAATCCTGATGGTGCAATGAGCAAGGGTCTCACATCTGAGAATACCCTTCCACGCTTAGGGTGGACAAAAATATTTACAACAAGGGGTGGTGAGGGACAGAGTCTCTGAATTAAGCAGAAAGCTCTCACCCAGTCAAGAGATCAGGGCTAGATCCAACACCGTTTTTTAGCTCACTGCACCATCCCAGTTTCAGAACCTGGCTGTATGCAAATTAGTCTGTTCTTGTCCCAGTGCATGATGGGAACAGGGCAAACCAAACTACAAAAGCCAATTCTTACACTGGGAAGGAAACAAGCTCCCGGGGACCGGTTTCTGGCATTACAGCCGTCTTCGGCCCGGTTTGCTTGAATCCTGATGGTGCAATGAGCAAGGGTCTCACATCTGAGAATACCCTTCCACGCTTAGGGTGGACAAAAATATTTACAACAAGGGGTGGTGAGGGACAGAGTCTCTGAATTAAGCAGAAAGCTCTCACCCAGTCAAGAGATCAGGGCTAGATCCAACACCGTTTTTTAGCTCACTGCACCATCCCAGTTTCAGAACCTGGCTGTATGCAAATTAGTCTGTTCTTGTCCCAGTGCATGATGGGAACAGGGCAAACCAAACTACAAAAGCCAATTCTTACACTGGGAAGGAAACAAGCTCCCGGGGACCGGTTTCTGGCATTACAGCCGTCTTCGGCCCGGTTTGCTTGAATCCTGATGGTGCAATGAGCAAGGGTCTCACATCTGAGAATACCCTTCCACGCTTAGGGTGGACAAAAATATTTACAACAAGGGGTGGTGAGGGACAGAGTCTCTGAATTAAGCAGAAAGCTCTCACCCAGTCAAGAGATCAGGGCTAGATCCAACACCGTTTTTTAGCTCACTGCACCATCCCAGTTTCAGAACCTGGCTGTATGCAAATTAGTCTGTTCTTGTCCCAGTGCATGATGGGAACAGGGCAAACCAAACTACAAAAGCCAATTCTTACACTGGGAAGGAAACAAGCTCCCGGGGACCGGTTTCTGCCATTACAGCCGTCTTCGGCCCGGTTTGCTTGAATCCTGATGGTGCAATGAGCAAGGGTCTCACATCTGAGAATACCCTTCCACGCTTAGGGTGGACAAAAATATTTACAACAAGGGGTGGTGAGGGACAGAGTCTCTGAATTAAGCAGAAAGCTCTCACCCAGTCAAGAGATCAGGGCTAGATCCAACACCGTTTTTTAGCTCACTGCACCATCCCAGTTTCAGAACCTGGCTGTATGCAAATTAGTCTGTTCTTGTCCCAGTGCATGATGGGAACAGGGCAAACCAAACTACAAAAGCCAATTCTTACACTGGGAAGGAAACAAGCTCCCGGGGACCGGTTTCTGGCATTACAGCCGTCTTCGGCCCGGTTTGCTTGAATCCTGATGGTGCAATGAGCAAGGGTCTCACATCTGAGAATACCCTTCCACGCTTAGGGTGGACAAAAATATTTACAACAAGGGGTGGTGAGGGACAGAGTCTCTGAATTAAGCAGAAAGCTCTCACCCAGTCAAGAGATCAGGGCTAGATCCAACACCGTTTTTTAGCTCACTGCACCATCCCAGTTTCAGAACCTGGCTGTATGCAAATTAGTCTGTTCTTGTCCCAGTGCATGATGGGAACAGGGCAAACCAAACTACAAAAGCCAATTCTTACACTGGGAAGGAAACAAGCTCCCGGGGACCGGTTTCTGGCATTACAGCCGTCTTCGGCCCGGTTTGCTTGAATCCTGATGGTGCAATGAGCAAGGGTCTCACATCTGAGAATACCCTTCCACGCTTAGGGTGGACAAAAATATTTACAACAAGGGGTGGTGAGGGACAGAGTCTCTGAATTAAGCAGAAAGCTCTCACCCAGTCAAGAGATCAGGGCTAGATCCAACACCGTTTTTTAGCTCACTGCACCATCCCAGTTTCAGAACCTGGCTGTATGCAAATTAGTCTGTTCTTGTCCCAGTGCATGATGGGAACAGGGCAAACCAAACTACAAAAGCCAATTCTTACACTGGGAAGGAAACAAGCTCCCGGGGACCGGTTTCTGGCATTACAGCCGTCTTCGGCCCGGTTTGCTTGAATCCTGATGGTGCAATGAGCAAGGGTCTCACATCTGAGAATACCCTTCCACGCTTAGGGTGGACAAAAATATTTACAACAAGGGGTGGTGAGGGACAGAGTCTCTGAATTAAGCAGAAAGCTCTCACCCAGTCAAGAGATCAGGGCTAGATCCAACACCGTTTTTTAGCTCACTGCACCATCCCAGTTTCAGAACCTGGCTGTATGCAAATTAGTCTGTTCTTGTCCCATCATCCCAGTGCATGATGGGAACAGGGCAAACCAAACTACAAAAGCCAATTCTTACACTGGGAAGGAAACAAGCTCCCGGGGACCGGTTTCTGGCATTACAGCCGTCTTCGGCCCGGTTTGCTTGAATCCTGATGGTGCAATGAGCAAGGGTCTCACATCTGAGAATACCCTTCCACGCTTAGGGTGGACAAAAATATTTACAACAAGGGGTGGTGAGGGACAGAGTCTCTGAATTAAGCAGAAAGCTCTCACCCAGTCAAGAGATCAGGGCTAGATCCAACACCGTTTTTTAGCTCACTGCACCATCCCAGTTTCAGAACCTGGCTGTATGCAAATTAGTCTGTTCTTGTCCCAGTGCATGATGGGAACAGGGCAAACCAAACTACAAAAGCCAATTCTTACACTGGGAAGGAAACAAGCTCCCGGGGACCGGTTTCTGGCATTACAGCCGTCTTCGGCCCGGTTTGCTTGAATCCTGATGGTGCAATGAGCAAGGGTCTCACATCTGAGAATACCCTTCCACGCTTAGGGTGTTAATTGTCATAGCGCTTGTGCTCTGTGCCTTGCTAATTGTAGTGGCGCTTAAAGTAGCAATCAGCCTTCGTGTGCATTTTCATAGCGCTTGTGCTCTGTGCCTTGCTAACTGTGGTGGCGCTTAAGTAGCAATCAGCCTTCGTGTGCATTTTCATAGCGCTTGTGCTCTGTGCCTTGCTAACTGTGGTGGCGCTTAAGTAGCAATCAGCCTTCGTGTGTATTTTCATAGCGCTAGTGCCTGGCTCATTTGGGTAGCGCTTGAACATAACTGCATTTGGTAGCGCTTTTTACATATTCCTAACAGTATTCAGTCCTTAGCGCTTTACCTGCTTTCAGTGCATTCCTTCATAGCTGGCATTGCACTGTGTTGGTTTCGATTCCTACCCCTCCCACCATTTTGTTGTTGTGCTTTCCCCTGCCCCGCCTCCCCGCTACCGCCTCCCAGCTGACCCGCCCACCCACGAACAGAGAGTCCTCCACCTCCAAGAGAAGACTGTGACCGTCTGGACCTCGTCCCGAACGGTTGCTCCCCCACGCTGCCTGGCTCCTGCTTGCAATCCTTTTTCCAGTGCCCACAGCTGAAGCGTTTTCAAGCAGCCCTCGTGTGTGGTATCGTAGCTCTTGGCTCTGTGCCTTGATAATTGTAGTGGCGCTTAAAATAGCAATCAGCCTTCGTGTTAATTGTCATAGCGATTGTGCTCTGTGCCCTGCTAATTGTAGTGGCGCTTAAAGTAGCAATCAGCCTTCGTGTGCATTTTCATAGCTCTTGTGCTCTGTGCCTTGCTAACTGTGGTGGCGCTTAAGTAGCAATCAGCCTTCGTGTGTATTTTCATAGCGCTAGTGCCTGGCTCATTTGGGTAGCGCTTGAACATAACTGCATTTGGTAGCGCTTTTTACATATTCCTAACAGTATTCAGTCCTTAGCGCTTTACCTGCTTTCAGTGCATTCCTTCATAGCTGGCATTGCACTGTGTTGGTTTCGATTCCTACCCCTCCCACCATTTTGTTGTTGTGCTTTCCCCTGCCCCGCCTCCCCGCTACCGCCTCCCAGCTGACCCGCCCACCCACGAACAGAGAGTCCTCCACCTCCAAGAGAAGACTGTGACCGCCTGGACCTCGTCCCGAACGGTTGCTCCCCCACGCTGCCTGGCTCCTGCTTGCAATCCTTTTTCCAGTGCCCACAGCTGAAGCGTTTTCAAGCAGCCCTCGTGTGTGGTATCGTAGCTCTTGGCTCTGTGCCTTGATAATTGTAGTGGCGCTTAAAATAGCAATCAGCCTTCGTGTTAATTGTCATAGCGCTTGTGCTCTGTGCCTTGCTAATTGTAGTGGCGCTTAAAGTAGCAATCAGCCTTCGTGTGCATTTTCATAGCGCTTGTGCTCTGTGCCTTGCTAACTGTGGTGGCGCTTAAGTAGCAATCAGCCTTCGTGTGCATTTTCATAGCGCTTGTGCTCTGTGCCTTGCTAACTGTGGTGGCGCTTAAGTAGCAATCAGCCTTCGTGTGTATTTTCATAGCGCTAGTGCCTGGCTCATTTGGGTAGCGCTTGAACATAACTGCATTTGGTAGCGCTTTTTACATATTCCTAACAGTATTCAGTCCTTAGCGCTTTACCTGCTTTCAGTGCATTCCTTCATAGCTGGCATTGCACTGTGTTGGTTTCGATTCCTACCCCTCCCACCATTTTGTTGTTGTGCTTTCCCCTGCCCCGCCTCCCCGCTACCGCCTCCCAGCGACCCGCCCACGCTCCGCCCCCCTCCACTCTCCATTTATGTCAGATGTCCCAACGCGCAGCGTCCACGCCGAAGGTGCGCCAAAGGTAAGCCCGTCTACGCCCGTCCGCGCCTGGACCGCGCCCAGCGCCAGTCCCCCTGGCCCTCACATTGCCCAGCCCTCCCGCATTACCTACGATGCCACCACCCTCCTAGCCCTTAACCCCGACAGCTCCCCCAACTGCGTCCAAGCCGCTCCTGGACAAACCCACGGACCTTTCTCATGCTACTCCTGTAAATTCAACGGCACGTCAACAACTCCGCTACGATCACACCACAGATTCCCGACCCCAACCACCTACAATGCATCTTGCTCAACACCCGATCGGTCCACAGGCACGCCATCGACCTATGGAATCTACTAGACACCATCTCTCCGGATGTCGCCTTCCTAACAGAAACATGGATGAACGCCTCTTCCGCCCCAGACATCACCATTGCCATCCCAGAAGATTATAAGATCATACGCAAGGACCGTACCGGCCACACAGGAGGAGGAATCGCTATCGTCCATAAGAAATCCATCCACATCTCAACCAGCTCAGACGTCAATCTCGCCAACTCTGAACACCTTCACTTCCAGATCCACATCGACCCCAAGACCACACTCAGAGGCACCCTCCTTTACAGACCTCCAGGACCCCGCGCACAATTTAGTGAGGACATCACGGACTTCATCACTCCACACGCGCTCCCCTCCAAAGATTACATCCTTCTGGGAGACCTCAATTTTTACCTTGAAAAGAACAACGACCATAACTCCACCACCCTTTTGGACAACCTCGCCAACCTCGGACTTAAACAACTGGTCACTTCCCCCACCCACATCGCAGGTCACACACTCGACCCTATCTTCACCTCCAGCAATCATGTCTCCTTCAGCCACACTACGGCTCTCCTCTGGACTGACCACAGCTGCGTCCACTTTACCTACAACAAGCCCAAACCCAACAACCACCCCCAACCAACTCTGCAAAGAAACTGGAACAAAATCACCATCGACCAGATCTCCTCATCGCTTCTTCTAAACCCCCCAGCCCACTCCTCAAACCCCGACCAAGCCGCCACCAACCTCACCCTATGGCTATCCAACAGCGCCGACATCCTAGCACCACTGAAAAAACGACACATCAAACTTGGCAGCAAGAAGGCGTCCTGGTTCAACGATGATCTTAAGAAATCCAAGAAACTCTGCCGCTCCCTAGAGAAGGCCTGGAAAAAAGACCCAACAACCAGCACCAAGGACGCCTTTAAAAACGCCACCCGCATACACCACCAACTGATCCGAAAGGCCAAGAAAACCGCCTTCAAGGACCGACTAGATAGCAACGCCCACAACAGCAAGGAACTTTTCAACATCGTCAAGGAATTCACCAATCCCTCGGCCAACTCCAACGACATCACCCCCTCTCAAGCCCTCTGCAACTCCCTTGCCTCATTCTTCCACAACAAAATTGCAGACATCCACAACAGCTTCGACAACCAACCCGGAGACCAACCCACCCAACCATCTGCTGGACCTTCACCACCCTCGAACATCCTTAATGACTGGAACCCAATCTCCACTGAGGACACCATCCGCCTGATGAACTCCATCCACTCAGGATCCCCCACTGACCCTTGCCCTCACCACATCTTCAACAAAGCAGACTCCATCATAGCACCACACCTCCGAGAAGTCATCAACTGCTCCCTCAACTCCGCCACCTTCCCGGAAAGCTGGAAACACGCTGATCTCAGCGCCCTTCTGAAAAAACCCACAGCGGACCCCACCGAACTCAAAAACTACCGTCCCATCTCGCTCCTTCCATTCCCGGCCAAAGTCATCGAGAAAGCTGTCAACAACCAGCTCGCCGCCTTCCTCGAAGCCAACAATTCCCTCGACTCCTCACAGTCCGGCTTCCGAGCAAAACACAGCACGGAGACCGCCCTCATCGCAGCAACAGACGACATTCGAACTCTACTGGACAATGGAGACACAGTCGCCCTCATCCTCCTCGACCTCTCCGCAGCCTTCGACACAGTCTGCCATAGCACCCTTCTACAGCGCCTCAGAAACATTGGAATCCAAGGAAAAGCACTAGAATGGATCACCTCGTTCCTCACCGGAAGAACCCAGAGAGTCCGCCTTCCACCATTCAAGTCAGAGGCCACTGAAGTCATCTGCGGCGTGTCACAAGGATCTTCACTCAGCCCCACCCTTTTCAACGTATACATGAGCCCCCTCGCGGCCATCGCACGCCAACACAACCTCAACATCATCTCCTACGCGGATGACACTCAACTGATCCTATCACTCACCAATGACCCCAGCACCGCCAAAACTAACCTACACGAAGGAATGAGAGAAGTAGCCGAATGGATGAAACTCAGCCGTCTGAAACTGAACTCAGATAAAACAGAAGTCCTTATCTTAGGCACCTCCCCCTCTGCATGGGACGACTCTTGGTGGCCAGAAGCCCTTGGAAAAGCACCCATCCCGACAGACCATGCACGGAACTTGGGCGTCATCCTGGACTCCTCACTTTCGATGAACAGACAAGTCAACGCCGTCTCTTCATCCTGCTTCAACATTCTTCGCATGCTCAAAAAAACATTTCGTTGGATCCCAACCGAAACTAGGAAAACGGTCACCCACGCCCTGGTCACGAGCCGACTGGACTATGGAAACACCCTCTACGCCGGTACTACCGCTAAACTCCAGAAAAAACTCCAACGAATCCAAAACGCCTCAGCCAGGCTCATATTAGACATCCCGCGTAAAGAACATATCTCTGGTCACCTGAAAAACCTCCACTGGCTTCCCGTCAATAAAAGGATCACTTTCCGGCTCCTTACCCACACACACAAAGCACTCTACGAAATCGGACCAGAATGCCTCAACACACGACTGTCCTTCTACTCCCCCCCCCGCCAGCTACGATCATCCAACCAAGCCCTTGCCACTGTACCTCGCATCAACAAAACCACCATGGGAGGTAGATCCTTCTCCTACCTGGCAGCTAAAACCTGGAACTCACTTCCCACTTACCTTCGCCTTACTCAGAACCACCTAGCATTCAGAAAGCAACTTAAAATGTGGATATTTGACAAGTAATTCCCCACCCCTCCTCAAGCGCCTTGAGACCCTCTGGGTATGTAGCGCGCTATATAAATTCTTTGACTTGACTTGACTTGACTAACTATATATGGTCTATAACCTATGGTTTTTTCAGTGAATTTTCAAGGTTTTGTAAATGCTAATTCCTAACTATATATGGTCTATAACCTATGGTTTTTTCAGTGAATATATATATATATATATACATATATAAACATATATCATCTGTATATCTATATAAATACAAACATAAATGCATGCATACATATACTTATATGCATACAGATGCATGTTATTTACATGAAAGTTGAAAAAACACTAATAAAAGCAAAGCTAAAAAGCCACCTCATTACAAACAGAATGGCTTTAACTTAAACGAGGGCGAGATCTATTGCATTTTCAATGCTTGTTTACTTTGGTTCCATCAAGAAGGCATTCAGATGTGTCACACATTTGCCATAAATTCTGAATGTTAGCACTCTAGTTGCACATTAGATCACTGTAGTAAAGCTACTGCTCACCAGGGACGTCTGCTGCTGGTATTCAAAGTGCATGTTTCAGTCTGCATGTCAGAATTTTTTTAATGAAATAGAAGAGGATTTGAGAAGTCACTCAAAATGATCCCTAATTTTTCTTTCTGAAGCACTAATCATACTTTCTATGGCAAAATGAACCCCCTCATGTTGTTCCTTTTTAAATTGAGTGTTTTCAGACTTACCACTTCATTCCAATCAAGATGGCTTCTGGTGTGCCATACTTTTGTCATAAGTAAGACTGTTAGAGCTCTAGTTGTTCTTTAGAACACTCTGGGACATTCTGTCATTGGGCTATACTTGGGGTACATCTGGGTGATATTTGGGCTACATTTAGGCTCTTTTGTCTCTGGTGGCCATCTTGGGAGACTGTATGTCAGAATTTTTTAATGAAATTGAAGAGGGTTTGAGAAGTCACTCAAAATGTGCCCTAATTTTTCTTTCTGCAGCACTAATCATAATTCATATGGCAAAATATACCCCCTCATTTTGTTCCTTTTTAAATTAAATGTTTTAAGAGTTACCACTTTATTCCAATCAAGATGGCTTCAGGTGTGCCATACCTTTGTAATAAGTAGGACTGTTAGCGCTCTAGTTGTTCTTTAGAACACTCTGGGACATTCTGTCATTGGGCTATACTTGGGCTACATCTGGGTGATATTTGGGCTACATTTGGGCTCTTTTGTCTCTGGTGGCCATTTTGGGAGACTGCATGTCAGAATTTTTTAATGAAATAGAAGAGGATTTGAAAAGTCACTCAAAATGTGCCCTAATTTTTCTTTCTGCAGCACTAATAATACCTTCTATTGCATAATATACCCCCTCATTTTGTTCCTTTTTAAATTAAATGTTTTAAGAGTTACCACTTTATTCCCATCACGATGGCTCCAGGTGTGCTATACCTTTGTAATAAGTAGGACTGTTAGCGCTCTAGTTGTTCTTTAGAACACTCTGGGACATTCTGTCATTGGGCTATACTTGGGCTACATCTGGGTGATATTTGGGCTACATTTGGGCTCTTTTGTCTCCGGTGGCCATTTTGGGAGACTGCATGTCAGAATGTTTTAATGAAATAGAAAAGGATTTGAGAAGTCACTCAAAATGTGCCCTAATTTTTCATTCTGCAGCACTAATCATACTTTCTATGGCAAAATATACCCCCTCATGTTGTTTCTTTTTAAATTAAATGTTTTAAGATTTACCACTTTATTCCAATCAAGATGGCTTCAGGCTTGCCATACCTTTGTAATAAGTAGGACTGTTAGCGCTCTAGTTGTTCTTTAGAACACTCTGGGACATTCTGTCATTGGGCTATACTTGGGCTACATCTGGGTGATATTTGGGCTACATTTGGGCTCTTTTGTCTCTGGTGGCCATTTTGGGAGACTGCATGTCAGAATGTTTTAATGAAATAGAAAAGGATTTGAGAAGTCACTCAAAATGTGCCCTAATTTTTCATTCTGCAGCACTAATCATACTTTCTATGGCAAAATATACCCCCTCATGTTGTTTCTTTTTAAATTAAATGTTTTAAGAGTTACCACTTTATTCCAATCAAGATGGCTTCAGGTGTGCCATACCTTTGTAATAAGTAGGACTGTTAGCGCTCTAGTTGTTCTTTAGAACACTCTAGGAGGCTGCAGTAGAACACAAAGAAATCAACTGTCAATCTCTGTCCTTGTTGGATGTACATGTTTTACTGAGAATGTCAGACTTCATTTTCACATGACTGAGAAAGATAATGTGAATTTACAGAAAATATGCTTTCAGTTTAGCTTATAGATCCCCTTCCAAACCACTGTGGGAAAATCATGAGATATTAGTTTTCTTTCAAACAATATTCATGATATCACAGCAGAAGGTTTTTTCACATGGTAAAATCACCTTAGAACCCACCACAATTCCTAAAACGAGTATGGTACCATCAACAAATGATTTATAATGTAACTAAAGTCCTAAAACCCTCTATTAACTACAATGCTTTTTAATGAGGTGCTATCATGTATATTGGTCCCAAGATGGCTGCCAACACTTCTTGGATGAAGTGCTGACAGCCAATCAGATCAGATGTGTGGTTAGGCTCCGCCCAGATATATATCTTTTTTTGAACCTAAATTACTCAACATCCACTGGAGCACATATATTGAGACCTAGCAAAGGCACATCGGGCTAACAGTCCCTACAATTTTGCCAAGTTTCGTGCAAATCCATTCAGCCGTTCGAGCTAAAAGTGAGGCCAACCGCCCTATGGAAATTAACATGGGAAAAACGCATTTTGGGACCCCCCTTTTTTCTCGCCCCCCCTTGATGAAACCCCCCCAAATTGTCAGGGGCTGCTCAGAAACAAAATGTTCCATTTTCCTGAAAATTTCAGCCAATTCCGTCCACAAACGCCAAAGTTATTAGACATAGAATTTTTAAAAATCCCATAGAGAAAAAATCCTAACTATATATACCTACTGGCGACCGCCAGTAGGTAATATATATATATATATATATATATATATATATATATATATATATATATATATATATATATATATATATTCACTGAAAAAACCATAGGTTATAGACCATATATAGTTAGGAATTAGCATTTACAAAACCTTGAAAATTCACTGAAAAAACCATAGGTTATAGACCATATATAGTTAGGGATTAGCATTTACTAAACCTTATTTTACTCACACAAAACCATTGAAATTCGCATATATAGTTAGTTGCACTAACTATATATCGCGCACCCGCAATCCACTGCTGATGATGTCACAATTACATCATTCATGACATGGTCAGTGACATCACTGATGACATCACTGATGACATCTCAAATGACATCACTGATTACATCACTGATGACACCTCAAATGACATCACTGATGACATCTCAAATGACATCACTGATGACATCACTGATAACATCTCATTTGACATTACTGATCACATCACTGATGATATCATTCATGTGATAATACGATGAACCTCTTCAGACTCCAATATAACCTTAGATACAATCAGTGTAAACAGACACTCACAGACTGTCACTCATCCATGGAGTTACTCACACACCTAGTCAGTCATGCAAAGAATCAATCACACCTCCATTTCCTCAACTATACAGTTATACACACCTTACTTATTCAAACATATACTAACACATATTTACTCTCTTATACAATCCCTGATACAAGTTCACAATGATCCATACAGCCACTCACACATTCACTGGCTCTTATGCACAGTTATTTATATATGTCAACTCTCACATGTACTGTGTTTTACATATGTACTTACTTTGACATGTAGCACTGAGATATCCATTCACTCACCAATACACTCATGCACACAGTCAACCGCCCATATAGCTGTTTCCACATGCACTTTTGAACCCATACATCTAGTGAATCAACTGCTCACACATCTATGCAAAGAGTCATACACCTCCCAGCCACCCACACACACAAATACTTGGGCAACCAATCAATAACCCATATAGTTACTCATATAGCTACTGATCAACACATGCAGCAGTTTACAAAACAACAGACATAATGATGCACAAATTAAGACAGTTTAGTCACTAACCCATGCACTCAGTGAGACACATTTAATCACTCACTCATTCAGTCAGTCATGCACCTACTAAATCCTTCATCCAGACACTTATACATCCACTCATTCTTCAATATGTAAGACATATTTTAACTTTACAGAAACATACAGTCACTGGATGTTGTCATCAGTGATGTCAACAGTGATGTCATTTGAGATGTCATCAGTGATGTCATCAGTGATGTCACTGATCATGTCATGAATGATGTAATATGTGACATCATCAGCAGTGGATTGCGGGTGTGGGATATATAGTTAGTGCAACTAACTATATATGCGAATTTCAATGGTTTTGTGTGAGTAAAATAAGGTTTAGTAAATGCTAATCCCTAACTATATATGGTCTATAACCTATGGTTTTTTCAGTGAATTTCAATGGTTTTTTAATAGCAAATATCAAAAGCAGTAAAATGAATTCTTATTCTAATTCAAAATATTTTTTATATTTTTGGATTATATTTTTTGTTTCGCTGCCGGTCCGCGAACCAGGCAGCTTCCCGTTAGCTTCAATTTGTTCCGAGACCCAGTCCGTCAACCGGTAAACGTTCCGTTAGCGCAAGTACCGCGTTAGAAAGCAACATCGTGACGCGTCCCGTAAGCGCAACGTACCGTGTAATGCGTCTTATGACGCGCCGCGTTAGCGCACCCGGAAGCGCTCTGGAACGCGAATCAAGGCGCATAGCGCAGCGCCCCGGAAGTGACCCGGGGCGTGGCGCGGAGCGCGTAACGTAAGCATAACAGGTCATGTGACTTGTTTATAAAACTTTTCATTGGTTCATTTTACTTTTCGTTTCCTAATGATGGAAGGCTTGGTCATATGACTTAAAATATAATCAATCAGAAATAAGAACTCTTAAAAAGTAACTTACTTTCTATGACGTCAAAGGATGTCCTATGAACAGCTTATACTCTGTTGTGCTGTTACTATTTTCTGCCCTCCACTTTCTGAAAGATAAACTCCATCATTTTAAGAAAAATGAGACATACAAAGCAATTTAAAACAGCACACTAAATTACAGCAACACCTAGAATCATTATAGTCCAGTTACCTACCCTAAATTCTCACTTCAGAAAACAAGTCAAAAGGCAACATTGCTTCATACTCAATTGGTAATGTTTGCTGAAAGACTAGCCTTTTTTATATTTCAAATACGCTGTGTAATATCCTGATGTTGTCAAAGGACCATCATAATATATAATAGCTGCAGTTACAAATGTTCTTCCTGAAATCGATGACTGTGTAGCCAAAACATTTTTAATTAGACTTGACAACTTATTTTCATCCAGTTTATGTAGTTGAAATTGTAAAATGACATTTCACCCATAAGTTTCCATAAATAATATGGACAGCATTGCAGACTTACATTTCCTCTACTCCTTGTTTTGATCTGCTGCTTGAATTAGCTTATAAACACAAACAGTTTTTGCTCTGTACTACACTTATCCACAAGGCCATTTAGAGTAGGAGCCATTAGAACCTCTTGAAATTCCTCAGAACAAATCCCATGATTCCTTTCCTAAAATTTTGGTTGTAAGAACACCAGGTAAGTATTTTGAAGGTGGAAAGGCAATCTTTTTTTGAAAGTTAAAACAGAATCATTGCAGAATGACCAGCCGTTTCCAGATTTTAAATAAGCTGTGTAATGTCCTGAAGTTGTTGAAAGACCGTCATGATATATAATTGCTGTAGTTACAAAAGTCCTTCCTGATATTGACAACTGCGAAGCCACAAAATTATTAATTAAAGTTGTCAATTTAGTTCCGTCAGGCCTACATCGTTGGAACATTAAAATGACATACTGGCCATAACTTTGTGTAATTAACGCGGACAGCATTGCAGATTTACATTGGCTACACTCCATGTTTTGATCGGCTGCTTTTACTAGCTTATTGAAGGATACTGATATACTGTCAGGCAAAGTTAAATATATAAATCTTTCTGAGTCTACACTAGTAGTACTTGATAGCCTACAGTTCTCGCAATCATTCTGCCATTGATAAGAAAGGCCAAACATCTACACCTTCATCTTGCAATACATCAAGCATATACATTAAAAACTCCTGACAATCCTGCTGAATATTTTGAGAGAATTGTGTTTGACCTGAACATTCGTCTAACAGATAACGAATTTCAGTCACACTTTCTACTCTTGTTCTATCAGCGCTACATTTCTCTAACACAGAATTCAACAAACAGCATAAACTTTGTTCCGAATTGATCACAATCTGTTCTTTTAAAGTCTCTAGTGAAAAGACAACATTAACCACTACATTAGCATAGCAGTTGACACCAGAACTATTTTCAAATTGAAAACCAACATCTTCAACAGAATTCATTTTCTTTCTGCTTACAATTTTCGGTTCATCGACTTTTGGTCTTTTTGCTACAACCTCCCTACTATTACTGATATTTCTTCGTTTCCGGCCTACCACACGTTTCTCAAACAAAGGATATTGAGGCAAATGTGGCACATACTCTCTTCTTGACCTATTGTATTCCTTAACACAATCTAGATCCGCACAAATGTTTGTGACATCACAGTCAATCAAGTACAATCCCGATAAAGTTCTGACTCGTGACAATGCTACATAAGCCATACCCTCTTTGAACACAGAACTGCCAATATTCACTAAAGCAGTGTCTACACTTAAACCTTGCGATTTATGAATTGTCACCGCATATGCCAAGCAAACAGGAAACTGCTTACGGCGAACATATAAGTCTTTTACAAGCACAAACCTAGCTGTGCAACGACCAATTAGCTGTACTTCCTCAATACGATCAAATTTAATTTTTAAAAATTCAATTCCATCTCTACTTCTGTATTTCTCAAAATCAACAACATTACCCATTGATCCGTTTACCAGACCTCTTTCAACATGTAAATTCCTTCTCAAAATGACACGGCAATTTAAGCACACATTCAGAGTCTTTTCAAAACCCGCACTTTTAGATATAGTCTTCTCTAATGAATCCAATTTAGATTTCAAATTCTCAGACAAAATAATTGTTGCTCCCATATGCTCTATTCTGTCAATAGCTTCCAGTTTCACAATCTCTTGGTTTTCTAAATTCAACATTTTGTTGTTGAAGATGGAACATTCTGCAAGAGTTGGCATCAAACATATTCCAGATTTCTTCTCAGTAATTTTCTGAAAAATATCCTCTGGCAGAACGTCTTCTTCTGTATACAAATTTGACAGTAATCGTGCATGTAAAGATTCTTTCCCACACTCGGTCACTTTCCCGATTCTAGCATCTTGTAGAATATTCTTGTAATCTTCGTCCTTCGCCTGACGCATATTTTCACGCAGCTCAGCATAATTGAAGTTTAACCATATGTTAACGTTGCCAATGCTCCCTAGGCACTTCCTGGTATCTTCATGCGTAAGCAGTTTAAACACTGGTTGTCCTTTCACTGGTGTCAGCTGCAGAAGATCACCGAAAACAATGATGTGTTTGCCACCGAATAACACATCATACTTTGTTTTAAGAACTTCCTGCATTCTCAAATGCACAAAGGCAAGCATGACATTGGAAACCATGCTTACTTCTTCAATGATAAGAAGTTTCATCTTCTTCAGGACTCTAGATACTTCACAACAAGCATCCCCAGATAACTTGTGGTATTGTAATTATTTATCATGCTCCACTGGCAGAATCAGTAGCTGATGCAAAGTAATACCTTTAATGTTATGTGCTGCCAGTCCAGTTGGAGCGTTGACAACACAAGACAGCGATGACTCAGTCCTTTTCTGCAGATAACATGAAATTGCTTTAATGTGGAAACTTTTTCCAGTTCCTGCTTCTCCACTCACGTACAGTCGGACAGGCTTCAACGACGTACATGAGCACTCTTTCTTCTCATGACTTAATCCATGATCAATTTGGTTGGTAACTTCGTCATATATTTTCCTCTGCTCAACGTTGAGTTGTCTTTCCAAATCTTCTAAGTTAACCGCATCCTCCTGAGCATGTGCCATGGCTCTTTCCACTTCAATCATAGCAGTGGCTCCTTCATTTTCGATATCTGGTTCTCCTAGTGGATCCTGACTCAATGAAACAGAACTCTGACTGTCCTGAGAACTGTCTCTAGCAATCTCAGCTGCAATTGTTGCTTCCTGCTCGATTTCTGCATTCAACATTTCTAGATATTTTGGAAAAACAGGACATTCTATGGACTCCTTGGCTGCATTAAAAGAGTCTTCGTAACAGAGGAAATCTCCAAGCAGTTCCTCTTCTGCACGCCAAGGCTTGAAAAGTTGCAAAAGAGCTAAATAGAAAAACTCTTTTCTTTCTGGAGATTTGCAATTCAATTTTCGATGATTTACCAATTGACATTTTCTTTGCTTGACCAGACATCCCTCACTTCCAATTATAGCATACACTCCTTTATCAATATCTTCTTTGATGTTCCTCTTGAAAATGTAATTTTGTAGAACCTCATACAGACAAACATTCTCCAGGTGACTGCTTCTATTTGGATAATATGTATCCAACATGTTGGTCTTCAAAATATCTGTACTGCTTGGCTCCTTCTCCGCCAAATACTCAATTTCCCGTACAGGTTTCAGAACTCGATTACGCGTTGCAGCAAGACCAAGACTCGCCCAAATGATACTCCTAGATTTGGCATAGAGACTTGCTGAAGATAACTGGTCAGAACATTCGTAAGCTCCGATTTCTCGATGCGACAACATCTTCAGACTGAAACTGTACAACTTCTTACTGAGGCTCTTTTCATGGGAAATATCCTCCCACATATCCTTCAGTTCTGTCTTTTCTTTTTTGGTGATGTAAGACGTCACATACCGAGCCACAGCCATACAGTTGTCAGCCACAAACTGTATATCCATGTTAGCATTCCACATGGACAAAATCACTGGGTTGTAGTCGTTAATGTACTTGGACTCTTCGTTTCTTTTCAAATTGTATGTGTTTTTGGGTGATTTCCTCGTCACATTATGTCGCAGCGAAGACATCAAATTGTTCACTCTTCCTTTAGATATCACCGATCATGGAAATGCAAAACGACATTTGGTGTAGTACTTGTCCTTGTTTCTGAATTTACGACGACAGTACTTTCCACAACGATGGCTTTGAAACCGTAAAACTTGTTCTCTTAGACTTTTATCTTCCTTTGTCTTTGGAACAGCACATGTAGAATACTGTTCTATGAAACTCATCACTAAGTCATCCGGATCTGTTCCAAATTTGGGTGCATCTTTGATCCATAGCAGCATATGTATATGAGGAGCACCTCTTGCTTGATACTCCTTTCTCCAGAAGAAATCCAACACCTCTCCAAGAGGTGGATTTTTCTTGTTCATGATGAAAGACATCATAGCTTCAAATCTATGATTGAAGTACCTGCATACATTCACTGGATCCAAAGAGCACAGTTCTCCGGGTGTCTTGAATTCGATATTTTCAATGTTTCCATTTGCCTCTCGTAGAAATTCAAGTAAGTCTTCCCAGCCATACTCAGCACAGCTGAGAGTGAGGAACCATGTGGGAGTTCCTAAGTTCCTCAGCATACATTTTAAGTCACCATGACGGCGGTACCAATACTCATTAGTACCACGCTGACAAGACATGAGATTAATCAGGTGAGAATCCAAAATACTGTCTTGCACATTGACTTTATCCATAAAGTCCCTTGCTGAGATATTTCCCAGTTGTAGACCACTTTTCAGGATGTGGTTCACTGCATAAGACAATCCAGAGAGATCACTTTCAAACAGTAGATGAAGCAAATAGGGAATGCATTGACGAAACCTAGGATCTTCTGCATACAATCGTAAAGTCCGGTATTCTGAAGCAGGAATTTGAACAGGTCGCTCATCATATCTTCCTACTTGACCTGTGGGAAATAACTGTGGGAAACATCAAGCTTCCAAACTTTCCTCCCAAACACTAATGGGACTCCCTTTGGCTTGTTTCATTTGAAACAACTCAATAGCATTCCCCATGACTTCCTTGGAATGCAAAGGATGAACACTATAATGTTCATATATTTCTTCATTTTTAGAGGCTTCTACTTTCTCAATTTGTCCAGCACACAAATCGCTGTCCTCTTCTTCACTTACTTCCTCTTCTGCAACACATTCATTCTTGTAGTACTCATTGTTTTTTATCAAATACAATGTTGCCTTTTTGACTTTCCTAACATCCACTAAATCTTGCCAGATTTTCTTACTCTTTGTCGGAACCCCATTAACTATGATAACCAGAGGTTCCTCTTCCACTTTCTCTACTCCAATTGTATTAATGTTTTTCTTCAAATCTAAAGGCAAATAAACAACTCTTCCCTTTAATCCTCTCTGTAAATCTGATGGAGGCAATTTCCCTGTCTTTGGCTCCATTCGTACAATAGCCTGAAAGGGATGGACACTTTGAATCAAAATAGATTCATAAGTATTTAAATCCTTCAATTCAGAAGGAATGTCAACCAATTCCAGATTATTATGAACCGCTCTAGCAGGCATCTGGTTTTGGTTTAATTTGTTAAAACAATAAGTACACATACGTTGGTCCACTACCAAATCAAAAAATTTTCTACCATCAAGTATGTGGCAAAATCCTTCCATTCACTATTGTTTTCCATATCACTTCTTGCACATAAATCCACTAACTTAGTCTGATTCTTATAATAAGTCCGTCGACAACACACACAAGTGAAATTAGGCTTCTCACTTGATTTCACCATAAACGTGGAAATTTCCTTGTGAAACGTATCTGTACTGAAAATCTGTACACTCTCTTCCACATTACTTTCTTCTAGTGGGTCAATTTCAACATTGTTCTCTTTACCAGCAAAGTAACAGAACTCAATTTCTTGACAAATATTCTTCACATCTACTTCAGAACCATGCAAAAGAGCACTGCTTAATTGTTTAGGCGTAATTGCTGGACTCTTAGCATAATACAACATTCTAACTAATTTCCTCACTATATTATGATGCACTGCTAGCATCCTGAAATGATGAAAAACACTCTGGCATACTCTCCTGGAAAGACAAGCCAGTGAATGACCATGCAAACCTGTCACTTGTCTCACTCTGCAAGGATCTAATTCTTGCAACAACTTTATTTTTTGTTTTAAACATTTCTTATTAAATGTCCGTACAAAATCACAAAGCAAATTGATGGAATCCTGTCGCACACTGCAAATAGAACTACACTTCCAGGTGTACACTGGTCCCTTAGGACGTCTCCCTAAAACCTCATCACTTAACACCTCTTCTGCATCTGAAAACACAAGTTTTTCTTTTTCAACCGGACGACCATCTTTTACCTCATATGCTCGACCACTGGTGTCAACTGCATGCACCAAATCATTGTCCTGAAAATAACTCTCCTCATTAAAAAATGCCTCACAACTTGAACTATGCATCCATTCTCCTGAGAAAACTTCACAAAAATTACTTCGATTAACTACTCTCTTCCATCTACTATTTGATTTGAAATCATAAATTACCTTGTTTAGTTTCCTAATTCTATTGATTACCAAAATAAATAACTTTCGCTTAATTTCGAAAGCCTGATCAATAATTTTCTCTACATTTTTCTTTTTCTTATAAAATGCCACTTTCTGTTGGCCTTTCTTAAATTGTTTTAGCAAATTGACAATTATCCTGTTGCGGAACATTCGCCTACGAATGTCCCTGAATGTATTTTCCCTTCTACTGCCATGCACAGAGTTATCTCCTGCTCTAGCAGAAACTTTTTTGACGGGCCTTTCCTTTCCATTTAAATTGGCTCTCTTTTTCAGGACTAAAACTTGTTCTATAGTTATACTTTTGTTTCTACAAATGTTTCTAAGGAATGATTTTGTTCTCTTACCCGGAGCTTTCTTCGTGCGTTGGCGAGATTTTATTGTAGAGGACTGCTGTAAGCATTTAGTAATCTGCTGTCTTTGATGTTTCGTAGCCTTTCGGATTCTATCCTTAGACGGCATTGTCTAATTTCTAAATAATCTGCAGTTGAATCTGTGGTAAAATATAATAAAAAATGTTATTAACCACTATTACCAAACAGTAAATCAATAACAGTAAGGATTTGATTCAGCAATGCCATAAAGATGATTCAGTGAAATCTTCTTAATTTCACTGTGTTAGTTTTACAGGGCTTTCATGCAAATGACTGCCCACCCTGCAACAAAAAGCCCACATGAAACTTGACGCACGTTAAATTGTATACTTACCTGCAATAATCCATATGCCAGTGTTTAGGTCCCTCCACCCTGCCCCTCCCCCTCCCCGCCTCCCTGCCCCACGTAACTCCCTCCACGACCCGTGGCTGCTATCTTGCAACATGGTGCATCGTGTAAATCACTGCTGCATTATAAAAGTGAAGCAACAGCAGCACAAAAGATGCGCACAGCCATCATAAATCTGCCCCTAACACTTTAAATGATTGATTCAGGATGACGATAAGGTGTGGACTATCTAGAAGTTTGTTTGAGGTGAGGCCTACTCAGGGTTGCAGATGAAATTTAGGCTTGTTGAAGAGTACAGAGGTGATAATACATGTACAAGCCTAAAAATGAAGTGAAACATGTCCACTGCACTCTTGAACAAAGGTCAGACCTCCTCTATCTCCCTGAACACGACTAAACCTCATCTGCACAATATGATTCGTAATGTTAGGAAACACAAGTGATATAATTGAAAAACGTGCAAATATTTTTGCACATTTAACAATCACATCACCTGTATTTCTTCAGCTTAGTTATCTCATTGTGCAGATGTAGTCTACGTCCTATGTAGAAGCACACCCTATCAATACTTAAATTACCCAAGCACACATGGGAGCGTATTTACAAGGACCTTGCTCCAGGGGAAATGTCTTAAATTAAAATGGGAAAAATTACATCAAAGGGACTCAAAGGCCTTGTAAATATGACCCAAACAACCTATGAAACACTAGCAGTACATATCAAGAAACCTAATTGATTTCAAAAAACGTTTTTAAACCTTTTATGTAAAACAATTATATACCTACATTCATGGGGAACTGACTTAAAATGCCCTAATACACATGAAAACGTTTTTTTAAGGCCCTTGCACCTTTTTTTCCATCACTTTTAACATGGCTATGTAACTCAAACAATCAAAATCAAAATTTGCCAAGCACACATGGGGGCGTATTTACAAGGACCTTGCACCACGGGGAAAGTGACTACAAATGGCCAAACACACATGGGGACGTATTTACAAGGCCCTTGCACCAGGGGGAAGTGAATTGAAATGGCCAAGCACACATGGGGACGTATTTACAAGGACCTTGCACCAGGGGGAAGTGACTTGAAATGGCCAAGCACACATGGGGATGTATTTACAAGGACCTTGCACCAGGGGGAAGTGACTTGAAATGGACAAGCACACATGAGAGCGTATTTACAAGGCCCTGGCCTTGCACCAGAGGGAAATGACTTGAAATGGCCAAGCACACATAACGGCGTATTTACAAAGAACTTGCACCAGAGAGAAGTGACTTAAAATTGCAAAGTACACATGAGGACAAATTTAGAAGACCCTTTCCCCAGGGGAAGTGACTTAAAATGACCAAGCACACATAGGGGTGTATTTACAAGGCCCTTGCACCACTTATGCACCACTTTTAACATGTACACTGTGGAGCACCATGGAGCAAAAACAACACAGATGCAGCATGCATCTGTTCCGCAAAAGCGACGCATTGCAGGAGTCACATCGCAAGTAAATACATTCTCATAAATTTTAAAAGCATTCCTTTTCCTTAAAAACGATTTTCTAATCATAATTTGAAAACACAGCACAGCTCCTATGTACAACCACACCTTGTCAGTACTAATACTTTACATTATCTGCAATTACAATTTGTAAAAGAATGCAAAATCTTCTTTGAAAACATAATGCAAACACTTGACTCAAAACATCATTTTAAATGCACAGCTGGCTTTCTTATTTTCTCAAAAAAACATACTAGTCTCCATCTAAAATAAATAAACAATATCTCACCTTAACAAATGCTTTTTGAATTTCAAAACAGTCTCAGAAACACACCAATTTTTCTTTAGCAGAACAAAAGGTATGCACTCCGGAGGCTGCAACCAAGAAAGGCACATAAATGCTGATATTCATCACACATATCTCTCATGTCAGCCAATCAAAACTCTTCCCTCACTTTTTTCAAATCAACACTCTTCCCCCCTCTGCCCTTTCTGCCCTTTTTCCATAGCAACTACCTCCTGCCAGACCTCTCATGTTTACAAGTTCACACACAATGTTTTAAATGAAGTCTGAACTCTCACTACACCTGCTAATCCACTGCAATCTTTCATAAAATCATTTTTTATGAATCATTCAAATTACATCTTTCAAAGAACACATCCATGCACCCCAGCTTTCTGTTTTCAGCAATGAAAATCCACCAATCACTGCTAATGAATCATTAGCACTCAAACTCCACCGTTTTTTTTCTTTACAAACTCCACTGTTTCAACTGCCATTTCATTCCCACACTTCATCTGACTGCAGTAGAACCTCCTCTCGCCATGTTTTCTGTCTGGATTCTAGGACATAGCTACATCCACTGGGCTCACAGGTATGCTGATAACAGAAATGTACACAACCTCAATTTACAAAATGTGGAAATCAAATGGATTGGGCAAAGAGGATTGAGATGTCACCAATTGATACCATTGGTGAAAACATTTTTGCATTTGCCAAACCCTGACCTCATAATAGTGCACTGTGGAGGAAATGATTTGGGCACTTTGACTGGGGTAGGTCTGGAAATGCTCTTAAAGGACACCTTTGAGCAATTGATGGCACTTTTTCCTCAAACTGCCTTGGTATATTCCAATATATTAGTCAAGGTGGGTGGCGCACTGCTGCGTTTTACGAACTAAGTTCATGTGTTCTTATGGACTGTAGGTTAGGTTGGGTGCTCTACCAGGTAACGTGTCCGACCTAGGCACGTCTATGTAATAACTAAATCTTGTGTCACCATGAAATCATGATGCCATCCCTGTATTTTAGGCACTCCTTTGGTTTTCCTGGAAGTGAGACTCCAAAAATTCTTATAATGAATTGTTTATTCATTCATCTGTATTTTCATGATACTTCTTTTAGAGCAGTTCATATCATTTCAAAAGCATTTTCACAATGTAAATATATTCCAATGTTTCATGCTCCAATGCATTTCGGGCGAAAACATGCCCTTCATCGGGGAGCTTCTGCAACAAAAATGTTTATGTTGACTACATCACGCGCACCGTTTTTCCCATGTTTATGATTGACAACGAGTTAGTGTAAACTTTATTTCTAGCGTTCGCGCATAATGTTGTGTTATTTTTTGAGCCCACATGATGGAACGCCTCCTTAGTGCTATGTCTCGTTTTTGTTGCAGAAGCTCCCCAATGAAGGGCATGTTTTCGCCCGAAATGCATTGGAGCATGAAACATTGGAATATATTTACATTGTGAAAATGCTTTTGAAATGATATGAACTGCTCTAAAAGAAGTATCATGAAAATACAGATGAATGAATAAACATTTCATTATAAGAATTTTTGGAGTCTCACTTCCAGGAGAACCAAAGGAGTGCCTAAAATACAGGGATGGCATCATGATTTCATGGTGGCACAAGATTTAGTTATTACATAGACGTGCCTAGGTCGGACACGTTACCTGGTAGAGCACCCAACCTAACCTACAGTCCATAAGAACACATGAACTTAGTTCGTAAAACGCAGCAGTGCGCCACCCACCTTGACTAATAGTCATTTACGCATCCGCCCAAAAGGTGGCAGCACGCAATCAACCAACATGCAATACGACGAGATCAGCAGATCAACCGATGCCAAGGCTGATGTTTTGGCCTTTGATGCAGATGAGACAGCCCGCATCTATGCACTGATTAACGAAGACATAGCCTCTAACAGGTCCAGTCGCACCAAGGAACAATGCATACGACAGTTGCTACATCTGTCCAAAAGGGAAATAAATCAAAAGTTGCATGCCAGCACACTTTTAAAATACCACCGAGCGCTACGCATCCCTAGGGGACTACGCATAGCATTGAAACCATCGCTGTGCAAGAATTCTAAATCGTTCCAAAAGAAATGGAACGCAGTATTGAATAAATGCAGTTTGGACTTAATCTTACTAATAATACAGGAACTATCTAACATCTTAACAGAGTTGAATAAGGAAATTAAGGAAGTAGAAAATGAATTATCTAACATGACTACCACTGAGGAATGGAACAAAATCCTGGAAGACACAAAGACACAAATAGACAAACACGCCCGGGAGATTAATGACAGGAAAATTAAAAAATTCAGAAGGGACACCCAAGATTACAAATTGCGAGAGGTATATACATGGGCTGATGTATATGCCCAACGCAGAAGAAACAAACCACCAAATTCACAAACGGACACATCTTCGTCTGACAGTGACGCTTCTAACCGTCCACTTAGAAAAACTCCCACTGAATTCACCACAAGGAATGAATCTCAGGGCCAACAACCAGGTTCTTCTACTGCGGTACCTTTTTTAGCGGAAGGCAGAGACACTGTAAACGACTCAGGTGGAGCCTCAGAAAAAGAAACAGAAAAGGAGAAAGAATCAACTCATCCGAGCACTCCGAGCACGAAAAAGGACAAGAAAAAAAACACTTGATTATCAATATATCGGACACAACACTTAGTAAGCATGAACTCAACCTACTGTCTATAGGAACATCGTTTGTCCCCACATACAGAACGAATCAATTGGAACTACAAGTCAATACCTATAAGTTTGTTAGGAAACTCAAACTACGACATTATTTTGACCATGTGCTACCACCACTTCCAAGAAAACCAGATCAATTGATGGGCCTTAGGCCAACCAGCACTTTCGAAGCACCTATAAGCCATAAGAGCATTGACTTATTTGAAAATCTATTAAACCAAGACATCATGAAATTGAACTGTAACAAGAGGAATCAAAGAAACATCACTCAGAAGGATTATGATACTTTGAGAAAGTTATCTGAAAACAAACAAATCAAATGTGCTAAAGCCGACAAGGGCGGTGCCCTGGTAGTAATGAATTTGTCCATGTACAACCGCAAGATACAAGAACACATTCAAGATGAACTTACTTATATGAAATTGCCCGGTAACCCTACCACACAATTCAAAGAAATCTTGACAAACATTGTGCAAAAAAGCCTATGAATGTGGAACTATCGACGACAGGACAAAGAAATATTTACTCAAACCTTTTCCAAAAAGTCCTACCATGTATCTAATACCAAAAATTCACAAAAGCCTAGAGGACCCTCCGTTTAGGCCTATAGTTTCCACCAGGGGTTCACTTCATGAACCCGTTGGCAAATTTATAGATCGATACCTTCAACCCACAGTTAAACAAATGAATAGCTATATTCAAGACACCACAGACTTTCTTCAAAAATTGGCTCGTGTGAAAATTTCAGAAGAAAAACAAGTTATATTGTGTACAGCGGATGTCCGTTCACTTTATACCTCCATCCCCCACGCCGGGGGTATTGAAGCCATGGAAAAATCCATCCTAGAAAGCGACCTTGAACCTGACATGCAACAGTTCCTGATGGAGTTAACTATGTTTACTTTATATAAGAGTTACTTCCAACTTGACAACGATTGGTTTCTACTGCTGTCCGGTACCTCAATGGGTAATTGTGCGGCGCCCACCTACGCCAACATTTATATGAAACATTTTGAACAGACGCACATCTACGAAAACCTCAACTGGACCAAAAACATGAAGATGTACGCAAGGTACATAGATGATGTATTCATAGTTTGGAAAGACACAAAAGAATCATTATCACAAGCCCTGATCTCATTGAACCAAGCTGATGAAAGGATCCAATTTACCTGGGAGATCAATAAAAAAACCATCACTTTCCTTGATGTTAAGATCACAGTCACCACCACAGGTTTTGATACGGATCTATATCGTAAGAAAACAGATCGCAACAACGCTTTACATTTCTCTAGCCACCATCAAGGATCCCTGAAAAAACATTTACCCACATCCCAAATGTTACGAATCAGAAGAATTACATCTGACCCTGACCAAACTCAAATCAGACTACAGGAAATGGGAGAAAGGTTCCAAACTAGGGGATACCCCACCACACTCATTGAAAATGCAAAGAAAAAGGCCATTGAGACTCCAAGGGAAACTCTATTTTCCAAAACTCCACGCGAACAGACCAACAGAATGGTACTAGTCTCCAAATTCTCGAACATGAGTTCGTCTTACAAACGAATAATTTTAAAACACTGGCCGATCATGAGCATTGAACCAGATTTTGGAACCACCTTTAAAGAACCACCTCTATTCGCCTACACCCGTAGTGCCAACCTGAAAGAAATTTTGACAAAAGAACACCAAGAGAGATTGCCTAGCAAAGGCACCAGACCATGAAGAAATTGCGGAAACTGCAACAATATTATCATGGGAACAGTTGTGAATCACCCTATGAAAGGAACTCCTGTAAAACTTTTTGTGAATGCTACATGTGACACAACTAATGTTGTATATCTAATCAAATGCCCTTGTGGTAAATGCTACATCGGAAAGACAGAGAGAAAAATCAAGACTCGTATCAACGAGCATAAATCAAACATCAGACAAAAAAACTCAAAATCCAATGTGGTAACACACTTCAATGAAAATAGACACAACGTGTCTCAACTTAAGTTTTGATCCTGGAACAGGTACAAAAGATCGAAGGGATGGATAACAACAAACACGTACTTCAAAGAGAAATGGCTTGGATTTACCGTATGCAGACTATGAAGCCAAATGGTCTTAATGACCGTTTAGAATTTTCATGTTTCATTTGAACTTATGACATTGTTCCTAAAATGTGATTGACAGTTGTTACATTTGTCATAGCTACTTTCTGTTTTATTTCACCGTTTTGTTTCACTAATCATACTGCATGAATTTTCCCTTTTAAGATGGCCTCACCGTCTTTCATACACTCCTTAGCCCGTCTTTTGTTTTTTATACACCCCTTAGTCCGTCTTTCGGGACCATTACTTTTACTAATCCACAACACTTCCCGTTTTCTACCTTCACGTGAAGATTGTGAAACCGACGACCGGAGCCTCAACTCACATCGATACGAGTAAGTCACTGAGGAAACATTATGATGCCTGCCATTTGGTATGCATGTAGCCCACTCACATTGAATACGCGACGCGTCTCTAAACACGTGTAACAGCCGCATGAAATGACACCCATAGACTCACACTTCTATGCGTATTTTTCACGAGTATTCATCATGAATATTTCCTCCAGCTCACGTAACCGTTTGGCACAAACTACTTACATTTCATTTAGCGCACGTAATGCTAGCCGCCTGACACGACCGGTGTCTTCACTTTTATTGATTTTTATGTTGACTACATTACGCGCACCGTTTTTCCCATGTTTATGATTGACAACGAGTTAGTGTAAACTTTATTTCTAGCGTTCGTGCATAATGTTGTGTTATTTTTTGAGCCTACATGATGGAACGCCTCCTTAGTGCTATGTCTCGTTTTTGTTGCAGAAGCTCCCCGATGAAGGGCATGTTTTCGCCCGAAATGCATTGGAGCATGAAACATTGGAATATATTTACATTGTGAAAATGCTTTTGAAATGATATGAACTGCTCTCAAAGAAGTATCATGAACATACAGATGAATGAATAAACAATTCATTATAAGAATTTTTGGAGTCTCACTTCCAGGAGAACCAAAGGAGTGCCTAAAGTACAGGGATGGCATCATGATTTCATGGTGACACAAGATTTAGATATTCCAATATATGCCAAAGACAAAAATGGAGGTGGTCCAATCAATTTTGTCCACAAATTGGAAAATCGATGAAGCATGTAAATAAGTCTGTTTCAGCTTACATGAGAGACCATGGAATGGGCTGCATCTACAACAATAACTTGCGTTACTACATGCAAGATATCTACAGAGGAGATGGCGTGCACTTCTCAGATGAGGGGAACAGAGTTTTCATACAAAATTTAAGACTGTGTATTGGTACCTACTTATAAGTACCTAGAACTTACACAGAACACAAAAGCTCTTTTCAGAGCTACCTTAACTTTAATTACTCTTTAAATATTTCGAATGTACCTTTTTTCACTAATTTTCACTTATGTTCGCTTCCCGGTTTGCTACCTGGTTCGCGTACCGGCAGCTAACCGCGCGAAAAATTCAACAAAAAAAATTATTTTTTCTCGCACATATGGGACTCCTCAGCCACCCTCAGAAAACCTAGGGGGTTAGGATACGTCTACCGTGCCCCCTTCTACCCATTCTGAACATTATTTACCCTCCATCTTGTATCTCAATTCTACCGAAACACAAAATGGAGGACTCCCGTAACGCTGCAGGTTCGCGTACAGGGGCACGCACTGAGAAGCGCTCGGTTAAAAAAGGTGGGAAAGCAATTTACAGAAAAACCACTGGAGACACTTTCACCAAATATACATTAGCTCATACTACATACCAATCCCTACCATTTTCACAAATTTGGTTGGAATTCCATTTAGCCATTTAGCATGTAGACCTCTCTAAATTCCCTGAGGTAAATTACTTCACAAAACACATCGGAAGTGTTGGAATTGACAACCAATTAAAATGTTACTTTCATTTTCTACTTTTTTTACCTAACATTTGATTGATTATTACCTGAATATATATAAAGAAAGAGAGAAAAACACAGCCATTTTGACTACTACTTCTTGAAGTACATTGCAAGAACATTTTCACTGACAACTTAAACTTGTTTTTAAAAGGTAAGATGTTATTTTAAAAATTTGACCGGAGAACTATGTTATACAATTTAAATTAATTTGGAAAACATTTTCAGATAGTTATATACTATCCCTCTGTAAGAGTTAGACATTGATAAAGGCTTGTTTATTATAATTATGGATTGATTTACGTTTCTGTGTTATAATTATGAATTTACTTAGGCTTTTTCGCAAGCACTTTTTAATAGTACTACTTCACGCCTGAAACCATACAGAGCCCATAGATAACTTCTCTGTTATAAACTCACAAGTACCTGTCTGAACTTAAACCCAACATTGCCCTATCTCTACTGATATATTTATTTTTTATGCAAATTTCAGCACAAAAATGGAAGGAGAACAGAACGTTTCCTTTGAAATTGCCCTAGAGATAAAAAATGAGAAAATAATTGAAAGCATTGACTTGGAATTCATGAACGAATCACGAGACCAAGAACTTCTACAATGTGTAGAATCTGTGGATTTGTTACTTCATTATGAGGACGATAAAATGTAGGAAGTTATGTTCACTCAACAAGAGGACATTTCGGACAGTCAAATGTAAGACAGCCTATTAAATTTTGAAAAAGAATCAGAAGAATAAATTTATATTTAATAATTAAAAATTGTTCGAGTCTTCAATCATTTTTATATGTAATTCATAAACTAGTACCAAATTGATTATAATGTAAAGTCAGACTTATAGTATACTGTGCAACTTTTTTATGTTACTGCATTGGTACCTACATTTTGCTACTTAAATAAAAAAAAACAAAAAAAAACAACAAATCGAACAATCAATAAACATACAATATTTAAAAAGTCTATCATTCTTGTTTCCTTATAGTACGCTCCCCGGACCGCTTTCCGGTGCGCGTACTGGGCGCACCCCACGCAAAAAAACATGATTTTTTTTTTTTTTTTTTTTTTTGCCCCGCGGGGCCCTTTTAAAGCCTCCACATCAAACCTAGGGGGTCAGGGAGGATCTACTATGCCCCCTTATGGTAATTTCCCCCTTCGTTTTGGCCTCCTCTTGTCTCTTGATCCTACCGAGAGACAAGATGGCGGCCGCTCCAGACTGTTTAGAATGTTGACAGACACCGGAGAGCCAATCAGCTTCGCTTCTCAAAGTTCCGTTACGCGAAAAGTACGCGAACCGGAGCGCTACCCGGGACGCTGTCACAGATATATCTGTTTATTAAAACGTTAATTTCTCAAAATCTACTGGAGCACATATATTGAGACCTAGCAAAGGCACATCGGGCTAAGAGTCCCTACAATGTTGCCAAGTTTCGTGCAAATCCATTCAGCCGTTCGAGCTAAAAGTGAGGCCAACCGCCCTATGGAAAACTCAATGTTAAAAACGCGTTTTGGGACCCCCCTTTTTTCTCGGCCCCCCCTTGACGAAACCCCCCCGAATTTTCAGGGGCTGCTCAGAAACAAAATGTGCCATTTTCCTGAAAATTTCAGCCAATTCCGTCCACAAACGCCAAAGTTATTAGACATAGAATTTTCAAAAATCCCATAGAGAAAAAATCCTAACTATATATACCTACTGGCGACCGCCAGTAGGTGATATATATATATATATATATTTATATATATGAAAGAAAACAATCCTGCTCCCACGAAGAAGAGGCACGTACACGAAGTGTGCATGGATAAGGTTTCTTTATTGTTATTAAGGTCTCCCACGACCACGCATAAAAAGAGAGACACGTTTCGCCTGCACAGCAGGCTTTGTCAATTATATATAATAATTATTATATTTGTTTGTTTAACTTTTAAAAATAAGTTTCTTTGTTATATTTTGTTAAGATCTATACTAAGATATATACCACATGGCCTAAAGTGTTATTGGTTGGCTTTCTGACCAACATCCCTGATCTGACTTCCGACCGCCTAATTACAATGTAGGCAGTCAGAAGTCTAACCAACCGGTCACTCCGGCTGGCTTCTTACGGGCTCAAAGAGCACGTTGGCCAGTTGGAACTGCAACATATTCCCTTTAGGGCGGCAGTTCCGCCATTGAGATTACGACGTCGGTTTCACACAACCTTTCCATGCCGGCCTTTCCAACATCAAAAGGCTATCAGAAAGTGACTTTAGGGGCCCCTAGCAGGGCCCCCTTGCCTCCGCTGCCTAATCCCTGAACACTGTGGCAGGCACCTCTAAGTTAAGCCTGACTGCTTTTGTGCCAAGCAACCGGAGGGTTAAGCACTGGTTATTTTGGGGTTTGCTGTGTTTCACCCTGACAGAGATTGTGACTGCTGCTTGAGTAGGGTTCCCCTCACTCAACCAGTAATCCATTTTCCTACAGGAGCATAAACCAATGGCTAGTGGTGCCAATGCATACAGCTTTGCCAGGTTGCTAACCTTGAAGAATATTTGCGTTTTTGTACTTTTATTCATTTGTACCTTTACTCAGACCAGAGCAAGCAAGGGAGATGGAAAAGCAGAGAGAGACAAGGTGATGGATAAGGACAGACAAGATCAAAGTAAGAAATGTACTGATATATAGCAAGAGGTCTCTTAGTACCTAAGGGAAAATGTTTTGCGGTGACATCAGCAGATTGCTCTTTATAACAGTGATTCAGCAGAGTCAAAGTTTGGGCCTGCTGTTATAGAGATGGTTGGACTCTGTGAAGGCTGGAATGCAACTGAGAACAATACTGAGAAAGTTAAAACTCCAAAGAAACTAGGTGCAACAACAGAAGTCTTTCCCGTACCTGATCAGAATAGACACCAAGTTGGAGGTCACATTGAAAAGATATGGACTGCAGCAGACAGTGGACCAAACTTGGAATGGATCGGAGACTAGAGTGGATAGAATAACCAAACTACAGGACAGACAACTCTGCAAGGAGACAAGGCAAACACTGAGGGAAGGACTTATGCAGGACTCCGGACATAAAGACCAGTACACTGGGAACAAAATCATGCTGAACCCACCTGGCACTGGATAAAGTAATGCACCTGTTGGTACTAGGAAACTGGAATTAGGATTCAGAACATGGAATTCAGGAATGTACCCAACAGACACTGGAACAAGTAATGCCATAGTGGTACATGGAATAAGACAGGTCAGAGTCGAAAATCAGAACAAGGAAGCAAAGGGAACCACAGCCAAACCAGTGAATGTGTCAGCAAAAGCCCAATAGGGAAAACACACAAATTATGATATGGGGATAAAAGGAGGAAATCATAAAAGAAAGGGGAGACTGTGAAGCCAGGAAAAAACATAAAGCAGGATGCTGCAGAGGACAGCCACAATAAAGCAGGGCACTGCAAAAAGCAGTAGCAGGAAGCAGCACTCCTCTTAGGATTTCAGTTTCAGCAGTGCAAGTATCTGAATAAGAAAGCAGGAGCTTACATAAAGGCCATTGAAACATGAATTCTGAATGCAGAAGCCAATCTTGATTTCCTCCTCCAGGCTCACATCCAAATGGGCAGATTGGAATTCAGATCAGTTGTGAGCTAGCAGCAGCACAGTGCAGGTGAGAGCAATTAAAGTCTCTCCTCCAGCTCTCTCTCTGAAGGAGTTAACTAAAGTTCCAGAAAGCAACCAGTGGACAGAATGAAACTCCAGAGTTGAACAAAGATTGGATCTTGTTTTGAAACATGGTAGGAATTTGTGCCAGAAAGCACATGGGCATGCAGGAAACGGTAAAACAGAGCTCCAAGAAAAATAAGATTCACCAAAAGGCTCCTACCCAGTACTCATGCTTGGGAAAGGCAGACAAGCATCATAATGCATTAGCAGTTGGTAAGTAAATGCTAGAATGAAATCTAAAGTGGATCCGATTTCTAAGAGAATTGTTTTAATCTGTGAACTGGACAGTGAAATGTAGCACAAGTTCCAAACAAGTGTTCATAATGGAAGCAAGCTAACAGAAGGTCAAGTAGTCCCACCCGATGGTAGAATCTAAGGATCATGACATTAACGTTTTCAATAAAAATTATGCATCGTGGTATATGAAATACCAAACCTCACTGTGACTTAGACGTCATTAAGAAAATGAAAGGCCAGCACAGGTACATTTTGTGATTTATCACATCACATACCTTGACTTGCCTTTCTTATTTAAGTAATACAAATTGCCAATTCAATAAAAAAAATCTTTTTTCTTCTTTTGGAAAACATCAGTAACCACGACCATTTAACCAACATGTAGAAATAATATAAACTGATATTTTTTTATCTTAAATGATATGTTTGTTTAGCAGTAAAGTCTCAAGTGGCGCTGTCATTTGTTATCAGTGGGGTTGACAATGGGTTCCACACTGCTACAGGACATGATCAGCTTTGGTTGGAGCCCTCATTTGGATAAAACGGGCACATTTGAGTATCATATGCCGGGCACAACAGAGTAAGAGTCGTTTATTTCCCATAAGTGAACATGCTAATTTTGGTACAGCATTTTTGAAGCATGCAGTATAGGGAGCAATGTTTTATAGCAGAAAATAAAATCTTCTGCTTTAGAAAGCAGGAATGTAATGCTTTTAGGACTGTTCTCCCATGGTCTACTGTTAAAGTGAGAGTGTTCGCTTCGATTAAATTATGCATGGTTAGTTCAGCAAAGGAGTAGAGAAGTCAACAATTTAAGTTAAACATGTTTCTTTGTAGTGCTAAACCATGTACTAATAAATGGAATATATTTGGGTTCAGCCTCATTTTAATTTAAAGAGTTTCTTGTTTCTCATGATTCCCTACAAGACTAAAGAATGAGAGCGGCAGATATGCCTGAATCCTCTTCAAGACCAGTCTAGATTTTTTAACCTTAACGCTGAAGTCCTAAAATGATCTCCGAAAGCCCTGTACCTGGAACCTCTTTGCAGCAGAGTCTAGTAGCTGTTTGGTACATTACTCAACAGTTTGGCGCTGTGAAGATATTTGCCATACAGAACATGGGAGGTCCCATATGGGCTGTCAGGCATGATCCAAGGATTCCTGATCGACTGGCTCAAGGTTCTGTGCTTGAACCATAGAAAGAGCATCAACTTGTCAGCAAACTTGTTAAGCCTTTTTAAAAGAAACCAAAGAAATGACTGTATATATGCACTGCTCTTGCTTCACACAATTCTGAAATGTTATGGGGTGTTATGTCCCACCTGGTGGTCAGCCAGCCAGCCAGCACATACAATAAAAACCAACAATAAAGTATCCCATACCTAGTGTTGGTGTGAATTAATACAGTGAGAAAACACAATACAAATGTGTATATCTATAATAACCAAAACGTTTCAAATACAAACTTTAAGAAAATAAGGTGAGAGTATAACAAACAACATGTTATACCCTTGAAAAAGAGTCCTTCTTCAAAGTGACCCATGTAATGACCATGTATTTATTTTGATAAAATCACAAATATTTAAGTGAAGAGTTACTTTCCAGAGCCAGTCATCGTTGTACCTCTCACAGACCATAATACATTAACACTTTATCTGTATTGTTATCATCTTAGAGGTAAGATAAATAATTCGAGAATTAATAGCACAGCAGTTATTATGAAAAATACTTACTGGGTGTCAACCCTCCAACCAAATTCCATGGTCATCTCCTTTTCTCGATACAGTACAGTAAGTTTCCTAATTCAATATTAGAATCATATTCCTCCCTACCTCAATTCAGTCAAGAGGTCTTTATTCGATTCACATCATAAAAGACAAATACATATATATTTAAAAACGATTCATTTTGCATATAAGATAATAAATACATTACATTTAAAAACAAGTTAAGAAAAGTATTACATTTTTAAACATTGATGAACGAGAAGACCCCTTGCTACATAATAACAGTGCTACTTTAAACAAATAGTCATAAAAACTATATAATAAAAACATCATTTGCCAAGGTTACGGGTTCGGATTGACCACGCCCAACTCACAAATTTTGCTACACCAACAGCGATGGAGGGGGAAGTATCAGTTTTAAGTATCCTAAACGCTGCAAGAGCAGAGCTGGTGCCTAGTAACCGACAGACTAGTAAAAGCCAAACTTTCCTGGGTAACAAATACATAGGGCAGCAGAAAAAAAGATGTTCAATATTTTCCACTGCTGTTACACAGAAGGGACACTTATCACTACCACCAGTAGTCCAAGAGTGTGTAAGCCCCCGCACAGGTAACGAGCCTACTCGTAGTTGGTGGTACAGTTTGCGATCCTTTGGCTTGGTGATTAAGTCCCAATAAGCTTCATATTTAGGGACATCTTTTACAACCAGAAATTCCAGTGTCATGGTAGGACCATCAACCATAGCGGATCTCCTCTCAGTGATCCAATGCCAGTAAATATCTTTGAGTGCCTTCTTTGAGGGAAAGGTCGCGCGTGCTGGATCAACCCATAATGCCTCCAAATTTAGATTTTTCAAGAGCCTCCTGAGGTGACTGAACCAGGGTACCCTGTGAGACCCTTCAAGACCCCTCACATCATCAATGGCCTCAGCGAACAAGGATAATTCAGGTGTAGTCCACAGGCGCCGCCAAAACGCCAGTGGTCTATACCGTACCTCCAGCGACGGCTCATGGAGGGAGTTACGGTGGGGCAGGAGGGTGGGGAGGGGGAGGGGCAGGGTGGAGGTTGCTAAAAACCGGCATATGGATAATTGCAGGTAAGTAAACAATTTAATTAATAAAACGAATTTCGTAGCTCGCACTGCATTGCATTTTGCGATGCAAGGCGCACTACGAAATTCGTTTTATTAATTAAATTGTTTACTTACCTGCAATTATCCATATGCCGGTTTTTAGCAACCTCCACCCTGCCCCTCCCCCTCCCCACCCTCCTGCCCCACCGTAACTCCCTCCACGAGCCGTCGCTGCGTACCTCATCCTCTATGGATTTGACACCTAGGACAAGCTGCAGGGGTAAGCAGGGTGTCGATTGTGGGAGACCAGTTGCCATTCTCAGGAACCTATTCTGAGCCACCCTCAAAGAGGATAAATCACTATACCCCCACAGTTCGGCACCGTAGATAGTTGCAGGAATTACCTTGGAACCATAAATTTTAACCAACGGTGCCATGGGTTTGGTGAGAGATTTTGCATACTCCTTCAATAAGGCTCCCCCAAGTTGCGCGTGTTTCAGGGTCATAAGATCCATTTGAGGTTTCCAGCTCAAATTCTCACTTAATGTGACACCCAGGTATGTAAAAACCTAGTTTGATCCAAAATGGCGCCGCTCATTGACACCTTGGCCTTCACAGCCTTGGGGCCTCGCAGAACCATGAATTTGGTCTTACTGACATTCACCTCTAACTCGTGCTCGCTGCAGAAACACTCAAAGCGGGCCAGGGCGGACTGCAATCCCTGCCTCGTTTTAGAAATAATAAGCGTGTCGTCCGCGAACATGAGGAGGGGAATTTTCCTTCCAGCAAGGGTGGGCGCATCCGTTGGGTAGTTAGAAAAATACTTGGTCACCCCATTAATAAACAAAGAAAAAAGGGTGGGGGCCAACACGCACCCTTGTCTAACCCCCTTAGCTACTTTAAAACTATCAGTGACTTCCCCTGGGCCACCCCATCTTACTTTGGCATAGGTATTTGTGTGCAAATTGATCAGCAGCACCACCAGCTCTTTGGGCATGCCTAGATCCAGCAAACCTTCCCAGAGCTTGATCCTGGGTACAAGGTCGAAGGCTGACCTGAGGTCCACGAATGCCGCGAACAACAGGCCTCCCCCAAGAAGGACCACCTTCCAATATATTAACATAAATCTAAAAACTTGCTCTAAGGTCCCCATATGTTGCCGAAAACCCGCCTGGAGAGGACTTAAAACATCATGGTCAGAAATCCAGGTCTGGATCCTACCTAAAAGAAGGCGGGCCACAATCTTTTGTAGAGCATCAATGAGGCTTATGGGTCGGTAATTTGCCGTTACTGAACGGTCACCCTTCTTGTGAATGGGGAGGATCTCCGCCCCAAGCCATGATTCAGGGACTTTCGCACCCCTTGCCAATGCATTGGCAAGGAGAACAATATATGGGACCCAAAGGTCCTGTTCCTGCTTAAACATGTCAGCTGGTATGCAGTCAGGACCTGGTGCTTTACCCCCCGGGATAACCCTTAGTACTGCCCTAACTACAGTAGGCGTAAAAACCAAAGCTTCGTTGGTAGTAAAATGCGTCAAATTAGCGGGACTTGAAACATTCTCTTTGAATTGGTTCCCGTAATACTCAACCCATTCCCTTGGCTCTACACTATTTGTGGGGGATCTGTCCTGTGGGCGATTGCCCCATTTAAGCTGCCGCCAGAATTTGGTCATGTTATTACTCTGGCAAGCCTCCAACAATTCCTTCCAACGGATTTCGTCCCAATTCTTCTTGGCAGTGGCCTGCACAACTTTATAAGTGGCCCTGCAGCAACGAATTAGGGTCTGATCTCTTGATCTTATGGCTGCATGTAGCGCCCTTTGTGATTCCCTGCAGGCGCTATCATACCAAGTTAAGGGTTTCAGCTTATGCCTACTAGGGGCAATAGATTTAATAAAGAAGGTTTTGAGATTTAGAAAAAGGTCACTATGTAGAGATGTAATATTATCCAGAAGGGCCGACTCCTGACTGAACCCGCTGATTTGGGTCATTGTATCCCTCAACATGGTTCTAATCCTTAACAGAACCTCCTCATCCAGGGCTATTTTGGGCCAACTAACCCTTCTTTCATTGTTGGTCAATAGGACCTGTGGCAGGGACGCCTCTGCCACCGTAGGTACTGCAAAAGCTCCTTCTTTAATCGATAGAACCAAGGGATGATGGTCACTCTCGACTCTATTTACTACCACCATATCCAGCAAACTAGGCCACATTTCCACATTCACCAAGATATAGTCAATGCGAGAGCCAGATCTACCATTATCAAAAGTCATTGCCCCATCCTATCGGACTTCAGACGCCCATATACTGCACGCATTCCCTGGTTCAAACAAAGACCCTTCAAAAATATGGCTGATTGGGACCATTTCTTGATGGGTTCTAGTTCCAGACCCGGGATGCCCCACAAAGAATCCTCGTCCTCGGTGAGCATACCATCATCCAACCCCATAGGTTCGAAACAGGTATTAAAATCCCCCAATACCACCCTGTTTGTATTCACCGGTAAAGAGCTTAGGAATCCGTCCAACAACAACGCAGCAGGAGAACATTTTCCCCCTTGGATACCCCTCATGTAGGTATTTACAATCACCATATTCAGTCCTGAAGACGAGATTACCTGTATGGCTAACATATCGGGGTTATCCAATGGGAACTCTTCCACTGTTACACCTGCATGTTGGCGTACCCAGATGACTAGACCACCCACTGGTCTACCCCTTGCATCCTTCACTGCAGGTCTAAAGTAGTTCAGAAACTCAACACGAAATATAGGCCCAAGGGCCCAGGTTTCCTGGAATGCCCAGATGTCAGAATTATCTATAAAGGTCCCCCAATCCGGCAGATCAAGCTTTGATTCAAGACCAGCAATGTTCCAAGAGCATATCCGTAACTTCGACAAACAAGGGTCGATTACCCCCATCCCCATTCCTGCCGAGCCAAGTATGGCAGGGCATGGTGGACAAGGAGTAGGGCTAGCATCAAAGCAAGATGGTTGCAAACCTACAGGCAAAACTGGAGATAATAAATTACCAAGGATGGCTTTGTCAGCATTTGAACCAACGAATAACCCCTGTTCAGATCCCTCAGCAAATGTGCGACCATCAGCAGAGGGGAGAGCTGTTGTAAGCTCTGTAGATAAGGCAGGTAGAGACCACTCATATGCTGATTCTGATAGTGGGTTTGACCTAGGAGTGAGCGTACCCAGTGGACTGCCAACAGATTGCCCCGGCTGTCAATCGCACCCGTCGAAGCAAGAGAGAATATTGAATCTGTTAGAAGTTTCTAACGGGGTGAATGGTATCAGATGGTCCATTCTACTGTCACCATACACTTGGTCCAACCTCCCTGGTGGCATACAATAGTTTCTAACGGGCACTGTATTCCACCCATGATTATTCCTAATGGGCAAAGGTCTAAAGGGTTGCCCCGTGTAACTATTGGTGGATGGCATATACATATTAAGTTGGGTTTTAGCTAAACCTCCCGGACAAAAAGGGGGGACACACGAGAGATCTTGGGTAAAAAAAAGTTCGATCGTGTGGAACTATGGCACTGCTCGAGTTCCCCGAGGACCCATTCAGTATAAGTCTGACTGCCTCTGGGTCTCTAAAATTTATAACTATAAGGTCTCCCTCTACATTTTTTTCCCTACTACCCAACCATGGGATGCGCCTAATGTGAACAATCTCTCCATTGACGTGGTATGGGAGTGGTCTATTTAATCCCAACCAGTGCATAGTTTTGTTTTTTAGTTGGGAATACCCCTCCCTTTTACCAGCCTCTAGGGGTGGGACGCCAGTAAGCACGACCACAAAGGGCACAGAATCGGGAGGCAATTCAACATTGGGGCCCTGCAATTTAACTTTATTAGGTCGACTCAACCTTCCCCGACCCGCTCGTTGGTTAGGGGGTGTCATACTTTCCCCTCCCTTCGAAGTTTCTCTAGTGGCCAATGCAGCTGATTTTACTGTTGTCACCAAGGAGACCCGCTGGACACCTTGCTGTGTAGCTGAAACTCCCAAGTGGGTATTAACAGGGAGATTATTAACTCCAGTAGTGCCCTTAGCTGATCCCTTGGTGACAGCCGGGGGCTGGGCAGGAGCAATTTGGGCCTGGACTGTGACCCTTGATGAAGGGGCTGGCATGTTATTAATCAATGAGGGCCCTGCTACTACATTATCGCCAAACAAAGACTCCAGATTCCCCAACCTTTGTTCCACCCTCTTCAAAATATCCAATATTGGATGCATAAAGGACCTAAGAAGGTGTTCAATAGACTCACATGGAACATTGGACATTAAGTCTTTCTCTAAAGGGGGAAGGACTGACCTCGTATCACATGCTAAATCAGTGACAGACATTAGATCAGATGTATCCTGAACCTCAATGAACGTTGGTACCAGCACTGCAGGGGCCGGTGAAACTACCACAGAAATATCTTTTGTCTTGAGGTTGGATACAACTGAAACATTGGATTTTAATGATTTGCCAAACTCTAGATGGCTGAGCTTGCTTTTCTGGGGAGGCCCCCCCCCTCTTCTCCGCTTAGCTGGAGGGGGACCATGAACTTTGGGGACAATGGGTAACTTACCCTTCTTTTTGAGTAATTCCCTGGCTGGAAGAGAAGACATGTTAGATACATTTGGACCTGTAGTATAAATACTTGGGGATGCCACAATAGGTGTAAGTGTGGGATTTACCACAACTGGGCGCGGTGAGGTGTCTCTTAGAAGTAGTGGAAAATTGTCCAGGGACAGTGGGTCCTCGCTAGAGGGGACGGAGGCTGAGACCGGCAGAGTGGGGTCGGCCGTCAGTTCAAACAAGGATCGAGATTTGATTGAATCAATAGAGCGACGTTGCTCAGATCTACGCTCAGCCATCTCAATTTCCTTGTCCAACTCCAAAGAAGTTCTCGTGAAATAGCCCTCTAGTGTTCCTTTAGTACCACCCCCAGCAGACACTGATTTATCACAATTGGAGGTCATGATGGAAGAGTCCTACCTTCCCAGCTGCCTGAGAGATTAGTGAAGATGTTAGAGGGGTGTACCGTCCCGTCCGCCTCCATCCCCGGACGGCCACAGACGGCCCCGCCCTTGTCCCGGGCTTCTCCCGGGACGCTCCCGCGCGCTCCCGCGCCGCGGTGGTGATGGACTGGTAATGTCGCGCCTGGGGCTGGGGGCGTGCCGTTGGTCCGGGCCAGGTGTGGTGAAAGAGAGGGAGTCTTGGGACTTGCAGTCCCCCGGCAACAGCAGCAATGGTCCAGGCAGCGCCGCTCTCACTCAGGGCGCTGCCGCTGCAAGCATTCTCCCCTCGTGGCACCTGGAAGATAAATACTGAACGCCTGGCGAAGGTCCTCTTAGAACGGGAGAACACACCGCAAAGCTACACCACAATCAGCTCCAGCTCCAAACAGAGGTCCAGCGTTTAAGTGACAATGCTTCATCATTGGGAAGTGGGAAATTAAAATGTAAACAGCCAGAAATAATTGAATTACTTCATTGTACAGGTCTCCCCTACACAGGTGTGGATTCACCAAAATGCGAAGGGTAGTGAAAGTGACATTACCTACCTTTTGAACCTGATGACATCACAGGATGTGACATCACATGTCTGTGTGCCCTAGTGACATTACAAGAAGTGGTGCCTCAAGACCTTTAGCCCCTATCAAATCACAGGAACTGCGATCTCAGCTATAGTGTAAGGTTATCAAAATAGCAAATGATTACTGAACTAATAAAAAACCACCATTGTTAACTGGAGGACAGCTATGACATGTCAATAGTGCAGCTCTGAAATGACATGGACTGAATTCAAATAAAATGTCACCAAAATAGCCTTTTATGCCCCTGCTCTGGAAAACCTGTGACTGTTTGTTTCAGCAGCTTTGTGTACAATATTACCAAGCATAACTTTTTTAAAGTTTATTATTCTTTATTATAGCCTTATAGCCCGCCGTAGAGGGCTATACCAGCTATTAAAGGCCCTCTCCAGCATTGAAGGCCAAAGCCGAAGGCTTTAACAAGGAAGAAGGACTTTAATAGCAGGTATAGCCCAGCTACGAAGGACTGCAGGGCTATTAGAACATTCTGCCACCAGAGGGCAGAATGTTTCAACAAAAAAAACAAAGCCTTATGGGAGCGTGAGGGGATTGGAATCCACTCAGGTTCCCTGAAGCATTTGTTCACAACCAGAGCTGTGAACAAAGAAACATTGGAATGTTGGAGCTCCAGGCTTATACCAGCCATTATAAGCCCGGAACACTCTATTGTTTTCAATGGAACTCCCAACATTCCAATGTTCTAATATTTAATACAGTACATTTTATTGTGGTTACTTACTCTGACAATTTGCAATGTTCCACAGTCCTTTGAATATTTTTTTATATGTCATTTATATGTACCCTGCAAATTAATTGTTTTTCGCACATGTGACAGACGTAATTCCTTTAATGGGTACTGATACAAGCACCCCTGAGTTTGGTGTTAATATCAAATCTTTGTGTTTTACACTCTTTAAAGTTCTAACATATTTGAGGCAAACACAATGCATATTTGGAATGTGTTTGAGAAAACAGCACAGCGCGGCCATAGTTTCTAAAGGAATGTGCTAGGCATGATTCCTCTATTTGGCCAATTTTTCCCTCTGATGCTAAGGGTCGCAATGACAGAGCCACGGTTCACAATTACTGGTGGTGGCCCCCTTTGTGACCTATAGTGACCGCTACATTTATTCTAGGCTCTCCTAATCTCAAAAAAGTAAAGTGGTGCTCAGATTATTGTGCATGATTTCACTTATTATTTTGTAATATAATTCCAGCCTCTCACAAAATAGCATTGTGTGGCTAAAAGTATATTTCATAAGATAGCATCTGATATAGGACGTAATACATTGGAAGAATATTGACATTGTGGTCGCAATAAGGTGCAGAAAGAAGAGATAAATAAATGTTGTTTCTTATCATTGCTGAGAATTAAAATCTTCTTTATACATACAGAAAACTGACAATAATGTAAATGTTTTGTCAGGTTGCACAATTTCACATCCCTCTTATCTTACAAAAAGGGACAATATCCTACACCCTCTATCAAACTCAGTAAATCTTCAATATTGCCATCTTATCTACTTGTGCTAAGTTTCTTTAAACTGGGAGTTTGTTAAAGTCCTGTAATGTTTTGTAGCCTCCACAGATTCCTTTTGGTTGCATATAATGTATTCATGAACACATACTAATGCCTTTCTCCACTGTTGTAGACACACTTTGAATATGGATGACTACATTTCTTTATTTCTCCAAGTAGGGCTAAGCAGCTCATCCATTTCCAGTCGACAGTCCAGGTCTCTTTGGCTGGGAAAACCTCATTGTTCTCTAATAACTTGCGCTCCTTGACAAAAGGGATATTAGTGCTATGTGCCCGGAAGGGGCACCTTCACACAGTTTCATGTCCTCCTTGGAAAAGCGCAACACACTTCCTTCAAACTGTTTAAATTCTTGGTCCTATGGCTCTGAGGTGCACATGCATTTTCTTTGAGCCTGTGATTGTTTTGCAGTGAGTGTAAAAGTAGAAGAAAGACTCTTACACTCCACAGTATTAAAGATTGAACTATTTATTTACAGGAACTATCTTAAAAAGAAACATTAATATTTCTGTATATCATTCAAAGATGGTATTATCTTGAAATGTTCAGACATTAATTGTACTGAGGTTTCTGGTTATAGTTTGCCCTTTAACTATTGACAGTAAGACAGTAGGCCTGACTTTTTTTTTAAGCTTCACCCACGATGTTGTGTGAAGCACCTAAGGGTATTGTGGTTTGGTATTTAAAGACTGGTGGTACATAGATGGTTAGGGGCACTTCCAGTACAGAGGGTACGTGGTGCATCTAGGGAGTTACCTGTTCAGTGTTAATTTTCTTTAGTATACATCCCTTCTGACGGTGTAACCACAAGAATTCTCACCTGCCATTTTGTATAAATATTTAAAACGGGTGGTATTTAGTTTTGTGTTTTATAAAGTACTTTTCCTTGTGTGTGTAAAGGCCTTGGCTGGTCACAAACCTATTTAGCATTGTTTCTTGTGTTGCTGAATTCTGAGATCACCAGCCCATTGCACCTCTACTGAGTAAACCTTGGACTGCTCTTGCTCACTGCCTTCAAAGTGAACTGCTAAAAAGGGATACTTTTTTCCACCTAAGTCCTCAAACATATGGAGGACTCCGATGGCGGAAGACCCCAGTTGATACAACTGGGGCCCAGTTCCTTCAGCTGCCCTTAAGACCCAGTGAATGCTGTGAGATACTGAATTATTATTTCGTTAGAGCAGTATCCAACTAACCTAAAAAGGCAATATCTTTCTAGGTTACAAGATTTTTCCCTGAGAAACCTCCGCAGAACTCCTGGTAACAATGGCACAAGCTCAACCTTTTACACCAGACCAATGTGTGATATGCTCTAGCGGGAATTAAATAAAATTAAAGCCGAGAAGTAAAATTATATTCCTAAACAAATTTAGAAAAATCATGCAAAATATAATAAGCAGCATGGCATAATAATGGTAAAAACTGCTTATAATTATGAAACAAGGGTATGATTTGTTCTACAGATGTAAGTAAACTTTTTTTTAGCAAAAACGGCACATTACCAAAAAACACTACCAGAAGCCAATATTCCACTAAACACAAAAGCTAAAATCGTTTTCTAGCAAACTGATTTACCTCCCATGGGCCAGAAAAGAAAGGTTAGATCCAGTTACCTCCCAGGCTGGTAAACTCTAGGGGTGGGCGGAACTTCACTCTTCTGAGTTTTTCAGCGTTACAGAAAAACTCTGAGAGATTCAGCAGAATTCCGCCAATGGGTGGTAAAATGCAGCTTGCGCTGCTTGGGCTACTATTTAGCACAGGTAGAATAAGCAGCTATGAAATTAACTCTAATGCAAGAGAGCACTGTCGGTCGCTTTAATAATGGCCCTCTGACTGTGACAGCTAAAGAATGTCAATGACACCCACATTAGAAAATCATACTAGGGCACCCCGGATTTCACTCCCACTTGCCAGCTCATATATACTTATGCTGTCCATGCTTCACTGCCACAGGCAAGAGTTCTGAACTTCCTAACGATGCTGAAAAAGCCACTCCTAGATTCTTTCACTGCTCACAGGTTTGCAAAGTACTAGGGTACAGATGCATTCAATACATTCAGAGGGTTCAGTAGTTCAATATAGGCTTATCGCCCGCCGTAGAGCGCAATACCAGATATTAAAGACCCTCTCCAGCGTTAAAGGCCCCAGCTGAAGGTGAGGGCCTTTAACAAGGGAGAGGGACTTTAATAGCCGGTATAGCCCAGCTACGAAGGGCGGTAAGGCTATTAGAACATTCTGCCACTAGATGGAAGAATGTTCCAACAAAAAAAAACAAAGCCTTAGGGGATTGGAATCCCCTCAGGCTCCCTGAAGCCTTTGTTCACAGCCAGAGCAGTGAACAAAGAAACATTGGAATGTTGGAGCTCCAGGCTTATACCAGCCATTATAAGCCCAGAGCACTCCATTGTTTTCAATTGAGCTACCAACATTCCAATGTTCTAATTAACTATTAATCACCATCAGGTCTTTTGTTTTGAAAAATTGCACTTTTACTGTTCTGTTGTTAAACACTGTAGAAATTCACACTTCTTATTTGTGTAGCTTGTACCACTGTTATAAGTAAATTACCTAGCCTCCTGAGCAACAAGTTACTTATGGTCTGTCATATCTAATGTAAAAAAATCGTTTTTCTACGTCAGAGAACTTTCCTCCTTTTTGTGATACAGTAGAATTTTTATTTGCCAACCAGTCCTCAATGGAAAAGATGAAACTGCATTTTTCCAGTCATATATGAGCTTTCTTCAATCATCATTGTGTAGTGTGTATACAACAAACATAGAAATTGTCAAGTTCATTGGCTCATCATTTTAAAACCCTTTAAATATTGACTAGGAAGAATGACTTGGGGAGGCCAAGCGGTGGGCTTCTGAAAATTATTAATCACACAATTCAAGCATTACAGTTAAAGCATCTACTGACTATGTATTAGTAGTTTTATTAAAGGATCATAATATACTAAAACTTTTGATCAAAAACATCTACTTCCCACCACACCTTTTAAAAAATAAACACAATTATTATGCCGCACTAGCAGAGCTTGACTTCCGCATTGGTGAATATGACTGGGTATTTATAATCATAACCGGGGGCTTTAACCAAAATCTCATGCTACCCATGCTCCAGCCCTAAGCAACCGGATTTAAGCTACAATATCCATCTCCCCAAGAAACATGGTCAGGGAAGATTATGCATTCGAATCAATTGACTAGATATACTTATAATCTTTTGTGTGATTCAGGATATAAGTCACTTATCGGACGGCTAGCAGATGACGAGCCAGCCAAACCTACTTTCTCGGGTCCAAATGCACACACCATGAATGATTATACCATTATTAATATTCTCACTTTCAACCTGTAAGAGCTTTGCAATCTTACAGAGGGCCAAAAGTTACCATGATCCACAGAAGATGATGTCCAGGTTCAACTTTATTTTACTTTATTTAGCCAGTCAAGTCCATTAAAGTGGAAAAAAGTTTTTAAAAGAAGTAAACAAATCAAACACAATTCTTGTTTCCACTTTGCTAACACATAAAAAACCTAATTGCAATATCCAGTGTAAAGTGCAAATGCCTAATTGTAACAACATAATAATCATAAAATCATTAATCAAAGGGAGTTCAGCAGGTCCACAATTTTGGCCTAGAGTTTCTAAGGCTGAACGAGAACATTTGATTAAATCTGTCAATTCCTGCAAAACGGCATAAAGAGACCCTCTTATTTACAATACTACAGTAATTTGTATCGCGTTATGCTCTGTAGAATTAAAGTCAGGTGATACAGATACACATTTCACAAGCCAGTTAACTTCTCTAAATAAATGGTGGCTGAAAGGTTTAAAGATTACATAAAAATGGCCCTAGTCAAGGTATGTATCTAAGCGTTTTCCACGCGCTGACATTATTATTTGAGCGTGTATATAATTACAAAGTGCCATGTGCTTTTAACTGTTTTTGATCAGAGCAGAGCAATGAAAACAATTGATGTAAAAAGATCTAAGCAAACAAACACAGGGATTTTAAAACCTTTGAACTCTAAAAACATGTAGACTCAGGGGACAGTAATCGCTCATGATTCAATGAAAGCATCTGACTGTGTGTTCTGTTGCTTATAGTGGCAGGATAGTTAGGGTTGTCGACTTAAAATAGTCATCAAATAAATTGTTGATGAGCAAAGTCTGGGTAGAATGACTACCTCTCACGAGCAGCCTGACTGCTATAGCCACAAATACTCCTTTGTTTAGCTAAATACATCCTAGCTGGCATGGACTGGGTTCCTGCAGATACAGTTAGCAAAACTGCATTCCTTAGAGCTCTTCCTGCTTTACTGAGGAATCTTATGAGACCTACTATTACTTGAGAGGTGCTCCTTTCAGAAGGAAAGCCACGCCAGCCTGATCTGAATGTAACCTCAGATTGATAAGTGGCCATCAAAGGAATCTTCTGCGCTGGCTTATTAGATGTGAACAGATACAAATGAGATGTGGCAACGCCTACTGGTGCAAACCGGATAAACGGCACTTGCTGGAGGGTAGTTGAGGCGGCCAAGGTGGCACTAGATCTAGTGAACAAAAACATTCCATTTGTAACTGGCAGAACTGCAGTTTGTATTAGACAGTGAATGGTTCAATAAGGTACTTTGGAACACCTCATGGCTGTCGATGACAAGGTGGGCATGCGTTCTTCTCTTTAAACTGTGTCCATTGTGAAGGAAGCTGTGTGTACCACTTTATTTATAAATCTGTTTTCAACAGGTGGTAAGGCAGATGTTGGTTCCATAGAACAGCAGCACCTTTCATTTTGAGATCTTCAGTGAGGGCATTTGACAATGATTGTGGGCATGTAGGATGCAGGGCATTACTTCAGTCCAGATTAAGTTCTTTGGGGATTCTGTGTTGGCTGCTCATGCTGAGTACATGTGTTTAAATAAATTGGATTTCTGGATGAGTTGTTGGTCACTTACTTTGGATTCCATCCTAATGTGGGCTAGTGATGTATTGTGTTGCAGCTGAAGCAAAGACCTAAAAATGGTGCTCTGCACTTTGTTCACAAAGATACCAGGGGCCCTATTAGTGTATTGTTTGTTAGAAACAAGGGGACCCCATACAATAGAACCTGGGGTAACAAGATACTTTGGAAGAACAATGGTTCAAGGTAGGCCTCAAGGGGTCCTTGGTAGGAAATAGAACAGGAAGCGAATACTTAATAAATCGCTAGGGAGCAGAAGTAGTAGGTACAAGTAGGAGTATTTTATTTTACTCTTTTATCAAGGATATACATAAATAGTCATACTCTTTTTCAGGTGCTCAGGTGAATAGTGTGGTGCAGGAAGTGACATAAGTGATCAAAGTGAACGGACTGTCACACAACAACAACAAGGATAAAAACACAACAATTATATACAAATAGAACAAGTGAAATTCAAACGGGTAGGTCGACGGCGTTTCGATCTATTTAGCTTTAGATCATCATCAGGACAGATGAGCCTCCTGAAACTATAAGAATTTCAATTATAATCTGTTTCTTACATGTATGCTTGCATACCTACATGCGTGCCTCGTTTTAGAAACAGGTTTGTGCTCCCTTACTTAATAAAAAATATATACACATGTTCAATTGTCACATGCGCATTTCAGTGAGAAGTTTTAATTTAAGATGCAATGAGGAGGTATATAGTTAACCTCACCTTGATGTGTGGCGCTTATTATAGTCAAGGATCAGCTATAAGCGCATGCATTATTTGGCACAATTATTTTGACAAAATTAATTAATTAAAATGGTTTATACCTTGCCTTTGCTTGTATAGGCAAGGAAGATTGTGTGGTGGAGCGGAAAAACCAAATTGGTTCAGCATTCAAGCTGAAATCATGCAATTTTTCAGGAAAGTAAGATTGCAAACTTTCTTTAAGAACCGGGAAGGCCCAAACAGGAATGACACGACAGGCTTACGCCCACCCTCCACATTTCGTCCATCCAGTGGTATCATGCCACCAGAAGTGCTGACTTTTGAACACTTAGTGCTACGAGACCTGGACAAAATAAGGGACAGCTATAGATTTACTCCTTACAACATCAGTAGGGAGGAGAGGAACAGCCTGATGAGACTCAAACAAAACAACGACATTGTCATAAAACCATGTGACAAGGGCGGCGGTATAGCCATCCAAGACCGCGCCTTATACGAAAATGAAATCCTGCGCCAGATTAACAATAAAGATCACTATGAACAACTAAGAGGCAACCCCATTAAGAGTATAAGTGAATCTATACTCAGTATCACCCAAGAAGCGCTTGAATCAGGCTTTCTAAGCAAGAATGAATTTCTATTTCTAAACAATAAAAACCCACGCACCCCTGTGCTTTACACATTGCCAAAAGTCCACAAGGACATTGAAAGACCCCCTGGTAGACCCATACTGTCAGGATGTGGGTCAGTTGTAGAACCCTTGGGTAAATATATTGATTTCTTTATCCGAGACATGGTCCAGAATACTGCCACATATGTTAAAGACACTACACACCTGATCAATCTAATTGAATCACAACCATTCCACCCTGAAAGTGAGATCCTAGTGACTCTAGACATAGAGTCACTGTACACTAACATCCCCCAAGATAAAGGAATCAATGTAATCAAAAAACATTTAAACAACCGCCCGGCACCTCATCAAGTTCCCACAGAATTTATAATAAATCTTTTAGAAATAGCCTTAACCAAAAATTATTTCTTGTTCAAAGACACCTTCTATAGGCAATGCAAGGGGACCTCCATGGGAGCTGTTTTTGCCCCCAACTTTGCGATTCTCTTCGTGGATGACATAGAAACCAATATCATCCTTAGCAACACAAATCCTTTTCGCAATCAAATAAAGTCATGGCATCGTTACATCGATGATGTCCTCATGATTTGGAAGGGCGATGAAGAATCATTAGAAAATTTCTGCAGATGGCTTAACACCTACCAAACAGACCTGGAATTCACCCATTCACATGACAAACACCAAATCGACTATTTAGATGTGACCATCAAATGCGAAGAAGAACAACTATACACCACACTATTTCGTAAACCTACGGAACGCAATACCCTCCTTCAATACCATAGTGCACACCCCAGGGCTCTGAGGGATGGATTGCCCTATGGCCAATTCCTGAGAATCAGGAGAAATTGTAAACACAAAATAGATTTTTTCACTGAAGCCGAAGTCCTCTGCAAAAAATTAATGGCTAGAGGATACCCGAGAAAATTGGTAAGAAAGGCCATGAAGAGGGCCTGGTACACACACAGAGAACATCTACTTGAACCTCACCCCAAGGAAACTACTCCCAAAATTACCTGTGTCACTACCTTTAATACAGCTAGTAACAAACTCACGAAAATGATAAAGAAACACTGGAATGTACTAGACCCCCTAGAACTAAACACTGGGCTTCCACTCTTCTCATTTAAAAGGGGTCGCAATTTGAAAGACCACTTAGTGAGAGCAGCTAGCTACCCGACCACTGATAGTACAATTGAAATCCGACTGAATCTACCACCAGTCTTAGGACATTACAAATGTAATAGGTGCATGGCATGTGATTTCACCACCAACACGAAAGTATTCGAGTATGGAAGTGTTAAGCACACCCTTAATTTTTTCACCAATTGCAATTCTAAAAATGTAATTTACAGTATTGAATGCCCATGCAAGCTACTATATATCGGACAGACGACACAACAAGTAAAGACCAGAATATCTCAACACAGAAGTCGGTTCCGATGCAAGGTGACAACGGCCCCGCTGGTGGAACACTACCTCGAGTCGGGTCACAATGAAAATGACATGAAATGGCAAGTCATTGACAAACTGAGGCCTAATGCCAGAGGAGGCAACCAACAAACAATACTAAATCGCCTGGAATGCAAATGGATTTTCCACTGTAAAACAATTGAGAGAGGACTCAACTCACTTGATGAATGGAACATGTGCACCTGAAACACACCAAGTGTAGTTTTTATTGGAATCCATCATGACATGTATTATATTTATCAACTGATCTAATTGCGATGGTACTATCGTGCATGTGATGAGTGAATGTTTGTTCCAAAGCATATACTGAGTATTATTCATTTAATATTGTGGAAACTGCAGCACATTATATAGTACCTCCTTAAACTCTCCTTAAACTCTCATTTGAATTCTCTTTAAGAAAATTGTAATTTGGGCGCTTCATATTTAATTCAGTATCCCTTCATATTAAATCAGTATCCCTTAATTAGAGTACCTCCTTAACTCTCATTTGAATTCTCTTTAAGGAAATTATAATTAGGGCGCTCCATATTCAATTCCCTTCACATTTCATTCAGTATCCCTGAATTCCTCCCACGCAGGTGACCATACACGCATGCCCCTTGCAGGTCACTAAAACTAATACTCTCTCCCAGCGCAATCTCCACTGCGCATGCTAAATTGCAGGTGACTAATAACTAACTCCCAGCGCATGCTCCGGAATAGTCTCCATTGCGCACGCTCTGCTAGTAACACTACCGCGGTTGAGCGCGCATCAGTGCCCACACGCTATTAATGGCGGACCGGGCTTTCACAAAGATGTGAGCAGCCACGGAAGCGGAACTCGGACCCCCCTTCTCCTGCCGAAGCCCTGCCAGAATTCGGTAAGTGCACCACCGACCACGGGAACACTTTGGGCGTTCTGAACCAATTATCTCTAGCCCCGTTTTTACCAGATTGTTTCTTGCAGTTTCAGGCAACCATATGCTTTTGAAAAAATAGCGACGAACGCGCTAAACGGACCCCTTCTAACTAACTGGGAATCCTTTTACATAACTCCCTTAAGTAAGTACCTTTTCCTCAATTTAGCCCAGTAGAGCCCCACTAATAGCAATCTATAGGTCCTAACCAAGTGTTTTTTGTCCACTGTATAAGCTCAAGTAGGACCCTCGTCCCAGTAGCAGTGACTGAGCGCTACTTGTTTTCCATTAGTAGAAGACCGTCTAATACAATGTAAGTCTAAGCCCTTGGTTTTCTAGCCCTTTTCACTGGCCCCTTACTAACTGGCCCTAGCTTTACTCACCTGACCAACTTAAACCAAGGCTTCCTTAAACTTGTCAAGAAGGTTAACTAATTTATCCCACTTTTGATTTATGATTTCATTACCTGCAGATCCCATTGAGGACAACGGCAGTTAAGCAGCTGCTCCACCACACAATCTTCCTTGCCTATACAAGCAAAGGCAAGGTATAAACCATTTTAATTAATTAATTTTGTCAAAATAATTGTGCCAAATAATGCATGCGCTTATAGCTGATCCTTGACTATAATAAGCGCCACACATCAAGGTGAGGTTAACTATATACCTCCTCATTGCATCTTAAATTAAAACTTCTCACTGAAATGCGCATGTGACAATTGAACATGTGTATATATTTTTTATTAAGTAAGGGAGCACAAACCTGTTTCTAAAACGAGGCACGCATGTAGGTTTGCAAGCATACATGTAAGAAACAGATTATAATTGAAATTCTTATAGTTTCAGGAGGCTCATCTGTCCTGATGATGATCTAAAGCTAAATAGATCGAAACGCCGTCGACCTACCCAAGGAATTTCACTTGTTCTATTTGTATATAATTGTTGTGTTTTTATCCTTGTTGTTGTTGTGTGACAGTCCGTTCACTTTGATCACTTATGTCACTTCCTGCACCACACTATTCACCTGAGCACCTGAAAAAGAGTATGACTATTTATGTATATCCTTGAGAAAAGAGTAAAATAAAATACTCCTACTTGTACCTACTACTTCTGCTCCCTAGCGATTTATTAAGTATTCGCTTCCTGTTCTATTTCCTACCAAGGACCCCTTGAGGCCTACCTTGAACCATTGTTCTTCCAAAGTATCCTATTAGTGTATTGGGCGCATCTTCCATGTTTTCACCCTGGCGCACCAGAAAAAAGGTGTGCCGGGTGTAAGCAGAGAAAGTGTGCCCTATTACATAGAATCTGGTGCCCTCAGGGCAGCCGGGAACTCGTGCTGCCCTGGGTGCAGCGCAATCAACTGAAATACGGAGCAGCTTTGAAGCAGCCGCTCTGTGTTTCACAGTGCAGACGGCAACCCTCCTGAACTTTCAAAGGGTATTAGTGATCCCCTTGCAGGCGGGTGCATTGAGTGGCTGAATCCACCTGCAAGGGGGTGTCTGGGGGGTCCATGGGTCCCTTTTCCCCTGCCAGAGGGCTGCAATCAGGGGTCACACTAACAGTCTGCCACCTTTTAGCTAGCACACTGTCAGTCCGCCTCCTGTGAAATTCTTTGCCTCTGCTCCCGTGTTTGTAATAGGGTGTGGGCACAGAGGCAAAGGGATTCTCTCATTTGCATGGGGCACACCCCCATGCAAATGAAGGAAGGGCCTCTCAAGGAAGCGCTGGTGCTGTATGTGCACCAGCGCTTTCAGTAATACAGAAGGGCTGCACAAGCATCTGTGTACCCTTCTGTAATAAAAAGGTGCCCCAGGGCACGCAATGCGGGCGCAAATGCCTGTTGCGGCCTGTGACATGTAGTGCAATACAGCCCTTGATCTCTCTGTAAATGCCTATGTACTGTACGCCAGCATGGGGATTAATTTTGCGTTGATTAATTTTCAAGATGGTTTCCTAAGTGGGCCATTTTTTTTGGTTTGAAAGGCAAATTGAATAGATGCAGTTTTTGGTTTCAGTGAATTGAGATATATTAAATGACCTCCTTTGTCATCCAGCCAATATCCAAGGCTTTTGTATTACTTAGTTTTAGCAAAACGATGTATCTCCATGAACCAGATGTGTGATTCCTTTCTTTTTCTGCTAAGCACTGCAATATTTATTATTTATAAATGTATTGTCATTGAGTTTGAGCTGCTGTGATTGTGCAATGCATTTATCAGTCTAAATAGCTCTATCACTGTTTGACTAAGAAGGACTACGTCGTTTGCATAGAGAAGCCCACTTATGGATCGATTTGTGAGTTTTGGAGTGTCGCTTACAACGAATCCAATTCTGGCAGTAGATTGCAGATATAGTGATTAAAAAGGGCAGGGGCCAGCAAGCCCCCTTGTTTAACACCATGGTACGACAGGGAAAGCCAGGATGGGTTCCACAGCGGTATTCGTACAAGCGCCTTGAGACTCTTGCGGGTGAGTAGTGCACTATACAAGTATCAATTTTTTTTTAACAATTTTAAGACTTGATTTTACTGAAGATGGTATTGTTATTTTACTCTGGCCCGGGTGTTAGGATGGAGCAGTTGAATAATGCACAATAGTGGTGTTCGAATTTGCCAGACAGCAAGTTTGGACCAAAGCAACTGGCAATTTACATGGTTGAAGGATTTGCTGTAGTCTGTCAAACAGCAGTAAAGTAGCTCCCCTTTGCTTATTTGTTTTGCTACACGCATCATGATGACCACTAGATTGTCAGTGGTGGATGAAGGTCTAAAGCCAGTTTTATTGAATGAGATTAGATTCCTAGAGTTAGGCCAGGCATTGAGACCTTCCAACATGAGGGAGAGATGAAGTATTTGGCCTCAACATTCAAAAGGGAGATGAGGCGGTAGCTGTCAGGGGCCGCCACTTTTCTTATAGATTGGGCGTAAGATTGAACTTTATCAAGATGGCTAAATGGAATTCATAGCCACGCACGCTCTGAAAAGATTTTCCAGTAATTTATACCAACACTCGGCATCCTGTTTGTAGATTAAATTTGGAATGCCATTAAGGCTGGGAGCCCCACCTGCTCTGCTTTTCTGAATCTTTTTGCTAATCTTTGTAGCTGTGAAGGTTGATGCAAAAAGGTACATTTGATCTAGACTGACCTCAAAGCTCATACCCTGATTGGTTTGCCTAATGTGGATGATCCAGTCTGCAGGGGCAATGTTGTTTCTATTTACACTTGGAATCTCAGAACCCCGGTGTAGGCAATTAATGACGATCCAAACATCTTTCAGCGTTCTATTTCAACAGGCTAAGAAGAGTTGGATTTGCAACATTACCTCATGCTTTTGTCTTGCTTGACAGACGTGTTTTTGGTAGTAACTATGTTGTGCATTTGCTTCCACCATCAGCGAGGGATTTGAGTCATCTTGTTTTCTTGTTAAGTAACCTTTTCTGAGCCATAAGTTCTTTTGTGAACCAGGAATGCTTGGAGGTTGGCCTGGGAGTTCTGGATGAAGATACGGACTGCGGACTGCAGCCCAAGGAATGCAGTAGCTGCTGAACTAAAAGCTTCCAGTCACTGGTTGTGTAAAGTGGAGCGTTACACTGATTGGGTAACACTGCTTTCCAGAGGGCACATTTTGTGGCTTCTTTCGTGCAGGATGTGACCCATTTCCAGCTGTTTTGAGCATCATTTGATCTGCTGGACTGTGAATGGGGATGTGCTGTGATGGATTTTTTTATAAGCAACCTATGGGGCATGTCATCAACTTTCACTGCGCGAAATAATAGAAAAAGAGATGATAGCACTACAAAACAGGATTGAACTAAAGGTATAACCTAAAACAGCCAGTCATTTCTCTGAAGTGTCTGTAGCATGCGACGGTTGATCATACAAAAGTGACCATTCAAAGCCCACATAGAAATGCCTTCCAGGTCGACCAAGAGGTTGCAGCATATGGAGTCTGATGTTTGAGGCCCTGATAACTTGTGACAGGATCTGCCACTGCGAATCTCAAATTATTTCTGCTGTGTTGCGAAAAGGATTTTGTAGCAGGTTTAAATTAAAATCTCTGGTCAAGAGAAAGCGAGCATTGGGGTGATTAAGCTTGATATCTACGATAAGTTGCGCTAGAGGATTTTACTTTTGATTTTCCATTATGTTGCTGGGTGAATGTACACATTTAACAAAAATAACTGGACTCTCGACAAGTTATGTTTCCAATTTGTATCTCAATGCAAAGAAAGTATTTATAACTTGTGGGATACTCAATGACTGTGAAATCCCAGTCAGTAGATAAGTAGAAGGAGAGAAGCTCTGATGGCTGGAAGAAAAAACTCGTAATAACCTTCAATGGGGTTTTGCAGTCTCTCCAGGATCGTTGGAAACAGATAATGTCATGGGACACTAAATAAGGCATAAAATTGCGGTCAATGTGGAGTTTGTCTGACCCAGCCACATTCCAGGAAACGAGGGAAGTGATTTCATGTTTTTCCTTCATGTTTGAACGTAATATGATACGGTTGTTTAGGAGCGTGTCAATTTGATTAAGGCCTGGCCAAGGTTTTGACAAGCCATCCCCATTCCTCCTGGTACTTTGCAGTAGTGAGAGTGGGAGTGGCTATCTTACACTACCCACCAGCCTTGTTTTTGCAAGAAATGGTTAGATGGTTAGGGGCTGAGCTTTCAGAGGGGCGATTGATTGAAGAGGGCCAATTGCATTTCTTAAGAGAGTCTGGGACTTGCATATTTTATCTAAGATTTGCAAGGTCTGCCATGAGTCAGAACTAAGATTGCTGGAAAGTGAGTCTTTGGTGAAAAATTATCAGTATTCCCAGTGTTTGAGGATTCCCTGGTTTTCACGAATAGTGTTAGCTGCAGATTGTTTCTACTGTTGGTGGGGGTGAGTGTCTTAAAAGTTTCTGCGCTCCATCCATCATCTCCTTGTGTTTGCTTTGTTTGCCCTAAGTTGGCAGGAATGGCCCAGACCTAGGTCCTTTGCTCACTTTGCCACTGGATTCAAGATAGCCTGGCTGATGAGGGGTGTTACCCCAAAACCAGCCCCAGGATGTTTGTTTCTGGTCCAGGGAAGACACGGTTCGGCAGCTCGGGCTTGACTGTTTCCTTGAGGCCCAGGGTCGAGACTAATTTGCATACAGCTTTGTCTGAACTGGGGTGGTGAAGTGACCTAAAAAACGATGATGGATTCAACCCAGATCTGTGACTGGGGGTGAGTGTCTGAAAAGTTTCAGCGCTCCTTCCATCATCTCCTTGTGTTTGCTTTGTTCGCCCTAAGTTGGCAGAGTATACCCAGACATATGTCCCTTGCTCACTTTCCACTAGATTCTAGCTAGCCTGGCTGATGAGAGGTGTTACCCCAAAATCGGTCCCAGGAGGTCCAGGGAAGAAATGGCTCGGCAGTTTGGGCTGGGCAGTTCCCATGAGGCACAGGGTCAGGACTGATTTGCATATAGCTTTGTCTGAACTAGGTGGCAAAGTGAGCTAAAGAACGAAGATATATTCAACCCAGATCTGTGACTAGGGGTGGGCGTCTGAAAAGATTCAACGCTCCGTCCATCATCTCCTTGTGTTTGCTTTGTTCGCCCTAAGTTGGCAGACTATGCCCAGACATGGGTTCCTTGCTCACTTTGCCACTGGATTCAAGCTAGCCTGGCCGGTGAGGGGTGTGACCCCGAAACCCGTCCCAGGATGCTTGTTTCCGGTCCATGGAAGACATGGCTTGACAGTTAAGTTCAAGTTCAAGTTAGAAATTTGTATAGCGCGCTACTCACCCAGAGGGTCTCAAGGCGCTTAAGGGAGAGGGGTTCGCTACTGATCGAACAGCCAGGTTTTGAGTTGCTTTCTGAAGGTGAGGTGGTTCTGTGTAAGGCGGAGGTGGGTGGGCAGGGAGTTCAGGTCTTGGCCGCTAAGTAGGAGAAGGATCTTCCTCCCATGGTGGCTCTTCGGATGCGTGTAATAGCGGCGAGGGATTGGTTGGACGATCGTAGTTGGCGGGTGGGGGTGTAGAAGGTCAGGCAAGTGTTGAGGTATTTGGGTCCTAGGTCGTGGAGGGCATTGTGTGCCTGGGTGAGGAGACGGAACGTGATTCTTTTGTTGACGGGGAGCCAGTGCAGGTCTCTTAGGTGACCGGGTATGTAGTTGTGACGAGATATATCTAGGATGAGCCAAGCGGAGGCGTTCTGAATGCGTTGAAGTCTTTTCTGCAGTTTGGCTGTGGTTTCGGCACAGAGGGTGTTTCCGTAGTCCAGTCGGCTGGTGACGAGTGCTTGGGTGACCGACTTCCTTGTTTCGGTGGGGATCCATTGGAAGATCTTACGGAGCATGCGCAGGATGTTGAAACATGATGAAGAGACGGCGTTGACCTGTCTGGTCATTGAAAGGGAGGAGTCTAGGATAAATCCCAGGTTGCAAGCATGGTCCGTTGGTTTGGGTGCGTTGCCTAGGGCCGGGTGCCACCATAAGTCGTCCCAGGCAGAGGGGGATGATCCTAGGATGAGGACTTCCGTCTTGTCAGAGTTCAGTTTCAGGCAACTGTTCTTCATCCACGTCTTTCATCCCTTCGTGTAGGTTGGATTTGGCAGTGGTTGTGTCTTTGGTGAGGGAGAGGATCAGCTGGGTGTCATCTTCGTAGGAGATGATGTTGAGGTTGTGTTGGCGTGCGATGGATGTGAGGGGACTCATGTAGATGTTGAAGAGGGTGGGGCTGAGCGATGATCCTTGTGGAACGCCGCATATGACTTTGGTGGCCTCTGATCTGAAAGGGGGAAGGCGGACTCTCTGTGTTCTTCCGGCAAGGAACGAGATGATCCAATCCAATGCTTTGTCTTGTATCCCGACGTCCCTGAGGCGTTGTACAAGTGTGCGGTGGCAGACCGTGTCGAACGCTGCGGAGAGGTCCAGGAGGATGAGGGCCGCTGTTTCCCCGTTGTCGAGCAGTGTTCGGATGTCATCTGTGGCTGCGATGAGGGCGGTCTCGGTGCTGTGGTTGGCTTGGAAGCCGGACTGTTAGGGGTTCGAGGGAACTGTTAGACTCAAGGAAGGCGGCGAGTTGACTGTTGACGGTCTTCTCGATGACTTTGGCGGGAAACGGGAGGAGCGAGATGGGGCGTTAGTTCTTAAGTTTGGTGGGGTCAGCTGGAGGTTTCTTCAGGAGGGCGCTGAGCTCGGCATTTTTCCAGCTTTCTGGGAAGGTAGCAGTGCTGAAGGAGCAATTGATGATGTCCCGGAGTTGGGGTGCTATGACGGAGTCGGCCTTGTTGAAGATGTGATGGGGGATGGGTCAGTTGGCCACCCGGAGTGGATGGAGTTCATCAAACTGATGGTGTCTTCGGTGCTGATCGGGGTCCAGGCACGGAGGGTGGTGGTGGGGGGCTTCGGTTCAGTGGTGAGGGGAGTGGGCTGGTCGCCGAAGCTGTTGTGTATGTCTGCGATCTTGCTGTGGAAGAACGAGGCTAGAGAGTCGCAGAGGTCTTGAGAGGGAGTGATGTCGTTGTTGCCGGCGCTGGGATTGGTGAGTTCTTTAACGATGTTGAAGAGTTCCTTGCTGTTGTGTGCGTTGTTGTCTAGTCGATCCTTGAATGCTGATTTCTTGGTGGTGCAGATTAGCTGGTGGTGTTTGCGGGTGGCGTTCTTGAGGGTTTGATGTCTTACACACCAGAACCTGGGCTTCTGTGGGAATTCACAAGGGCATATTATAAAGCCCCTTATCACCGCTTTAGCAGCAGTTTCCTGCCACCAAAGCGGCGATAACATGATAATATGACCCTCGGTCTAAATTAATGCATGCAATTTCAACCCGCATTGAAAATGATCTGGACCCTGGTTGGTGAGGGCTCTGGGGCATTTCTACAGCTAACGATTTGTTTATATCAAATGATAAATGGGAACCTCATATCAAGAGGCTGTATAAATCAGTGATTAATACTTAATTTGAACGCCAAATAGACTTTTATCATGTTCGTTTATTTCCAAAGAAGAGATAGCAAAATTAATTTAAAGTTCCTATCCATCAAAACAGCAGGACCATATGGCATTCCTATTGACTTTGTTAAACTAGTCATGCCATATTGGAGCTCATTATTATATCAGCTATTTTAATATGTAACTTTGACCGGGATGGTTCCTGCAACATGGAAAGGCACAGATACTCGTCCACTTTATAAAAGGAGACCTAAACAAGATTCTTCACTGTATCACTTAATAGCCCCTTTGGATTTTGAGGGTAAACTTTTGCTAATCATCTACTAAACACTCTGGCTAATTGGGCAACAAATGTATGCTTAATATCATTGACTCAAAAGGGATTCTTTACAGGCAGCTCTAACATTGGTAATATTGTGGCACTGACTTTACTTGCAAAAACATCTCTCAAAAATAAAACAGCTCTGTATACCTGTCACAAAGACTATTCCACCGCTTTTAACAAGGACAATTGTCAACATTTGTGGACTAAGCTTAGAAACTGTGGGATTGATTGTTTATTATTATACTTTCTTATCAAATTAAACTAAGACACCTGCTGCAAGTGAGACTCTCCACTGACAATATTTTGTCATCTAAATTTTATACAGATAAGTTCCTGAAAGGACCTCAAGAACTTCCAACCCATCTCCGTGCTCCCGTTCCCGGCGAAGATCACCAAGAAAATCGTCAACAAACAACTGACCAAATACCTAGAGGAAAACAGTATCCTGGACCCGTCCCAGTCCGGATTCTGCAGCAACCACAGTACAGAAACCACCCTCAGTGCCGCCACCGATGACATCAGTACCCTACTTGACAACGGAGAAACAGCAGCCCTCATCCTCCTGGACCTGTCAGCTGCCTTCAACACGATCTGCCACTGCACACTACAAACACACCTACATGACGCCGGGATCCAATAGAATGCCCTGGACTGGACCACATCCTTCCTCTCCGACAGAACTCAGAGCGTCCGCCTCTCCCCCTTCCTCTTCGATGCCACCGAGATCATCTGCGGTGTACCCCAGGGCTCTTCCCTCATCCCAACGCTGTTCAACATGTACATGGCACACCTCACCACGCGTTGCCCGACAGCATGACCTCCACATCATCTCCTATGCCAACGACACCCAACTGATCCTCTCCCTCACCAAAGCCCCTCACACAGCCATAACCAACCTCCACAAAGGAATGAAGGCCGTCGACGAATAGATGAGAAACAGACAACCTTCTCAAGCTGAACTCGGACAAGACGGAGGTCCTCATCCTTGGCTCCACCCCCTTCAGTGTGGGACAATTCCTGGTGGCCAACAACACTAGGAACAGCCCGACACCCACCGACCACGCACACAACCTGGGGGTCATCCTCGACCCTCTCCATGACCCAGCAGGTCAACACCATCTCCTCCTCCTGCTTTTTCCACCTCCTGAATGCGCCGCAGTATCTTCAAGTGGCTCCCCACCGAAACAAGAAGAATAGTCACACAGGCCCTCATCACCAGCAGGCTGGACTACGGAAACGCCCTCTATGCAGGAACTTTGGCCAAACTCCTGAGATGACTGCAACGCATCCAGAATGCCTCGGTACGTCTGATCCTCAACATCCCCCGCCGCAGCCACATCTCCCCCCATCTGAGAAACCTGCACTGGCTCCGCATCAACGAGAGGATAACCTTCAAGCTCCTCATCCACGCACACAAAGCTCTCCACAACACCGGCCCAGCATACCTCAACAGGCGACTCAGCTTCTACACCCCCACCCACCAGCTCCGTTCCACCGGCCTTGCCTTCACCACAATCCCCTGCATCTGTAGAACGACCGCCGGTGGCAGATCCTTCTCCCACCTCGCCGCCAAGACCTGGAACACCCTCCGGCAGACCCAAGACCTACTGACCTTCAGAAGGCTCCTCAAGACCTGGCTCCTTGATCAGTAGCAGTGTTCTCCCCCCCTCCCCCCCAGCACCTTGAGACTCTCACAGGTATGTAGCGCGCATTACAAGTGTACTGATTGATTGATTGATTGGATGAAACAAGACTGCATCCTTGCCCCTTTCTATATTCTTTATATATTGTGGATTTGCCTGAATTTCTTAACTTAGAAGTTGGATGGAGGGGTTGACTCATTTGGCCAATGCTGACAATCTCGTATTATTGTTGAAAAATCCTAAAGGACTAGGATATCTTTTAAACTAGTTAAGTAACTTTAAACCCAGAGAGTGGTTTAATTACAAATTTATCAAAAACTAAGATCAACATATATCAGAAGAAAATAAAGACTACATCCTGTGTATTAGGTGATGCCTCAATTGAAATAGTTAACCACTATAAATACTTTGGAGTCACAATTGACAATAAGTTATCATGGATGACAATACGTTATCATGCCTCCATATAGCTTTGAAAATGAGATTTTCAAAGCTATATGGAGGCAGAACAATTACATTATCACTAAAAGCATTAAGTATGAAACTTACTCCATTTTGACCCCATGCATCACCTGTGTTAAATAGTAAGGTCATACCTTTTCTGGGCAAAACCTATATACAGTGTGTCTGAACTGAGGTGGCGGAGTGAGCTAAAGAATGGTGATGGATTAAACCCAGATCAGTTGACTGAGGGTGAGTGTTTGATTTGCTCAAACGCTCCGTCCATCATCCCCTTTTGTATCGCATTAACAACGTGTCATCAATGCAAATGTGAGCCCTAAGTTGGCAGGGTATGCTCAGACGTGAGTCCCTTGCTCACTTTGCCACTGGATTCAAGCTAGCCTGGCTGATGACGGCTGAAATTCCAGAAACCGGTCCCAGGGTGCTTGTTTCGGTCCAGGGAAGACATGGCTTTGGTAGTTCGAGCTAGATTGTTCCAATGAGGCATAAGGTCAGAATGATTTGCATATGGCCATGTCTGAACTGGGGTGGATGAGTGAGCTAAAGAATTGTGATGGATTAAACCCAGATCAGTTGACTGGGGGTGAGTGTTTGATTTGCTCAAACGCTCCGTCCATCATCCCCTTTTGTATCGCTTTGTTCAACCTAAGTTGGCAGGGTACGCTCAGACGTGAGTCCCTTGCTCACTTTACCACTGGATTGAAGCTAGCCTGGCTGATGACGGCTGAAATGCCAGCTACCGGTCCCAGGATGCTTGTTTCTGGTCCAGGGAAGACATGGCTTTGGCAGTTCCGGCTGGACTGTTCCCATGAGGCACAGGGTCAGACTGATTTGCATATGGCTGAACTGGGGTGGCGGAGTGAGCTAAAGAATGTTGATGGATTAAACCCAGATCAGTTGACTGAGGGTGAGTGTTTGATTTGCTCAAACGCTCCGTCCATCATCCCCTTTTGTATTGCATTAACAACGTGTCATCAATGCAAATGTGAGCCCAAGAAAAAACACATTCAAACTGCCTTCAAGCCTATCATGATTCACTCCAAGTTCCTAAACACAAGTGTGAGCACAATTTGATTGTTGTAAACATGCTCCAACATTTCTACCATAAAATAAAGACAAAAGATTCCTCATCAAGGAGCAGATACACACTTTGAGGCCACCCTTCAATAAACAATATGAGGTTGCGCAAGATTGAGAGAACAAACCCTAACACGTGGCAGCCTGGATGAAAGACAGCTGCCTGTAGCTCAACTCAGAGAAGACCGAGGTCCTCCTCCTAGGACCCTGCATCTCTGCCTGGGACAACACCTGGTGGCCCACCCGATTGGGAATCCACCCACACCTACAGACCACGCACGAAACCTCAATATCATCCTTAACTCCTCCCTCTCCATGAACTGCCAGATCCCCGCTGTCGCCACACCGTTTTCAACTGCCTGACCATGCACTCATAACCAGCAGACTGGATTACGGCAACGCCCTAACATCGGAATCAACAGAACCCTTCTACACAAATTCCAAACCATCCAAAACGTTGCAGACACACTCATCCTCTTGACACCGCGCCACAAACTCATGACCAAACACCAACATGACCTCCACTGGCTCCCCGTCGAGAAGAGGATCACCTTCAAACTCCTCACCCACACGTACAAATCCCTCAACAACTCTGGACCCAAATACCTCAATGAGAGATTATCCTTCCACGTACCCAAGAGGAACCTCCGCTCCACCGCCCTCGACCTAGCAGAGGTGCCCTGTATCCACAGAAACGGAGCAGGCGAGAGAGCCTACTCCTACATCAGGGTCAAGACCTGCAACTAGCTCCCTATGAACATCAGATGCTCCCCGACCCTGCACACATTCAGGAAGGACCTTAAGACCTGGCTCTTCGACTGATCCGGAGCTGCTCCCCCCAGTGCCTTGGGACCCTCACGGGTGAGTAGCGCGCTCTATAAACCCCCTGATTGATTGACATCGGATAGCGTTCCTTTGCAGACATTTCTGGGCTTTAATAGCCACAGCAGAATTGAAACGTAAGCGAGGAAGCACATCTTGTCTTAATAATTTGCTTCTAGTACGGTGCTGGACTTGCCTCGTTCTGCTGGGTCATCACCAAACGTTTTACTTTTACCCTGCCATTTTCTGAACCAGTTTTATTTCGACTTTTAGGACTCTGCACACTTTACCACTGATAGCCATTGCTAAAGTGTTTGTTCTCTCTCCTTTAAACAAGGAAAATGGGCTTACAACCATCTGAAACTTTTATTTTACTTGTAAGTCACTAGTAAAGTGGTACTAGATGTATAACGGATCTGTAACTTAGATGATACTAGTAAGCCAGTAGCACTGATTTTGCTACCCAAATAAGTCACTCCTTAAACATGTCCCAGGCCTTCCATTGCAGCCTGCCTGTGCAGTTTTAAACTGCCAATTGGACCTGGAAAGATAAATATTTAGCAAGGGCCAAATCTTTCTTTTGAATAAATATACCTTACTCCTAGGAGAGGCCCTACGTAGCCCAGAGGGCAGAATGCAGTACATTTACCAAGTTGGACATGTACTTTAAACTTTTACATGTCCTGGAAGTGAAAACTCCTAAACAAGTTGTTAACTACTGCAAGGCCCACCTCCACCATGGGATAATATTGGGTTAACTCATTCATCTACTAAGGGATAACTTTAAATCAGGAGCAGGTAGGAATTTCGAGTTTAGTGCCTAAGGAATTGCAATTTATTGTCCTCTTTAACCGTAAAGTCGGATTTTAAGTCACATTTCTGAAAATGACACTTTTAAAAAGTTGGTGTTTTCTTGTCCCATCCATATGGTGTCTGCGGCCTGTATTCTGGGTCACATGACATGGTGTACCTAGCAGCTGGTCCTTGGGTTTTGATATCAGACAGTGAGACAAAGGACAATAGATTCTACTAATTGAATTATTATCATTTTGTTCTCAAATAATTTCTTAAATTTTGCTCTATTTTTCTAAACTGGTGTGTTTTGTTTTCACTGTGTTGCTGTTTGAAGTGCTGGATAAATATTTTACATATTGCCTCTAAGTTAACCCTGACTGCTAGATGCTAAGCTACAAGAGGGTTAATCCAAGAGAATTCCAGGGTTTGCTTTTGGCCTTGAACTGACAGAAATTGTCGTTGTTGCTTGAGTAGGATTTCACCTCATCAACCAGTCCCCTAATTCCCACCATACAGGGATTACAATTCCAAGATCAACCCAACTTAGGCCTTACCAAGTTCAGGCTTCATATAGCTAAGCCACCGTAACAAAATGCTCCGACTTCTTACTCCAGCTACCACCTAAAAAATACCAGTGTTTTGCTTTGAATGACAATTGCAGAGGTTAATTCAACCATGGTAACATTGTACTGATGATCATTTGTACCCAACTAAGAATGTCATTTGAATAATAACATATATTAGAAGAATAACATTTAGCCTTTTTACAGAAAACATCTTTCTAAAAATGGTAGATAGTTTTAGCCATTACAGTGTAAACAGCTTCTCCTCATTATGTAAACGGATAATTGACCAGTGAAGTGGCCCCTTCAGTCCTTGTGATGCAAAGAAGTGTGGGGGCATAATAGCCCATGACCTATTCATTTATGCAAGATTATGGGGGTGTCATGTGTGTCTAATCATATTTTTCTGGGAGGCCCCATCATTTTGTACCATGCCTCTGGACATGACAGTAACCTTAAATTACATTTGTCTATCTAGTGCCTTGAACACAATCATAATCCATCACATTTCAACAGTTTACTCTGAGTATAGTGTTTCCTTCTATGATTGGAACAAATAAGGCAAAAATGTATGTAGGTCTGTTATGGGAAAGCCCTCCAAGTGTAATCTAGTAGGTTAATTCTCCTACATTTTACATTTCTATTTCTACTATAGCTAACAGCTTTCTTCCTATGTGGTGTATTCATGTATGCATGTCTTCTGAAAAAGTGTTATGTAAAGTGTTATGCTTACTTGAATTTGGTAACTTCTTTTTTCATTGTTCATTTCTAACTCTCCTTTTTGGTGTTGCTTGATAAAGTTTTTATGAAAGAGTTTGTTTAACCTAAAACTGACTTGCAGAAATCCTGAGAGCCAACAGCTCTCAAAAAATGTGCTATTTGACATAGTGTCACTTGTTATTGACAGTTCATTGGAGAAGAAGTGATAGATTATGGTATTTCTGCAACTGTTAAAAAATGATTCAGTGTACTGTCATTAAGCTAAACTTGTATAGATCCAATGCTGATAGTAAAAATCAGAAAACATCATGACCACCCGTCTATGAACCCTCCTGTGCTTCTCCCCTATTGCTACACTACTTTAGATGTACGTCTTGCACAAACTCTGCCTCTGTATATGCCAAGCAGCTACCTTTTATATTGTGTGCATTCAAGGGTTAAAGAGATACACCACACATAGATCCCTAAATGTTTTGTGTTCCATGTACTTCGCTCCCAGTGCCAGTCACCCACACTGTCTCTAATTTGCCTCTTTGTATCCTCTTTGTCAATTAAGGTCTCTGGGTACAGCTGAAAGTGGGCAAAGGCAGGGTATTTGAAGCTTATATTGCACTAACAAACCACATGTTGTAGATATAGACCTTTATGTATATTGTAATTATAATGATGGTTTGTGATTTGTTTTGATGAATTCAGGGAATGAAGTTCACACTTTAATACCCATTTTTATTGGTCAGTCCTCGTTTGCAACTGACATCAGACCTGCACATCTGGAATTATGCTGCCCTCCTACCGGCGTGGTATATAGATTTTCTTAATGAACCTGACCCCTGCACTTGCGTGTCAGAACAAGATGAAGGACATCACTTCTTTGGTTCGGCACCCAATTATCAATATTTAGCCATAATAAGATTTAGCCATATATTTAATATTCAGCCATATATTTTATTATCCAGTCAAATATCCAGCCTGGGAGCTGGGACAAGCAATGTTGAAAATGAACAGCCTGTTGCATACTCTGCTACTCTGCTACCACATTTACTACAGATTAGCCATACCTAACCTAAAAAGATGCCCTTAACAGCTGGTTATAAACACTGCGATCAACGAGCATCATCCCTGACATGTTTGACTGAATTTTGCTGCTCCGATTGAAGAAGCATCCTACAATGCTTGCATGGCAATTGGAAACCTTGACTTTGTCTGTCTCTTATCTGACTGTCCATAGATGAACTCGATGCACCCCTAACTCCGGCAGTCCTCCACCCGCCTCACTCAGCTGACCCCTACTCACCCATTTCCTCCACAAGGCTAACCATGTGATGTCAATGCCCCTCACACATCCAGCTTGCCAAATACTAGTTTGCTGGCCCCCAGTGCTTATACCTTTCCCGGGGGACCTCACCACATACTTTGGAAGGTGAGTTACACCTCAGCCACAGTGCCCAATGACTGCTCCCCCCTGGCCTCAACTGCTTACAGCTCCTCCTAATTTCCATGATTCACATCCTTATCCTTGGAAGGAACTGCCCCCCCATGGTAATGGTGCCTCTGCTCCCAAGGCCTTCATGGTCACCCTCTTAAAACACCATGCCCTTAGTCAAGGGATCCTACTCATCCACAATCTCTCCTCTCAGGCCGGACACTCCACTAGCAATACACACATCCTCTGTCTTCCATATTTAATTCAACTAAACAGCTACACCAGATACTCCATCTACAGTGCATTACACACATCTAATGTCTCCTGCTCATAATTAGACAAACCTTGCTTTCAAGACACTCCTTTTGCAGTGCTCTACTCTCATTGTCAGTCTTCTGCATACAACTAGACATCACTTCCTTAACATCAAGACTATCTGCACCTTAAATGTACTGCCACTTGCACTCTACTCTTATCACACAGTAGCCACCCTTGTTCCATCCCTATACTCACCTCAAATTAACAAAAATGACTCAACAATCCCAGACTCAAACCAAGGACTCCGATCCCAGCTCAGCCCAAAGCCCATCTTCCTGCATCAGGGAAAGAAAACGTGGTTTAAGCTTTAGCTACTGCAGGAGCTTAAACCTAAAGCCAATCCACTTTTGGCGACACACCGCACCCCCAACACCCTAACATGGCCTCACTCAGCTCTCCCTTTGAAAGACATGGTCCCAATTCATATCGCATAGAATTTCTGCCAAATCTCTCCAAAAATGCCTCAAAAAACTACAAACACAAACTCCTCAAAGAATACCCAGAAACACTAAAAACAGACATCTACTACAGCACCACACATGAAGGCCTGATACCAGAACTCATATTCTATAGCAAAAAACCTTCCAAATGGAGAGATAACTTACTACACCACCTGCATGTAACCATTAACATCAACATCCAATATGGATCCGAACTCACCATATCCCTATTACAAAAGTTAGGCGGTGAATTGTCCATAACAATTTAGAAAAATGGAAACATCCTTATCCAAGCCACAGAACACCACCTTTCCATCTCTGACTGCCACTTCCCCATCCTCCACACCTTCTTGTCCTCTGCCCTCAAGCCCATACTCATCCTACCATCCTGGAACATACCCTCACTCTCTCTTCGCACACTGCTGAACCCATCTCCCCAAACCCCAATGCTCTAACCTCAACCTCACCCCACACTCATCCTTCCTCTTCCTCAATCCCCTTAAATATCTGTTCACATTACAAGAGCCACCCCCATCAAGACCAATCTCTCCTACACAAACACCCCAAACAATCAAACCAGAATCTCATTCTTACTGCATCAGACTAGACCCAACTGCAACCCCAACTCTAGCTTATGATGACCACCAGCCTGCATTACTCTCTCTCTCAGAGCTTACAGCGTCCCAACTGACGTCTACAATCGCCTGCCTGGAACTCAAATTCAATACCATACTGGAAGAAATCATCTCACTACGTAAGGACTTCAAGACCTACCCTAACTTGCTTCCTAAGCACATAATCATGTAAAGCACTGTGTCTGCCACAAAGCTGCCCTTGCCACGTCACGCTCTGCTACTTGGGCAACTATCCCTTCCAAGTAATTCCATATCAAACCCAGATACCTCACACCTGAAATATCACAAATTGAAGTGGAAACCTTGAGCAACTCATACTCAGTATCCCCAGCAAACGGTCATACGCCAAGATCCCAGTCATTCACACCACTAGTAGAATCCCTCCCACCAATCACCCTCCCACGCAACCAGCACAACTCATTTCCATCCAACTCACACAATCTGAACTGAAATGGTCAACAATGTTAAACTACATGCTGTTAAACTATTAGTCAGCTGCCAAGCATCCCACTCAAATAGCAGAAACCATCCTATTCCATAAAATTGACATATGTTCAGTGACTGAAACCTGGCTAAATAACAGCTAATCAATCATCATTGAACTCCCCATGCTACCGGGCTTCTCAATCATTTGTTGAGACTGCAAAGATCGTTCCGGTGGCAGATTGGCTACCATACCCAATAATGACATCCACCTAACACTTTTCCACACAGTCAAATACTCAACTTTTGAATATCTATGAGTTGCTCTTCCCTCCAAAGGTGCCAACCCCATTTAACTCCACACCATCTACGACCCTCCAGGTGGAAAATTACAATTCTTCAAGGAACCAACAGACCTTATAACACTAAACTCCTTGAAGGACTCCACAGACATTATACTAGGAGACCTAAACTTGCACCTGAATGATGCCAACGACATAACAGAACAAACCCTATCCACCCTCCTTGAACCAAAAGGTCTCACACAACATTGCAAAGAGCTAACCCACAATAAAGGCTCTACCCTTGATGATCTCACCTCCCATTACAACACAAAAATGACAGAACTTCTCCACACCCAAAAATTCAAGATGAATCCCCTTTGAATCCTGGTTCAACACAGACCTTAACAATGAGGGATGACAACTCATTTTGATTAAAATGAAAAAAACAACTCTCACTAGCCCATCTGTCTCTCCTCTGAATAGAATGCCTAAAATATAAAAAAACACATCTACCGAAAGACATCATCTTTTTTCTAAACCCACTGGACCACTCCAGAAACTGACCTAAAGACCTTTTCAAGATCATCAAATACCAAACCTCCTCCATCTGTCAACATCGTACAGATGACTCCACCAAACTCTGTGAATGTGTGTGGTTTAGAAGTGTCTGCGTACTCGAAGACACTTTAGGAAACAATACAATTTACGGGCCAAAAATGCGGGAAACCTGGTGCTCAGGGGGAGGCTTGCTCATCCACGTAACCGATTTGGTTAGGGAGGTCCCTCCGCTGTAAACCTGACTCGGTCCCTCGTAGTCCCGGCTGGCTCATAAAATTTATTTTTTCCCAAGTGTCAGTGAGTACGCAGACACTTCAGAACCCCACACCTTAGTGCGTGTGTAGGTATCACAAAAGATTTCACGTGGCACCAATCACCTTTGCCACTCACTTTCACCCACTTTTTTGGTCCTGAAGAAAGCCCTTGCAATTGTTTTTAAGGGCTGAAACATGTAGACCGCCACACATGCAGCAACTTACGGTAGATAAATCCAGATAAGTTGCACAACACATATTATCTTTTTAACTATATCCTGAGCCGCCACTATTAAAGTTATTGGCAAGGATCCTCAGAGATATTTTTAACTATAAATACTTCACCTCACATCACATTTATGCACAACACCAGCTCCGCTGTAGTCAGGCGTTGTAGCACAACCTGGAGGCACTCGCCCGCCCGGTTGGGACCCCAATGATGAAGCATGACACCAACTAGGTTGATATGTGAGGGGCCAATTTCTGCACAACCATCTCCTCACACCTCACAGTGGGAGTCCTCTCTGTATATCTCCCTACTGGACTTTGCTGACTCCAACGCTCTCCTCTTCCTCACATGGCACACTGGTCTGGGCAAACAGGCAGGCACTGGTGCCCCATGATTCAGAGCAGGTGATCTCAGTTTTCCAGCAGGGAGACGAGCAGGCCTTGTCTCTCAGTCCTGTCCCAGACAAAAGTCTTGTAGAGCTTTACCTTCTTACTCAGGCTGTCTGGCTGCACGGCAGATGACACATTTTAGGGGTCTTAACCTTACCTTCTTATAGTCTATTTCCAGACAACGAAAATGTTTTAAGTGCGCTCTTCTCTTCCTTCTACTTGGAAGGCTATCTTTCACAACAGAAGAGTCTCGAAAGATAACAGTTGCACAACACAGACCATGGGAGAGCACAGGGTACACACCTGGAAGTCAGCCACGTTGATATGTACAAGGTTAATCCTAGGCTCCCAGCTCTACTCTTTATGATTCCATTTTTAGACACATCTTCTTCATGAGATGTGTCTAGGGCCCATTCTAATGATCCATCAATGAATCAAGGAGCACCTTTCTAACTTGTACAGGATAGCCTCTCTCTCTTTTCTCCATTAGCCCGCACCTGGCTCACAAGAATGCAGCGACACAAGAGTATTTTTAGGGGTATTCCTCTACTACTCATGTCTTCACCAGGCAGGCCTGGGCTTCACAAAATATATTCAGGGTCCTTCATGTAATGTACCATTGCAGGCACACTTGCGCCAAGTGTCTATCCACAGCACACATACTGTCCAGTACTGTCACTTCTATGTATTGTGCCACCCCATGCTCACATTTGTTTAGCACACACGATCTATAAATAACTATAAATAACAACTGTTTGGACAATACATACAGCCTCTTCATGAGCATGTCCAGGATATATGTGGAAAACAAAATGTAAACAAGGATTCCGTGTTTCATTTCAGAAAAAACAGGGCGTGCGTGTCAGAAGAATGGTAATGGGTTTGTTCATTAAGACCATTCTTTGACAATATAAATAAGAAACCGCTTTTTCTCTCCTCTCGAGCCTGCATTAATGTTTGACACTTTCAGGCAATGTGTGTAAACCAATGATGTGAACTGTGTTTTACTTTATTTTTAGCTTTTTAAATTAAAAAATGGAAGTTGCTATGTCAACAAATGTACCGTTCATGTCCCCATAGCAACGGAAGCAGAGGCATTTGGAAAGGCAGGTGTCATTTTCCAAAGGCACCGAGTGTGATCTTGCAGGCCTTTAGTAGATCAATGCTGTACCTAGGCTTTCACCCTCTTGAGCTCTTGACAAAGGATCAGAGAGGGATGCAACACAAGGCGGGTTTTCTGGAGGCGCTTTTCATCTTCTTTGCTGGAGCTCTCAACTTGTTATCAAACCCCATGTAACACCCAGAGTGACAGCCAGAACACTCGGCAGAGATGGCAGAAAGGATTCCTTTACTTTACACAAATCACCCAGTGGAGGCGTTTTCCTGGAGCATGGGGTCACCTCTGACTCATCGGCGAAAGAGGAGCAGTGCCATTATTTTACTGTCACTTGAGCACGAAATGATCTAATTCCCTAATGCAATAGTATGACAAATAATCAAACAAATAATACCCAAACAGAAATCTATTGACAAAAGTAACCACATGATACTACCTTTATCACTCTTACCGTTTTCCTCCCAATATGATTTTTAATCCCCTCAGGCCAAGTAACATTTGCTTATTGCATTGTTTTGCAAATAACAAATATTTCTTTATTTAAGCTTCACTTCTTGACTGGGCCACTTCAGTGAGCTTGAGGTGGGACAGAGAGAAAGCAAGTCAACATGTACGCATTGTGACATTTTACATCCTGGCATGCCAGGTAGAGGGGCTTTCAAGAATATCTGATTCGCCAGGGGGAAATTGAATATGCATCTAAACGATAAATTGTTTGCTGCTGCGGGGCAGGCAGCTCAGTGTGTGGTCCTTTGCGTGGATAGTGGACCTCAACAAATCTTGTGTATGAAGAGAAGTAACCTTCAAAGTAAGCTCTCTTGATGGCCAGCTTCATGGTTAAAAGGTTATGCAGGCCATAGGTGGGAGATGCGATTCTTCCAGAGTTTGGAGTCATGCACCATGGTGCTTATGCCTCCGCATTTCTTCCAATTGCAGTTAATGTATGTGATAATTACTTATTTAATTTCTTTAGAAGACAAATAACACTTATTATACACCTTGAATCAAAATTAAGTTGAAATAAATAGGAAATGAAAATGTTTGCATAATTAAAGGTCCAAATTATTCGAAAATTAAAAAAATACAATGTAGAATACGTAAATTGACACTTCTGAAGAGATTCCCCCATCATCTAACAAAAACCTCTCTCTCTGATTTGCATGTTTATCGTCCCCATTAGATATGAAGAAGAAGCAAACGTTCACTAGGGCCCATGTACCATGCGGGCACAACATTCTGAGCATGATACAAACATACTACATGATGATGGACCTGAGAGGCCCTAATCGGATTATAAAATGGATTCTTGTAAATAGCATTGTAAATAGGATTGATTTTTTCTCAGTTTTATATAGCACAAACTCGACCAGAAGTTATTGGCGCCCTTTACATGAGCACAAGGTACATTACAGAAGGTCACATCCATGTTTTTACATACAAGAAGATTAAGGACCTCATTATGAGTCTGGCAGTCCGTAGACAGCTAGACTTGCATGGGCACGGCGGTGATGGTTTTCCGACTTCCATACTATGACCAGGGCAGTCGGGCCGCACTGGGGAGCACCGCAACTGCCAGGGATAAGAGATCTCTCGTGGTGGGCAGTGGTCTTTAGGCCACACCAGCCCAGCAAAACATATTATGAGTTTCCTCACGCAACACTTTTCATGGAGGAGCAACCACCATGATAAGTGTGGCAGTGAGGAAATAAAAGTTGCCCTACAGGCACCCCTTGTGTCTCTGCACCATGGAGTGCATGCAGGGGGTACATTTTGTGCCCCACAGTGTGCATGTACCCCAGTACCTGCACGGCATGGACTGCAACAACAGGTTTTGGAGTGCAGTAGTGGGGCAGTACTGCTTCCGCACCGCCAGACTCGTAATGAGGCCCTTAGTGATTTTCAAAGGATCACAGGATATTGAGGCAACACAGAGACTTTAACTTGGTTTCCTCAGTTCAAAATTTGACAACTTTGGCTTTAACATCACATACTCTCCCCTAATATTAATTCAGAAGGAGTGGAAGATGGGAGGATTATTTAATGGGAATGTTTGGGTTTTAGGCATTGTGAGATTATTAGGGTATTGATTAACTGATTTACTCTGGAATATTGAGCTGACAAAATTGTTTTGAAAGGTTGCAGCCTACTGCTTGCACTTTGTTCTACCTCTGACTGGTCTTTCTTTTTGAAAAAAAAAGGAAAACCTGCATTTTATGCAAACTTTCAATGACATTTCTTGGCTGTTTCCCTTTCTACGGTCTGTGTCTATCAGGTAATAGCGCCTTTTTGTAGGGTTTGTTTTTAAACAGGTAATAGCGTCAAGAAGCTCCTTTCTGAGCATATGTTTGCACTTTAGAAATAATTTTTCATTTAATTTCCTCTCTAATTGTCCTTCCTATTGCAGAACTCACATCAGGTTGAATAGGGGGTCTTCAAAGGCCATTTATAAAAGCACTTGTTAGAAACTGAGGTTTGTGATTGCCAGAGTATACAACCTGTTCAAGCAGGACCCACAATACTAGTCAGTGTATGTCAGATACACATCCTAAATTAACCTATGCTCACCCTCTGGTAGTCAGGCACAGAGCAGTCAGGCTTAATTTGAAAGGCATTGTGTAAAGTAAGTGTGCACACTTAGTTACAGTAACACAGTGAAAAATTCACAAAAAGACTCCAAACTAGTTAAAAAAATTAGGGAATATTTATCTGAGTAGAAAAAGACCAAAATGACTAACATTCAATCATTAGAATTCGTGATATGAATTTTTAAGGTTAAACAAAAAAACAGGGCTTGGAAGTCAATAGCGCTAAAAGGTTACTTGAGGTTGAGCTAGACTGGGGTAAATTCAAAGTTCAGGCTGACCCCGCAATAGAGGGCAGGCTGGCTAAAGGGCCCATGCAGGGCCTGCTGAAAAAGCACCTTTGTATGGAGAATGTGTTGAGATCAAAGACTGGATTTGTCAGTTCCAATTCTTGTAGTTGTGTCGATGCCTCGCAGCATTGACCTTAGTTTGATGCTGCGTCATCATCGAACCTCACAGTCGGGACCTTGGTTCAACACTGCATCATTGTTGAACCTCGCAGTCAGGGAATTTTCGTCAATGGGAGGCCAAGCAGGGATGTCCTCGAATTAGCACTGCATCAGCATTGGAGGGCACTGAATCAGTCCCGATCAGTGCATTGGTGACAATGTGTCGATTTTTTTTAAGCAGCTGCAGAGCCCACATATGAGGCCCAGGACTGGAGGGGTCACCTCAAGCATGGGTAGGACTCACAGATGGCAGAGTCCAGCAGTACCAGCCAGCAAGGTTGCAAGAAGTCTTTGGTGACCCTGAGATTTCAGAGAACTAGGGGCCAGCGAACAAGCCCTTGAAGAAACTTGAGTTCAAAGATATAGGGCCCGATTCACAGAACTAACTTAAGACAAAATTCTAAACTTACTACCATTTTGGTATTTACAGAAGGCACTTACTCATTTTGGTATTCACAGAAGGCACTTATTCATTTCGGTATTCACAGAAGTTAGGACTCCTAACTTTAGGACTCCTAAATGCCTTCTGTGACTACCGAAAGTCTTAAAGTTAGGATTTTTTTCAGTTTAGGAGTAGTAAAGTTAGGACTAAACTGAGAAAAATCCTAACAGTAAGACTTTTGGTATTCACAGAAGGCATTTAGGAGTCCTAAAGTTAGGAGTCCTAACTTTACTACTCCTAAACTGAGAACAATCCTAACTTTAAGACTTTCGGTATTCACAGAAGGCATTTAGGAGTCCTAAAGTTAGGAGTCCTAACTTTACTACTCCTAAACTGAGAAAAATCCTAACTTTAAGACTTTTGGAATTCACAGATCGCATTTAGGAGTCCTAAAGTTAGGACTCCTAACTCCTGTGAATACCGAAATGAGTAAGTGTCTTCTGTGAATACCAAAATGAGTAAGTGCCTTCTGTGAATACCAAAATGGTAGTAAGTTTAGGATTTTGTTTTAAGTTAGTTCTGTGAATCGGGCCCATAGAGAGCAGGTCCAGGCCCTCTCATTCCCAAGCAAGAAGCAACAGGCAGCAGGCCAACACAGCACAGCAGGTAGCAAAGTGGCAGTCCCCTCCACAGCACAGCAATGAGCGGGCCAACACAGCAAAGCTGTTAGCAACGTGGCTATAGCACAGCACAGCAGGCAGAATGTCCTAGGTTCCACTAAAGTTCTGATTTTGGGGGTCAGGGGTCCAGTACTAATACCCAAATGTGCCTTTGAAGTAGGGGGAACTTGAAAAGGGCCTTTAAAGATCACAAGGTTGCTGCCATTCCAACCCGTGCTCCAGACTCACTACAGGGGGTTATGTGGCTCTTTATGTGGGGACAGGCACAGCACTATTCAGTTGCAAGTGTCAGCTCCTACCTCCTACCTCCCAAACTACCTTAGGAAGTTCCATCAGCCTGGTGATGGGCCATCAGGATGCAAATTTCACACACCTTGTCCCTTTGTGTGACTGTCTAGAGGGAATGCACAAAGCTCAGCTGTCACCCAAACCCAGACATGTATTCAGACAGGCAGAGGAACAAAATAGTTAAAGTAGGAAAACGTCAAGTTTCTACAAGTGGTATTTTCAGACTTACAATTCAAATTACAACTTCACTATAAGTTGTGATTTTAAAATGTGAGTTCAGAGACACCAAACTCCAAATTTCCATCTTCTCCCAATTGGAAATTACTCTTAAAGGATGTTTTAAGGCTATTCCTATGTTAACCTAGGGGAGAGATAGGCTAAGTAATAGTGAAAAATAAATGTAGAAGTTATTCACTACCAGGACATGTATAACACAAAAGTACATGTCCTACACTTTAAATACACGACGCCCTGCACTTAAGATTACCTAGTGCCTACCTTAAAGGTGACTTATCCATAATAAAAGGGAAAGTTTGAGCCTGGAAAGCAGATTAACTTGCCAGGTTGAAATGGCAGTTTAAACCTGCGCACACAGGCCTTGCAGCAGCAGGCCTAAAATATGTTTAAAGAGCTATTGAATTGGGTGTCACAATCAGTGCTGCAGGCCCACTAGTAGCATTTAATTTACAGGCCCTGGCAACATGTAGTGCACTTTACAAGGGACTTATACATAAATTAAATATGCAAATCGTGGATAATCCAATGTTACCATGTTTTCAGTACAGAGCACATGCACTGCGCCGAGCTGACACGCGCAGACAGAATATCGCCACAACATTGCTGAGAGATTGAACTGATAGGTTGCTCTTGTTTCACTGTAGCCACTGTTTTTAATTGTGCCGCTTTGTTTCTGATTTGAAACCTAATTTTACTTGAAAGCAACCTGCCTACCTGCCCTTGGTATTCCCCTGGTCCGTCACGGCGTGTTCCGCTTGAACGGAGGGGTCCAATCACGAACTAGCGTCACTTCCGGTATCCAAGACCGGTTAGCGCTCCACACACACAGCTGCCAGCGGTCCCGCCCACTCAGGGATAAAACAGAGTGCGCCGAGCGGACACGGGCAGCGGCGCGCGCCTAAGTCGCGCCAAAGTCAAGCCCTGCCCGTCTGTGCCTGTCCGCGCCAGACCAGCGCCAGTCGCCATCCCCCTCGTCTTTTTCTTACATAATCTTCTTATGGCCACCCTTAGATAATCTCGATCGGAGCATCTAGCATTAAACCCCTCCCTTCCCACCAGTAATAGGCATAACCTGCAGCATTCATCTCTATCCCTCCCTAATCATCTTACATGCTTATACGGAAATGTGCGTTCTCTGCCCAAACATGCACTCGAAATATGGGCCCTGCCAGACCAAGAAACACCAGACCTCTTTTTTATCACGGAGACCTGGCTTCAAGAAACTTCACTCCCGGACTTAGCAATAGCCCTGCCCACTGGTTATAAATCGTACATAAAAATGTGTATAATCGACAAACATATCACTACTTGGGGCGAATTTCTTATTTTTTCCCTTGACTTAAACAATAAGGAATCCTGGAAAGGAACGCTTATTTATAGACCTCCGGAAAATAAAACCAATTTTGCTGCTCAGCTACTGGATACTTTGGCCCCTCATGGCTTAGCCTGTAAAAATGTTATGCTAATAGGAGACTTTAATCATCACATTGAATTGCGAAATGATCTACACACCTCCGAATTAATTAATAGCATTCACTAACTAGACCTTACACTTTTAGAAACCGGCCCCACCCACACGGTCGGACACACGTTAGACCTCCTATGTACTAACTCCCAGGGAATTTACATAACTGAACTCTACCCAGTCCTATGGTCAGACCATGCGATAATCAAATTTACCATCAGAGTGAATGAGATCAAATCCGACCATCAAAAGAAACCAAAAATGAGTCAACCCTGGAACAAGATTAACCCAGACTCCTTTTCCAATGTTTTCGTGCCCCCCCACCTAACACAGAACACCGACCCGAATAGGGCTGCAGTAAAACAAGATATAGCAATCACTAGGGCGTTAGATTCTATAGCCCCAAAACAGCTAACCAAATGCCCCAACAAGCGATCACCTTGGTTTACACCAGACCTTAAACTAGTCAAACAGACCACGAGATCCACCGAGCGACAGTGGCGTAAAACAAAGAACCCAGCAGATAAACAACAGTATAAAATCGCACACAAAGACTACATGAGTCAGATAGCCATAGCAAAGAAAACGTATCTGGGAACTAGAATTAATCAAGCGGGAAACTCCCACAAAGAACTGTACTCAATAGTAAAAGAGTTCTCAAATCCCCCTTCCTGTCAGCCACCCATCACTGAGTCCCAAGAGTGGGCCGACAAGCTCTCCACCTATTTTAAGGACAAAATTAACGATATACACCAATTATTTCCCAAAGGAGAAATACCTAAAGGCACTAGTCTATCCAACTCGCCAACCCTAGAACAGGTATTCCCATAAAAAACTTTATTAGAATTCCATACCCTCTCGGAGGAAGAGGTAAGCGACAAACTGAGTAAAGCTAAGTCGGGGTCCCCAAATGATCACGCATCCACCCAGATCCTGGCAAAAATAGCTCCAGCCATGGCCACAGAAATAACCGCAATTTTTAATTTATCACTATCGCTAGCCATATTTCCGGCGTCTTGGAAAGAAGCCATTGTCAGATTTATTCTAAAAAAAAACAATGCTGCCCCGAAACAACCGTGAACTACCATTCTATCTCCCTTCTACCACTTTTTGGGAAAATAATGAAGTCCCTAATAAATACACAACTAACTAAACATCTGGAGGATAACATGCTTTTGGACACCTCCCAATCGGGTTTCAGAGCCTTCCACAGTACCGAGACCGCCCTGCTGGAGGTGGTTGACAACATCCGGATGGCTCTGGACTCAAAGCAATCTGCCATCCTGATCCTATTGGACCTGTCAGCGGCCTTCGACACCATCTCTCACAGCGTTCTGTTAGAGCGGCTGGGTGGGATTGGGGTCGGGGGTTCCCCCCCTAGCTGGATCCAGAGCTACCTAACTGGAAGGCGTTCAAAGGTTAAAACAGGTTCATTTTCTTCAGCATTTATTGAAAATGATAAAGGCGTCCCTCAGGGTTCAATATTGAGCCCAACCTTATTTAATATATATTTCTCACCATTAGCCAAGGTAATCAAGGTCTACAGCTTTGATAGGGTATCATACGCCGATGATACCCACATTTTGATTACCTTAGGTTCTAACCCCTCAAAGACAGATTCCAGCAATGCATGATCTCCATAAAAGAGTGGATGACAAACAACTATTTAATGCTAAATGCTGGAAAAACTGAAATAATGCTATTTGGCATGGCCAATAAAGTCTGGACGGATGGCCCTTGCCCTGCCCCAAAAAACACTGTTAGGAACCTTGGAGTCACAATTGACAACAAACTGTCCATGTCCCCCCACATAAACAAAGTTGTGCGCACTAGTATTGGTCTAATGCGAAGTCTCAGAAAATGTTTCAAGTGGATACCTTTAGCATCTCGGAAACCCCTTATTTAGAGCCTAATAATCAGTCGCTTGGATTACGGCAATGCTCTACTCGCCGACATAAACGAAAACTGCCTAACCAAGCTTCAGACCCTCCAAAACTCAGCAGCTAGACTGACCATCGACCTTCCACCTCGCACTCCCTCGGCCGCATGCCTAAAGAAACTGTACTGGCTCCCAGTTAGAAAACGAATCACATTCAAAATATGCTGTCTGGTTTCATAAATCAATAAACGGACATGGACCCATATACCTGAAGAGAAAAATCCAGGGATATTCCCAAGAGAGAACCCTGCGATCATCCAACAAACATCTTCTAAAAATCCCAAAAGTCCGAACAGTCAGAAATGGGGACAGAAGTTTCTCCAAGATTGGCCCTGCCGCATGGAATGCCATACCACTATCTATCAGAACCGACCCTAATCATAAAACGTTTAGAAAAAATCTGAAAACATAGCTCTTTTAACCTGTTGCACAATTCCCTTTCCGTTTATCTCTCTCCTATCCTTCTGCAAGCGCAATAAGACCGATTGGTGATGTATGCGCTATACAAAAATAAATACATACATACACTTTATAACTGGTTGCAGCAGCAACGTGACCAGAGTTCTCAGGACAAAAAGAACTAGGTCAGAATAAGGGTAGGAGGAAGGCAAAATACTTGGGGGTGAAACTGCAAAAATGCCATTTCCAACAGTACTACAGAGATTGATTTTTTCCTGGTGGGAAAAATATATTGGAGTTGAAGTTTTGTGGAAAATGGGTTCTTGGGCAGGAGGTGAATGAGTTTGAAGATGTGTGGAGACAAAATGTAGGTGCACAATGTAACATTTTCGATACAGTGTCACAATCCTAACAAAGGTCAACAGTCTGCCCTGGAAAGTGAATACCCTGAAATGTGCCAGAAAGCATTATAAGGGCATTCATTGAAGTCCTGCATGGGATTTTTTGCCTGCAAAATACTTAATGAGAAGTTGACTACTTAAGGCAGCTAACATATACTCAAATGATATGCTCTTTTTTTACCCTAATGCAGATGATCTTCATGTATTTTAGAGACATCCAGTTGGAGATTGCTTGAGGCTGAACTTGCATTTAGAAATGTTAACTTATTGATGACCCCTTACTAAGTTAAAGTTAATGCAGGACCATTTTCTCAAATATTTATGTGATCAAAATATTTTCCTACCTGTGCCCATATTATACATTGGGTACACTGTCCCAGTTTGTGCTATGGTGCAACTTTCTAAAGGAGCGCCTGGCACAGACTGGGAGAGAATGCCCTCCTATGAGGATTGTGCTACACCATGGACAGCTGTCAACTCGCATTGCTCTGGTGTCAGTGGATTCAGTAAAATCTGGAGTTCTTGCTTCCAAGGTGTTCCACATTTTCACATTGTGCATATGAATATGTCTGCAGAGAGAACAGGGATCTCACTGCAGGCGGGTGTTGTGAGTGACTGAACCCAACTATAGAGGATGTCTGAATAGTCCATGAAACTCATTCTCCCTTCCAGAGGACTGCACTTAGTTGACATGCTAACAGTGCATCTTTTAAGAGCAATTGTCCATCTGAGCCCACATATGTAATACGGCGTAGGTGTAAAAGCAGTGTTTTCCTCATTTGAATATGAACACACCAGTTCTATCACTATTACAGAAGGAGCTCCTCAAAGGCCCTTTCTGTAACACCAAAGTCCTTCGGGCCACACCAAGATGGCAAACACGCTGTTGGACTCCAGTAGCCTGCACTTAGCATAATACAGCCCCGATAGAAAAATGTGTATTCGTTGATGGATGGTGAAATGTGGCTAACACAAATGTTGGGCCTGATTCAAGTTTTCAAGTTTAATGTTTATTGCTTGATTAATTAAAATCATCACAATACCCCCCCCTTCATAAGATGAGTGAATTTCATCTACTCAACCAAATAGAAATGTCATGTATACAAATGTACATCTGTACTCTATCTCCCATGCATTTCAATTGTATAAAACTCTGTTATTATAAAATCATTCTCAATCTATGTTCAGATCAAGTTGCAGAAAAAAGTTAAAATTAAGTACCAACCAAATTAAAAGTATGGCATATGTTACATACAATTATGATTAATGATCATCCGCTTGCAATAAGCAGCTGTTGACCAATCTCATAAATTTAACTCCTCGGCAAGACAAGATGCATGATGAACCCTCCAGCCAGCTTATCACTGCTTGTCTGCGAGAGCGAATGTTCAGGTTAATAAAAGTCGCCTTTAGGTATTGTCTCCTTTGGATTTGCATGGCTGGACATGGGCACAGCAAGTTGGCCAAGGTTTCCTTTTGGAATCCGAATAAGCGACAACATTATGAGTTAAAAACTGTCAGCCAAGAAGAGGATAAATCCTTGGAGATGTACACCCCCATCCTGAACTTCAGGAGGCACATCTTCAAATAAGTTCTAAAATGGGCAGATAGGTAGGCTTGTGGCTTTGAAGACCTGTATGAGTTCATGACTGTCCATGCATGCCGTCTCTTTTTGAGCACAAATTTATCTTCCAATAAATATTTCTTTTTACTTGCGACATTCACAATTTTGTTAAAGGACGCCCGGTCCATCTTGTTGTCCCATGCTGGTTGGAGTTCCAAAGTGGCCAAAGATGTACTCAGGTAGCTCCCCCAAGAGTTTGGCGTTTGTTGCTCGTTCTGTGACCTAACTTCGTCCCAGCAGAGTCTTTTTAGAGTGTCCACTTCGGATAAGTGGACACTGTGATTCAAAAATGTAAACTTTCACTTCTGTGTAAGTTAAAAAAAAATCCTATGCACAAACGTATTTTAAGTGAACTATCTTTATGATTGCAGAGTCTCCACACATAAACTGATTGGAAAGACTTACCTTTTTATGTGCAAAGTCTTTGCCCGGAATGCAGAGCCTCCGTAGTCCTGATGATATTTCTCATATAATACATTTGTGATTTCGGAAAACATAGAAACTTAAATAGAAGTGTAAGTTTACCTCTGTGAATCAGACACATTGTGTCCTAGATACCATTTACAAAAATGTCACCACTTTAAAGATAATTATATATATATAAATATTTATTATTTTGTGACATACAAACATGGTGATATCTTTATACCATAAGTAGGAATATGGAAACAAATGGCTAGTAAAGCCGGTACATTTCTTAAGGTAAATCTGAGGTCATCATCTATCATGGTGGTCAATCACCTGCTAAAACCTTTATTAGGGTGTTATTGTTTTCTACATTGCCCAGAAAACAGTTATATGGTGTTACTCATTGGTGCATTGCTGTGAAATTGTGGGACCTCAAGATTAAGCAAGAGCAAGATCAACAGATTTCTAACATACTGCAAGGTTATGAGACTAGCAATCAAAGGTATATGGTGTATGAGGTAGCTTTGTGAAACTGTGGAGACGCATATTCAATTATGTATCACAGATATTTGATTACAAGTTAGAATAACCAGCTTGGATACTTAAAGCCTTTAGAACATTTTTTAAATGCTGTCCAGGCGAGCTATCGTAGCTGTGTCTACCTTTATGTAAATAATTTTAGTGATCCACACTTTCTTGGCTTTGATTCTCCTTTTTTGGAACATCTATTGATTCTGCAAGAGTTAAGCAATTCTTTTTAAAAAAACTAGAGAGTGGCATGCTTTTTCCTCTCAACTTGATGAATACTTTTCTAATAAACCTTGCTATGTAATGTGTAAAATATGTACGGAAATACAGATGGGTGTCTCCTCAGATATTGGCAAAAGGCAAGCATAATTGTTTTTCACAAAAAGAATGTGCACATACAAAATTTTTATTCCACCACATATTCTTTTGTTCGGAATTCAAAAGTTATAATTCATGCAAAGATGTTGGACTTTCTTTCAACTCAATAAATGTATCTAATATATCTCACTCCTGCAGCATAACTTTGTATCTGGATGCAAAACCACATCATATGTGAGGATAGGTTTTAGATTACTTGACTGATTAGAGTCACTGCAAAATCCTATTGCCGTGACTATGCTCAAAGGCAGACAATTCCTTTGATAGCATGTTGAAGTGGAGACTATAGAGAAATGTGGGGAAGGTGGGAATGGGATTGCTTTTAATATTGTGGGTAGAATCCCTTTATATGTCTTGTTGGAATGATCCACATGATTGAAGTTCAGTCAGTTGATTTTAAGATCAAACAGTGGACACACCAATATTACCTCCTTTCCTCAGTCTTCTTTTTAATTTATATTAAACCCCTTATCTTGGTCCTTGAGACAAACCAATCAATTTCTACAATTTTCCTTTTTTCATCGTGGTTGCTAATGACATAAAAGTAAATACAAATGATCATTGTAGGGCAATGTATGCTATATATCAGATGAGAGCAAAATGTATGGATGAGATTTGGGGGTTTAAGGGAACCCCGAGTACAATTTACAGGGAAATTGTCACAGGCTGAAGAATGGTAATCCTTAGGTGGCTAGGTAATTAGGACCTTTCCTGGAATACAACCGAGTAATAATACACTTCTGTTAAAACAGTGTGCTAAGCAACTAAAAAGGACTTGAACTTCCTCTTTTGTTTGTGGATAAGTATAATCTTGCTCCACTTTTTTTTGTGGGTCACTATAATCTAGGTAAATTTCTCCTCCTACCGAAATTCTCCTGAAACTTTCAACTTGTTCCTTTTTATGTAAATTCATCCATATGTTTTGTTTGACCTATGGACAAAAGAGGCCTCACTATGATCTGGAAACTCCCATTTAGAGGTAGTTGGGCATTTCCCTATTTAGATGTTTTCCTCTAAACTACTTTTAGGTAATATGTAGGGAGATTGTAATTGTTTTTTTTTCCGTGAGAAATAGCTCAGTCAAGATTCTTCAATAACTTAGGCAGACTAATGAATTTTAAGGATGTCTTCTCAAAACAAAAATGAGTTACAGATTTGTCTGGAGTGGGATATGCCACATGTGTAAATTATCTAAATATCACAACATTTAAGCTAACAGTGATCAATGTAACACCTGTTACAACTGCTCCAAGAAGGTGGTATAAAATCTTCATGAATAATACGTTTGATTTTGAATTTTTGCAAAATAATAATTTATGGCTTGACTAGTTTGAGACTTTTCATTATCAATAATATTTGAAGGCAGGTGTGACAGGACCCATAACACTCCCCCCTGGGTACTATGGTACCAGAAATCGGATTCCAACAACGTCTGTTCAGACCTGTTAAAATGTACCAGCAGCCATGCTTTTTTGCGGCAACCCCAACAATCTCGAAGCGTTGTGCCCATAACTTAATGAGGCATGAGGGATGGAAAATAAACTCCCAGTTACTCAATTCTTTAAAGTCTGACCACTACTTGAGTGTGAGTATTTTCTCCTTGAGGCCACCAACAGACCAAACAAGAGTTCTCAGGCCCGGTGGTGACCATGGCCATAGAAAGATGTCAAGGGCATACCTGGAAACATCAACCTATCTTTGATTTTGACCTAAGCAAAACACAGGTACCTTTGGGTCAACTGATCTAGCCCAGTGTATGCTAAGAACTGAGTTTGCAGAATATGTGGTATTCCTTCACTCCTTTTAGGGAGCCACATGCAAAGTAACCACAGTGCCAAAGTGAGACCCCAATCTACATGGCCCATTGAAGATCCATAACAACAGCATCTTTATTAAGGATCCTCAAGGCTGTGACACCCAAGGTCACAATCAATAATTATTCCTGCATCTAAATCAAGCTGCTGCGACCATAGGAAAAGAGCTGTATAACCATCAAGACCCTTGGAAAGAAATCTCAATGAAGAAACGACCCATCACATAATCACCTTATCCACAGGAGAAGGATCAAAGGGGCATCCAGTCTTGAATAATGCACCAATATCCAAGCATGAGGGCCTGAAAACCTCCGCTTCTGGCCTAGAAGCACTCAGGGCTCAAGCCTAAAGCTACAGACCAGGTTGAATACTCCATATTCAATTACTACCACTTTGCAGACATCTAACCTAAAGCATGGGTTCCCCTGCTAAGAGACGCATATGTCCAAGTCTGCTCAACAGCTCATGCTCATCAAGGCAGCCTCTGGCATGTCACAGAAAGCATAGAAAGAGCAAGCCCATGTGGTGCATGACTATGCCCCAGAAACAATACTTAAATCATTTTTGGCCCTTAAAACATCCATGGCCTTAGTAGAAGTGATAACCTCCAAAATGTCACAAGATGTAAATTCGGACAGATCTTGAAACCTTCAACTCATGACTCTCTGCATTGGAACATTGCCTGAATAAAATATATTGGAAAATTGTGGCAACTACAGACTGGGAACAGGACCACTGGCTCATGGAAATAAAATTGAGTTGGAAAAGAGAGACTGTCAAGACAACATACATTTTGTCGAACTGGAGGATGTCAATGTAATGGCCCTCATCCTATGGTTTATCTTGTCCCTGACTAGAATTAGCTTACAACTATCTCTAAAGTTTCAAAGAGTGCACAGTATCAGAAAAAGATTAAACTAGAGCTTCTATGCACCACTACAGGTAATAGTGACATTCTTGCAGCACCAGCAAGCACACGCAGTCATCAGATTGGCCAAAAACAAGACCAAATCTCTTTAGGGGGCCCAAAAACCTCTGTGAACAAAGACATTTCACAAGAAAATATGGTTTAATGAAAGTTCTTCCTTACTTTACGGCCACAGATAAAACACCTCGGCTTAACAAGACCCAGAGAGAATAATTATCATCAAAGACAGCCACACTAGTGACTTTGAGGACCCTGGTCAACTTGAAACTTTTCTAGACTCAGTCTCTATGCCAGATATTGATACACAAAGCCAAGGGGAGGAAATGAAATGGAACTGTTTCATTCACCTCTGCAGGAAATGGATCAGTAAGAAGAAGTCACAAGCCACTGGTGGACAGGCCCTAAACACAAGACCAAAGATTTGCCGCCACTGATAACAGGTAAGCCCAGATCAGATATAGAATATTCGTAATGTCATTGAACTGAATGAATATTGTCTATCCCAATGGTATTGGGTATATGAGCATTAGACTTGCTTTGAATATGGAATTATGTTGGTTTAGGTGTCTCACATTTCATTATAGTATCATGCTACATGACACCCACCCTTAAGTGCAGTTTACCTCAATCTTTATATTTTAAGTTGATCCAACAATACTACAAATCCTCACCATACTAAATCATTGCAGCAGCCTAAGATGTTATACTCAAGATCTTTGGAGTACCTCGCATAACATGATGTTCATGCCAATTCCCCCAATATATGTTATGTTCCCACCTGAAGGGCATTACATACTTATCAAGGTCCTTATCCCGGGCAAACCAGCCTCTCAGAGGAGCTCCTGGTTTGGGGATTACCAATCTTGGTAGTTATCCCTGTTAAAACCGTCTCTCTGGCTCTGACCGTCTCTGGAAGCTGAATGCACAACATTCCAAAGTGCATTCTCAACCAAAGTGGATTCTCACCCTAACTGCCGAGCTACGGCTGCCGGAATCCATTTCTACACCCTCGCTGTCTGGGACTCTCTTCACTGGTCGAGACATCATTGGGCTAGGCATCGCTGTGGGAGAGACGACCCCGGTCGCGACCGTCGCCAGCTTCCTGAAATCTGCCGTCCGTGGACGTCCGTGGGTGACCCCAGGAGCTGGGTGCCATTTGCAGAGCATACCCCAGTGGTGACTGCGGCTGCCTCCATGACTCCCTAGTAGTTGCACTTGGGGTGAAAGGCGCCCTCTTGCTCCAAAGTGGAGGCGCTCTCGACATGCTCCATGGATGAGGAGTGCTCCCTGTTTCGAATCAATAGCGCTCATGACATGTACTGAGTGTTTAAAGGCAAAATCTTGCCTTGATCCACAGCGCTCAACCCGAAGCACTGAAAGCAGCCCTGGACCCTGCTGAACGCATCGCACTATCCTTAGGAGCTCACACCGGCATACAGGAGGCTCTCAGTGACCGCACAGCAACACAGGATCTTGCCACCCCCTCGATGTGTGCTGCTGTGCTCTGGCTGCAGTCCCCGGATTTCCATTGCTGCTTGGGCGCACATCAGCTATTCAGGCTCTGAACCTCCGATATTGCTTTTGCCGCAATTCCTGCCCGGCGCCCGCCTGCCCTGGCGCTGAGCCTTTGATGCTGCTGGCCCAGTCCCCTCCACACAGAGACAGAAGTCAATCAAGGATTCCACCTACACACACTTGTTTCAAAACGCACGCCAGGTACGTCTATCCTCCCCGCCAAGACATTTTTAACCCTTTAGAGGGTCCTGAGCCAAAGCTTCAAAGCTAAAATGGCGGCGCCCTGAAGTTAACCCCAGGTCATTCCTCACCGCTCCTGCCCCTGAATCCTTACACCGAGTGAGGCAGCTCTGCAGTCGCCCTAATTTAAAGTGCGTTACTGCCATCTGAGTATGTGTTGGTCTAATGAATACCTTTACAGCTTGGAAACTCTGCCCAAAACTCATGCCTGACTCCAAAATGGCAACCGTTAAAGACATCCTCGACTCTCCTTGCAGTGCCTGACCTTAAGATGGTGCTGCCTCAAATCTCTGTTGTCTTACATCAATGTTCCATTGCTGCGCCTGAAGTCTCAACTATTTTTATTAATTAGTGGACTACAACTTTATATTGTGCTTAACTACACTAATGTCTTCTATAGTCTACTGTAGATGTTCTCAACTACATTAATGTCCTTGCTTGCTCACCTTATTACCTCCCCTAATATCAGGTTCTTGGATGACCTCACTCCTTGCCCAGTTGAATAGCTGATGCGCGCCCAAGAAGCCACCTCGCCTTGGTGACCTATGAGAAACACTCCTGTGAGACTTGTCTTCCTCACGCCTGTTTACCAGGAGACCCATCCCCTCCGCTCCCCTATTACCCTTTTACTTACATTAGTGCCCTACCCTAAACCACATGCCACGTCCCATCATGATGTGGACTAGGGAAAACTCCTATACCTTGGTCTACCCCCCAACCTCTCCAAAACCGCTGCTAAATCATTCAAGCACGCCACCCTAAAAAAGCCACCCTGAGATGCTGGTTTCTGACCTGTGCTTCAACGTGGACAGTGGCACTTGCATAAATTACCTTATCTTCTATTCCAAATGAATCGCAGCCTGGCGCAAAACCTTATCACACCTTCTTAAAGTACGCTCAACTAGAAACTTTCCATATGGCACCAACCTCACAATTGCCCACTCCTCTACCCTCCAAGAGGACCTCACCATCTCCCTCTACAAAAATGGCATTGTTCTGATCCAAGCCTCAACTAATAACCTTAATACATTTGCAGACCTTTTCACCCTCCTCAGAAACCATGTGCACGACACAGATAGGGTTACTAACTCCCGAACCAATGGCCCTCCGTCCTTCCAGCCTATTGTTCCTAGTCACCTGCATACCCCCTATGGCTTCCATCACAGTTAACCCTACCTCCCAGAATATCTACTGACCCTCGCCATGGACTCTCCCCTACACCTCTGATCCCCTCCCACCTAGCGCCCCCCACCAACTGGGAGTCTGGTTCTTTCCCAAAGACCCCAAACTCAGTTCAAACTAGCCCTTCACCGGGCCCCCAACACTGATCAACCTAACCATTATAGCTCGCCCAACACCTCCAACAGAGTCACCACCAGACCTCTGCTCACCTCCCCGGCAGCCATCTTCCATAACCGCGAGCTTGTTAATCCTCCAAAGACACTAGAATTGGCTCAAGCTAACCTCTCTCCCCTACCACCTTTATTTGCCACCTGCACTGCTCCTGAACCTTCGCCCCTATCCCCTCTAGCACCCCCAGCCTATACTGATCTCGAAATTCTGCACTCTAGAGCGGCTAATCTAATCCAGAGCTTCCATAGCTCTATTCTAGACCTTATGAACCTCCTTCACCTTGCTGAATTCAACCTTGCTAACCTCACACCACCTCAATCCTCCCCCCCTCAGATCGCTGAACTTCCCAAGCACCCACTTCCGCTACCTCTGAGACATATTCGCCCACGCAAGCAACCCTGCCACCTTTCAGAGGAGGAATCCCGAGCTCTTGCACTCACTTACAACTCTACCATTGGCCGCCTCTACTCCACTGGATCTCACAGGAGACAAAATCCCAGCCATCTTCCAAGATCACAACTCTGTCAAAGTCATCCCTCGCCCTCTAGATACGAGTCCTGAACACACCATCTGCACGGTCACCATCAACCCCAAAAGGCCAACTACCCTCCACAACAGACGCGTGATTAAAAGCAACCTCTCCGCCTCTATTTCTATCCGTCCAGACCCCTAATACTTCCCCAGACCCCCCACTATCTGGTCTCTTAATCAATTGCCGATCAGTAGTTAAGCATGCCTCTGATATTGCTGACCTCATCCTGATTAAAAATGTAGACCTAGCTATACTAACTAAATCTTGGCTCAATGAATACTCTTCTCCTTGCCTGGACTTATTAGTCCCTCCTAACTACAACATTGCTAGACAGGACAGGCATTCCAGAAGGAAAGTTGGAGGCATCCCCTGCATCTACCGATCCTCCCACCTGGTCACGGAACTCTTAGCAGACTCCACTGACTCCTGCGAATACCTCGCCCTCTCCATTTCCAGCAAATCATTACATCTTTGCAACTTGCACATCTTTTACAACCCCCCAGGTTTGAATGACTCTTTCACTGATCACCACTTGGAAATCATCATAACTAAGATTTCCTCGAATGCCAAAATAGATTTTCCTTGGTGATTTCAACCTGCATTGGAACAACCCTAAAGATCCCTATGTCAATGCCATCAAAGAACTCCTAACTGATCAAGCCTGACTCAAGCCTGCTCTCTGCCAACTCACTCAAAAGGGGCCACCCTTGACTGCATCATCTCTAAGGAATCCTCAGTCAACCTTGTCTCCATAGACCCATGTGACTGGTCCGACCACCACACCATCTCCTTCGTTTTACCTGCGACCCTCAAGACAAAAACACCGCAATCAGTGATCCCTAAATGCTGGATCAGAGACACAAAAAAACTTGGCCTTATGAAACTGGAAGCTCGCTGAAAATCTGATCTCCCCCCCTCGCATATAACTATGGTCAAGGACCTCAATGAATATTACATCGCGTCAATATCGAACATTCTGGACAACCTTGCCCTTCTAAAACTAAAAAGGTCACAAATCAAAGACAGAAACCCCTGATTCCCTTAACTTGGAGAGGAGATCCCTACGACAATCTGAAATAATCTGGAGACAGCACCCCTTTGCTGCGCATCTTAAACTTCTCCGTCAGGTGAGAAACTCCTACAACAAGCACACCCTCAATTCAAAAAAAGAAAACTTTAGCTCGGAATAGGGGAATGCCAAGAATAGGCCCGCAAGCTCTTTGAACTGGTCAAACACCAATCAAATAAACTGGCTAAAACACCAAAAGAATCCCCTAAGTCTCTAATATCTTCTCAAGAATTCTCCTCTTTCTTCGCTGATAAAATTGAACTCAGTACCGCTGCTTACTCTCAACCCATTCCTGACCTGCCCCACTTTCCGCACTACCCTCACTGTCCTCACCTAAAAACCAAGCTTGCTGGACCGACTTCAAATACTATGACGAAGACTCCATCTCTAACATCCTTTCTTCCTTAAACCCATATAACCACTTCAATGACCCGCTACTATCCGGCTGCCTCCCTGCTGCCTCCCAAGCCATTGTTCCTTGCTAGACTGAAATAATCAACGCCTCTCTCCAGCTGGGATCGATCCCGGACCCCTTGAAAGCCGGCCAAGTCCTCCCTATTTAAAAAAAAACATTGATGGATCCTGCCTCCCCTGACAATTTCAGACCTCTTTCCAATATCCCTCTGTTAGTCAAAGTGTTAGAGAAGTGTGAACAACAGCAACTCAGCACATCAACAACTTCCTCCCACTTGATGACTTTCAATCTGGATTCAGACCGGTGCACCACATTGTGGATGACACCCTCCAAGCCCTTGACCAAGGCAAAACCTGCCTTCTGATCCTCTTAGATCAATCATGAAAAACTACTCGAACGCCTCAAAAACAGGATGGGTTTGGATGACGTTCGTCCTAGAATGGTTCCTCCATAACCGATCTCAGAGATTCCTCATTAACGGCAACTTATCAGCTCCCACCCCGGTCACAGTTGGAGTCCCCCAAGGTTCAACCCTGGCACCCACTCTCTTTAATCTTTACTTAGAGCCACTCACTGAAGTCCTTCATACCGCCAACATCTCCTACCATATGTACGTGGACGACACCCAAATATACATCAATATCGCATCACTCGAGGAGATCCTTGCCCTGAATGAGATCCTGGAACTAACTGTCCAATGGCTAGCTGCTAACCAACTGAAACTCAATGCAAAGAAAACTTAATTCCTCCTGATCTCCCCCTCTAAATCCAACCCAGAGATTCAGATGTGGATCAAGGCCATTACAGCCTTAAACTGCCAGCCGACCATTGTGGACTCTGCCCAATCTTTGGGCTTTTTCCTTGACTGTAACCTGAACATGCAAGACCACATTAACTTAATGGCGAAATCAGCCAGATTCCACCTGAGCTACCTGTGGAAACTGAAACGTTTCATCGATGCTCCTGACTTAAAAATTGCAGTCCAAGCACTAGTCATTTCTAGACTGGAATATGGATGTTCTACCCTCATGGGATTACCCAAGATCTCCTTGGCACCTCTAAAAGCCTGCCTCAACGCGGCCGCCAGACTACTCACAGACACTAGGAAATTCGACCACATCTCTCCACATATGAAAGCACTAAACTGTCTCCCTCTAGAGGCTAGAATGCAGCTGAAACTGGCATGCATTACACACAAGGCCCTATACACAAACTCCCCTGCTTATCTGGCACAGAAACTTGTGATATCTTAGGAAGCAGGAACTCCCGGTCCGCTAGAAACCTCCTGCTCCAACCTGCCCATTTTCAGAAAAAAATAACCTACAATAGGGTGTTCTCCGGAGCAGCACCAAGAATTTGGAACTCTTTCCCACCTAACATCAGAAAAATCCCTTATCTACCACGTTTCAAAAAGGAGGCCAAAACTGTCCTCATGGGCAAATTCCTGGTCTAAGGCCTACTTCCAACCACCACAGTGTGCCTGACGAATCTTAAACAATTGCTTCTTCCTCAGATCACCAACTCACCCCGCCAAGAAAATGTGGGGCTTCTGTTTTTAGTGATCCTAACTATAACCGTAACCATACATTTGTGTCCCCTTTCGTCTCTATGCTCCCATCACCCCATACTCCGCTCCAACGTTTGTATATCTCTGTACTTGAAACTTTTTCTTCGTTAAGAAACCGTGTAAAGCTCTCTGATACCCTCACGGGTCAAGTTTGCGCTCTATAAAGCATTAAAATAAATAAATAAATAATGACTAGTTCTTGACTCAATGTACACACCACTGGGGTCCAAATACACATTACTTATGGCCTTGGACAGAAGTTTGGTGTCCATGAACCGAGCTAAGCTGATGCTCGGAGGTGACCAAGTACTAGAAATTGACCCATTTTTTGCCCTACGCTTGTGCAACACAGAGGCAACTATATGACATTTTGAACAGAATACTGTCCTACAGACACCTGGAGTCTGACAAATTTGACAAACAATGAAGGTGGTTAAGGCACAAAGGTATTGCATAGGCTTTTATTACCACCAAATTATAGCACCAGGTGCTTGACTCCATACGCCCATGGAAAAGACTTTAACATGATCTGAAGAGAGAAGCACAATTAGTAACAAAATCAACTGCATTACACCACAGGTGCTATCTTTAGTCCAATAATCCTAATTCTTAACAGTAGTCAATTTAATTCATAATAAAGTCTGGCAATTGTATCTAAATAAATACGGCTTCAGTTTTCCTGCATGAGAAACACATTATTCATTCATTTTAATTCATTCACAAACAAATGTGGCACACACAGAGTAGCCAATGTACTTCGTCCATTTCTGTGACTTCATCAGGGCTCAAAGAAACCAAATATACATAATGAACATGATAAAAAAAATATGACCTCTGGTTTAAATCCCTAAAAACATGTACACAGATATTTACACCACAACATAACCCCTAAACACAATCAAAGTTATTGCCACTGACACCCTTCCTCTTTGGATTGTACAATTATACATGTTGTCATTAAACATTTCATTATTACAATTCATAATTCATTCGATTCACATAATCTTTTCTGCATCAAAGACATATTGCATCTTGTATACATGTTCTTAAACCTTCATATGTGTTGAATTGTTACAGGTGTCACACCTGTACATCAAAGTAATTATTACAATTCACAGTCCATTCCATTAACTAAACATCTAACCCCTCCCAAATTACAGCGGACAAAACCAACATTCATCAAATGTCCCTTGATAATTAGGTATATTCCGCATCAGTTAATTTTGATTGTGGTTTTTTATCTAGTATCTCCCCTCCTTGAAGAGTAGGTAGGTGACAGATGTACCAAATGTTATTTTAAACCACGATGTATTGCTAATGCAGCTGCCGTTAAGTATATCCATTAGACTCATAGTGAGGTTCCGTGACGATTTGAACCCGTGTTTTCAATATTGTCGGAAATACATAATATTGGTATCAGCGAACCGCAAATGATCCATTTAGCATATCCTGGTGTTTTCGCTACGCTACGAGCAAGAGTACTCCTGTTACGAACATTTCTCCGATCTACCCATGGCATCCATCTTAGATCATGGCAGCCATTTTGTGTTTCTTGCCCTCACATACGCAATAACCTTTGATTACTTCATTTCGATTAAGGACACGTAGCCTTAGCCGGCGATTCACCTTTCTAGTGACACGTGCACCTTGGAACAGAACACGCTGTAGCTGCATGACTCGACAAAGGCTGCCTCCTCTGCCCAAGGCCAGTCCTGCTATACTGGTTCTTGTGGTCGTTGGCCTGATCATGATTAGGCGGCCGAAGCTGGTAGCCTTGCCCATTTACGACCCACAAACATCCCTTATCCTGCTTTTCTATCTTCTGCACCTGGCTCTGCTCCTTTCCTTCTGGGCCTTTATTAGGGGGAGGTAACGAAGTTTACGATGAGGCGGTCCGGGTCTTGAATGAAAAGTTGACATGAGATTATGATGGAAAAGTGGGAACCCCTCGTTCGTAATGTTTTGACATCAGATATTGTTGACGATTCCTGTGCAACGCCAAATATTTATTGTTTAGGACACAACGGTTTGGGAATGTACTAACATGTAAAGAATTTGCCTGAAGCCCAATTTTTAGTATATAAGGAGCAACCCTTTTTATACAAATTGAACAGGCTCCTAGAATCTGGCCGTGTGTAGTTTCTGTGACTTCTGTGTCCCTGCAGTAATAAACCTTTGGTCTTTGACGCCACCATCGAGAAGCCCGTGTTTCTGTTTATTTGTGCACCAAGATAGGTGGAACTCCGGGGTCTTCGGGTGTTGTTCCCTGACACCTCTGGACGGAACCAAAAAAGTCCAGAACTCCAATTGGCGCCCAACGTGGGGCGACGTCATTCGGTACCGGTCCAAAAGCCTGAAGAGTTCGAGAAGCTTCGTGTGAAGATTCCTGAGGGAGGCGCCCCACTTCATCGATCCCGGCATATCGCAAAAGTGGCCCGACGTTCTCTTCCACGAGGGTTCCCGTTCAGGACGGCTGCAGTGGTCCGTTGCCTTGACCGTCGCCCTGTCTTGGACCCGAGGTGCAGTCCTTAGTACGGCGAAACGTGACGGGTTTCTCCTTGGTGACGTCTTCAGTGCCTCAGTTAAGTATTTAGTGGTTGCTAGCTGGTTACTTCGTAAGGTTTGTTAAAATCCTTTTTAGTTCTTGGTTTGGTTTGGTTTCGTAAGATTATCACTGGTTGTTCTGGTTGCGATAATCTATTTTGGTTTAGTTTGGGTATCGATACATTTGTTCGCTTTTGGTAGGCCTAAGTTCTTGGTTCGAGTGCACATCCCTGTTTGTGTTGTTTGTTCTGTGTTCCGGATTACAAAATGGTAAGTCGGAGAAATTGTATGTTGTCATGTTTTGGTTGCAACAGTGATTCACGATTGGAGGACTCATGTCTGGTTCCTCCGATTGGGACTCCTCTATATGATCTTTACTGTAAGCATGGTGTGGGTCCTATATCGTACAATGAGGTATGGGTCCGATACACTGAAAAAGATGGTGTCCTTAGTTGGCCACTACATGGTAGTTTTGAACCCGAAATCCTTGACAATTTAGAAGTGAAATTGTTTAAGAAGAAAGCCCGGCCGGCAGTGTTTGATTCTTTCCGTTATTGGCGAAAAGAATCTAAACAGAGAGAGATTAAAAGGTTGAAAAAAGAACAGAAAGAGCAAGAGTTATCTTTAGAACAAGCGGCTAAGCAGCTGCAATATAACGAGTCTGAGAAGGCAATAGAGATAGCCACTAGAGAACGTAACTTAGCGATAGATAAGTGCTATCCTGCCTTGCCATTGAGTACGACTAAGATAGTAGAGGACCCCGAAAACGATCCTCTGTTGTCTTATTTGTTACAGTCACCACCACCGTATGCACAGGGTACTATGGCTCCACCTGTACCTAATGTTCAATTGCCGGTTGCTGGACAACCTGGTATTCCTGCTCCTGCCCCTCAGAATCAAGCTCCTGTACCTCCTGTGGTTAATGTAAATGTTCCTACGGCACCTCCTCTTCCTGGGTTGCCGACTTCTTTGCCTATACCTGTATCGCTTACACCTACTGTTTCACAAGCTATCTTCCTCGATACTCCTACCGTCCCGCTATCTGTTCCGACTGCTACTGTGTTCTCTGCATCTGCCAGTATGTTGACTCCGCTTTCTGTTCGTCAAAGAATCACTGATTCTGTCTCTAACATTCTGTCTCCTTTCTATAAATCTTTGATTAAGACTCCTACTTCTGACTCTGTACAAAGACGTAGTCAGCTCCCAAGTACTGAGGAACGGGGAATATTAGATTCCACGGCTCTCAGATGGATTTCGAAAAGTAGGAGATATAGTACGAGGGATGTACTAGATACATTTATGCAGTGGAATGAACCAACGCAACGATATGTCTTTGACGAGATGTGCTCTCTTTTACGTGAAGAACTAGAAGAAGATGACTCTGAATTGAATTTAGAAGACTTAATTAAGGTTCAGAAAGAGTTTGCTGCAGGAATGATAGTAGGTCAAAATATAAAAGATGCGATGGAACTGGTTTTAAGTTACAGGAATGATCCATCACTTCGTTCACCAAGAGACTTAGAGAAAAGTAGTACGAAGCTGAATCGCCAATATCCAATGAGGGAGGTTCCTCCAATTTGGCGCGACGCTGTACAAGCTGATGTTGCCAATGGTATTGTAGCCGCTCCGGCACAATTCCAAAGAGTGTGGATACACATTCCGTGGAAGCGAGCCGAAGTGTTAGCAGTGAAACAGGCCTTGCCAGATCCGCGTAAGAATCCTGCTGGGTACTATAAGGAATTAGCACAAACAGTTGAGGCCTGTGTAATGAATCTGGTGGACATTGACATGTTATTTGGGAATGTAGTTCCGCAACCAATTTGGGCTAAAATTCGTAAAGAGAATCATCCAGTTGCACTAGGCGGTGATTGGGCAGCTATCATTGCAGCGGATGGTCAGCAGATAGGTGGTTCCAAACCCGAACCTCTAATTGCTAATCTTCCAGGTAGGATAATCGACTTAATGAAGACTCTGATGCCAGCATTGCGTGTTAATTGGGACAAGTTTTCCGCATGCAGGCAAAAGAAAGACGAAAGTGTCTCCGACTTTTTCACGAGATTCGAAGAGACTTTTGTAGATCACAGTGGTCAGGATATGAGCACAGAAGGAGGACAGAGATTGTTTGTCGATAAATTTGTACATAATTTGCTACCTGAGCTATGCAATAAATTAAAAGATTCCGAGAGTGCGTGGGCTGTCTCTACAACTGCGCAAATACTTGCAACTGCACAGTATTATGAAAACAGGGATAAAGAGGAGAAAGAGAAATCAGATAAGAAAACGAAAGACTTAAAGACTAAGGTTCTTTTGCAACAGGCATATCCGCCTCGCTTGAATCAGACTAATACGCAGCAAGGATCGTATCAGAGGACAGATTATGGTTCTCAGAGACCACAATATCAATGGAATCAGTGTGCCTATTGTAAGAAAGAGGGTCATTATAAAAATGAGTGTCCAGTCTTAGCGCAAAATAACGCAGCCGCAGCTCAGAGAGGACGTGGTGGTTTTGTGCAGAATTCTAGAGGTCGAGGACGAGGTGCTATGTCTCCACAAACGAATGATCGCCCTTCCAATCACTTTGATCAGCGAAATGGACAGTCTGCCCAACAAAATAGATCTCAACAGTATCATGTTGAAGACTATTGTGAAAATGATGAGGGATTTCAACAAAATGAGTACTAGGACAGCCATGGACAGAGAGAGGGAGTAGTATCAGTTCCAGTGGATCAGAGTGGGCCTAATGTCGCAGTAGCAACATCAGGTGTAGTCGAACCGTTTCTGTTGGATACTGGTGCCGCAAAAAGTTCTATCATTCATGCGAAACTCCCTGGCGCACCTTTGTCCGGCTTAACAAATGTCTCTGTAGGTTTTTCAGGCGCCCCTGTTTACAACCCCGTATCTGGTCCTTTGTCTATTTCTGTTGGACCGTGTCAATTTAAAGCACCCCTGATTTTGACGACAGGTTGTAATGAAAATCTGCTTGGTTTAGACTTGTTAAAACGCCTATATGCGACATTGTACTGTTCTCCGGAAGGAGTACAGCTTACGTTGGGTAAACGAATCACCTCTCCGATGTACTTGTCAATGGATGCACTCCCGCCAGAGCTACGTTCACTCCCTAATACTCTTTGGGCGACTGGTCCTAATGATGTAGGCCTTTTAGAAATTCCACCTTATGTAGTCACCTTGAAAGCAAATGTAAAATTTCCACGAATTCCTCAATACAAGATCTCTACTGAAGGTGAACGTGCACTTTTACTGATTGTGCAAGATTTGAATAAGAAAGGGGTGGTTGAAGAAACTAGAGGAAATGTCTGTAACAGTCCTGTATTACCGATTTTGAAACGAACTGATCCTACAAAGCCTCCAGTATATAGGTTTGTTATTGATCTCAGAGAGGTTAATAAAATTGTGGTTCCGCAGTTTCCTGTGGTTCCGGACATTACTGCCTTGTTAACGTTGATTCCTGCAACAGCTACATGGTTCTCAGTCATCGACTTGAAGAATGCATTTTTCAGCATTCCGATAGCCGAGGAAAGCAGAGATATTTTCGGCTTCTGTTTAGGAGGTCGAAGCTTCAGGTTTAAACGCGCTCCACAAGGCTATTGTGAGAGCCCATCCATTTACAGTCAGGCATTAAAAAGTCAGTTAGATTCGTTTATACTTCCTCCAGGTTCTGCTCTAGTGCAGTATGTAGATGACCTTCTAGTGGCTGCCGATGACAAGGAAACTTGCAAAGCAGCTACGATTTCGTTATTGCATCATTTATCTAATTTGAATCACAAGGTGTCACCTTCGAAAATGCAATATTGCTGCCAAGAAGTGACCTACCTAGGTCATCTCTTGTCAAAGGAGGGAAGGAAGTTGACCCCAGAGAGAATAAAAGCAATTACGCAGATGAATGTTCCTCGCACACAGAGAGAAGTACGTGCCTTTTTAGGTATTACCTCGTACTGTAGGCAGTGGATCCCAAATTTTTCTCTTTTGGCAAAACCATTGGTAGCTTTGACTGGAAAAAATGTTCCGAGTCCGGTGCCATGGTCTGCTGAATGTCAGGAGAGTTTTTCTGAGTTACGAAATGCACTTTGTTCAGCTCCTGTATTGGGTACACCCGATTACAGCAAGCCATTCACGCTCTATGTTCACGAGAGAGAAGGTTGCGCGTTGAGTGTTCTGACACAGAAATTTGGTGATAAACAACGCCCTTGTGCGTATTTTTCATCAACATTAGATCCAGTAGCTAGAGCGTTACCTAGTTGTTTGAGAGCTACAGCGGCAGCTGCGGCTTCCATTCGACAATCTGCTGGTTTGGTGATGAATAACATGCTAGTGGTCATGGTTCCTCATGCTGTGGATACACTCATGAACAGAACCAAGACACAACACCTTACCAGTGCGAGATTATCTGGCTACGAGTTGACACTGCTAGCGAGTCATATTCAGATCAAAAGATGCAATGTATTGAATCCAGCAACACTGTTGCCGACTAATCAAGAGTCGAGTGATTCCGAACCCCATGATTGTTGTTTCAGAACCGAGGAGGAGACAAAAGGACGAATTGATTTAAAAGACACTCCATTGTCAGATCCAGATGGCACGTTGTATGTTGATGGGTCATGTTTTAAATTGGAGAATGGTGATGTGACTGCTGCTTATGCAGTAACGACTTTGAGGACGATTGTGGAGACTGCAAGAGTGAGTCAGAAATCTGCCCAAGCTGCAGAATTAATCGCTCTAAAGAGAGCGTGTGTTTTAGCAAAGGGAAAGAGAGTGAATGTGTTCACAGATAGTCAGTACGCGTTTGGCGTGGCCCATAGTTTTGGCCGTTTGTGGAAAGAAAGAGGTTTCATTACGTCCCATGGGACTAAGATTCAACATGGTCAGCTAGTTAACGACTTGTTGGAATCTCTAACCTTGCCGACTGAAGTTGCGATTGTGAAATGTAGTGCGCATAAAGCAATCACGGATGATGTTGGTCGTGGGAATGCTTTTGCTGATGAGACTGCTAAACAGACAGCTAGAAATATGATGAGTAGAATGTATGTTGCAACGTCTGCAAGATGGATTTCCGAGTCTGGAATGTGTGAGGATACAGTGGAAAGTGTGAAAGAGATTCAGAAAGAAGCAACTGAAGAGGAAAAACGTGCATGGAAAGAAAGTACGGGCAAGTTGGATTCGAGTGGGTGTTGGATTGATTTGTCGGAACAACAGCGTTGGATGTTGCCTGATGCGTATGTGCTTGCAGTGGTGACAATGGCACATGGAGTAGCGCACATAAGTTCTAAAGGAATCTGTAAAATGTTGGCCCCGGTCTGGAAGAATGATGGGATTAGTAAATGTGCAGAGAGAGTGGTGAAAAATTGTATGGTATGCCTGATGCATAACCCTGGCAAGGGAACTCCTACTCCTGCTGGTCATTTCGTTCCACCTTCTTGCCCCTTTGAAGTGATTCAGTTAGACTTCATTCACATGGATCGGTGCAATAACTTAAAATACGTCCTGGTGGTAGTTTGTGCTTTCTCCAGATGGATCGAAGCATATCCACTAAAGGACAACACTGCCCTATCAACTGCCAAAATTCTTCTCAAAGAATATTTCCCTAGATATGGAATGCCACGGATTGTATGGTCGGATAACGGAAGTGAGTTTATAGGGAAAGTTATGCAGAGTGTGTGTGCCGGTTTAGGTATTAAGCAAAAATTTCACAGTGCAAACCACCCCCAGTCTGCTGGTTTAGTTGAGGGTTACAATGGCACCCTCAAACTAAAACTTGCTAAAATACAGGCATCCACGGGTTTATCCTGGCCAGATGCACTACTCTTGGCTTTGTTATCCACGAGAGCAACTGTGCATTCTAGAGTAGGGCTTAGTCCATACGAAATTGTCTTTGGCCGTCCTGCTAATATTTGGGAGTGCCAAGGCCAAAGGAATTTTGTTCTCTAGAATACCCAATGTTGATTGATTACCTTTACGACTTGACTGCTAAATTGAGTCTTATTCACCAACAGGTTTTCGATGCATTGCCAAAGCCTTCGGAGAGTCCAGGTCATCAGCTGAAACCAGGTGACCACGTTGTGGTACGAAACTTTACGAGGACGAAGAACCTTCAGCCCAGATTTGTTGGCCCCTTCCAGGTGTTATTGGCAACGAGAACTGCTGTTCGTGTGGCTGGTCGCAAGCACTGGATACATGCAACTCATGTCAAACGTGTGCCCCTACCACTTCCTTACGACAACTGGGTGAAGAAGGGAATTGGTTCCTCTGAATTCGAGCAAACACCCAAGTTTATCCCGTTCAGCGATGCCGAATTGATAACTGACACTTCGAACCCTGACTCTCCTCCTGAAACTACTCCTTTGATTCCTGAACACTTGCCCTCTGCATCAGAAGAAACTTTACCATCTGCGAACTTAAACATTGTAAACTCTACTGACAACACACTGTTTCCTGATCAAACGGTTCCTGCAAAACTAAGATACAACTTACGATCTCGTAATATGGACAAATAAAGCAGGAAACTGCCTATTGTGATATTTGACATTTGAACTTTTACCTTCAGCCAGGAAGTTTGCTATTGTTTTATTGTTTTTAAAATTGCCTTGCCGTCTGGGTAGCCGTAGGGTCGTGGCTGTGTGCCTAGTTGAATCTGCGGGGATCAGACACAAGGTCGATCTTTCTGTTGGTTCTGGGAACTCCCAGGGCTGATAGAGGCATTTTCATCTACGTGCACATCATCAGTGGTCGCGAGCGGATTGTAGAAGATGGAGCTTCCTGCGCTGCAACGAGAAAATGTGATTTACGTTCGCAGAAACAGACTTTACAGAACCCTTCATAGTAAATGTTTTCTGATGCAATGTGCTATTACATTTTTAATTATTTTAATAACGTTGGTGGGTGGAATCGTATAAATTTGATCTTTGTGCCAGCAACTACAGTACCTCCCCTTGATCCTGCTACTTCTACTGTTTCCTCTATGCATTCTTTTCACTCGTTTCCTGAACATGAGCAAGCTCGACGCTCAGAATTTATCAATAACACTTTTGTACAACTCTTGCACCAACACCAACTGGTAGTTAACACTACAGACTGCTGGGTGTGTGGCTTGATACCCCACACTATGGATAAAGGCATTCCCTATCTGGTTTTGCCTTTTAGCTATAATGGATCATTTCAGGCCTTTCAAACCATCTTTGCTTATGCCCTTGAAACCTATCCTCCGCGTCCACCACGTTCCACTAAATATAACTCTGCCAACAAAGCTTTAGTCCAGGGAATTATTGACATGATTAAGGACGTCAATAATACTCCATCTTACCCTAGAGACGAATTGCGAGTATATTTGAGTTGGAATTCTTCCGAGTATCGCCTTAGTTTGGGAGAAAGCAAGCGTAAACGCTCAACTCCAATCTGGGTCGTACCTCACCGAGGTCAGGTCTGTTTGCAAGGTAATGGGAGAAATCCGAGAGCTCAGCTAGGGAGGAGTGAGTGCGTTGAGACTTACGTGTTTCCGTCTAACTCTTCCCCTGCTTTTCTTACTGCTAGGGGTACCTACTTCATCTGTCAAGACAGAGCGTATACATGGTTGCCTGCTGACTTTTCAGGGTCATGTTATATTGCTCGATTGTTACCTCCAACTTATACTGCTTCTTCAGACTACCACAAGACCAGAGTAGCAAGAGGTGTTTTCAGCAAGGAAGACACTGCTGGTCAGGAAGCTGGAGACTTCTTCAAAGGTTTTCTTCCGTTCTGGGGGCCTATGGCCAATAGTAGAAACATACGTCAGCTAACACGGGTAGTTGAATCTACTATTACCGAAACTGCTGGTGCCCTTAGCAATTTGACAGCTAAGCTTCAGGCGGATAGACTCATGACGTTGCAGAACCGTATGGTTCTAGACGTAATACTTGCAGATCGAGGTGGGGTATGTAGAATGATCCAATCGAGCTGCTGTGTATTTATTCCCAATAATGCTCCAACAGTCTATGAGGCGATCTCTAAGCTACACAAGATTTCCGACTCCATACACGTAGACAAGGGAAACTGGTCCTTCATGGAGTGGTTTTGGACTCTGATATCAGCGTGGGGATGGAAGGTTCTGATGGTCATTGGTGTCATCTTAGTATTCCTATTCTCATGCTGCCTGATTATCCAGTGTGGTCCTGCTCTGTGTAGTCTTTGTGCTGCAACTTGTTTCAGAAAACCACCTGCGTTTGGAGAAAAGGCGCGAGGAAGGATGATGATACAACAACATGTCACTGACCTGATGAGCATAGAATTGGACTCTGACATAGACTGAGTCATTGCCTATGTAAGGGCAAAAGGAGGGTCTGAGGTTCCGTGACGATTTGAACCCGTGTTTTCAATATTGTCGGAAATACATAATATTGGTATCAGCGAACCGCAAATGATCCATTTAGCATATCCTGGTGTTTTCGCTACGCTACGAGCAAGAGTACTCCTGTTACGAACATTTCTCCGATCTACCCATGGCATCCATCTTAGATCATGGCAGCCATTTTGTGTTTCTTGCCCTCACATACGCAATAACCTTTGATTACTTCATTTCGATTAAGGACACGTAGCCTTAGCCGGCGATTCACCTTTCTAGTGACACGTGCACCTTGGAACAGAACACGCTGTAGCTGCATGACTCGACAAAGGCTGCCTCCTCTGCCCAAGGCCAGTCCTGCTATACTGGTTCTTGTGGTCGTTGGCCTGATCATGATTAGGCGGCCGAAGCTGGTAGCCTTGCCCATTTACGACCCACAAACATCCCTTATCCTGCTTTTCTATCTTCTGCACCTGGCTCTGCTCCTTTCCTTCTGGGCCTTTATTAGGGGGAGGTAACGAAGTTTACGATGAGGCGGTCCGGGTCTTGAATGAAAAGTTGACATGAGATTATGATGGAAAAGTGGGAACCCCTCGTTCGTAATGTTTTGACATCAGATATTGTTGACGATTCCTGTGCAATGCCAAATATTTATTGTTTAGGACACAACGGTTTGGGAATGTACTAACATGTAAAGAATTTGCCTGAAGCCCAATTTTTAGTATATAAGGAGCAACCCTTTTTATACAAATTGAACAGGCTCCTAGAATCTGCCCGTGTGTAGTTTCTGTGACTTCTGTGTCCCTGCAGTAATAAACCTTTGGTCTTTGACGCCACCATCGAGAAGCCCGTGTTTCTGTTTATTTGTGCACCAAGACAGGTGGAACTCCGGGGTCTTCGGGTGTTGTTCCCTGACACCTCTGGACGGAACCAAAAAAGTCCAGAACTCCAATAGGGCAATGAAACTTTATCTACATTGGGTTTAAAATGCCAGAGGTCAAAATTAAACTCGAAAAATGTTAACTACTTACTGGCACGCTGTACCTTCTACTCAGACCCTATGGGAGGATGGCACGGAGTTAGAGCAGGCCCTAAACAGCTGTCCAACCTTAAAGGTCCCTGATAACTATGAGGCAGCAATCCAGTTTAATAACTGGATAGCTATGGCAGTAAATAAGGTGGCACCCAAGAAAGTATTCAAATTAAGAAGATCGCAGGCAGCTTTGCCATGGTATGGTACAGAGCTGAAAAGACTGAAAGCTATATGTAGGAAATCCGAATGTGTATGGAGAACCGAGTATAGTAGAGAGCATAAGACATCTTACAATATAGCGCTACAACAATATAAAGAAGCTATCATACAAGCAAAAACTACTTACTACACTGTAAAAATAGAGGAGGCCAGCAACTCCGCAAAGGAGCTCTTTAAAAATATCCAAGTGTTATCAAAATCGGATCACTGAAATAATATCGAGGGTCAAAATATCGACTTGCAAAAATATCGTGGACAAAATATCGACAGTCAAAATATCGAGTTTGTATCTACAAACAGGTAAGTACAAAAATATCGAGTACAGAATATCGTTTACAATAATATAGTTGTAAAAAATATCGACTTTATTAAAAACAGTGTTAAATTAAATTAATATGAAAATTTAATTACTAAAATATACTTAAAAATACTTACATTAACTTATAATAATAAAATAATAAATGAAAATATAAAAAAAAAGAAATTTACAATCTTATTTGTTAAAACATATATATATAGTAACATACTATAATTAAATAAGATACTATTATATTACCGTACGATACCAGAAGTGTAAAAAATACTATTCCCACTCCAAAGAGTGCAAACGTAGGGAAAGCGTTGGACTAGCGTAGGGGTTAAAATTACTATTCCCACTCCAGTGGGTGCAACAGTAGGGAAAACTGATCCTGAACCCTAAAAATACCCCTTTACCCAAAAACCCAAAACTGACCCTGAACCCTAAAAATACCCCTTTACCCAAAAACTGAAAACTGACCCTGAACCCTAAAAAAATACCCCTTTACCCAAAAACTGAAAACTGACCCTGAACCCTAAAAATACCCCTTTACCCAAAAACTGAAAACTGACCCTGAACCCTTAAAATACCCCTTTACCCAAAAACTGAAAACTGACCCTGAACCCTAAAAATACCCCTTTACCCAAAAACTGAAAACTGACCCTGAACCCTAAAAAAACCCCTTTACCCAAAAACTGAAAATGTTATGTTATGTTATGTTAAAGGATTTTGATACCGCGCTCATACACCAATTGGTTTCTTGGCACTCGAAGACAGTGGACTAGGGCGCAGGGGGTGTAGACAGCTAACCGTGGGCAAGGCGGAACAAATGAGTTTTTAAAGATTTGCGAAAGGAGGGATAGTCAGGGATGAGCCGAATGGGGAGGGAAAGGGAGTTCCAAGTAGATGGGGCAAGGAAGGAGAAGCCAGCACCACCGTGCTTCTTGCGTCTGAACCTAGGCGTGACCAACAGATTGTGGGCAGAGGATCTAAGGTGTCGGGGAGGGATGTAAGGGTGTAGGCAAAGAGAAATAAAAGCAGGAGCGGAGACAAAAAGAGATTTGAAAACGGTGCAGCCAAGTTTGAAGATGCATCGTTGCGCAACAGGGAGCCAGTGCAGAGTTTTTAACAGTGGGGTGACATGTTGATGTTTTGGTTGCCGAAAAATTAATCTGACGGCCTGATTTTGCACCAGTTGAAGCCGTTGAAGATGGTAGGCTGGAATCCCCACGTATAGACAGTTGGCATAGTCTAAACGTGAGGTAACCAAGGCCAGGATGACAAGGATAAGAGCCTCTGGGGACAGGTACCTTCGGATCTTCCCGATCCTGCAAAGATGGAAAAAGCAGGCCGAGGTAACAGCATTGATGTGCGGCCGCATCGAAAGGTCACTGGAGATGACAACACCTAGGCTCTGACCCTGAACCCTAAAAATACCCCTTTACCCAAAAACTGAAAACTGACCCTGAACCCTAAAAATACTCCTTTACCCAAAATTAATTAATATTATTTAATTACCAACTAATTATTAATTCACAATAACAATAAAGTAAATATATTAGCACATTAGCTGTAATTAATGTAATTTAATAATTAATATTATTTTTTTCCAAATAATTAATTTACAATAACTAAAAACTATATATATAAATAAATTACTCTAATTAATGTAATTAACTAATTAATATTATTTAATTACCAATTAATTACTAATTAAAAATATGTAAAAAATTATATTAATTAATTAACTAATTAATATTAAATATTTACCAATTAATTATTAATTAAAAATATTTACAAACATATATTAATTAATTAATTATTATTCAATTATTCCCCACCCTTATCCCCTATTTACCCAACATCCCGCTCCTAAACATTAACTACAATTTATATTACTATTAATAATTTCTTTTTATTTTTTTAACCTTTTTTCTACATATTATTGAAATTTTTTACTTTGACTATTTATATATATTTTGTCGATATTTTTGTACTCGATTTTTTTTTTACCTTATTTTAATCGATATTTTGACCAACGATATTTTTGTAATCGATATTTGATTATTATCGATATTTTTAACTCGATATTTTGTCCATTCGATATTTTGGAGTCGATATTTTGTCTGTGCACCATCAAAATCACGTCATTACACTCTATTCTGCCCAGACTCCACTTTTGTAATACAATGGCACATTTTTTTCAGACTAAGTTCCAAACGATCTATGATGACCTTCGGAATAATAGGCAGGTAAATGAAAACAGTCCGATTACAGCAATGGAGGACAAGACACTGCACTGTTATTTTAACATATTCAGCACACTTACTCCTAATGTAGTCATTCTGCTATCCACCAAGTCAGAATCCCCAAAAAATCCGTGTCCACCGATGGTTTTGCATGTGATTTCTGGGTCTATTAGCAGACACTTAAGTCCCATTTTAAATCAAGTAATTGAATCGGGGAGTTATCCGTCGGTCTGGAAAAAAGCCTGCATCAGACTGATCTTGAAAAAGCTGGGGCTTGTTCCAATGGAGGTCAAGAACTATCAAGTATCTCGTGTCTGCCGATTGCAGCCAAAATTCTTGAAAGGTCGATAAACCAGGAGCTGACATCATATTTAGACGTTAACAACCTGTTGGATTCAAGTCAGCATGGCTTTTGGTTGTGTCACTCGACAGAGACTGTGCTTGTCATGGCAACAGAGGAGATTCGGAGACAGGTGGACAGGTGGATCCTCCTGGACCTATCAGCAGCATTTGACACCGTAAATCACACAGTGCGGTGGCTGAAGGCTGTGGGGATTAGGAATGCGGCTCTGTCCCTCCTCTCCTCATTTTTAGAGGATAGGGAACAAGCCATACATTGGAAAATTCTACAATCTGAATCCTTCATTCTCCCATATGGAGTGCCACAGGGTCAGCACTGTCACAAACTCTGTATAACATTTCTGTCACCCCACTCGCCAGTCTCATCAGACAACACAGTTTCTCGTTTGCGTCTTACACGGACGACTCACAGATTATCATCTCTGTATCAAAACAGTCTGAGCCTGTTGCCATGAGTTTCCATGCATGTCTGACTCACATCATTAGCTGGATAAGCAATAACTATCTTAAAATCAACACAGATCAGACAGAGGTGATGGAGTTTGGTAACGGACCGTCCTGGTGGAACCACACTTGGTGGCCGACAGATGCTGGCATATGTCGAGCACCATCTACTAAAGTTAGGAACTTGGGAATCATTTTTGATGACCAACTTGGCTTTTCGGCCCAGATAAACCGTGTAAACTCCACTTGTTTTTTTCATACTGAAGCTTCTTAGGAAGGTGTTTCCTTTTATTCCGCAGGAACTAAGAAAAACAGTGGTAGTGGCCTTAGTTCTATCACGCCTGGATTACTGTAATGCACTATTTATAGGCATTGACAAGACGCAGAAGGCCAAATTGCAGTCTATACAACATGCTGCTGCACGGATATTATTGAATATCCCAAAAGACCACTGCCATTAAATCGTTGTACTGGCTCCCAATGCAGCAGCATCTGAAATGCAAGGCTTTATGCTTGGTTCACAAGACACTATATGGTGGAGGGGCAGCCAAACTCTGGAAATGTTTTCACTGGTACATTCCCACGAGAAGTCTCAGATCAGCTAACACTGGTCTCATCTGTGCCACTAAAGTCTGTAGAGCCAGATGGGGTGGGAAGAGTCTATCGCATTGTGCAGTTACGCTATGGAACTAACTGCCTAGCACAGTGAGACTTCAATCAAACAGGCTAATGTTTAGGAAGTTGATAAAAACATGGCTGTTCCCTAGGGCATAAAACGGCCGGTATAGCTGTTTGCATTCCCTCTCTTTTCTCACTTTAGCGCCAAGACGCCTCAGCATTCGAGCGGTCTATAAACCTTAATCCTATCCTATCCTATGTATTCGTGTTAAATTAATGTATGACTTGGCGATTATGAAACAGCAAGTTAAGATGGCCCAAACAGAACTAGAAAGATGAACAGCACTTCACAGAGTCAGAAAATACTTTATTTAACTCTTAAAAGAGCAATAAAAGATTGCACATACAGTTGTTTCTAGGGAAAGTAAATATTCAAAAGCTAATTTGTGGTTTCTATTCCCAGCAGCAAGTAAAAGTGGTCGAATTAACCATTTTCTATGGGGAGTATAGAAACTTCAAAATAAAATAAAGTATATAGTGCTTTGGAGGAACGACTATTTCAGGGGCATGCTGGGAGTGAGAAGAACCATGAGCCCTGAGAAGGAAAAGCCACTAGGTGATGGATTGTTTTTGACCGCAACCTAGTCAGCAGAAATTTCGACCTTTCATTTAAATCACTTTGTAAATAAAGTGCTAGCTCTCTTTGTGGCTGGGAAAAAGGCTGTGGATGATTAGTCGTGTTACAGGTAGTATCTGTCCACTCATGGCTCTGGTAAAAAAGGGATTTAATAGAAGGGGACGAGATAGTCTTTAGGGTGTCAGGGTTTGTATAATATTCTGTTACATCCATTTTAATAAAATTCATTTTAACATATCTTAGCAAAGGCATGTCTAGGCGTTTGTCCAGTGCCATACAATCAGTCAATATTGTCCTACAAAGGGTAGCCTCAGGGTTTTTCCAAATTTTTAACAACAGTAACAGCGGTTGTAATGCAATGTTATCTTTCAGGTAACTCAATCCTACTTCTTCATGACAAAAAGAAACAGGGGAGCTCTGGGGCACTGATAAAAGTCTCCTTACAAACTTTTTTTCCATTACTTGTAGTGACTTACAATTTACGTGTCCCCAGAGCCCAGCCCCAAAGGGTACCACTGAAAGGCTTTCACTCTTGTAGATGCATAAAATGTCCTTAGCCAGAACTTCTCAAACCAAGATACAGTCACACACACTCTCACGCCACACTTAATACTCTCCTACGCACGAAACTTGAGCTTAATGGCCTATACACCTCACAGCAACAGCATCATGAGTGGAAAGAAAAGGCAGGGAGGATATTGGCTTACCATTTGTGAAAATAGTAGGCCTTCCACACATTCACAGACATAAGAACTGGCCAAAGGGAGACACTTGTGCATCCCACAGATATCTTACAGGACTTCCACTCATTTTAAGTTCACCTGTATACATCTGAAGGCCCTGACAATACTCAATCAGTAACAGAGTTCCTCTCTCAGATCATGGTATACAGATACACTCTAGACATGGCAGCTTCCTTATCAGAAGATATCACAGAGGAAGAAATAGGGCAAGTACTCAATACACTACACACGTCTACAGTCCTTAAGGTAGATAGCTAGATAGTCAAGTTCTATAAGACTAAGAAGCACAATTAAAATCCCCCATTATCAATAGCTCTCTGTCCCAATCCAGTAGTTCGATGGTCAATAGTTCGTATAATTTCGGTATATCTAGATTTGGCCCATAGACTATGCAAAATACATATCGCTTTTGATTAAATTGCAATTGTGCAATTGCCCATCTGCCGTTAACATCGGCAGCAGTCTTAATAACATTTATTCTTAGCCATTTCTGTTTTAAAATGGCAACTCCTCGAACTGATGCCCCTAAAGTAGAGCAAACAACAAGGTCGTAGCCCATTTGTGATAAAAGTTTGTGATCTTGGTATCTAATATGGGTCTCCGAAATAAATACCATATGTGGTTTGTACATATTAATTTCTTCTTGTACTAGTTTCCTTTTGCCTTTGTGGTTGAGACCGGCAACGTTCCAAACTAAACATTTAAGAGAAGACATATCTTATATTGTTGTTTCTCAATCTCTTCCACAAAACGTCTTCATTAGCCTTGTTACAACTTTTGATACATTTCTTATTCTTGCAATAAAAAATGTTTTCCCCTTTTTCTTGCCCGACCCACCCAGATGGCTTGATTCCGCCCACCCACCCCCTCGACCTCGATGCCCCCAGGGGAAAGCACCCCTCTGTCCCGGCTGCCGCTGGTAGGGCAGCACAGTGAAGTTGTGAGCATGGAGTCTTTTTCACACCGCTAGAGTGACTCGTAGTGCATATTTTTTGACAGCGAAAGAGGATACATAAGATCGAAAGGAAAAGAGAAAGATAAGGATTTTATGTTTTAGACATAATGGTAGTGATTACATTTCGTTCTGATTAATTTTCAGATTGCTCGAATTATCAAAAAAAGAAGAAAGAAAAAGAAAAAAGAGAAGAAAAAAAAAATTGCATCTTATAGCTTTCTATCTTGTAGAGCTCGTATTCTTTTTCCCTTATTCTTTTTCCCTCGTCCATTTCTCTAGATTTTTGCTCGCCTCTTCTGGTTCAGTGAGGAATAGGGATTGTCCACCCCTAATAATTTTGAGGCGTGCAGGCTCTTGCAGATACACCGTACTGTCAGGATTTGCGTAATGGCGCCTACAGAACTACAACTCCCACAAGCTAGGTGTGGAACAGAGTCTATATATTTGTGTTGTCCACTAGATGGCGCTGTAATTCATTACTCTTTGGAACCTGAGAGGAGAGTGTGGTCGTGTTCCCTGGTTTAGGGAGCCTTATCCAGGATCAAAGATTGGAAGCCTGAATGTTTGCTGGAGTCTCTGAACGGCGAGAATATCACGTACGCCAAAAGGATTAGGGAAGGCTTTCCCTACGTGTTATTTCCTAACGCGAGCGGCTGCCGCGAGGAGGAAGCCGTGTTTGTGTAACGACTGCCAAAAGAAGGCGTTCCTGTGTTCAAAGGAGATTTCCCGTTCGCGAGCGGCTGCCGCGAGGGAAGATCCCCAGTGTCTGGTGTCCGATGCGAGGGGCGCATCATTTCGAACTTGTTGTTGCCAGAAAGCTTGTCAGCTACACGAAGTAAGACGGTGTCTTGGTCTTTATCGCGAGCGACTGCCGCGAGGAGGAAGCAGCTGATACTGTGGCAAATCTGGGTTGCTGAAAAACGAGAAAACTCGCGCAACCACAATTTTTGAACTACATAAAACTTAAGAAAGGGAAGCCGGTAAGCCTCGGATGAGGACGTATTCTTTCATGTCTATTTTTGTTAGTGTTCCATTATTAGTTGGGCCCAGCTAGGAATACTATTTCGAACACTATTATTTTTGTTCTTGGATGAACTGGAAGTGTATACAAAAACACTATTACGAACTCCTGATCTTCAGTGTTTGGAACTGAGGTTTTGGCGATATCCCAAACTATATCCACTGGGTTACTGGAGAGAACTGTTATATATTCAAGGGAAGCATTATAAGGGTACGCGTGGTGAATGATTGGCCTTTTGAATGCTTTGCTGAAGGTTGTTGAACGATTAGTAATCCATGGTTTTCTTACAGGTAGTACTCTGGTATAGAGAAGTATCTATGGTGTAGAGGAAAGAGGTCCCCTCCTGATTTAATTGGTATGTATCGTTCCATTAGCGAGGCTTGAATGAGAATAGTCAGAATTGATGTGATAATCTTTTTGTTCTTGTCATTTCAGCTATCCCATCCGTTCCAGACCCCATCCTTACCTTCCCTGATTTATCCCTCGCTTGATTACCTTTATGCTCTGTGTTATTTGTACAGTCAGAGTGTGGGGAAATCAGGAGGTGAACCCCTTTCAGCATCACCCTGATCCTGAGGTTTTCCAGAACCGTGACAGAATCAATTACCCAAGAAAATATTGAACCTCCCGGTCAGGGTGTGCTGAAAGATGACCACACTTGAAGAAGTGATGCAGGCATTAGTTCTTGTTCAGCAGGAGTTGGTTAATTCTCGGGCAGAAACTACTGCTCTTAAAGAAAGGTTTGATAGACAGGCTAGAAACCCTTTTGATGCTTCTGCAGGTGTACCCCAAATACAGGTTACTGTGCCCCCACCAATACCATTGGCTAGTCCGGAGAGATATGCAGGGGATCCTCTTAAGATACAGACATTTTTGACGCAGATTACCTTGCATTTTTCATGTAGGCCAGCTTCCTTCCCTACCAATCATTCCAGGGTAGCTTTTGCGATATCTTACATGACGGGAGAGGCCGCGGACTGGGCTGTCCCTTTAGTGCGCAAAGACGATCCTTTGTTGACGGATTGGAATGCTTTCCGAAGGGAGTTTGAGAGGGTATTTGATAGACGGGCCACCACCCTTAGTGCAGATCGCGATTTATTGGGGTTGCGTCAAGGGAGAAAGGATTTAATAACTTATATGACAACCTTCAATAGATTGGTGGGGGAAACAGCATGGCCCGAAGAGAAAAGAATGGCACTATACTATCAAGGGTTGAATGAAGACATGAAAGACATTCTGGCACAGATTGATCCCCAGCCCACGAGTTGTTTAGCATTGATCAATCTGACATTGCGTTTGGATCACCGTCTTTCTGAGAGGGGAGGTGAGCGGAAAAGAGGTGGTCGATCATGGAGTGGGTTTGAGGTGGAGAGTGGTAACCATAAGAAAGATTCAGGTCCTGAGGCTATGGAGATAGGGGCTGTTCGTCCACCATTGACCAAGGCCGAAAGAGAGAACAGACGTGCCCTAGGTTTGTGCATGTATTGCGGCAAAAAAGGGCACTATGTGCGAGAATGTCCTGCAAAACCCCAAAAAAGGGGGTTGTTTTTTCCTGCCAAAAAACTGGTGGCAGTAGTGGCGGAAAACACTTATGCTTTACAGGAGGCAGACAAGGGGGCTGAGAGTATGTCTACACCCCCAAAGGAATGGAGAATACCGTCCTTGGGAGTAGTGAATAGAATGGAAGCAGTGTCTCATGTAATTTTGCCCATGTATCTGGGGGTAGGACAGCAAAAAGTGTCTGTGAACACTATGGTGGATTCTGGGGCTACGGAGAACTTTATAGATTATGATTTGGTGCAGAAGCTAGGCTTAAAGAAGGTTCCCACTCATCTACCTGAGCTGGTGTTGGCGGTGGATGGCACCCCACTTAAATCAGGCCCCATTGTAGAACATACAGAAGTGTTAGAACTGACTCTTGGTGGACAGCCCTGGGATCATGTGGAATACATTGTGCTGAATATGATTGAGGCACCGCAATATGAAATCATTCTAGGGATGCCGTGGTTGTGGAAACACAATCCTTTGATGGATTGGAAGTTAAAAACTATCCAGTTCATTTCGGAGTTTTGTGTATCCGAATGTTTGCAGGAGAATGGGGGGTCACATGCTCTATCCTTAGCCCAGGGTTATCAGGTGGCCACTGCAGCCGAGAAAGAGGTGGTTTTGCCAGTAGAATATCATCAGTATCGAGCAGTGTTCAGCAAGGTGGAGGCTGAAAAGCTTCCACCTCATCGCGACTATGATTGTCGAATAGATTTGGTGGAAGGTTCCAAGATTCCTACGCGTAGGGTCTATGCGTTGTCTGATTCTGAGACGAGATATTTAAAGGAGTATTTAGAACATCTGTGCTCGTTGGGTTTCATAAGACCATCACGTTCCCCAGCGGCATCGCCTCTTTTCTTTATCTCTAAAGCTAACGGTGAGCTGCGCGCTTGCATCGATTTTCGACAGTTGAATAAGATCACGATTAAAAACCGTTATCCTCTCCCACTCATCCCCGTCCTGTTAGACCAGGTGAAGGAGGCCAACATATACACCCGGTTGGACCTGCGAGGGGCGTACCACCTGGTACGGATTCAGGCCGGAGATGAGTGGAAGACGGCGTTCAAAATGCGCTTTGGGTTATTTGAATATTTGGTGATGCCGTTCGGGCTTTGCAACGCCCCTGCGGCGTTTCAGTTCTTCCTTAATGACATCATGAAAGAATACATTGATCGTTTTGTTGTCATCTATATTGATGACATCCTGATTTATTCAGATGATCCATCTCAGCAAGTCAGTCAGGTCATATTGATCCTCCAGAAATTACAGGAACACTGCTTATACTGTAAACTCAGTAAGTGTGAGTTTGGAGTGACTGAAGTGGAGTTCTTGGGTGTGATCTTGAATCCTCAGGGGTTTAGGATGGCGGAGAGAAAAGTGAAGGCAGTGCAAGAATGGCCTGTTCCTAGGAATGTGAAGGATGTACAATGCTTCCTAGGGTTCTCCAATTATTATCGGAGATTCATTGCCCATTTTTCACAACTAGCCTCTCCAGTGACCCGGTTGTTAAGAAAGGGTGTTACCTTCTGCTGGACCTCGGAAGCAGGAGAGGCCTTCGAGCAGCTGAAAAAGGCCTTCTGTTCTGCCCCTATTTTGAGACATCCACAATCTGATGTTCCATTCATAGTAGAAGCTGATGCTTCGGACATAGCCATTGGAGCAGTTTTGTCGCAAAGAGATAAATCCACCGGTCAGCTGCACCCTGTTGCCTTTTTGTCCAAAAAACGGAATCCTGCAGAGGTGAACTATACAGTGGCAGAAAAAGAACTGCTGGCCGTAAAGAGGGCCTTTGAGGAGTGGAGGCCTTACTTGTGGGGGGGGGTCAACATCCGGTTACCGTGTTCTCTGATCACAGAAATCTGCAATTTATGAAGACTGCTAGGCACCTTTCGCAACGTCAAATGCGTTGGATGTTATTCTTCGCAGAGTATGATTTTACTATTACCTTTTGTCCTGGGGCCGATAATCGAAAGGCAGACTCTTTGTCCCGCCAATCGGATCCCGGAGCATCATCAAAGGGAGAACAGTTGTCGATTCTGCCTCCGGAGAGAGTGGTGTGCGCCACTACTGTTGAGATGTTTCTGGAGGCTGTCCGTAAACAACGTCCCGCATCACAATGGCAGATTTGGGCGGGTAAAGAAAAACAACGTACTCAGAAACATGGACTACCAATGCGGAATAATGCCTTGTTTCTTCCCACGCATGAATTGCGTCTGATGGCCTTTAATTGGTGTCATAACGCCATGGTGGCAGGTCATCCGGGACATACAAAAACCCTACAGGCGCTACAAAGACAGTTCTGGTGGGAAGGAATGATGACCGACGTAAAATCTTGGATTGGGCAGTGTGAGATCTGTGCAAGAGCTAAGAGTGAACAAACCAGGAGTAAGGGGTTGTTGATGCCTCTTCCTACCCCCTCTAGACCTTGGCAAGTGATAAGCATGGATTTCGTGCTGGGACTACCGCTGGATAGGGGTTGCGATGCCATTCTGGTAGTGGTGGATAGCCTGACCAAAATGGGACATTTTATTCCATGTCGTAATCTCCCTACAGCTGCTCAAACAGCGCAGTTGTTGTTGACTGAAGTGGTACGGTTGCATGGAATCCCCAAGGTCATCATTTCGGATCGTGGACCGCAGTTTGTCGCCAGGTTCTGGCATACTTGGTGCAAGGCTCTACAAGTGACGGATGCCTTGCCTACGAGTTTTCATCCCCAGTCTGATGGCCAAACCGAGAGGCTTAACCAGACACTTAAAAAATATCTGAGATGCTACGCCGAAGAGGCTAAGGATTCCTGGGTTTCTTTGTTGTGGCTAGCCAAATTGTCCTATAACAACGCATGGCATAGTTCTACGGGGGAATCCCCTTTTCGGGCCAACACGGGTTATCATGCTGACATCTTGCCTGTTACTATTCCTAGCGATGTGCATAACCATCCTACTGTTGCTGCCAGGATGAAGGCTTTGTTGAAGATCCATCGCCGAATACAACAGCACTTGGAAAGGGCCAAAACCTCGTATAAGAAGTGGGAAGATCGACGTCGTCAGGAGGGTCCAAACTACAAGGTGGGGGATAAGATGTGGCTGTCGACCAAAAACATTTGTTTCCGCTACCGCAGTATCTTCCATCCTCGGTTTATTGGACCATATGAAGTGCTGCGTGTAGTGAATCCTGTGGCATACAAACTGAAGTTGCCAGCATCCTTACGAATACATCCGGTATTCCATTGCAGTCTTTTGAAACCCGCCAAGACTGGGAGGCGTCAAGCGGTCCCTCCAGTGCTGAGAGACGGCCAGCTGGAGTATGAGGTGCGTCGTATCTTGGACTCCAAATACCAACGGGGGAAGCTGTGGTATTTAATATCATGGAAAGGATACGACTCAGAGGATGACTCCTGGGAACCCTGTACTGAAGTACATGCCCCCCTTGCGGTTCGAAGATTTCACGCTCAGAATCCTGGGAAACCTGGTGCTAGAAGGCGCCGTTAAGGAGGGCATACTGTCAGGATTTGCGTAATGGCGCCTACAGAACTACAACTCCCACAAGCTAGGTGTGGAACAGAGTCTATATATTTGTGTTGTCCACTAGATGGCGCTGTAATTGATTACTCTTTGGAACCTGAGAGGAGAGTGTGGTCGTGTTCCCTGGTTTAGGGAGCCTTATCCAGGATCAAAGATTGGAAGCCTGAATGTTTGCTGGAGTCTCTGAACGGCGAGAATATCACGTACGCCAAAAGGATTAGGGAAGGCTTTCCCTACGTGTTATTTCCTAACGCGAGCGGCTGCTGCGAGGAGGAAGCCGTGTTTGTGTAACGACTGCCAAAAGAAGGCGTTCCTGTGTTCAAAGGAGATTTCCCGTTCGCGAGCGGCTGCCGCGAGGGAAGATCCCCAGTGTCTGGTGTCCGATGCGAGGGGCGCATCATTTCGAACTTGTTGTTGCCAGAAAGCTTGTCAGCTACACGAAGTAAGACGGTGTCTTGGTCTTTATCGCGAGCGGCTGCCGCGAGGAGGAAGCAGCTGATACTGTGGCAAATCTGGGTTGCTGAAAAACGAGAAAACTCGCGCAACCACAATTTTTGAACTACATAAAACTTAAGAAAGGGAAGCCGGTAAGCCTCGGATGAGGACGTATTCTTTCATGTCTATTTTTGTTAGTGTTCCATTATTAGTTGGGCCCAGCTAGGAATACTATTTCGAACACTATTATTTTTGTTCTTGGATGAACTGGAAGTGTATACAAAAACACTATTACGAACTCCTGATCTTCAGTGTTTGGAACTGAGGTTTTGGAGATATCCCAAACTATATCCACTGGGTTACTGGAGAGAACTGTTATATATTCAAGGGAAGCATTATAAGGGTACGTGTATTGAATGATTGGCCTTTTGAATGCTTTGCTGAAGGTTGTTGAACGATTAGTAATCCATGGTTTTCTTACAGGTAGTACTCTGGTATAGAGAAGTATCTATGGTGTAGAGGAAAGAGGTCCCCTCCTGATTTAATTGGTATGTATCGTTCCATTAGCGAGACTTGAATGAGAGTAGTCAGAATTGATGTGCTAATCTTTTTGTTCTTGTCATTTCAGCTATCCCATCCGTTCCAGACCCCATCCTTACCTTCCCTGATTTATCCCTCGCTTGATTACCTTTACGCTCTGTTTTATTTGTACAGTCAGAGTGTGGGGAAATCAGGAGGTGGACCCCTTTCAGCATCACCCTGATCCTGAGGTTTTCCAGAACCGTGACACGTACAGCCGATAGCTTTAAAAGGATCTATGAATTTACGCAGCTCCCAACGTCGATCCATTGTAGCCTTACATAGATCTGAACGGACAAAGAAAGTGAAATTGCCTAGGGTGACAGGGCTATTAACTTTAGCTTTAAGAGCAACAGCTTGCCTCAGTAGGAAGTTTCCAAAATAGATCATAATTGGTCTAGGGAATTTGTTATTCTGACTTTTTTGAGAAGAAGGCAGTCTATGTACACGTTGCAATTGAGAGTCCCAATCCCAGTCTGCGAGGTCGCTGAAGGCTTTTTCAAAGAGTTTCACTACAAAAGTACGAGGGTCGGCCCCCTCGGCGCCCTCTGGTATTCCAAACAGTCTGAGGTTATGTCGACGAGCTCTATTCTCCATATCCTCAACTTTGGATTCTAGTTGAGAAATGCGGGACGAGTGGTTTCTCGTGGTTGACTGTGAGCGTGAAGTCCCTTCTTCAATTGTCACAACTCGTTGCTTCAAATCTTCAATCTCTTGCGTGACCCCGCCAAGTTTCTGACACATTTCGCTCATAGAAGCCTGTAGTTTTATATTATCATCTCTCAGCTGGAGGTGTTGTTGGTGACTTTCCTGCCTCTGGGCAATGAGAGTTTGCATGATTAAATCCATAGAGATATTGTTTTGCTGATGCGGTGTCTCTTCATCTGGTTTTGGCGCTGCAGTTTGTGTAGTCGAATGATTAGTAGCCGAGGGAGTCTGGCTAGTATTGGTAGACATTGTTCCCATTATTCCCGTTGAGTCATTCAAGATTTCCAACTGGTATGTTTCCGAGTTAGTTTCTATCGATATTGGCCTCATGTTAGAATTTGTTGTTAAAGTCAGAGTAGGCGTGTTAATGGGCTCGCTAGTCTCCAGATTATTGGCAGCTTGAGAGGTAGTGAGATCACTAGGTGGTAATCCTAAGGTGTCGGCAGTATTGGCGGTAATTGATCCATTTTCATTTGATACAGATAGTAGACCTATTGGCATTTCATTAGTCTGGTTATCAGATTCTACATTCTCTGCGTTCCCGACTCCGGGAAGTGTGTTCCTGTCGTGTAGATACAGGTCTCCATCAGAGCTTGCACCAGATAATCTTAGGGCCATGCCCTTGACTCCTCCCTTGGTTTTAATCCATCTCCTCAGCGGACTGTCGTCAATGAGGGCCTTGCGCCCTTTTTTATTTACAGTAGTATCTTTGCTCAATAGTTTGCGAGTGGTGGATTTTTGTCTGACCTTGGCTTTTAGTTTAGATTTTCTCGAATCCATAGCTCGACCGGTATTGTTCCTAGTTTCCACTTCTTGTTCGCTCTCTTCAGATAGCTCTTCATATTCTTGATTTGAGTTTTCTGCTACTCTTGCGGTTTCATCATTTAACATGCGATCAGTCTTTCTAGGCTCGTTGTCGTCCTCTAAGCTGCTGAGCATAGGCGAGTCAATCTCCAATACAGATGGTAGGTTGCTGGTTAGTCTGTTAATCTCTATCTCTTTATCCATAGTAGCTTCGGGCGCAGTAGGTGTGCGTGCCATATTATAGATAACAGTCTTATCAATGTTAAAGGGGCCGTTGTTGGATGCAGAATCAAGGCCGGGGGGGGGTGGTAGTATTAAGCTCAGGGGCAGCGGCAGTTACAAGAATACCAGATTTATTGATTCTAGCTGTATCTGTACAGTCTGTAGTATTTTTGCTTGTGGCTTTCTCTTTGGCATGCACAAGACTTGTATTTGCATTAGTGGAAAGGATAGAGTTGGTGTCTTTCTTAGCCAAATCAGCTAAAATTAGAAGTTTCTGGGAACCAGTATCTTCCTCACAAGAAGTCACTGCCGCAATGTTATGATTAATGCTCCCCTCTGTTGTGGCTACATTGTGTACCTGTTTCTCTCCCCCGGCACCCACTACGCCCTTACCGCCTTTCCCAGTAGTAGCAATTAAATGAGGAATGCCCGTAAGTCCTGCAGCGGTTTTCAATTTGGCAACCGATCCTCCCGTTAGTGCTTTACTCTCACTGGTAGACATACCTGGCTCATCAGTTTTCGCCGCCTTCCCAGTTCTAGTAGTTCTGGTGGACCGGGTGGATTGCCGCGTTGTCATCGGCACGAGAGCGGCAGCAAGATTCAAACCCGGTGTTAGGTGCGCCGCTTTGTCTACGTCGGCTTGCTGCAGCTGAGCGAGGTACGCCGCCTGGTCTTCGCTAGCTCCGCAATCACCCCGCAGCTGTACAGTGAATGCAGGGAGTAGACCAGGACCCGCCCAGTACCACTCCCGGCAGAGCAGACGAAAGTAGCCGACACTCCAGGCTCTCCCTGTCGGTGGAGCCCCTCCGATCAGTCGGCAGGCTAGTCGCAGCATCCAGGTTGGTTTAAGCGTGTATTGTAAAAGAGAAGAAAGCGCTTCTACATCAGCGTCTTGCACAGACGGTAGGCAGTATTTGGAACACAGTGCTTGAGCAGAATATCGCCAGCACTCGTAGTTTCTTTCACTCAGTGTGCGGTGTGGGCTCCATGCAGAACTCCTTCACCGAGCGGCTTCAGCCCGCCATCTTGGCTCACCCCCTCCTACTGGATTGGGACGGAGAGCTATTGATAATGGGGGATTTTAATTGTGTAATGAATTATGCTATAGACTCCACAAGCAAAGGAACTAGAAATAGGATGGGTAAAGTGAGATCGGCTATTTTAGAACTAGCCAGGATACACAATTTAAAAGATGCCTGGCGTACCAAACATCCTACTATACCCGGCTTCACATATTACTCCTCTCCACATCAAACTCTCTCTAGAATCGATATGATCTGGGCAACAGACTGCATTTTAGAAAACTATGAGATAGAAATTTGCCCTAAAATCACTTCAGATCACAACCCAATATTATTTGAATTCAAAAACTTAGACACTCAACCTATAGCTCGACAGTTTACATTCCCCAGATATCTACTAACTGACCATCAATACATTTCCGGTATTAAAAAACACATACTAGAATATATATCATTCAATATTAACTCAACTGCTATCAGATATGTATGGGATGCATGTAAAAGCAGCATCAGAGGCTACACTCAGCAATATATCTTCAAGGACAATGCTGAAAAACTAAGGTTAGAAAGAATTACTATATCAAATATTTCTCTAGCCGAGCAACAACTCTCAGACGCTATAATAGAGGGCAAAACCAACATCAAGGAGCTAAGTTTAGGACTTATCTCACTAAGGGCATTACTCAAGAAAACTCTCAGGGAAAAATTCAGCTTTAAAATACACAAATATAAACTCGCACAATATGAAGGTGGAGACAGAATTGGGAAAATTCTGGCGTATAAGGTAGCCGATAAAAAGGCTAAAACTACTATAAAAACTATTAAAGGACTCGACTCTAAAATCTGTAGAAAACCAGAACAGATTCTGGAACAATTCGCCAAATATTACTGCCACCTTTATACTCCAGAAAAAACACCTACTCCAGAAGCAATTAAATCATACTTAGAGAAATACGCACCTGAAAGATTGGACACAGAAATAACAAGATCACTTAGCACTGTAATTTCTATTGAAGAACTTGGTAAAGCTGTAAAGGCGCTCCCCCCAGGCAAGGCTGCTGGAGAAGACTGTTTACCTGTGGAGATATATAAGATCTGTGAACAGGAACTCCTCCCCCTACTTAAACAAGTGATAGACTCTGTGGGAGAAACTGGGGTTGCCCCTACTTCATGGCGTACAGCTAAAATTGTATTCTTTCTAAAAAAGAATAAACCGCCGGAAGAACAGGGTTCATACAGGCCTATTTCATTAATTAATACTGACGCTAAAATATTTGCTAAAGTTCTTGCTAACCGCTTAGCACCTATAATGCCGGCTCTAGTTAATTGTCAACAACACGGTTTTGTGGTGGCTAGAGATACCACTACCCACGTCAATACTGCAATAACAGCTTTGGATGTTGCGGCGACTACTCTCACCCCACTCGGAATGGTCATGTTAGATGCAGAGAAGGCATTTGATCAAGTGGGGTGGGAGTATCTCTGGGCAACACTAACGGCTTATGGTATACAGGGGCAATATCTGGGATGGATCCAATCTCTATATGAGACTCCTACAGCAATAGTTAGTTATTCAGGGAACAATTCTGATAACTTCTTAATAAAAAGAGGCACTGGACAGGGGTGTCCTCTTTCACCCCTATTATTCGCTATAGCTCTAGAGCCATTCCTCAACGCACTAACTGCTCAGGAACATATAACTCCAATAGAACACGAAGACATGTGCTTAAAAATTACAGCTTTTGCTGATGACATTGCTGTATATACTACAGACTTGGTGCGGGCTATACCTAAAATCATCCATTAAGCTAGAGAATTTGGCGACATATCGGGATATAGACTCAACGTTAACAAAACACAAGTGATAGCTAATTATCAACCCATACATCCGATAACAGGGCTTTGTCACAATGCTACTTATTTAGGAGTTAAACTTACTGCAAATATCGAGAAAATTGTTCCGTTAAATTACGACCCCTTACTCAAAGATATCGACTCCATGCCTAAAAAATGGAATAAAATACCACTTAGCCTGATCGGACGTATTAATATAATAAAAATGAAGATAGTTCCGAAAATACTATACTTATTCAGATCTATCCCGCTGCAACTCAATAAATCATACATTAAGAAAATAGAAAGTATTTGCAGTAGATATATTTGGGGATATAAAAAAGCCCGTCGGTCAATGACGGTATTGAAATTACCTGTTGAAAAAGGGGGACTAAACTTCCCTGATTTAAAAATTTACTTTTTTGCCACTTTTATAAAACGTATACGTAGTCTTCTGGCTAGTGATGTCCCCACATTTTATCACCAATTTATGTTAGGATCACAAAGCAATAGGTTTCTATTTAGGGTACACGATCCAAATTACTATAAGAGAGTCAAATTCAAGACCGCGAGAGCTATCAAAAGAATTTGGGACCAAATTATAAACACTGAAAAAATCTCCTTTTATAATGCTGAACTTCTAATATGGGGGAACCCAGGGCTCCCAACTATCTTCGCAGATGGTGCTTGTACTTTATGGATAGACCAGAACATTAACAAGCTAGGGGATCTCTATGGCCCAGATGGCCTTCTAAGCTTTAATGCTCTAAAAATACTATATGTATGTATGTATGTATGTATGTATGTATGTATGTATGTATAAATTATTTTATAGCGCGCTCCGTTACTGGAGAGTATCCTGGCGCGGGTAAAGGAGAGGCAGACAATGAGACATACAAGAAAAACTTAACTTACACTCTTGAACAGATGTGTTTTCAAATGCTTCTTAAAAACAGCCACTGAGGACATGGATCGTAGCTGGAGGGGGAGAGCATTCCAGGCCCGGGCCCCGATCACTGAGATCGATTGGCCGCCAAGTCTTGCTCGTTTGAAGCGGGGAAGATACAATTTGTACAGGGGGGAGGATCTGAGGGTATGTGCAGGAACATAGCTGGTAAATCTCTTCCTCAGATACAAGGGGCCTTGATCATGGGAAGCACGAAATGCAAGCACCAGTGATTTGAATAGAATGCGTTGAGCAACCGGAAGCCAGTGGAGCGTACGCATCTCAGAACGGACGCTCTTCCATCTCGGGATGTTAAGTAAGAGTCGGACTGCCGCATTCTGGATAATTTGAAGGCGTTTTACCAAATAGGCCGGGATGCCACTAAACAATGCATTGGCATAATCCAGCCTAGCCAGTATAAGTGCTCTAGCAACCGTCTCCTTAGCATCCCTAGGGAGCAGAGGGAAAAATTTGCGGAGCATTTTTAGGGTAGCAAAACAGGTGCCTGTAAGTTTTTTAATATGGACCTCAAATTTGAAATCCTCTGTGAACCAGATGCCGAGGTTTTTTGCTGGTCTCCCCATCTCTTTCGGGCATGGAATGTTTGGAGGCCACAGTGAGTTCTTAAACGAGGTGGGGAAGGAACCATAAAAAAGTACTTCAGATTTTTCCTCGTTGCATTTCAACTGGGCCTGTGTTAACCAGCGAAATACAGAGGACAAGCACAAATTAACTACCGATGTGTCCAAATTATCATCCGGCCAGGTGAACAGCAGTTGGGTATCATCTGCATACCTATTATCTTGGCCCCAAACTGTTCTGCCAGAAAAACCAGGGGGGTTATATAGACATTAAACAGCAGGGGACTAAGAGTAGACCCCTGCGGCACCCCTGTAAGCAGAGGTTTAGGTTCAGAGGCGTGAGGAGGCATCCAGACCTGCTGAGTCCTATCGGACAGAAAAGAGGATAGCCAATCTAGGACAACCCCCCCAATACCAATGGCCGACAACCGGCGAAGAAGGAGCTAATAGGGGACGGTATCGAACGCGGCAGAGAGGTCCAATAAAATTAGGACCGCTCTGCCACCCCCGTCCAGACATTCCCAAATTGACTCAGTCATCTCCACCAGCGCCGTCTCAGTGCTGTACGCCGCCCTAAAGCCTGATTGAGCGGGATGGAGGGCATTAGAGATGTCAACGAAGTTCTCCAGTTGTTGAAGAGCTACCTTCTCACAAATTTTCGTAAGGGCCGGAAGAAGGGAAATGGGACGGTAGTTCCCAGGAACCGACACGTCCAGTCCAGGTTTCTTCAACAGCGGCAGCAGCTTGGCCTGTTTCCAAGCTGACGGCACCTCTCCAGTGACCAGGGAAAGGTTAACTATTTGCGTAATCTCAGCGCAGACTGTTTCTGCCACCTCCGACAGCACCCGGGCCGGGCACGGATCGGCTGGGGAGCCAGACTTTAGGGACTGAAGGAGAGGGAGAACGGTACACTCCTCAATTTGCACAAAGTTCGTGAAGTGCTGTCCTGGATTTGGACATAGTGAAGGGTCCAAATCAGCAGCTGAGTAATCAGCTGGGAGGGCCGCTAGAAGGTCCTGCTGAATCCTCGGTATTTTCGTAATGAAAAAGGAGGATAGTTCCTCACACCATTGCCCAGAGGACGGGAGTGGAACAGCATCAGCCACCGGGGACATAAAACTTTTAACAATAGAGAAAATCTCATATAACATCAATGAGACAACATATTTTAAATATATTCAGATACAAGATTTTTTAATTAATAACAAGAAAATCGAGAATGTTGAACACTCAGACATCTTACAATTTATCTATTCTAATCAGACTAAAGCTATTATCAGCAAGAGCTATATTATTCTTAATAAAGGCCAAGTCGGAGACTGCGAGAAAATGGCAGATAAATGGACTACTAGGCTAGGAATTAACATCTACCCAAGCCAGATTGTGAGCTCACTAAAACAAATAAACCGAGTTGTACAGTCATCAAATCTGAGGCTACAATATTATAGGACAGTTACTCAAATATATTACATGCCTCAAAGAATTTCCAGCTGGACACCAGGCAATATCTCCACTGAACGCACCCAATGTCCAAAATGCAATCTAGAAGCAGCTGGCATAGAGCATATGCTCTATGAGTGTCCTAAACTTTCAGCTTTCTGGTTGGGAATAATGGACGTTCTCAACAGGAAGCACATAACTATGCCTGTACTCTCTGCTCATTTGGTTCTGCTGGATATACAAGACACGAATAGTAATTATAAAGATCTGTTAACAATCGTTTTTGCATGTGCCAGACTGGCCATCGCGCTTACATGGATCTCGAAAGAACCACCTAGTGTCAATGAATGGTGGTACCTTATCCACGAAATACATACTATGGAACTCTCTTTGGCTAAATTAAGAGGCCCTAAAGCGCTAAAAGGAAGGGAGAAAATATGGGGCACATTCACTAGCTAAATGGACAAATATATTGTGAGACCGACATGTCACATCTTTCCGACACGACTTTTTCGTAAAGCTGCCTTGTCAACATCCGTGTCTTTCTTTTCCTTTCTTTTCTTTCTTTTTTTGTTTTTCTTCCTTTTGTTCTCTTTCCAATGACAATAACATTTATTGAGTATTATGTACATGTATACGATCGAGATGATTTTATTACTGCATTTATGTTCTTTCTTGCAATAAATTAAAAAAAAAATTTAAATAAAAAAAAAAAAAGACTAAGAAGCATGTGTTGGTTCCCGAACTAGCCAAACTGTTAAATGAGATATGAGAAGATTCCTCACCAGTATCAGAGGCCAAAAAAACGAGGATCACAGTGGTCTTAAAGCCAGAAATGATTATTGTTACTCGTAACCTTCTAGCAACAATTCATGCTAGCATGCTGAAGATCCTCCTCGCCTCTCTAAATTACTTCATATGTACGCACCCTGACAAATACAGTCTGGCAGGCAGGGAATGATACGGAGGACAGGCTGCTGGTCTCCCTGGATGCTGAAAATGTTTCTGATTGCCTGGCTGGTGCCTATGGGATTCTTAGCAAAGTGAAATTCTGCACACCACCTCATGGCTGTAATATACTGTCATTTTGGCCCTGGAACCCCTGACAATAGCTTTAGAAATGTTCCAGACATCAACAATAGCTCGACTTCAGCAAAGGAGCATTAGGCACTGTTCTATGCAGATGATATCCTGTTAAGACTGTCTAATCATGAAGCCACTCTCATGCTTCTTACCAAACAGATTGCCCACTTCGCTGATTTTTTGTGATAGTGTAACAACTGGGGGAAATGCAAAGCTATGCCTCTAACCATGACAGCCACAATTACCAGATTGGAGTCGCCTCCATTCAAATGGATGCCAAGAAAGGTAAAATGCTTAGAAATTATGATCAGTCATGATCTGGTTGAAATGGTGGAACACAATCTGACACCCCTGATTTGTAAAGTGCGTGATGACTTGGAAGGGTGGTGTGCCCTAAACTTTGGCCATTTGGGGGAAAATACAAGTCAGGAAAATGTAATACCCAGGGGACAAATACCTATTCGCAATACTTTCCTTGATGTTACCAGCGCAGGCCTTCCCACCCGCTTAAACTATATCTCTGGAGGGGGTAGATATCATGTCTAAATCTGACCAAGCTGGACGTGAATACTAAAGTGGTGAGCTCCAACTGCCAGATCTTGAATTGTGCTGGCGTTCCTTCTAGAAGACCCTTATGCTCTACTTTAGAAACCTGAAGATGGAACCAGATTGAAAACACCATGTTAGGTACTGTTGGTAATATAAACAACAGATATCCCAACTGGTATCATTCATAGGCAAATATTAAGGATATGCAAGCAACATTGTCCACAAGGAAAAACAAGGAGCCTCTATTTAGTTATAGTATGTGCTCTTGGCATCATTTATAGAAACAATTTAAGGTAAATTGGTAAGGAAACAAGGTGGACAATACAGTTATAACAGCACTCTAGTACATAAATTAAAGTAATTGGATTAACCCAAGTGGCAAAAGGTGCTCGTGGTTTGTGAGTGAAAACCAAGGTAGCAGCTCTGGTGACAGTGTGAGCAGCATGACGGCGCAACATGACTAGTGTAGAAATATATACATTGTGTAGTTATCACAGTGTGGTTCTGATAGATTGAGCAGGTCCGGTTATATCACAATTCTATTTCATTGTTCATGAACCACTTTGTGAAGAAGCGCCTATGATTGTGCTGGTGTGTCGACGGCGTTTCGATCCACAAAACTCAGGATCATCTTCAGGACAAGGATGGGTTGATGACAGTGCTTCGCTAGAGCGGTAGAAGAGGGAGAGAATGAGGATAGTGGGCAACCGGTAGGGGCGTGATGATGAATGGGAGCAGGCCGCGGGGATAGGGGGCGTAAAACTCAGTGTTAGCTGGGGGTGAGGGAGGGAGGGAATGGCTGCTCTATGGATTGGAATGGAGCAGAAAGAGGCTCTTGGGCAGCTGCGGTGGGTAGGCGGGAGGGGGGTTGAGGAGGGGATGTGAATAAGCAATTAGCTAGTAGGTTAGTGTGGAGAGTCGCTGGTACGGCGGGTGGGTGGTGATATACAACCGATTGTTGTGGCAGGCAAGGTGAGGCGGGTCCCAGGGGTATCGTGAGGGGAGGCGGAGGTAGAGCGCGATGGTCGGGTAGGGCTGTTCGTGGAGCGACTGGGAGATGTGGAGGAATGAGTCGCCGTGGGAGCAGATGCGTGGAATGGCTGATCACAAGTTAAAGCAACCAAATCCAAGGGGACTAAGGGCGGTGACGGTCCTGGGAAAGAGAGGGACTTGTGGAACACGGTGTGTGGCTGGATGGGGCAGGAGAAAGTGCGGGGGTAGTGAGACAAGGTCCTACCGGTGGCAACAATGGTCCGCTGTGGGGTCAAATGGCAGCGGAGGTTCGCTGTGGACAAGCCGGTGCATATATCAAAGGCCGATCCTGCTGCGGGAAAGCGGGGAAAGGCCTATGAGACTGGGGGTGACAACCATGGGTCGGGGACAAGTGGAGAAAGCTCTGTGTGAACTTACCCGTTATGGCTAGCTAGGGATGTCTGGCGGCGCTATCTTGTGAGCGCTCTAGTGCTCAGGCGAGACTGCGAGGCCCCTATATAAGATGGTCTTCCGAGGCAGCTCGGCCTTGGATAAGGTACCCTTATGTTACGCCGCGCATTTGTGCTACTTGCGCTCTGGGTGAGTTAATCTCTGCAAAGCTATTGTATTTTAAAACTTTCCTGTTTTGTGCATATTTTTGTTTTAAAATATTTTCTTAACCCCTGATTTTAATAAGATTAATAGCGCATACCTGCACTATAATTTGTCATCAGCACAGCTGTTTTTGGCAGCCATTTTGGGGGTAGCTAGGGACGTCTGGCGGCGCCATCTTGTGAGCGCTCTAGTGCTCAGGCGTGACCACGAGGCCCCAACATAAACCTGTCATGGACACGCGCAGTGGTGACGCGCAGCGGTCACGACGCACTCGCGCCGAAGTCGAGCCAGAGTCCTGCCCAACTGCGCCCGTCAGCTTGGATGGGCCCAGGGGCCATAACCCCTACTCTGACTCCGGACGCACTCATCCATCGAACTTTTGTACGTAAGTATACTGGTGAGGAATTAAATTCGCTCAGATCCTCTCCTCATACTAATTGTACATTGTACATCTTGTGTTCTGCCAGCTCATAACTTTAACTGTCATGGCTGTAGTTTTTCTACGGGGAAAATGATCAGATGCAAGGCGATGAAACGAACACATATGCGTGGGAGACAGAGGGCCACTAAAACTTTTTCTACATGCCCCAAACTCCAGTTCAGGAGTATAAATTGTAGGTCTATCCCCAAACACAAAAATTATATCTACGACTTCATAGTTGATGAGAGGCCGGACGCCATGTTCCTTACTGAGACCTGGCTCCATGAGAGCTCCGGACCAGATATTGCCATGGCAATCCCCAATTACTATGTCATGGTAAGGAAGGATAGAGATACTGACAAAGGAGGGGGTATCGCGATAATCTTCAAATCCAGTTATAGTTGTAAGTTTGAAACCTTTTCCTTGCCTGGATGTGAAGCTGCGCTTTTCAAATTAGCGATTAGCCCTCGGTTTACCTTGTCAGGTCTCCTGGTTTATCGTCCTCCTGGTAATTCCAACACTTGGACGACTTCCTTTTCCTAAATTATTGCCCCACTATCCCCGAGGGCTGCAAATTTCACCATCCTTGGTGATCTCAATCTTCATTTAGAAGATCATCTTTGCACCGTTAGTAAACACTTCTTATCAGATCTGGAAGCCCTTAACATCTAACTGTGCAATTCAGGGCCCACTCATTCTGCTGGGCACTTGTTGGACCCTATTCTTTCCAATCTTCCATACGAGTGCTCACTGAATGCTCGTCCTTTGGAATGATTGGACCATTATGCTGTCCATTTTTCCTTGCCTCTTACCAAGATTATGGCCAAGGGCTGTAATGGAAGGGATGAGCATATACGTTGGTGGGGTAAACTTGACATCACGAAGTTTAACCAGCACCTATGTGACACTCTTCCGGGCACCGATATGCCTGTATCGGAGTCGAACACTGTGGTATCCCAATGGCTAAGTGCCGCCATTGACAAACTCCTCCCCCTTACTCCTAAGAACTCTCTGTCTCATCGTCCTCCTGTGCCATGGTTCTCAAATGAATTGAAGCTCCTGAGGGCTAACTGTAAGGACCTTGAAAGGAAATGGAGCCGTTCTTACTCCAGCTCCCGTAAAGTAGCTTACAAGGAAGCCTTAAAAGAGTACTATAAACAATGTAAAATGGCGAGAGCAGCCCACACTGTTAATACGGTGACGCATGCCCCGTACACTTTTTTCTGTGGTAAAGAAATTAACAGGAGCAGACACGACCCCGGTCCCCCCTGCATTGGATGAAGCCCAATGTAATTCCATAGCTGAATTTTTTATTGCCAAGGTAGAACGTATTTATGATTCCCTGAGCCCCTCTACTATGGTTGATGAATCATTGTCAGGATCTGTACAGACTTTAGAGAAATCACCATTTTTGGCTGTGAAGCTCACGGAATGGCAATTGTTTGACAATGCCTCCTTTTTCTCTTGTCTGAACAGCATCAGATCTGGCTCCCCACGTGATCCTTTACCTACTAATGTATTGAAGCTACTGGATCTTAGCTCTCGTTGTGTACTGATGAAACTTCTTAACTCATCCCTATCAGAGTCCTATGTTCCGCAGGAATGGAAACATGCGATGGTTGTTCCTCTCCTCAAGAAGGCAGGAGCGGATGTGTCCAACTTGTCCAATTTTAGACCTATCTCCTTGTTGCCTCTCTTTTCCAAAGTCCTGGAAAGGCATGTTAATACACAGTTAAGTCATCTTGTTGAGAGTTCGGGGTTTTTACATCCTTCCCAGTCCGGTTTGCGAGCGCATTACTCCACCGAAACCACACTCCTAGGAGTCACCGAAAGTTTGCGGCATGGTATCGATCGCGGTGAAACATCTGCACTCATCCTTTTGGATTTGAGTGCTGCGTTTGATACCGTGTCCCATTCTATTCTTCTTGCATCTCTTCGGTCCCTGGGAGTGGACGGTCCTGCGCTAGACTGGATTGCCACCTTCTTAAGTGGGCGCACCTTCCAGGTCTTTTCTGAAAAAGCTGCATCTGCAATTTGTCCATCGGCGTACGGCGTTCCCCAGGGGTCTATACTTAGTCCTTTATTATTCAACATTTATGTTAGACCCCTGGCCACCATTGTGGAGGACGCTGGGCTCAGGTTATTCTCTTACGCCGATGATACTCAAATTGTTTTCTCCCTCTCTAGTAGTGACTGCAATACAACTTCAGCCTTGAAGCTATGCTTGACACGAGTTGGCGAGTGGATGCAGAGTCATTTCCTCAAACTAAACGGGGACAAGATCGAGGTTGTGATACCGGGCAAGAACAAAGATCTCTGGGGCCCCCAGCACTGGCCCAGTGATATGGGGTCTACCCCCCAGCCTGTTGCCGTAGTACGCAATCTCGGTTTTCTCATCGATGATAAGCTCTCAACGAGGCAGCAGGGCACTAAGGTGGCATCCATTTGTTTTGCTACTCTGAGATGGCTACAACATTTTTTATGGATGTTGCCCCCTTCCACCCAGGGAACTGTAGTCCAGGCTTTAGTTGTTTCCCGCCTGGACTATGTCAATGTTCTTAATCTTGGAGCAGACTTGACGACTATTAATAAACTTCAAGTTGTACAAAATGCGGCTGCCCAAATTCTTCGTAATGTTCGGAGGAGAACATCTGCCTCCCATGCACTCTGCGATCTACACTGGCTCAGGATCCCGAGCCGTGTTAAATTCAGAGCTATGTGCCATCTCTTTAAAATTAAACAAGGCTCCGCTCCAAAATATTTACAGAGCCTAGTCCAACCCTACAAGCCAAGTCGCACCTTAAGATCCTCAGAGAATGGTGATTTCATTATTCCGCGATTTAGATTAGTAAAGATGGGCAGTCGGTCCTTCTCCCACTTAGGTCCCAAATCCTGGAATGCTCTACCTATGGCCCTAAAGACAGAGACAAACTTGTTTCAATTCCGTAAGGGACTCAAAACCTGACTTTTTCAGTAGGTTGTGAGGGCTCATATAAGCTAGTTTAGTGTACCTGTCCTTTTTCTTCTTGAGTCTGTCCCTGGCGCCAGGAAACCCACTGCGGGTAGCTGTTGCGTGTTATAAGTTTAAATAAAATTAAAAAAATTAAATAAAATGGCTGGCCGGTAGAGGATGATCGCGGTCCGGCGCTTGGAGGAAGTCGACCCCGAAGTGATTGGTCTCAGGGGAGTGAATCTGTAGGGAGAGGGATCGTAAGGAACTGGGCACAGATGGTAGAGATTAGGTTACATCAACGGCGGCAGCCAGGAACCTACCTCTCCTCTGCGTGTAATCGTCTGAATGCTCAATTGCGGCTGGCGTTTCCTAGGAGACGCGTGGTGGGCGAAGAGCTAAAAGGCGGAAGTCGGTTCGGTCGGTGGGCGGGGGAGCCAATCGAGGTCGCGCTGGGATTGGGCAGCAAAGGAAAAAGTGGGCGGTGTGGAGGGTGAAGTGGGCGGTGTGGAGGTGGTGGGGCGGTGGAGTGCAGCTATGGTAACAACGAGGCCACGTCGGACACGAGCAGCCCAGAGGAGCCGGGACGGGATAGCGAGGTATCGCGGAGGTAGACCTCTAATAGAAGGAAGGAGGGGCGGTCTGAGACCAACGAAGGGAGAGCGCAATTACATGAACATCCCAGTGTTGGTAAGGATTGACAAAGTGAAAATCACAAGCACAGGTAGTTTCAAACATTGGAAGTAATATATAGCAGTGGATAGAGCTCATGTGTAAGCAACCATCTGGTTCGGTAGTCAGGTGTGGAGGAGGTAAAATGTCACTGCATGGAAAAACAAATTAATAGGCATGCAGACAGTTGACATGCAGTTTTGGACATGTTACATGAGATATGGCAGCATACAATTGGTCATATATACAAATGACAGCAATTAGACCTTAGAGCCTGCACATGATACAGTAAATTGGTAGAACAATTCAAGAGTTTAGGGCAACAGAAGGAGAGAGGCCGGCCATCCCTCAGTGCTCGTGGGTGGTAGCTGGTATATTGAAGGAGGGTGTTCCTTTTGGTAGGTTTGCGAAAGAGACAGGTTCCCAACTTTCCATCTTCAGCATGGATAACCACGTCTAGAAAGGGTAAGTCATTCCTTCGACAATTGCACGTGAAGCGTAGGTGTTCCTGGGAGTGGTTGAGCCAATCCATTGGACTCCACAGCGGACCATTGTTGCCACCGGTAAGACCTTGTCCCACAACCCCTGTGCTTTCTCCTGCCCCATCCAGCCACACACCGTGTTCCACACGTCCCTATCTTTCCCCGGACCGTCACCGCCCTTAGTCCCCTTGGATTTGGTCGCTTTAACTTACGATCGGATATTCCACGCGTCTGCTCCCATGGCGACTCATACCTCCACGCCTCCCAGTCGCTCCACTCACAGCCCTACCCGACCATCGTGCTCTACCTCCGCCTCCCCTCACGATACTCCTGCGACCCACCTCACCTTGCCTGCCACAACAATCGGTTGTATATCACCACCCACCCGCCATACCAGCGACTCCCCACACTAACCTACTTGCTAATTGCTTATTCACATCCCCTCCTCAACCCCCCCTCCAACCCCCTCCCGCCTACCCACCGCAGCTGCCCAAGAGCCTCTTTCTGCTCCATTGCAATCCATAGAGCAGGCATTCCCTCCCTCCCTCGCCCCCAGCTAACACTGAGTTTTACACCCCCTATCCCCGCGGCCTGCTCCCATTCACTATCACGCCCCTACCGGTTGCCCACCATCCTCATTCTCTCCCTCTTCTACCCCTCTTGCGCAGCACTGTCTTCAACCCATCCTTGTCCTGAAGATGATCCTGAGTTTTTTGGATCGAAACGCCGTCGACACACCAGCGTAATCATAGGCGCTTCTTCACAAAGTCGTTCATGAACAATGAAATAGAATTGTGATATAACCGGACCTGCTCAATCTATCAGAACCACACTGTGATAACTACTCACTGTATATATCTCTACACTAGTCACGTTGTGCCGTTCACGCTGCTCATACTGTCACCAGAGCTGCTACCTTGGTTTTCACTCACAAACCACGAGCACCTTGTGCCACTTGGGTTAATCCAATTACTTTCATTTATGTACTACAGTGCTGTTATAACTGTATTATCCACCTTGTTTCCTTACCAATTTACCTTAAATTATTTCTATAAATGATGCCAAGAGCACATACTATAACTAAATAGAGGATCCTTGGTTTTTCTTGTGGATAATGTTGCTTGCATATCCTTAATATTTGCCTATGAATGATACCAGTTGGGATATCTGTTGTTTATATTACTTCTGACCCCAATCCCAACACTGTTGATGGGTTACGCTCCGGTTGTTTGTTACAAGGTACTGTTGGTGGCATGGGTAGCCTTTACTCTACAGACAAGTATAAGATAGTCAGTTGTCATCCAATCCTGAGGGGAATGGCTAATGCTTGGCAAAAGGCACACCACCTGCTACGCATAGACAGTTGATTACATAAAGGAGTGCCCCTATGGGGCAATGGGAAGATACAGATAGGCACATCATATGATCAAACTTCAGAAAGGCCAGCATGTCCAGGGTGGATGACATGCATTTGGATGGAAAAAAACTGACTTTACCTGAGGCATACACGAACTTCACGCTCACCACCAAGCAATTCTAGACATACCGACATTGTCACACTGTCTTATGTTGGTACCGGGACCTCAGCCCATCTCCCTGTCAATATTTGTCCTGAGTTCCTACTTGGGCAACCTTTAAATGGGTTGTCTCTGGGATGTATAATATCTTAACTGAAAGCATATACTCCCTCCAGCTTAGAACCTAACTAAAAGATCTCTGTTCACAACGCCTACACCTAAACTACTCCGACGACAAATCAATCTCTGAGAGGAGCCAGACTAAAATAGGGTGATCTCAAAATCCTTCATTAGTGAATAGGTCCCTTAACAGACTGCTTCAAAGTAGAATATCCACCTCTTAAGAGTGATGGAGATGCTACTAAGAGGACAGTGACAACGACCACATATGCTGTGAATGCCAGGAGCTGAGACCATATTGGACCACAGGCCGGATATTAATGCAATTCAACATCCTAGTCATGGGGGACTTAACAGTCTCTACAACCCTTCTACATGACATGTAATCCCACAACAAGGAAAGTGGTTTGTGACTCACACACAACAGCGGAAATATGAACGAATTGCTTTAGGAGATGCAACACAATCCCAATGATAGAGATTTGGCTCAAATACATGTTTCTAATGGTATCTTGAAAAAGATAAATATGACTTAAATGATCGTCTACCTGCCTTTGATAAAGTAAGGGGTCCCATCCTCCAGAACTAAACATGAACCAGCAGAGTCTATTCCAGCTCCTTGTATTGTACACAGCAGACATGTGCCACATTCACCTAATCATAAAGCTTCACCAGAAAGTTTGGTTCCACAGGTTTCAATACAGAGGGGAAGATATTTAGCCCAAAGATTCACAGACCCAGGAGAGGACATGTCAAGTCCGTAGGGAGAGGAGATTGTAAAACAAAAAGAGGAAATGTTCAGTTTCATATTTACTTAAGTTTACAACTGTTCATCTGAGAAGTTTGGGAGGAGGGAGTCGGAGAGGAGAAGGTTTAAGGGAAGTTCAAGATTTCCCTTTCCTGTAAGTATATTTATTCTGTTTTGAGAGGGAATACTGCACTTGTACTTTTTTTAAGTTGATCATACTCCTAGAACATATTGTATCACATGGAACATCTAACAAACATGTGCTTGCTTTGGATCGGCAAGCACAGTTGTGGACCTTGGATGTTCAGTATATTCTTGAAAGCACATTACAACTGTATTTAGTTTAAATCAAACTCACTAAAAGCTTTTGAATGGGAAGAGCATAGAATCCCATCTTGAAGTAAAGCCTGTTATGCTGATGCCAATTACGTGTTGGCACCTGCCCTTTATTAGTGAATAGCTGAATATATTAAGACAAGAGGTTAAAACCTAATCCTGCTATGGTTACCGATGGGTATATCTCTGGTTGTGGTCTTAACACTGCATTTGATTTCTTCCCCTTGTGGTAGCACATCTGGGGATTAGGCATAAATAGGGGGAGATGTAAGTGTTTTTTTTGGGCAGAAATGCTTAATGGATTTATTTTTTTTAAATCCAAAATGCATTCAAGATCAGCTGATAGGCACCAGATCATTACCAATTGGAGTGGTTCTTAATAGTACCCAATTACTGTATATGCTACTTATCCTTTGTAGAAGATTTCTAGCGATTTTATATTCCTTTTTTAGATTTTTCATAACTTGGCACTGTCTAAGGCTCTTGTTTTTTTCATTTTGACTTTATAATTCTCTTCATAATTCCTTCCATTTTATTGTACTTTATCTTTTCTGTGCTATTGTTATTTATATCAATATAATGTTCCTTTTCTTTGGAGAGAAACATATAATTTCTTATAGACGGTTTTATTAGTGAATTGCTTTAGGTTTGGTCTACTACACTTGAAAATGTTTCAGGAATGTGCCTGAATGTACACCCTTAGCATTAGGCCTTTCTACATCAAGCACTGCATCTCCATATTCTCGGTTGACTCTGGGCATTGAATGCGACCGTCAAAGGCAGCTTTCACATAGTCATCCTGGCCCAGTAGCCCTCTAGGCATCCATCATGGTTGTGCCAAGTGGGCTGTGTTTGTTGTTAGTTCGTCTGCTTCCAGAGACCATTAGGCTCAAACCTTGAATATCATGCTTGCCAGAGCACTTACATAAACATTTTTATCTGCCTCAGAAATAAAGGGGAGTTAACATTATCCAAGAGTTCAATTTACAGCATAGCTCATTTAGGTACACCGTGAAGACCCGGAAGTCTATAAATGGGATTAAATGTAAGTTTATTACAAATTCAGACCAAGTCTCAAGAATATATTGTAAAATTACAGAATGACTACTGACAGTCCAAATAGTCTCCCAAAGTTTAGTCTCAAAAGAATAAAACATACATTTAATTCAGTAATAGCAATGCAGAAAATATGGCACAAAATCTGGTGATCAGTATGTCATTTCCAGTCCTCTTGCCTATACATGAATAAATCTGAATACCTAAATCATGCCCGAAATAAGTAGCATTAATTGTGAAAACCCTAATTATTCCCAGTAAAGCAGGAATGTATCAGCATTGTAGAGACTTCAGTAGAAGTTCTCCAAAATCAGTAATATTGCACAGCATAAAGAGCCACTACAGAAGTATAGATAAGAGGGCTGTACTCCTCTGAGTCTAAAAGGACTCTGCCTAATGCTAAAGTGTGAGCACCAATTAACACGCCACAGAGCACGGTTCGCTCTAGGATTGCGCCACTGCCCGGTTGTATTTTGCTTTTAAAAACTGTTTTTAAAACAACTGGTTGTACTCAACTGTGTGAATCTGTTGCTTTTTAACTAAAAAGATCTTATCTCCACATAACTTGCCTGATCGGTCACTCGACGTAGTGGTGCAGATTCAGTCACTTTCTGCATAACACCCACCAGGGGTGTCCTATCACAGGGAGCGGGAGTAGGAGCTAATGCGGCATACCGACATTTAATGCTGGCTGCAGCGCGCGAGCGGACGCTCTAGGATTGCGATGCTGCCCGGTTGTATTTTGCTGTTAACCCGTTCGGTGCTGCGGACGGCCCCCGGCCGTGCCACGTGATGGTGGGCATGTGCAGAAGACGGCCGGGGACCGTCCGAACCCTGCCCACTGATTAAATCACCCGCACCACAGCAGAATTTGCGCCGCTGTCAACGGGTTAAAAATTGTTCTTTAAAATGAATAGTTGTACTCAAACTGTGTGACTCAGATGCTTTTTAATTAAAAAGTTATTACCTCCACATAACTTGACTGATCGGTCACTCAATGTAGAAGTGCTGATTCAGTCACTTCCTGGGTAACACCCACCAGGGGTGTCCTATCACAGAGGGCGGGAGGAGGAGCTAAGGCGGCGTCCTAACTTTTAATGCCGGCTGCAGTGCGGGAGCGGAAGCTCTAGGATTGCGCCACTGTCCAGTTGTATTTTGCTTTTAAAAACTGTTTTTTAAAAAGATTAGATGTACTCAACTGTGTCAATCTGATGCTTTTTAACTGAAAAGATCTTACCTCCACATAACTTGTCTGGTCAGTCACTCTACGAGGCGTGCCGATTCATTCACTTCCTGGGTAACACCCACCAGGGGCGTCCTATCACAGAGGGCGGGAGGAAGAGCTGAGCCGGGTTCCTGACATTAGATTGCCAGCTACAGCGCGGGAGAGCAATGGGGTGTGCCAGTGGTGCGCCATAGGCATGACAAAGCAATGCCCGTCTTTGCCCGTCCGCACCCGTCCGGGGCCATGGGCCAGCTACTATGCCCAAATTTTATCCTTCACCTCATCTGAATGGAAGCTCCTACATACTGAAAACTACCTACTCAATCCCTCTTTCCGCCTTAGACGGATTAGTCATGGGATTATGGAAACAAGACAAGGGCTTCCTTCCCAGAATTTGCTCAGTCCCCCCACCAAACAGGACATTCCCAGAAACAGGACAAATATAGGCCCTCTGAGCTGACAATCCTTTATTTAAACACCCGCTCCCTGGCAAAACATAAGCTGGACATATTTCACCTATTGGACTCAACTCAACCAGATGTTCTCTTTTTATTGGAAACTTGGCTTTCCTAGGAGTCCACCCCCAATATTTTGGCTGCACTGCCTAACAACCACTGCACGCTCCAAGTGAATCGCCCCCCAGGAAAAATTGGTGGAGGAGTAGCTGTCATCATATGCCAGGAACTAAAATGTACTTCACTTACCCCGTTAGATCTAATTTTGGTGGACAACCTTGTCATTAAACTGGAGTCGGTCTCTGCCCCCCTAATTTGTGTGCTACTATACAGCCCCCCCCCCCCCAGAACATGCTCCTGTTCCCCCAATCCTTTTGCAAACTGATAGCCCACCCAATAAGCAACCATGAAAAATATTGCTGATTGGCGATTTCAATAATTGGGCCAATGACACACTGGGTGGACCACACTCCGGAGAATTAACCGACTCACTTAATGGGTTAAATTGTATTCAGCAGGTAACCTCTGCCACACATATTAAGGGACACATACTTGATCATATCTGGCCAGCCAATCTTGCAATGTCTGCATTGGCAGTCTCACCTTGTACATGGTTTGACCACTACTTAATAAAGTTTGCCATCAACAACATAACCACGACTAAACCTACAGCTATTGAAGGGTCCATGGCAATGAACTAGAATAGCATCAATAGAAACATTTTGTGCAACACACTAGCAAACACACTCCTAATCAACCAACCATCTATCAACCTCAGTGAGGAAAATCTCACAGCATGGCTAAAAGCAGCCAGCAACGAACATGCCCCCCTCATGACAATAAGACCAGCTAGGCGCCATGATCAACAAAGATGGTTCTCAACAGATCTAAAACCACAAAAACTAGCATTACGCCAATCTGAAAGGAAGTGGAGACGTAATTACTCCCCTGATAAAATAGAGACTTACTGAGCTTTACTGAAGGAATACAAAAAATCAATTTTAACAACTAAGGCTACCTATTTGTCTTCAAAGATCCTGAGCTCCACTGATGGAGCAAAGGAAAAATTCTTCATTGTCAATTAATTTTCCAACCCTGACAGAGTTACAATAAAACCTATACCATCTCAAGCATTCTGCAACTCCCTGAATACCATCTTTCTCGATAAAATGATCACGATCAAAGTGATTATTTCTACCTGCTGCACTCTCGAGGCAATGCCAAAAAACTGCTGCTCCTTTGATCAGTTCCCAGCAATAAGCAACCAAGCATTCTTAGACCTACTGACCAAATTAAAATCTAGGTCACCCATTGATAGCTGTCCGCCATATATTTTAAAAGAAGTCTTTTCTCCAATCCCCAGGCCTGCTCTCTCCCTCCTGAATGAGTCACTATCTCAGGGCTTTGTCCCCAGAGCCTTCAAAAAAGCAAATGTTGTCCCTCTTCTAAAGAAATCTGGGGCCAACCCCAACTCTGACCAACTACAGTCCAATCTCTCTCCTCCACTACCTGGCTAAGGTACTAGAGTCCCATGTGGCCAAATGCCTCTGTGCATTTATTGTGCAGTCTGAATACCTCGACCCCAATCAAGCGGGGTTCGCCCAGGCAACTCAACAGAGGCAGTGATTCTGGTTGTGCTGGACACACTCTGGAAGGAAGCTGACAAAGGTTCTCCCCCTAGAACCTGGTGCTGTTGGATCTTTCCGCATCATTTGACACAGTCGACCATGGTATCTTGGTTGACTGCGTCAGGGACGTTGGCATCCAAGGATCAGCTCTCAGCTGGATTAGATCATTCCTGGAGGACAGCTCCCAGTCGGTCCGCTTAGCCCAGTTCACAGTGCCAAAAATGAGAAGAACATGTGGAGTCCCTCAGGGTTCCTCATTATCCCTGCATTTGCTCAACCTATACCTTCTTCCATTGATCCGGTCCTTGAAAGAAAGGAAGGTATGTACATTCAACTATGCAGACGATCTACAATTAATGTTTACCATCAATAACAGACCCGAATCGGTGTCCAAATTCCAAGCTACCATTCTGCAAATGTGCAATTGGAAGAACAGCAACCTTTTAAAATGTAATCCGGACAATATTGAACTTATTCTGATAGGGGGTATGCATAGCCCATGGAGCACACACTTCTGGACAGTTGAGCTGGGTTCTCCCCCCATTCCATCCCCCTCTGCCAAGAGTCTCGGGATGACAATCAATTGTGACCTTACTATAAAAACTCAAATTGGATCAGTAACCTTTACTTGCTTCTTTCAGCTGAGGAGAATAAGGAAGATCACCAGACTCCTCACTAGGGAAGCATTGATACAGATTGTTTTAGCCATGGTTATATCACACATAGACTATGCCAGCTCCTTATACTTTGGCATACCACTATATCTAACTAAAAGACTGCAACTGGTGCAGAACCAGGCAGGCTGCTAGATTGATCTTCCAGCAGCTTAGATTGCATTGTCTTTCCATACCACAACGTTGCACCTTCAGATTTGGTTGCCTCATTTTTAAGTCCCTGCATGGCACGATTCCAAAATCTATTTCTAGCTTTATTCAAAGGCAAATACCTACTCGCAAACTGCGCTCAGCCAACATGAACCATCTGTTCACTCCCTCCTACAAACTGAAACAACAGGGCAGATGTAGGTTTGCAGTGCTGGCACCTAGATTCTGGAACACCCTTCCACTGGACATCAGATCCTGCACTGACCTTTTGAGGTTCAGAAGACTTCTCAAGACATGATCATTCACTCAGGCATATGACTAAATCAATAGAGCTCTGGCATTTGCTAGAACAGCGCCAAGAAACCAATCGGTGTACGTGCGCTCTATAAGAAATGTTAACATAACAACATAACAGGGCAATTGAGAATCCCACATCAAGTGTCCCAGTACTATTCCACCTTCTCACTGTAGAATTTGGCAACCTTATTCGATACTCCTGACTCATGGTCTGAATAATAATAATAAGGGAATTTGTAAAGCGCCTGGTTACGCCAGATGGCGTGTCCCCGTGATGTAGTGAGTGGATGAGCAAATCCCCCCTTCCCTGCAAGTTGCATCGTACTCCCATTATTGGCAGAACAAGTACGTTTTGAGCTCTGTTCTAAAACTGCTCTCAGATGGCTCCAGCCGAAGCTCGATGGGGAGTTCATTCCATTTCCTGGCAGCCAGAAGCCTAAAAGACCTTCCACCTATCCGTGCCCTCTTCACTCTTGGGACTAGTACCAGTCCAGTTCCACTAGATCTAAGGGGACGTGCAGGTTTGTAAAAGGTAATGAGACTCAGTAGATCTCTGGGGCCCCTCCCTTGAACGATGCGGTGGCACATACAGAGGGCTTTAAACATGATTCTCTTCCTGACAGGAAGCCAGTGAAGAGTATCCAATGCCCTTTTAGAATCAGCCAGCCTCGGTTGTCTTAAAACAAACCGTGCAGTTGTATTTTGCATAACTTGGAGCCGGTTCAGACTTTTGACCGTGGCCCCCAGATGTAGACTGTTGCCATAGTCTAGGTGTGACTTGACAAGTGCGTGCACTAGCGTCTTCCTGGCCTCAATCGGGTGGAGATCTATCGTTTTTCGCACACTTTTAAGGACACCTAAACAGATCCCCACCAAACGTCTAATCTAGGATTCTAAGGTTAGGTCAGAGTCTACCCATATGCCCAGGATCTTTGCAAGGGGCGTGGTGTTGGAGCAGGGCCCATATCCGATGGCCACCATGCCGATGATCATATAGATGGGCCCCCCTCACCACGATCACCTCCGTCTTGCTGCCATTCAACTTCAGGCAGTTGTCCGCCATCCAGGTGGCAAGCTCCTGCATACATGCTCTGAAGTTGGATGCCGCAATACCAGGCGTCCGTGATAGCGAGATGACCAGCTGGGTGTCATCCGCGTATGACACGATCCTGACTCCAAAACCCTCCACTATCCCAGCCACAGGAGATACATATAAATTAAAAAGAGTAGGGCTGAGGGCAGATCCCTGGGGCACACCCTGGTCCAGATTGACAGAATCAGAGTAATATGCACCCTGCCTGACCTGGAAACTACGTCCCATCAAAAATTATTGTATCTACTTGAGAGCAGAACCTGAGACACCACCTCTGTTAAGACACTGTAGCAAGGTGTAATATGCCACAGTGTCGAAGGCGGCACTCAGATCTAAGAGAATGAGAGCCATTGTCTGTCCCTCATCTGCTCCCTACCTAATAGTCTCCATGGCCATAAGTAGGGCTGATCCTGTGGAATGTAGTGACCTGTACATCAGGACGTCCTGGAATTCCTTCCATCTTTAGATATAACATGAATAGATGCCCTCCCTTTGTTTGTTAGAGTCTCTTGTCCTTGCCAAAAGTTCTTCTCCTGAGAGTCTCTATCTCTCATACACAATGTGTCTTTTACCAACTATGAACGCACCTGCAAAGAGTAAGAAAACATTGTAACCCGAGCAAACCTTCACGTTGAAGGCTAAACATTAAAGTCCAAATCTTCAAGGCCTTTGGTCAAGTTAGCATTGAAAACACTTGATTACACATTTAAATGCAAGGTTATGGATACATATACAGTAAAATGCAGGATACTATTCAACTGAATACACGAGTATATATAGAGTGAACAAAATTACTAAATGTGCACAAAGTCAGATCTATAATAAAACTGCAATTTAGTATCACTATAAAGAAAACATTAGAATGCACACCTATGTAAATATCTGAATTATAGAGCAAATGCAACTTCAGGAATCTGGTCAAGTGCACCACTCTGTGTTAATGATATTAAAGCACAAATATACAGCACTATAATCACGTATATATGGCATAGTCAAGACATGAATGTTTTGAGCCTATATTACAGTGCTCCATGCTCACTGGACTCTTGGCACAAAGCATGTATTTCAACCTTGTCCTGTACACAACCTCCCTGAACTCATATCTTGCACAATTTCCATGTTGGTCATGTCCAGAGGACCCCTTATGCCATGCATGGCTTAAAACCATGTTGTGCACTCAACTTTGCATCACCCCAAGGTCTGCTGGGTTTATCCTTTGCCGATTGTACCTCCCGGGCTTAGAGTTCCAGTCAAAGTCTTCAGGCGCATCTTGTGCTCCGTTTGCTGCATAGAGCTGCTGTGTATAGCAGTTGGGCACTGGTGTGGTGTGAAAAATTTCTCCACGACCCCCTTGGCTGGGCTTTCATCCAGGTGAATATCCGCTGTTCTTAACTAGGCCACAGTCGGTATATTGGCATGCCTTTTTGAATAATGGGCACTCCCTAGTCACTGACCCAATTTTGGGGAGGGTGGAGTTGTTGATGATCTCTGCCAGTCAGATAACTTATTGCATTTTATCCACTGATCCATTTTGCCATTTTAAATCCCTTCTCTTCATGTAACTACATGAGTTAATAATTTCCTAAAGCAGAAAGATGCAAGTTGGAAGTCCTGACATACAGGCCCGAATTCAATTTGGTTATTACCATTTGACTTATTAAAATAAATGCACTCCTCAACTTATGAGTCACTGCCTGTCTTACAGTAATTTTTTCCTAAATTTAAAGGCTTAGTCTCAGTCTCTGCAAGGTATCATATCAGTGAAGCCCTTTTAAGTTTCAATCACTCACAAGTTAACAGAAGAATTGTGAGAAAAATATCCAGATTTTGGTTTGCAACCCAAACTAAGATGGCTAAGTATTTTTTCTACTTTACGATGGTTTTCTTTCAAAACCATCTGGGCATGGGCAAATTGACACCAGATAAGAGTGCTGTTTTTCTGAACTTCTGCCTCATGTGCAATAACCCATTTTAAAAGCTTATCTAAAACTGTAAATAGGTTTTATGCTTTTAATGCACCAAACCTAAGGAATCTGTGGAATTGAATTTGAATCTGCAGAACTTGTTAACTCTTTTTATATACAAGGACCTTTACCTCCGTCAGCACTTTGACCATCGAGTATCTCTCTTTCTCCTCTAACCATAGAGTGCGAGCGAAGGCGGGAGGTTGGCGTACTAGTTGCCAACTCCATTTTCTCATTAAATGTAGGCTGCGAGCGCTGTTTTCTGAACTTCTGCCTCATGTGCAATAACCCATTTTTGAACTCTGCCTAAAACTTTAAATAATTGTTATGCGTTTAATGCCCCATATGTCAGGATGTGTAGATTTGAATTTGAATCTGTAGAACTTGCATTTAATGCACCAAACCTAAGGACTGTGTAGAATTATATTTGAGTCTCTAGAACTTGTTAGCTCTTTTTATATGCAAGGACCTTTACCTCCGTCAGCACTTTCACCACAGAGTAGCTCTCTGCCTCCTGTAACTATAGAGTGCAAGCGAAGGCGGGAGATTGGCATTCTAGCTGCCAATTGCAAAAAAGACCAATTGATGGACAGAGTGCAAAACAATGTCATACATTCACCCCAGTTCAGAGATTTGGGCCTAAATCCATAGTTTTTTTGCTCGCCATGCCATTCTAGTTTGGACCCAGCCATATGCAAGTCAGTCTTGACCCTGCGCCCAATGGGAACAGTCCAGCCCGAACTGCAAGGCAAGGTCCTCCCTGGACTGGAAACAAGCATCCTAGAAACAGTTTCAGGCTTTCATCCCTCATCAGTCAGGATAACATGACTCCAGTGGCATGGAGAGCACGGGACCCACATCTGGGCATACCGGTCCCACTCAGGGTAACAAATGCAAAAAGATAAATTAATGGACAGAATGCAGAACAATATCATACATTCACCCCAGTACGGAGATCTGGGCCTAAATCCATCGTTTTTTGCTCACCATGCCATTCCAGTTTGGACCCCGCTATATGCAAATCAGTCTTGACCCTGCGCCCAATGGGAACAATCCATCCTGTACTGCCAGGCCAGATTCTCCCTGGACTGGAAACAAGCATCCAAGGACCGATTTCAGGCTTTCAGCCCTCATCAGCCAGGATAGTTTGACTCCAGTGGCATGGGGAGCACGGGACCCATGTCTGGGCATGCCCGTCCCAATCGGGGTGACACATGCAAAAAGAACAATTGATGGACAGAATGCAGTCAGATAACTTATTGCATTTTATCCACTGATCCATTTTGCCATTTTAAATCCCTTCTCTTCATGTAACTACATGAGTTAATAATTTCCTAAAGCAGAAAGATGCAAGTTGGAAGTCCTGACATACAGGCCCGAATTCAATTTGGTTATTACCATTTGACTTATTAAAATAAATGCACTGCTCAACTTATGAGTCACTGCCTGTCTTACAGTAATTTTTTCCTAAATTTAAAGGCTTAGTCTCAGTCCCTGCAAGGTATCATATCAGTGAAGCCCTTTTAAGTTTCAATCACTCACAAGTTAACAGAAGAATTGTGAGAAAAATATCCAGATTTTGGTTTGCAACCCAAACTAAGATGGCTAAGTATTTTTTCTACTTTACGATGGTTTTCTTTCAAAACCATCTGGGCATGGGCAAATTGACACCAGATAAGAGTGCTGTTTTTCTGAACTTCTGCCTCATGTGCAATAACCCATTTTAAAAGCTTATCTAAAACTGTAAATAGGTTTTATGCTTTTAATGCACGGGACCCATGTCATGCCCGTCCCAATCGGGGTGACACATGCAAAAAGAACAATTGATGGACAGAATGCAGAACAATGTCATACATTCACCCCAGTACAGAGATCTGGGCCTAAATCCATCTAGTTGCCAATTCCATTTTCCCATTAAATGTCGGCTGCTGGTCGGGTGAGTGCAGCAGGTGCGCCGCTGGTCCCCCCAAGGCAAGCCCATCTGCGCCCGTCTGTGCCTTAAGTGCCCGACCAGGACTAGGGACCAAGACCCCTGCTCCTTCCAGCATAGGTCAGGTCAGGTACACCACAAACCAGCTATTGGCGTTGAGACCTCCACTACTACCTTTATGTTGATCACTGCCGGGAGCAAATAATGAACTTTTGACTAATACTAGGCGAGTTTGTGGTCAATGAAGCTTTGAGTTGCATTGGAATAAGGACTCTCATCTTGCAACTCAGGAGCTACAGGTAGCTACATTGAATCTGGGAATGATTAATGCGCATTCAGTGCCCAGGCATGCGATTGACATTAGAACTCTGCTGGAAGAAGATCCGCTAGACATTTTATTCATCACAGATATGTGGCTTAATGACAGCTGAGGTCCGATATCCATCTCGCCCTCTCGCTAGGCTACCAGATCCACAAATTGGATCGGGTATGAAAACTTGGGGGTGGAATTGCCATTTAAAAAAAAATGTTTTTATATATGTCTCACCTCCTCCCTCTTCTTTCTAGAATGTGAAAGTCATCAGTTCCAGATCACAACCGTAGGTTCTCAGGTGTCCTTATCTGGAGACCACCGGGAATTAGCTCCAGATACAGTCTGCCTATTAAAACTGAAAAAATATAAACTTTGGACCCCCTTGAAAAGCTTTGACCTTCTGAAATTACTTCAGGATATTTCCTTTCAGTCTGGAAAAAAGCCCCGGAAAAAAAAAACCTTCTGTGATCCAGCACAATGTAAAAAGCTATTGCCCCATTTCTTGTCTTTAGATGCCAGCCAAACTTCTTGAGAAAGCCATGAATATCGAACTTATGGCCTTTCTTGAAGAGACCCATCTGTTAGACAGCTCTCAATATGGTTTTAGATGTAACCATAGCACTGAGCCAGGCCTGGTGGCAGCAACAGATTGAATCTGGACTATAATGGATAATGGTCGTAAAGCAGCGCTGATCCTTTTGGACTTATCGGCCACCTTCGATATAGTTAACCCCTCAAATCAAATCAAAAGTCTTTATTGGGTAACTATACAAGTTAATCATAAAAACACGAAACACAAATTAATACAGTGCAGATCACCTTAAAAATTGTAACAGACCGCAGTTTCTTAAAATTACATCAACATTGGTTTGCAATGCTTAAAAGATTTTTTTTTAAAAGCTGTAATGGAGGCAATAGTAAATTCATCGTCTAGCAGTTGCAGAATCATAAATGCAGGTCGACAATGTCTCAGTGTTAGACCTGACACCCTTGGTGTGGTTTTCCCCTATCTTTTTGCCTCTGCCTCCTGTATTTTTGATGCTGTGCTGGATTTTGATTTTGATGGTTCAGAAGCTTTGGACACTCTGCCACTGCTGATCAGTGCCAGAGTGTAAGTGCTCCCTATGGAAATTATCATATTGATTGGATGTACCTGATTGGCATATTTGTATCACCACGAAGTCCCTAGTAAAGTGCACTGGGTGTGCCAGGGCTGGTGATGACAGATGCTACTAGTAGTCCTGCAACGCTTATTGTGCCACCCACATGAGTAGCCCTAAAATGGTGTCTCAGGCCTGCCACCGCAGTGCCTGTGTGCAGTCAGTGAACTGCCATGTCCTCCTGGTCAGTGTCCCCACTGGCTAGGCCTAACCCTTCCCCTTTTGTGCACATTGGTCACCCCTATGGAAGGCTCTAGGTACCCCCTTGGGCAGGGTGCAGTGTATATGAAAGGTAGAGCATGTACTAGTGCAGGTAACATGCTCTGGTAGTGAACAGCAGCCATTTCGTATGATCACTGCTGCAAGGTTATCTTGCTCCATAGACTAACATGGGGGAGGCTGGTCCAAATGGCTACCAGCCTATCTTCCCTTAGGAACAAGATAGGACATAAGTGATTGATATCCCTGAACTCAGAATTTAATAACACATCTTTTAGGAAAGGTTGTTTTTAAATTCTGTGTTTGAGAACAGTACTTTTAGAAAGTGGCTGTTCTCTTGTCTGACCTTTCTGTGTGCCTTGGCCTGCTTGTGGATTGACTGTCTGGTTTGAGGATGACAGGGGCTGGGGAGCCCCCAGGAGGCTGTCTGAGTCAGCCCTAGGTTGAATGACTACATTTGCAACTAAAGTGGTGGGAGGGGATAGCACCTGGGATTGAATAGGGCTGTGCCTGCCTGCCACAATGCTGGCTCCACCTCCTGCTGGGCGGCTGACGACTCTGCCCCACACTCTGAAAAGGAGGAACAAGCCAGGAAAACAAAGTGCTCAAGCAACACCCAGAACTGGTTTAGACTGGGCTGAGGACCCACTTGCACAAAGACTTCAAAGACTTTTAGGGGTATAAGAGAAGGACCCCTGACAACAGATTTTTAGGTTCTACAATCAAGAGGAACCTCTGCCAGAAGAAGAACCGCTGGAGAAACTAAGGAAGACTGCCCTTGATGTGTGCTCTGTTTTGCTGTTCAACTGAAGGAGAGAAGAAGGGGACTTTGCTGTGTGCTGTGACTCCTGCCTGCTTGACCTCAAGACTGTGCTGTGTCTGTAAAAGAATATCCAAGGGCCTGTAAAGAGCTGGCCTCCTGTCCTGGAACCCAGGGTCAAAAGGTTCCCCATAAGCAACAAGACGCTGTGGAGACCGTGCTCCAGTTACTACTTGGTGCGTGAGTTTTTAACTATTGGCCGTGCCAGAGGATCGGTGTGCTCATCGGCACATCAGTGCAGAAGACCGGAGGATCGTTGTGCCTCCCCTCGTGACTTATCCCTTAAAAATAGTTGGGGGCTTCACGAGCACTCTGCCCACCTCTGGCCACTTGAAAACCGCTGTGCCGCTTTTCACCGCCGCTGCCCGGGGCCTGAAACATCCTGAGAATCTCGCCGTTCCTGGCCGTAGCCGCCGAAGGAGAAACCGAAGGAGCGGAGCCCTAATTGGCTCAGAGCGACGAGCCCCCCTCAGTAAAAACCGCACTGGGATTTGTTCCCAGGCCGCAGCATCATCCTTAGGCTTGCGCTGGGATTGGCTGGCAGAAAGAAGGAGCTGTGACATCACGAGGGGCTCACCTATGAGCTGCGCCCGGATTGGTCAGCGCCAGGAAAACATCGTCGGAAGATGCCGGGAGCCGTGTCTGAATGGTGAAACGCTGGTCTTCGCGTCTGGATTGAGAAACGCCGATGGAGCCGTGTGAATCATCCCCGCCTGCTGTCCCCGCACCAGAAAGGTAATTAAGCTCCCCGCCGCTCGTTGGATTGTCGAGATCGGGCGGAGAGCTAGCGGGACCGGCAGAGGCCGAGTGGGGGTTTCGTTGTCAGATTCACTGGTGCAATCACGCTAGCAGCGCTTCCTCAGGGCAGCGCTAGGCACGGCCTTGAGTTAGTCCCACAAGTGTAAAGGTCTACAACTATTTTTCCTGTAATTCCTGATAAAGACTGAGACAAGACTGTGAATTACCTGAGTAACTTCCTAACTAAGTGCAAACATAAACAGAGTTAAGTGATTTTTGTATCTACAACCGCCAGTGGTTTCTTTTGCCTGCATAAACTAGATAAAGATATTTTTATATATTTACCTGTGTGGTGTCAGTTTGTGGTGTGTCATTGCATTATTGTGTGTGTTAAGTGCAACTACCTTACACATTGCCTTGGGGATATTCCTGCCTGCTCGTGCCAAGCTACCTAGGGGGTGAACAGGGGTTATCTACAGTGTGTAACTCTTTACCCTGACTAGAAGCAAGGGACCCTATTTGGTCAAAGGTAATTACCTCTGCCAACTAGAGACCTCCAGATCTAACACTCAGACTACATCTTTTTAAAACAGGGATAATCCATCTTCTTCTAGCGATTGAATAAAATTTACCGAAAAACAATATATGTATTGTAGATTGTTCAGCAGCATCGTCGCACAGGCATTTACTTCAAACTCTCAACCAATCATTTAATACAGACAAACTTAAAAGTCTATGAAGGATATTCAATCTAAAGCGTGTTAGCAAGAACCTCTCATAGTCGTTGGTTACTAATACAATATATAGCTGTGTGAGTGGAGCCATCAAGACCATATAGTGCGCTTGAACCGTTGGTTTCTTTAATTCTGTTGAGGTTCTAACTTCGCCCAAGTAACACATGCAGCTTGCTTTAAGGTCTTTCCCAGACATGTAGAACAATAAACAAAACCTCTCCTAGGTATCACATCAATATATCGGTAATATATCCTCCATTGAATATATATCAACATTGTCCCACAGCAAAACTTATTTGAAAAACATATTCTTTTTTTTATTCTTGTAATTTTGTGACATAAAAGATATAATCATAGCACAATAATGTTATCAACATACTCATTCTATATATACAGTATTTTCAAAAATATATACAATAACCGCCAAAAAGAATAGAAAAAAATAATATCATTTATTCATCTGATCACACCAAGCTTCCAAGCATTCATCCAAAACTACCTAGCAAAGCTAAACCACCGTGAAGCAGTTGAGACAAAACATGACAGTGAAAAATTGCATACATTTTACACATACAGCATAACAACAAAGAGAAGGCCCCGACGCACGTTTCGGCCAAGGTTCCGTGTCCACAGTCCCTTCATCAGGGTGCAGTAGATACATTTCTTATTTGACGTTACTTGTCCTTTAAGTATTGCGAAATAGATCAAAATAATTGAATAACAACAAGGGGGCTCAATCTTGAATTTGTTTCAAACATGATAATATGCGTTCCTCTGGCATCCAAAAATATAAAAAGGCGAAAGGCTTGAACCACATAGACTGGTATTACTGGTTATCGTAATCATAAAAACTAGATCCTGGTAGGTATAATGCCAAAACCTATCAAAGACGTATCAAAGGTGGGATTGAGGGTGGAGCCAATAAAACAGCAGATTGCAGATCGGCCATTTTCCTAACATGCTAAAGGAATAGCTGACAATAATGGCCCATTTCCATAACTTCAAAGTAGACTGGCTGGGCCCAAAGTCCAACCTCCGTAGAATTTCACAAGCACTGAATGCACAACGCAGATCCTCATCTGAAGCGATGTCCTCAAGCGGCGTGAACCCAGACACGTTAGACATGGTGTCTGGACTATTGTAGTGTTCAGGATGGCCTATTTTGAACAAAAATTTTTTAACATATGCTAACCACCTTATGTTATTGACCCCCATCTATCGCCAATGCATCTTTCAAAATAAGGCGATTAAAATCTGTCGCCTCTGAAGTCCGAACTCTATGTCAAAGGAGGACTCGCTGAATCTTAATAACGTCCTCCAGATATGGCATACCTAGTTCTTGCTGGCATATATACGTAGATGTATTGTCTGATATTGCCAAGAGAGACCTAAAAAACTTGTTTTCTGCAGACTGTAGTGAGTTTACCTCTTCATAAACCCATATTCCAGCTCCATATGTGACGATTGCCACACATTTTGCCCTGTAAATCTGTAACAATTCTGCAGGGGGATGTCTTTCTATTTTTGTGCTGAAGGCCATCAGAGATTTAATAAAAAGCAGCCTTCTCACTTGTATCGCTAGGCACCATGTACCAATTTGGTCGAATAATATCCGTAGATAGGAGAAAGTTTTAGTATGCTCTATTGCCATTGAATAAATAAAAAGCGTTTTGGGCCTCTTTCTCGATCCTGCTCCACAATTCATTGGAAATGTTTTCGAGCAGTTCACAGTAAGTCCCAAGTTAGACATACCGTTTATAAAAACCTTTACAACTTTTTGGAGACCAAGCGGTGTGCGGGCCACCAGTTAACCACTCAGTGCTCATTGATCGTTTGGATATCTTTGGTATCAGAGACACAGCCTTGTCCATTCTAAGCTCCTTTCTTGCCAAGAGAGAATGATATGTGTCTATTGGTGATCTTACATCTACACCATTTTCATTTCTGCATGGGGTCCCCAAGGGTTCTTCATTAATTCCAACATTCCAACAAGAACTGATAATCCTGGGCCTGAGCCAAATCTTAACCAACCTAGACTTGGCCCGTAAGAATAGGCTACCTCTGCTATGGTCTCAAAGTTTGACTAGCTTCCCCATCCAAGAACGAACAACTCTCTACATCTAGATGAGCTGCCACCCACCCTTGCGAGTCTGAAACAAAGGCACAAAGAAATTGATCATGAGTATTGAACCCAGAGACCCAGTGAACTCCCAACCAACCCTACAACACTAACACAAAGACCCAGAGAAGCTGATTCCGAGTATCGAACTCAGAGACCCTGTGAACCCCCACCCACCCATGCAACCTCAACACAAAGACCCAGAAAAACTGATTCAGAGCATCAAAATCAAATCACTAGAAGAACCAAAGCAGTCATGTCCTCTAAGGAGGCAAAGGAGCTATCTTGAACCTGCAACTCTCCCCTCACAGCCCCCCTATAGCCAAGATACAAGTGATCACCGGTTTCGTAAGAGACCACCTCTCCCCGAATTCACCAAGACCCCCGGCCCTCCTCATTTCCATTCCCAGAGCCTCCCCCATAAAGAAGCACACCAAAGGGGAATCCACTACCAAATGCATGCTCATCCATTTTAGATCAGCAACTTAACATGCAACAGAACTTACAGAAACCATCCTCTCGCATGACATAGACATTTATTACTGAGATTTGGCTAAACGAGTTCTCCACACCATACCTAGACATGTTGGTGCCCATCAGGCTTCACTATCATCAACAAGGACAGAAAAGGCCAAAGAGGCGGAGGCATAGCATTCATACACAAGAACACCATTTCCATTTCAGAAAAGGACTCCTTCAATTACAACTCCATCGAATGTCTCACCGCCAACATCAAGACAAATGACAACAGAGCAATTCTCTGTCATCTCCTATACCGTTCTCCAGGCAACACGTCCACATTCGGGGAACACCTGTCGGATCTGATTGCCCACTGCTCACTCGGCGACTCAAATAAACTAATTCTCGGTGACCTCAACCTACATTGGAATGAGGCAAACAATCCAATAATTCTGACCCTTAGCAATCTTCTGGACAACAATATGACCCAATTCTGCTCCGAAGAAACGCACAATAATGGGGCAACCTTGGATGCCATTATCGCTCAAAATGACACAGTGAAGAATGACCACGTCCTCCCCGTGGACTGGTCCAACCACCACAACATCCTATTTCACATTACCCCAAAAACTCTTCTCCAGCCCCCTTGCAAGACCCCCCAAATGGTCCAGAAATCTAACTCATATTAGTTTAACAGACCTAGACAAAAGGATACGTTTGCTCCTCCCCTGCTTCTCCGATCACCTTTCCGCAACTGAACTTACCTCGCACTACACCTCAAAGATGATGTCCATCCTCTATCAAATAGCTCCTCTGAAATTGAAAAAAAGCAGGAGCACTCCATCAATATCTTGGTTTAACTCTGACATCAACTCCGAAAGGAGACACCTAAGAGCCAGAGAGATACTATGGAGAAACAACCCTTCAGTCACCCACCGCGAACAACTCAAAGAAGCACGCGGGAAATAAAAAAACATGTACAGAACGAAAAATCCTCATTTTTCTACACTGCACTAGATAATGCAAAAAACAAGCCTAGGGAGCTCTTTAACATTATTAGACAACAAACCTCCAAGCCTGTTACCTTCTCAATGCAAGCCTCTAAAGAACTATGTGACAGTTTCAAACTCTCACTAGACATCAACATCAATACCCTCAGCAAGATCTTCCCGCCCGAGACCAAAGACATACAAGCCTTCTTTAAAAACGTGGAAATCTTTCAGCCCTATGCAGGAAGATGAGATAGTCAACCTGATCTCCACATCCAAGCCTACCTCACACACTCTAGATCTTCTTCCGCCACAACTGACCAAACAGCTTAAACCCTCCCTTGCCCCGCTCTGGTGCAAGTCATTAACAGTTCACTGCAATCCAGTGTCATCCTTGAATGCCTCAAAGATGGGCAAGTCACGCCACTGCTAAAAATACCGGGCCTAGACAAAAAAGATCTGAATAACTATAAACCAGTCTCAAACTGTCAGGGTGCGACTTCCTCAGAGTCTGTACATTGCTCTATGGGCCCACCTCTCGGTACCTCCGATTCAGGATGCTATTACAGCACTGAAAGTTAGAGTGACCAAGTGGGGTGAAAGGTTTGAGGAAGGGAACAGCTGGGAGGAAGACCTGTAAAACAAACAGATAAACATACAAACAATAACAATCATTACAAATAATTCTCAGGTACCAGACTCTGCTACGCTGAGTCTGATTGATAATGAGTCTCTACTTTATCACAAGCCCGTGATACAAGTTATACAGAAAATACACTTCCAAGGAATGTGTTACAATCACACCTTCCTAACAGTAAAGTCCAATAATATACAGAGCATATATTCATAATTATGACACAGTACACAAATGAGCCCCAGTGCAAGCTTGCTCAAGCGCTTGAAAAATCAACATACCAAGAGCACCAAAGGACTAATCCGAAAGTTACACATACACTATGCCAAATGAACCCAGAGCACTAGTCCCCATGTTAACCAACTCAATAAGCAAAACGAGCAGAGCTTTAGATTGTAATCGCTGGACCTAATGCTCAACAACACAATGTTTTAATGAATTCCAAAACGTGCAATCAGAAGTGCGAGTGTGTTCATACAATAATCAAAATAAACTCCAGAGCGCACTGTTGTATGCTTGCCAAAATGTAGTATGCAAAAGTGCTGTCAAACACTGAATGCAGCAAATGAGCTCCAAAGCGCACCGAATGGCAACAAGGAAATAAAGTTACTCTGTTGCCTTCAAAAACAGAGGTTTACCTGCAGGCTCAAAGTAAATTGGATTGATTTCACGAGGAGAGAGGGTGCTCCCACACAGGATCCAGAATAGTGAGCCACAGCCAATGGGTGTTGTTCCTTTTATAGGCAGACCACACAAATAGGCAACCACACCCAAAGTGACTGCTGTGTGGGGATTCTGGGACATGACCACACCCATAGGCAACCACACCCAAAGTAACTGATGTGTGGGGATTCTGGGATGTGTAGTCCCCTTTAGTTACATCCTGAAGGGAAAAAGTAGAACACATAAAGGAAAATGAACAATGAATGGAAAATACAAAGAAAACATATTGCAGTGCTTAATGTACATGTACGGGACACCTCAGCCACCATTTAGCAACAGAAAAATGTACTTTCCCACATGGTACCACAGTGGGGGCGGGTCCTAGAACACGCGCCACAGAGGCGACGCTAACACAAACCTACCTCTTCTATACAAAATCCTAGAAAGATGCGTGCTCCTGCAACTAACTCAACACCTGGATAGCATCAACCTAATCGATGCCAACCAATCAGGCTTTAGAAAGGGATGTAGCACGGAAGCCCTGATCCTCAACGTCATTGATGACATTCACAAATCATTGGATGCGGACAAATTTTGCCTTCTCATCCTCCAAGATTTATCGGCAGCTTTTGACACGGTTGATTACAACCTCCTCATTTGGGCACTTCAAGAAAGGGAAGGTCTAGATGAGGTGGTCTTACAATGGTTCTCCTCCTTCCTCCACAACCGCACTGAAAGAATAAAAATAAAAAACTTCACGTCTGACCTACATCATGTTAGCAGGGGAGTCCCCCAAGGGTCAGAGCTCTCCCTACAACTTTTTAACATTTACATGGAACCACTCACAACCCTACTCAGAAAGGCCAACATCCCCTTCCACCTTTATGCCGATGAAACACAGATCTATCTGGAAACCACCTCCAATGATGACATTCAGAGACCCAATGACACGCTCAGAGAAGTCCAACACTGGCTGTCAAGGAACAACCTAAGACTTAATAAAGACAAGACTGAAATTCTCCACATCTCAAACAAAGAAGAGAATCCTCGAATTACAGAATGGCTATCTGCGATCGGTACAGTTGATGGAAACATCACTCTGGCAGACTCTGTAAAATCATTAGGCATCACTTCAGACCTAAAACTCAATATGACCAAACACATTGAGATCACCACCAAGAGCGCCTTCCTGAACTTAAAGCTATTGAACAAAATAAAACCTTTCATCCCAGCCAATGACCTTAAACAAGCTACCCAAACACTGGTGTTATCCAGATTAGACTATGGGAGCGCAACCCTCTCAGGCTCATCAAAGGCGCATCTGGCCCCCCTTAAAACAACACTAAACATAGCAGCTAGAATGTTCACAGGAGTGAAGAAATTTGACTATATCTCACCCGCACTCAGAGAACTAAAATTGATCCCAGTTGAAATGCGTGCCACTTTCAGAACAGCCTGCCTCACCCTCAAAGATCTTCATACAAGCAAACCTGACTACCTGGCCTCCAAACTAAAAAAAAAGAGGCAAACCAGGACCCTCTGGAGCTCAAAAACTTTACTACTCACCCCGATGAAAGCACGCAAACAAAAAAACGCAGCCCGATTCTTTGCGGGAAACGCACCCAAAATCTGAAACTCTATCCCCCCACATCAGAACTATCCCCTTCTTCGCAAACTTCAAAGAAAAACTCAAAAATCTTTTTCTAGATCGGGTCCAAGCAAAGGGTCATGAGAAGCAGAAGAGCTGCTGACAATACTCCCTGATGGGGGTGTGACCCCAGACTTTGGTCACCCAGATTAGGCACTACTAGTATTCATTGACACTGGTTACTTAACCCACTGAAACTCAACGTGTATTCCCGATATTGTCTCGAGATTCTTGACACTTGTGCTGATACCTTCATTGTACTTACTGTCAATGTTTGTTTGGTCTATGCAAATCGATGGTAGTAAACGCTCCGATACCCCTGGGTCTGGCTATCACTATATAAAACTTCATAATAAAAAAAATAATAAATAATAATAATACATATGTCACATCATTGACAAACTTGATTAATTCTTGTGGTTTTTCTGTAATCCCCTATGCAAAGGACACAATAATTGTAGTCAAAATCTTGTTGAAGAAGTAGCAAAAGTGTTCAACAACTGCAGGGCTCAGATAGTTGGCTGGATGACAAATTACTGTCTTACATTAAAATCTGACAAGACCAAGGTTCTTCTCTTTGAAAAATACACATCTTTCTGGCCTTTTCTTTCTGCTATGTGGCCTCAGGATCTACGCCCACTTCACTCTCCAGTAAAAAGTCCGAGAACGTGGGTGTCCTTTTTGATGCAAAGTTAACCTTTTTTGATCAAATTAATCAGGTTACATCTTCCTGTTTTTTTTTTCCTTTTAAGAACTCTAAGAAAGGCTTTTCCCTTAATCCCACTTGAGCTGCAAAAAAAGGTTATCAGTGCTCTAGTTGCCTCTAGGAATGACTATTGCAATGCTCTCTATGTTGCAATCCAGTAACATTTGTTGAATAGACTCCAGGTCCTTGAGAATGCAGCAGCTTGCCGTCTTATAAGACTATCCAAATTCATTGGGTTTCTCAAGCCATCTCTGATTTACATTGGCTTCCAGTCCATAATCATGAAAGTTTTAAAGATCTCGGTTCAGCTCACAAAGCTCTTTCTGATGCTGGCCTTGAATATCTCAATAGGAAAATTCACTAGAATAATCCGAAATGTATGTTTCAGTCCACCTCTCCCCAAAATGTGCTATTTCTTGAAATCAACAAGGCCCTTTGGGGTGGCAGAAGTTTCACGTTTTCTACATGTAAACTTTGAATTTTTCTCCTTTATCAACTTAAACCTCAGCCCAATTTCATACAGTTTAGGAAACAGCCTAAACCCTGGCTATTTACGTGCTCTGTATCTTATTATCATGCGCGGCGGGCACAGGAAAGAGCAGTGGGGCAGCGCGGCAGGGACGTGGCGTGGACAAGTTGACAGACAAAGGGGTATGTATTGTATTGGCATTTATATAGCGCACTACTTACCCGTAGGGTCCCAAGGCGCTTCGACCGCTGCGAAACCCTTCCTGGCTTCCCTGAGATATGGTCCCTTAATGGGTATCTACAGGGTGAGACCAGGCATCCCCGGCGGTCTGGTGGGGCCGTTAGTGAAGATGAGGCAAGCTAATGCCCAGAGTTGCCGAGTGTGATCGCTGATCAGAGTGGGCACCGAGGCGAGAGAATTATCGAGTCCGCTGACCCTGGTCCAGAAACCTGCCGCACCGGGAATCGAACCCTGGTCCCGGGCCGTCCTCTGCTCTCGGGTCTGCCACCTCTAACCAGTGAGCCACACTAAAATTAAATTAAATAAAAAATAAATAAAGGCACATGCCTTGCACTCGCCGCATTGCCGACTCGGCGATGTGGCAAGCACAAGGTAAGTGGTTTTCTAATTTTTTTAAATTTTATTTTACTTATCCTGTCATCTGTCAACTCCCCCCTGCCCCACCACTATTGCCTGTGTCGGCCTCATCTGCTTATTATGTCTCTGTTTTGGTTCCATAACAGACACCTGTAGGCATATGCAGGCTCTATAAAATTCTTTCACTTTTTACTTTACTTACTCTGTGTAAATTCGTGAAACAGGCTTGAAGACAAAGGGCTGTATTCAGTGCCTAATTTGAGCAGGAGCTTTCAGGTGCTCAGCACCTGCACTTCTTTCACAGGGCCGGGGCTACGATTTCTCACCCTGCAGGTGGTGGTCTCAATATTAAGTGTTCAAATTCAAAATAAAAAGAATAACATACTTTGCATGGTTACTGGCTGGTAAATGTTCATAGACAGGCCAGCATACGCCTGTCCAGGCAGGCATGATTGTGTATCACCAAGTTAGTGATGATGTCATCTCGCCGATCACAAATCGAAGTCATCGACAAACTATGCCTTGCATTCTATTCCCAGAGTCTGCTGCACCCTGCCACTGCCTGAGCCTAAGCCTCCCATTGGATAATTGTAGCTGTGGGCTGGCTCAAGACGAAGTTGAGGCAAGGAAGCTGCGAGAGCGCATTTGGAACTTGGGCGTGAGGGCTCTTGAGGAAGAATAAACTAAAGTAAGTGTGGACTTTCCACTTGCTGTGTAGCCAGAGTACCATATCATGCAGCCATGCATTGCTGCTATCCTCAACGTGCTCAATGCGGCTGGGGCCCAACACAACTTTTGTGCGCCATGGCATCACCTGTAGAATCTGTGTGCTGCACCCTAGCATGGTAATTGCTGAGTGTGCTTGAGTCCAGTAGGAACCACAGCCATACTTACAGGCATTGGCAGCACTACGACTGGGGATAATGCCTGTGCTGTAGCAGGCAGGGTCCTAGCAAGCTGAGCAGTGGATGCCAATGATGTTGCCATCCCTGCACCTACTAATTACAGGCAGCACTAGTAGTGACATCACCTGCTGTGCTCGAGCAGCTACCTGTTCTGCAAATAACCCAGTTATACTGCACTGATTAATATATGCCAAAAAATAATTTTCATTAGGTGTACATTTTATTTTTGCCCTCGGTGTAGGTAAGAAAGTAAAACACATGTCATCTTCCTCTTCTTTACGAATGACAACAGGAAAACGCAGAGTTCAAAATAGCAGGGACATGTACAGGCTGACGACAGGGGTCACAGGCAGCAGCAGTGTTATAGATGAGAGAGAGAGTTGAGTAAAGATAAGAAAGAAACAACCAGAGAGGAGAGAGATAAGACGGAGCTAAGTAGAAGAAAAGGAGAGCAAATCAGATACAAAGAGAAAGCAGCCATGATGTGAAGAAGAGAGCATTAAAAAGAGAGAAGATCTTAAAAAGAGAGAAGATAGAAGGAAAGGATGTAGTGGACAGGACAGAGGAAACAAAGCAGACAAATGATAAAACGGAGACACAGCTAATCACTGTTAGAAGAGCGATTGTAAAGAGCCAAGATCGAGGGGAGAGAGAGCAGAGCATGGATAAAAGTGAAGAGGGCAAATCAGAAATGCAGGGAATATGTTAACACACCAGGTGTGACAAAGATGATAGAAAACAATTAGAGAGGTGAGAAGAAATACTCTTAGAGCAAAGACGTAGGGGACAGACAACAGATCAAGGTTAGAAGATAGAGACTGAGGCAATGAGAGTGTTTAAAGTCGGGGTCACCGGAGGAAGAAGTGAACTGTGGCCTCGTTGGCAAATTTACAGCACCTGCACTTCGTTTTTTACAAATTAAGCACTGGCTGTACTTAGAGTTTGGCGGATGGGAGCATGGTACATGTCCTGTCCACCATATTACCAGTCCATCATAGGCTCTGTCTCTTGCAGTATGGAGTGTCCCATCTGCCATCAAACTCTACAAGGCACCTACTCTTTCACAGAGCGTAGTTTTGCTCCGTGGTGGAAGGTGTTGTGTACCAGCACACATTTTTGGCAACTGGCACTGTTTTTGTCATCTTCAGGTTTTGACTCGGAGTAAGAGAGAGAAAGGATAAAGAAGGATGAAGCAAATGATTGTAAAACAGTCACAGAGAAAGAAAGAAGAGACGAAAAAGAACCTGCAAGAAGGAGATAAATGAAAAAGGTGAAATTATAGGGAGGTGTAAGACAGAGGTATGATGTGAGACAAAATAGGCAGACTTTTTATGTCTTTGCTTCCAATAATTGGCAAAGTCGTCTGCAAGCTTCGCAAAAAAAACTGCCATATGTTTTATTTGTTATTTATGCATTGGTTATAAGCTTTCCAAATCCGCATTTATTATAGATCAGTCATCAAAACCATAACTAAAGAGTTGCGACAGGTCCTTCTAAATTATATACAACGTTAAAACTATATAAAAAATTCTCAAAAACAATTTTCATTTGGCTTATAACAGCTCAGAACACTGTATGCTGCAGTATTCCCAGCACAAAACACTAATGTGAAAAAATGCATTATATTAGCATTTGGTAACTAAACAAAAACAATGCGGCTGCTGTTACCAGTGCTGATGAGGCTGGTATTGACAGAATCAATTATTGGAGGTTATTTGGCAGCACATTTCTTTCGCTGAAATGAAAAAATGAGAACTCAGTCAATATTTAATAGCACAGTTGAGAAATATGCTTGTTAAGAGGCAGAGAAAAGTGTTTGCCAGACGAGAGCATCAAAAATGTCAACCCATTTCCATGACATTTTAGCAAAACAGTCTAAATTCAGGTAGTTATTTGTTAATGAATATAATGATGCATGAATGATAACTTTATATTCATCAAGTGTTAGAGGCATGTTTGGACTGGAAACATGACGAGAATTGATTCAAAATGATATCCTTATAAACACAAAGCAAAAGCATTTGACATGATTATTTCAAAGGTGACTTGTAAAGTGTGGTCAAACAAGAATAGTACAAATGCATATCATAGTCTACTGAAGCAATGCAATCAAAGTTTTATGTTGCACATTTGAGACCATACACAATATATAAAAAAAGACAGACGAAATCCAGTAGGATATTTTATGTAAAAAAATATAAAATAAAATCAGCCTTAACTTTTCATCCCAAGCCTACAACTAGCATGAGAATCTATAAAGTTCACGACTAAATAGCATATGCCACGATGCCCCTTCCCTTCTGAACATGGTAGGGTTGTAGCATCACGACTGTTAATTATATCATGTTTAACCGGCAATGGTTTAATACAAATATTCATAAATTGACAAACTGTTTGGAAAAATAGTAGTACAAGAGGCAATTCAAATATTTTCTACCCTACAGACACAGTTATTATCACATATTAGCAGTTTTGCCATATAGCTTATAGACAAAACATTTCTTTTTGGCTGAGTCTGAGACCCAAATATTCTTTCCCAAAAATGTGTTTTTTTTACATTGCCGTGATCCCGGAGGCACTCCCATGGTGAACTGTCCAACAATTTTTAAACTTGATGTCACCTACTCTTACCAAATTCCTGGATTTCTCAACATTTTAATTCAAGAGTTCTTTCAAATATAATCCCAATTCCAGATTAATTTAGATCTTCCTGTGTAGAGTCAAAAATGACCATATTACCTACAGGTGCACCATTTTGTTTGGACATTGAGGCGAAAAGAGTTGATAACTTCTAGATAGAGACTCATATCTGCCACAGGCAATTTGTAGTACATGAATGTAAAAAATATTTTTTGCATTAAAACTGGTACAATCTGTAGTATGATTCTCATTCTGATAGTAGGCATCAGACGTAATAGAGTGTGAATTATTTAGCACAAGACCTGAGATTTTGGTTGTTGCAATAGTGTATTCACTGTAATTACCACTAAACCCCAAAACTAACATTAATGTAGCAATTCAGCAAACATCAATAATGTAAGAGACACACAAATTACTGGTGGAGATGGTGTGGCAACCATATTACTGACCACGATGGCTGTCTTTTACAATAGCTCTTCAGTGTGATCAAAATACGATTAAAATTACATTGAATACAAAATACGAATCCATTGAAGTGATGTGATACTTCACATGAAATACACTACTTCCTCTTGTATCAAGGATATACGTTTGCTACAGATGATCCTGTAATACATTCCATAAAATCTTGTGGTGGCACGTGGTGGGCCCTCCTTGATCAGTGTGGCCTTGCTGCGCAGGAGCGGACCTAACGGCTGCAGAGTCCAGTGGGCCGGGATATGGCAGGCGCATAGGATTGCAGGCAACTCCGTTCATGAGGACGGCGTCGGTCTTGTTGTGGGGTGGAGAAGCGCCACTCTGGCAGAGACATTGGGCATTCCAGAAGAGGACCACGCCCAGAGCTACATGCTTTTTATTCACAACCCTACGCTGGCCTGGCGTACGCTGGACCATCCCACTCCGCACATGCTTCCGGGGGGGAAATAACAGGCAACATTTCCACATACTTCCCAACTGGCTGGGGTGACACGGTTGCATCCACTGTCCACAACACTTCATACATCAGCGGTGTATGTAGCCATGGATATGAGTGTGTTCTGCGGACTGTTCTCTGTCCAGCATATCGCCGCCACTCTTGGCATTGGGTACTTCCCCAATTATGGTTCACCTGCCTCCTTCACACATGCCTGGTTCCCACCTCTTCCCACATTCCTGTATTGTGCGTCTGAGGTGCCATGCCATTGATGACTCATGTTCACGGATTACCCAGGTTGCCATTGTAAGTTGTTTTGTGGTGTCTGGTGGGTGGGCATGTTGTTTTGAATATTGTAATTGATTTTGTGACATGTGCATTGCCAGAGTTGTGAGTTGCATGATTGTGGAGTTGAGGTATGTGGGGTATTCATTTTGAACTTGTAAAGGGGCTGTGCATTTCCCTTGGTGCCATCCTGGTAGCGCTGATGGATGATAGACTGTCAGAGGGTGAAGGAATCATGCATACTGGCTGGGTATTTGGCGACGACATTGGTGTAGATTCCACAGTGTTTGGATGTTGCCTGACAATTGATGTGAGACGTGTGCATTCTGTTGCGGTAATAGTGTGCTATGTCACCCAGGGGCACAAGTAGGACATGTGTGCTGTGGATTACCCCCAACACGTGCGTGCATCCAGCTATAGCGTATGGTCCATGCTTGGTCTCCAGCAGATCCAGCGCATTTTGGTGGACGTATAGATACTGGGGTACCAGGCTGATGATGGCATCGTGGACAGGTGAGAGGGACTTGAGTGCGGCTGGCTGTGAGACTCTTCTGACTGTGGCGGTGTTGGTTGGGGGGTACCAGAGGCCAACAGGTGCATCACAGCCAGCGACTTTGTGTGGGGTGGGATATTGGTTGTCCGCTGTGTTGGTTGCCATCAGCCTGTTTAGTTGTCCTTTTGAGCCTGTAGTGGGCAATGGCATTCTCTGGTGTTGTGTCTGTGAGGCTGGTGAGTTTCCTGTGGGTCCACTGTCTTTGTCCGTGCTGTCTCTGTGGTGTTCCATGGTTTCCGGGGGGGGGGGGGGTAGTGGTCCTGGGTGTAGTGGTGGTGAGTGTTGTTGCCCTATTGGGACTCCTTGCTGCATGTTCAGTTGCTCAGGGGCATCTGTTGTTCTTCATGGTCGGCTTTGGCTGTGCTCCCTTGGCTGCTGCCGGTTGTCGTCCGACTTTACACCAGGTCGGAGCTGGTGTTAATGTTCTTCTCTCTCTAATAAAAGAGAGAGGGACCCCACAACCAAAGGGATGGAGTACCACAATAGACATTTAGTCAGGCAGAAATTCCCTTTGGGACACCTTATTGTTATAGCAAATCTTCACAAAGACAGAATAGATAGAAATATACACTAACAAAATACTGTACTAGTGAGGCAAAATGCAAACACAAATAAAATTATGAAAAATACTGAACAGTTTATTCATTACACAATACAATGTTAAAAATGATTCAAAAATAATTTGAAAAGGGAATAGACATTAAAAATAAGGACGCAATAGATTCCTATTCGTAAAAAGGAGATATAGACAGAAAAATTAATTCAGCGAAAACTTCAGAATTATTTTCCAGTAAATTTAGGACACAATCCTCCTTTCTGTTATGCGACGCGTTTCGGTGGATCATCTAATAGGACCACCTTCATCAGGAATACATATTATGTCTACCCAGAATTTTCTGAAATTTAAGAAAAATTATTTTAAAAAACATTTTTATCTCTTTTCCTTCAATATCTACACAATCAGAACCCTTCGTAAAACACATCCCATAATTGCATTGTTACATTGCCTCAAATGTTGTTAGACAGTATTTAAAAAATAAAATAAATATACACAACAAGATACACAATTTATAACATTTAACAAACCTGAATAAATTATCCAAGTATTAACCATAAGACAAAACAAAATACATGACTATAGACCATGGGATAGCATTCCTAGTTTAAAAACATTTTTAGTGCATTTTTATACTCATCAACTTATTTGCATGATGCACCACTTGGCATTAAAGGCATAGAGATAGTCTTCTGGGCCAGAAAATAATAGCTAATTGTAGAGGAAAAACTCCCTCCTACACAACGACCCAAGAATGACAATACAGAGAATGAGTTCATCGTGGTAGAGAGTCCGCTAAAGGGGAGCAACAGAGATCTCATTTGCATTACTGTCTGATATAGAAGTATAGATGCTCACAAACCTCAAGGACTAGTTCCTAGACGTAATATCTCAGGGTGAATACCTCCTATATCTTTAAAAACGTCTCTCGTCCAGCGAGATGAAAACTCCTAGTCACCGGCAATCTACATTATAAGGGATAAATTTATGAAATCATGGGATGTAAATTCGCCACTTACACGTCTTAGAGTCTATATGAGCACCTAATAGTAGAGCAAACCCACCTTACTCGGTGCTTATAACCACAGTGTAGTAAATGGACTCGAACAGTCTCACCGGTACTACAGCAATAGGCTGATGCAGGTACGAAGTTAAACTGAAAAGTGTAAGCAAAGTAACCCATAAATCAAAGGTGCCTCCTAAGAAGCAATAATAATAAAAAGGTGCAGCCATATACTCACATCTAAATATTTATATAGGTCCTTCGTTAACACACGGTAACGAGAGAGTCGTTATAAATCTCTGCGGGACTTCAACACCCTCAGTCACAGTCGTAAAAAGACGGTCTAATACTGCAACAGGCTGGTTCCTTCGTAAATTTTCTTTGGATACCACCTAAAAAACACCAAGATACGACCTTCCATTAACCTCAAGATACGGTTTCCACTTGATCAAACCCAAAAAGGCACACACACCTATATTTACCGGAGTTGTCAGAGTACCAGCGTCTCGTGTGTTGTCAGAATACCAGCGTCCCGTGTGTCAGCCTCCTCCAGCTTATCGGCTTGAAACCCGGAAGACGTACAGGGCGTCATTTAACACCTTGGCTGCTAGAGGTTTCCCCTCCTGTCCTGGAAAATCCTTGGTGCCATTTGTTCATGACGAGCTCAGCTCATCATAAGCACACGACCAGTGTACTGCATGACGAGCTGAGCTCGTCATGAGCAGCGAAGGGGTTAAATACTCATACCAAGCAAGGGGACCCGCTCATCAGACCGGATATTCGAGTTATTCTACGACTCAAACTTCCTATGTCTAAACACGGCACCATCGAAGTAGAGATAGGACTATATTCGTTCAACATTGTATGAACTCATAGGTTACTGGTCCATTCCAACATGGCCGAAATTGTTTATAAAATTAAAATACACAGCCAAACAACAATTGGACAAAAGCTCTTTCACCTCCAAAATGTAAGCCGCTCACAGATATTGATTAGCCATCAATACCCTAAGTTATATTAAACTCCGTGAAAATTTGAGAATTCTTAATAGGTGATGAGATCATATCGTAAATATGCAAATTGCACCATAATGACGCAGGAACATATATTACAATAGATGACATTTCAACTGGCAGATGTAACATCCATAAGATGAAATTCATGTCTAAGTGCCCGATGCATTCGGCATATATAGGATGATTACATCAACATATTAGTTTACGAAAATATTTTAGCCAAATACCTAAAGATGATTAAAGAGTGCCTCAATGTGACGCTATCATATTAGCCTTTAGTTAACATGTACAAGGCCTTCACCAAACTCCTAAAGTTTATATCGGTTAAAAAATGTATTTATTATATATAATAGCTGGGGGAACAGACAGCCATTAACACAAATATAGGTATAGATGTAGTAACCACCATCATATACTCATCCACTTCCCACTTAGTACCAAATCAACAAAGGCTACAAAGGCATCCAAGGAAACCTGCTGAATTCTATCGGAGGCATTAGGCCGAAAAAACAGAGGAAAAAGTGACAGACAACTGGCCCCATCAATTCAATACAGCTAGACAGCACCAATAATCCTTTCTCATTCCTCCCTAGAATTCAAATCCCTCCTTACAGTGTTAAAAATGGAGATGTACCATTGTTCTCTCTGTTTACGCACAGTGGTAATGTTAGCACCCCTTTTGCCAATTTTTACTTTCTCCAGGATGAACCATTTGAACTTGCTTTCTCCATGGTTCTTCACTAAGAAGTGCGTAACAATGGGAGCTGTTATCTTTTTAGTTTTTATTGCAGATCTGTGTTCTTGGAAGCAAATACGTGCTTCTCTCCCTGTCTCTCCCATATAACACAGCCCACAGGGACACAAAAGGAGGTAGATTATATTTTTGCTCCTACAGTTATTATGTGTTCTGCATTTTATGGTCATTCATTGTTAGTAAACTCAGAGGAAACTATACATTGGGGGCATACATTACAAGAACCACATCTAGAGTTACCTACTACTCTGGTATTATCTAGCATTCTTTGTGGGTCCACCACGTTTTCCCTGTAGGTATGGACCAGTAGGTCACGTAGGTTCTTGTTTTTCTTGAATGCATAGAGGGGTCTCTCAAGGGTGACCTCCTCGTCATGATTCAGAATATGCCAGTTCTTATTGACTACATTCTTTATCTGATTTTTCAGGCCAGAGAATTTACTCACAAATACAATTTTATTCATTTGACCTCTGTCTTTTTTGGTTGTTTGTATCAATGCTTCACGGTCATAAAATCTCGCCCTTTTAAGTGAATGTGATAGCAATTTTCTTGGGTATCCGCGATCTTTGACTTTGTTTTTTAGCACTTCTGCGTGTTTATAAAAATCGTTGATATCAGAACAATTTCTTTGCAACCGAAGAAATTGGCTGAAGGGAATACTCTCCTTCTGGTATCTAGGATGAAAACTTGAATAATGAAGGAGAGTATTCTTAGCCATTGGTTTAGTAAATAGCTCCACTGTTAAAACACCATTTGAGTTTCCAATTGAAATGAACAAACAGTCAACTTTATTGTTGCTGTAAGAAGATGTAAACCTTAAGTTTGGATCCCCAAGATTGATCCAACTCAAAAATTCCTCAAGGAGCTCAGTAGTGCCTTCCCAAATAAAAAAGGTATCGTCAATGTAGCGGTACCAGCCCGCTACAATCTCGAAAAATTGAGCTATTTCATTGTGTATATTTCTGGCTGCAAATTGTCCCACATACAGACAGGCCAGACTGGGGGCACAAGTGGCCCCCATGCTGGTCCCCTTAAGCTGCCTAAAATACCCAGTTTTGAATAGAAAAACATTATTGGTGAGGATTAGTCTAACACAATCAACAATAAAGTCTTTATTCGCACCACCCAAATCCTGGTTGGTCAAGAGAGCATCAATAACCTCAACTGTGTCAGACTGAGGGATGTTCGTATAAAGAGACTCAATGCCCAGGGTGAATAGACACTGAGTCTCTTCACAGAACTGTAGGCCCTCTACCAGCGAAATAATGTGTGCAGAGTCTCTCACATACGATTTTAGATTACAGACTAACGGTCTAAGAAAATGATCCACACACTTGCTGACCGGTTCCAATATGGAATCTATGCTGCTGACAATTGGTCTCATGGGGAGATTTTGTTTCTGTTTACGCACTTTAGGTAGGCCATAGATAGCCGGGGTCTTGGGTTCTACATTATTGAGGAATCTAAACTCTTCCCCACAGATATTGCCTGCCTCTTTAGCTTCAATGAGGAGATCTATACAATCCTTTGCTATCTCTGTTATACAAGTAGCGTTAACTCGTACATAGTGTTCTTCAACATTTAATATTTCAAGCATTCTATCCTCATAATCTGTGGTGTCAAAAACCACAACACCCCCACCTTTGTCTGCAGGCTTAATTGTCAGGGAGGTGTTGTTGCTAAGTTTATTAAGAGCTGCTCTTTCATCCTTACTAATGTTAAAACTATAGGATTTCTTCTTATTGCCTAAAAGTTTGTGAATCCCACTCTTCACCGCTAATTCAAATGCTTCCACATTCTTACCTACCATCCCTAGGGTTGGTGCGAAAGTAGACCTAGGCTTCAATCCTGAAATGTTCTCATGGTCCTTACTCTCTCTAGTGGACGGGACAAAGCTAAAACCTCTGCTAAGGATCCCCAGTTCTACCTCACTCAGATCTTTTGTGGATAAGTTGATCACTGGTAATCGGCTGGACACCAATACCGTTTGCTCCTGGTGCTGATATATTCTTGATGAGGAGGTGCCCGGTTGTATTGTTGTTGATGGCCTTGATTGTAATGGCCCCTCCCTTGATTCACATTGAATCCTCGAGCCCTCCACGGGCGTGACTCTAAAAAATGCCCTTGGTCACGCACATTTCTCCCGTAGTTCTCACTACTCTGACCACCCTCATCTTCGCTACTAGAGCCTGATGATTCAGAGAAAGTGACTTGTTTTTTGCCACCCCTAGAATAAATTTGTTTATTTTGTGGTCTATCCCAGTTACCCTCATTTCTCAATTGATAGTAGTTCTCTTTTAAGTAAGGATATACTCTTTCTTCAGAGTAATATTCAATATCATTCTTCAATTTGTTAGTTTTTTATTTAATAAATAGTCGCTATATCCTTCCACATCTCTATTAATATCTTCGAGTTTTCTTTTCGCTTCCTCTAATGCAGGGCAATTCCTCAATTCAGTCTCTAACTGATCAATTGCTTCTTTTTTTATAATGATCAGATGTTGAGCAGTTTCAATTATTAGGAGCATCCAGTCTCTACTACAACGATTAGAGATCAGTGCCCATGTCTCCAGAAACTTTTTATTATCAATAAATAGACCAGGTTCATTACGTACTTGCAGGCCAATGGGAATCGTACCAGATTTCACATATTCAGCTAAGAAATCTGCATGGGCTTCAGTGCAAATAAGTTTCTTTTTGAGATTTAAGAGTTTACCCCAGTTTTCTCATTTCCCTGAACCCACAGTAATCTTATTTCCACTTTTAGTATTAATTATGCGATTTAACTGGTCCTCACTGAACCCAAAGGTCCTAATCTGATCCAGTGCCATCTGCCACTATTGATATTTTAAATAACAAAGAAAGAACTCTTCAGCCAAAAAAGGCCGTAGAACGTAACTCTAATAAAAGAGTGAGGGACCCCACAACCAAAGGGATGGAGTACCACAATAGACTTTTAGTCAGGCAGAAATTCCCTTTGGAACACCTTATTGTTATAGCAAATCTTCACAAAGACAGAATAGACAGAAATATACACTAACAAAATACTGTACTAGTGAGGCAAAATGCAAACACAAATAAAATTATGAAAAATACTGAACAGTTTATTCATTACACAATACAATGTTAAAAATGTTTCAAAAAGAATTTAAAAACGGAATAGACATTAAAAATAAGGAAGCAATAGATTCCTATTCGTAAAAAGGAGATATAGACAGAAAAATTAATTCAGCGAAAACGCCAGAATTATTTTCCAGTAAATTTAGGACACAATCCTCCTTTCTCTTATGCGACGCGTTTCGGTGGATCATCTGATAGGACCACCTACATCAGGAATACATATTATGTCTTCCCAGAATTTTCTGAAATTTAAGAAAAATTATTTTAAAAAACATTTTTATCTCTTTTCCTTCAATTTCTACACAATCAGAACTCTGCTCAACAGATCTCATAATTACATTGTTACATTGCCTCAAATTTTGTTGGACTGTATTTAAAAAAAACATAAATATGCACAACAAGATACACAATTTATAACATTTAACAAACCTGAATAAATTATCCAAGTATTAACAAAATACATGACTATAGACCAAGGGATAACATTCCTACTTTAAAAACCTTTTTTATTGCATTTTTATACTCATCAACTTATTTGCATGATGCGCCACTTGGCATTAAAGGCATAGAGATAGTCTTATGGGCCTAAAAATAATAGCTAATCGTAGAGGAAAAACTCCCTCCTACACAACGACCCAAGAATGACAATACAGAGAATGAGTTCATCCTGGCAGAGAGTCCGCTAAAGGGGAGCAACAGAGACCTCATTTGCATTACTGTCTGATATAGAAGTATAGATGCTCACAAACCTCAAGGACTAGTTCCTAGACGTAATATCTCGGGGTGAATACCGCCTATATCTTTAAAAACGTCTCTCGTCCAGCGAGATGAAAACTCCAAGTCACCGGCAATCTACATTATAAGGGATAAATATATGAAATCATGGGATGTAAATTCGCCACTTACACGTCTTAGAGTCTATATGAGCACCTAATAGTAGAGCAAACCCACCTTACTCGGTGCTTATAACCACAGTGTAGTAAATGGACTCGAACAGTCTCATCGATACTACAGCAATAGGCTGATACAGGTACGAAGTTAAACTGAAAAGTGTAAGCAAAGTAACCCATAAATCAAAGGTGCCTCCTAAGAAGCAATAATAATAAAAAGGTGCAGCCATATACTCACATCTAAACATTTATATAGGTCCTTCGTTAACACATGGTAACGAGAGAGTCGTTATAAATCTCTGCGGGACTTCAACACCCTCAGTCACACTCGTAAAAAGACGGTCTAATACTGCAACAGGCTGGTTCCTTCGTACATTTTCTTTGGATACCACCCAAAAAACACCAAGATATGACCTTCCATTAACCTCAAGATACGGTTTCCACTTAATCAAACCCAAAAAGGCACACGCACCTATATTTACCGGAGTTGTCAGAGTACCAGCGGCCCGTGTGTTGTCAGAATACCAGCGTCCCGTGTGTCAGCCTCCTCCAGCCTATCAGCTTGAAACCCGGAAGATGTACCGGGCGTCATGTAAATACTCATACCAAGCACGATAACCCGCTCATCAGACCGGATATTGGAGTTATTCTACGACTCAAACTTCCTATGTCTAAACACGGCACCATCGAAGTAGAGATAGGACTATATTCGTTCAACATCGTATGTACTCATAGGTTACTGGTCCATTCCAACATGGCCGAAATTGTTTATAAAATTAAAATACACAGCCAAACAACAATTGGACAAAAGCTCTTTCACTTCCAAAATGTAAGCCGCTCACAGATATTGATTAGTCATCAATACCCTAAGTTATATTAAACTCCATGAAAATTTGAGAATTCTTAATAGGTGATGACGTCATATCGCAAATATGCAAATTGCACCTTAATGACGCAGGAACATATATTACAATAGATGGCACTTATCTACTGGCAGATGTAACATCCATAAGATGAAATTAATGTCTAAGTGCCCGATGCATCCCGCATATATAGGATGATAACCTCAACATATTAGTTTACAAAAATATTTTAGCCAAATACGTAAAGATGATTAATGTGTGCCTCAATGTGACGCTATCATATTAGCCTTAAGTTAACATGTACAAGCCCTTCACCAAACTCCTAACGTTTATATTGGTTAAAACATTAATTTATTATATATAATAGCTGGGGGAACAGACAGCCATTAACACGAATATAGGTATAGATGTAGTAACCACCATCATATACTCATCCACTTCTCACTTAGTACCAAATCAACAAAGGCTGCAAATAACAATCCTAGGCAACTATGGCGTCCTGAAGGATATTAGGTACAATGGCACGAGAAAATATAAGCACAACACAATGAAATGAATGCAATGTACAGGAGAAAATGACATAAACAATATGAAGATAAGTATTATTCATTTATTATAAAATATCCATAACATGGAGAAAGATTAAAAATCACAAGTATATCACAGTTAATCATAAAAAAATTTCGACATATACATTCATGTTCTAAATCAATTATCATGTATTAATAGAAACAAATACAGTCATAAAAAACAACCAAGTGGGTTAATCAATAATCTCTCCGCGCGTTTCGGCGTAACACACGCCTTCTTCGGGAGAACCACTTGAAGATTCTAAAAATGAAATAACATATATATTACATAACAGTATATATTTTATCCAGTACACTGCAATGATGCACATTTGCTACATAAAGTAAAGTGAGGCTGCACATAAATAAAAAGACTGGTCAGTGCTAAGAGAAAAGAAAAGAAAGGAACTTCCAATCACCAAACTGAGGAATGTAAAGGTTTCAGTCAAGATGTAGAAGAAGCAGATAAAGTGTCTCGTGTAGAATAGTAAGAAAATAAGTAACCCAGTGATGTAATGGAACAGGTATACCATCCCAATGTTGAAGAGTGATGAAACCTGTAACTACCAGATCAAAAATAGGTAAAAGTCTAGGGGTAGCTGCTATGCCCTTACCTAAAAATTCGGAGAAAAATGTATGGGATACCAATGAGCGTATGAGATTACATGTACTTCATGAACGGAGCAAGGTCCTTATAGGGTAAACAACATGGACAGATGGTTATTACAAGAATAGACTAACTCGATGAAATGCAGATGCAAAGAATAGCTATGCAGTGTTACCTATCGGAAAGAAGCTGATAGAGACAAAAGTTAATTTGTGGTCTGGTCAGTTGTTCGTAGTGAATTAGAAAGAAATACCTTTCATTACGCCTTCCAAGACCAGGTAAAGGCTGCAGATAAAATAGAACAAAACGGGCAAATATGATCTATTTCATGGTGATTAGTGTAAACTTTAGCTAAAAAACAGTTTATTAGAACCAGAATTACCTTATTTAGGTGTAAGGTCTGGAACTGTGGGGGATAGTAATTTCAACAGACCAAAGGCCAAAATCTGGCTAAATAATTCAAAAACAAAAACTGATAGATACCCAGTTTGTGACGTACTAATCTCGCCTTGAATGAACCTGCCAAACAAATAAAGAAAGAATTGACTTTTAAAATGATGTTACAGTGTTCCGAATTTCTTTTCTTTTCTGCTTAATGAGATGGAACATAAAATATAACGTTTACCTTAGTAGGATGTGAAGTCCTATTTCAAGTTATGGGTGTTGAGGGCATGGATGGCCACGTGAACCCAGTGCAGGTAACTATAAGGAAATAAAACCGGAAACTACATTTAAATGGAATTACTTTAAGTTGCAGGAGAACATATTGTTGTCAAAATGATTCTCTGTATTGTCATTCTTGGGTCGTTGTGTAGGAGGGAGTTTTTCCTCTACGATTAGCTATTATTTTCAGGCCCATAAGACTATCTCTATGCTTTTAATGCCAAGTGGTGCATCATGCAAATAAGTTGATGAGTATAAAAATGCACAAAAAAATGTTTTTAAACTAGGAATGTTATCCCATGGTCTATAGTCATGTATTTTGTTTTGTGTTATGGTTAATACTTGGATAATTTATTCAGGTTTGTTAAATGTTATAAATTGTTTATCTTGTTGTGTATATTTATGTTTTTTTAAAATACAGTGTAACATAATTTGAGGCAATGTAACAATGTAATTATGAGATCTGTTGAGCAGAGTTCAGATTGTGTAGATATTGAAGGAAAAGAGATACAAATGTTTTTAAAAATAATTTTTCTTAAATTTCAGAAAATTCTGGGAAAACATAATATGTATTCCTGATGAAGGTGGTCCTATCAGATGATCCACCGAAACGCGTTGCATAAGAGAAAGGAGGATTGTGTCCTAAATTTACTGGAAAATAATTCTGACGTTTTCGCTGAATTAATTTTTCTGTCTCTATCTCCTTTTTACAAATAGGAATCTATTGCTTCCTTATTTTTAATGTCTATTCCCTTTTCAAATTATTTTTGAATCATTTTTAACATTGTATTGTGTAATGAATAAACTGTTCAGTATTTTTCATAATTTTATTTGTGTTTGCATTTTGCCTCACTAGTACAGTATTTTGTTAGTGTATATTTCTGTCTATTCTGTCTTTGTGAAGATTTGCTATAACAATAAGGTGTTCCAAAGGGAATTTCTGCCTGATAAAAGTTAATGTTCTTCTGCCAATGCGCCTTATCGCACGTTTTGTGATCCTTTCGCAGATGTGGCTAGTCGTTGAATATGTTGTGGGGTGGTGTTGTCGCTGCTTTTTGATCGGAAACGCCTACTTTGCAGATCATTAGCAATAGTTGCCAGGGTCATCCGTGGCAATGGTTTTTGCGGCTGCTATAGCCAGAAAACTGGTGAAATCGGCTGTTAGTATCAGCTTGTGAATGGGGTGGTAATTTTATCACTACCTTTGCTGCAATAAAGTGCCGATAACTCTGGGATAGCTCCTTGAGAATATGTCCCTCAATGTCCTCACCAAATATCTTTAACTTTCTTTTAAAACTAGGGGACAGACTCAGCACCATACTCTTTGTCTTATTATAGTTGATCGTCAAAGACTTCTTTAGCAATAATCTGCAAACCTTGCTAATAAACCATGGCTGCGTTTTTGCCTGTGCCAACAGGACTGCATTATCAGCAAATAGTAGTACTGGGACCTATATTCCTGTTATGGTAGGAATGCCAATCTGATCTTCAAGCAGATACTCCACTACAACATTTTTAAAAAGAGTTAGCACACACCCCTAACATACATCCTTATATACGGAGAAGGTTTCAGTGAACGCACCTCCTGGTCCGTTCCTAGCCCTAGCTGATTTGGCACCGTTGAGTGCCATTATTGAATGCACCAGTGTGGTATCAGCCCTTAGATCTACCAGTGATCTTCATAGCTTCTCCCGGTCCACAAGATCAACAGCTGCCTTTAGATCAACAAAGATTAAATATTATGAGGATTTCCTTTTGATTGTATATTTGTACAGCATCATATATAGCTGTACCGCTTGATCAATGGTTTCAACTCGTGCTTTAAAGCCAGCTTGGGCTTTTGATTTTGCAGTCCACTTAAAAGCTATGTCTCAGTCAAGATTACTGTGTAATTGATTGATTGATAGATTGATTGATTTTGAAACTGATATAGCGTGTTCTGTCACCCCACGGGTATCCTGGCGCTTTAGACTAGTAAACCAGTGTGGAAACAGGTCACAACAGAAAGAACAGGAAGAAAGGGGCAGGGGACTAAACCTTGGGAAAAAGCCAAGTTTTTAGGTTCCTGCGAAACTCTAGCAGGGAGCTGGACTGCCTAAGACTCTGGGGGAGTTCATTCCACAAACGGGCACCAGCCACACTAAATGCCCTTCCTCCAAACCTAGACCATTTAAATCTAGGGACCGTAAGTAGACCGGCACTAGAGGAGCGGAGCACCCTTGTGGGTAGATACCATGAAAACCTTTCCTGCATAGGAACCAAACCTAACTCATGCACTGCTTTGAAAACCAGACAGAGGGATTTAAAATGAACCCTTTCCATTATGAGCAGCCAATGCAGCTCTCTCAGAGCCAGAGTTTTGGAGGAGCTACGTTGCCTGCCAAGGGCCAGTTTAGCTGCTGCGGACTGGATTCTTTGAAGCCCCTGAAAGATGTGTAATGAGGCCCCAAAATACAGGGAGTTGCAATAATCCAGTCTGCTTCCCACTGTACTGCTTACCACCAGTGATTGCAACTCTTTAGGTAGTAAAGGGAGTATTTTATGTAACATACGTATTAAGGCAAAACACACACTGGCGGTCTTACTTGCCTGTGATTTCATCTGGAGATCATCATCAATCAGCACCCCCAGATTACGTACCTTACTGACCAGGATTAGTGGTTCCTCCTCTGGAGTAAGCCTGAATTCAGATGAAAATTGTCTAGGCAGCCTACCAGAGGAGCAGTATACCACCTCGGTCCTAATGTAATTAGGAAGATTAATTAATTTTAAGACAGTCTTTTCAAGTCACAAATGAGTTACTGATGCATCTGGAGTGGAATATTCCACATGTGTAAATTATGGAAATATCGTAATATTTTAGCTAACAGTGATCAGTGAAATACCTATTCTAACTGTTCCATGAAGCTGACATCAAGGGTCCTATCATGAGTTTGGTGGTCTGACTGCCCGACAACCATGTCCACGTTGTTCATGCCATTGCTGCACCGGCGATCTGCCGCCAACTGTATTATAAGTTGTGCTGTATGCAACACCAACCACAGACACCTAAGTCTAGGGTACGCAACAAAAGAAAAACAGTGACCATTGGATGTATTTAAAAACTACACACCTGATGTGCTTTGGCAAGTGAACACACTTGCAAATCACACTATAAAGCACACCTCATCCCTGACCAGCATCTTTTGCTTCCAAACTGCAGCACAGCAAGACAGCCATTTACTACATTTTTAGATACGCCACTCATTTTTTCAACTTCCCACTTAGCACTTTCCACCACCTGTAATTTTTATTTTGCACCTTTTTACCTCTATCACTTGTTTGTTATCCATTCATACACTCACTGGGGTTTTTTCACAATGCCTGTGGAAAATAAACTTAGCTTCAATGAGCAAGAGTTTGCAGTCATTGTAGATAAAAACCACACATTTTTGGGTCCCAAGACCAGCATATTTCTCTCAGTACAGAAACAGAAATGTGGAACAGGATAGCCAACAGAGTGAATGCTGTTCGTAACATAATGTGCACACAGGGAGACATTAGGAAGAGGTGGATCAACCTCAGGCTGCGGGTGCACACTAAGTACAACAGCCATTACCTGGCTGTTCAGACGACTGGCGGTGGCTCTCCTACCACACCATTACAACTTTTACCCTAGAAGAAGAGAAGGTCTTGGCCATTGAGGGCTTGTCAAGAATAGAGGAGGGAGTAGACTCTGGTAAGTTACACTTACAATAACTGCCACAATATCACAATATTCTGTTTGCTCTCCTCTCTGCTTTTCCTATTCTGTTCTCTACCTACTTTCCTAACATGCAATATTCAAAGTTTTTGAGCTGTTGGTTTGTCTGTTGCAATGTGTATTGGTGCATACAAGAGCACATGTATCCAACTCCAGGACATGCCACAAGATCACCATGTGGTCTGTTATTATATTTCCATTAACACATCTCTCTGTGTTAAATTGTAAATGCATGGTCCATCCCAAATGCATGTTGCCAACAGCTATGGTATACTGATCATTTGTCAAGTGATGCTAAAGTGAATGAAGTGACTACAACTACCATGAGACCTTGTCACTCCAACTCCAACTGAGCTGCTTCACTCTTTGTGCCCCTTTTCACTTGTCTCCCATGTTAAAACTAATGTTAACTGATCATGCAGGTTAGCATTTGTCAAGTGTGCTATAGTTATATTGAAAAGCTTCCACTACTACCATGAGGGCCTGTGACTGGAACTGGAACCAAGCTGCTAAATTCCTTTTGCCCCTTCTCACTTGTCTCCTATTTTACAACTGATGTTAACTGATCATGCAGGTTACCATTTGTCAAGTGCTGCTCAAGTGAGACTGAAGTGACTACAAGTACCATGAGGCCTTATCACTCCAACTCTAACCAAGATGCTACACTACTCTTGCCCGTCTCACTTGTCTCCCATGTTACAACTGATGTTAGCTGATATTGCAGGTTACCATATGTCACGTGTTGCTTAAGTGACACTGAAGTGACTACAACTGCCTTGAGTTCTTGTTATTACAACTCTAACCAAGATGCTAAACTCCTTTACCCCTTCTCACTTGCTCCCATGTTATAACTGATCTTCTTCCATTATGGACTGAGCAATGTACAGACAATGCTCCAATCAGATATACTTATAAATATTTTCTTGAAGGTTTCTTGCACCCATCAACTCAAAATACTGATAGTATCCGTGACACCATAACAACAGTGTACCCCCTAATATATTTGAGCTATGAAGGAAACTCAGCTGTTTGGCAGTGCCAGGTGACCCCTGAGTCTACACTTCTCACATGATGAACAATGCTAAAGATATAACCAAGCTGGGTGTTTGCCTGAATTAGACACAACTAGGCCTTGGAATGTACAAATACACATGTGAGGACCACATTGTGTTTATGTGTTTGTAGCACGGTTTTGGAGATGTCATGTCTATCCCTAAAGTGAAAATGCAACATATCTGCTGATCTAATGAACTGATGAAATCTACTACATCTATTGAATGTTTAGAAAAGTCTAGTAACCAACTTCAACACCACGCATATGGTTAACAATGCTAATCTCTATCTTTTTTGTTCCATTCTAGGTCCCCATTTACATTGACACAAACTAATTAGATGTAGATACCTCACTTCCAACATTACCATGCTCTCTGCCTATCAACAAGTTAATCCACCCCTGCACAGAGGCTGGAAACCAAACAGAGTTCCTGTCCGCCACAGGACAAAGCCCTCAGTGATTACAGATCTCTTGAAGAGAAGGACGTGGATGACTGTCCTGGTCCATCTTGTTGGCCTGTGCAGAGGCCAACAAGGGGGCTCAATGTGCCCAATACAACACCTCCAAACACAGCTGAAATATCACAGCCAACCACTTCCCCCCACCTGTGCCCCTGGCAGAGTTAGTACTATCATGTGCAGCTCAGTCTTGAATTTTTCAATGGCTAACACCACCACAGTCGCAGAGGAAACAGGACCCTGTGGGAGGTTGCAGTCTGCTCCAAAGGCACAGGGCCGTGGGGGTAGGTGTAGTGGGATGGCAACCATGGGCCCACAGAGTGAGCCCACCGAGACCACAGTCAACCAGGCTGCCATCACCGAAGTCCTTGGAGTCTACCAGGGCTCCCAAAGTTTTGTGGGCCAAGTTTTGGCTGCAACCCAGGAAATTATAGAGCTGCACAGAGACACATACCAGGAGGTTGCTGACATCCACACCGAGGTGGCTGGCATCCTCACTGAGGTGACCCCCTGGTTGGGGTGCTGCTGGACATTAACACCCCATGATGTAGTACTTTTTCACCTGCATCTACCCCTTCCTGTGGTTCTAATATATCCCCACCTTCAATATCTGCTGCAGCCAGGGGAAGGTAGCCCCTGCCAGAAGATGACACGCCTGCAAGCACCCAGCCTCAGCAGCTCCAGATCCCCCCTCTGTCAAAAAGAAAAGGGGACTTCCATCCAAAAACAAAGAAGCTCAGGAAGGCAAGACATCCACCACCACCAATAAGAAACCTCCACCCTTATGTATTCCTGTGTGAGCTACACAGTCCTTTTTTTGGACTATTCCTGACCACTTTGCCAAATCTGATTGGAGGAGTATGTTGGACTTTGGACTCATAACCATTTGAACTCTACTACCCCGGTTTTAACCACCATGACTGAAGTCTTCGCTTATTGTTTGCACTGTTGAATTTAATGTTGATTCTTTGACCTTGTTCACTTCATTAAAAATACACGTCACCAAATCATTTTCTGCTGTTGTAATTCTCATATGTAACAATGGAAATGTACTACCAGGTGACCTTTGGAATGTCAAAACTATTGACTTCTGAAAGCATGCAAATGTTGAATGAAAACAATGTTTACCTCAGGATCACTACAATGTCACTACAACAAAGACATGCGAGTGTTTGGGATGAGAATATCTTTATCCCATTGTTCTACTCAAGGGCTTACATGGTGTCAGAAACATAGCAAATAAGACATGGCTCCGCTATTATGGGTCAGTGGTAACATCATCACTTGCAGACTTTCACTACATGGAAGAAGGGGATACATCTGACAATATCTTACACAATAGGCAACAATCAATTAGGTAAACATTATCAGCTGGAACCATATTGCCAAAAGGCATCCTACATCAAATAAAGAAATAAACAGGTACCTGTAAGTACAACAGTTTCTGAGCAGATGGACATTTCAATCCAGTGTTGCTTGCATCTTGAGGAATGTCACAAACAACGGTCAGTGATGTTCTACAATCACTTTCACCTATCATTTGGAGACACACCAACATCTGCATCCAGTTCATAGAAAATAAGGAATTAGCCAAGGTGAAGGCAGGATAGCATGATCTGGGCACAACACAACATTGTGTTGGATCACACGATGGGGCACACATATTGAAGTAGGACAAATGTACCAAAAGGAACAAATCCAGTGGAAACCAGGTAAGTTATATCCTATCACTGTGCAAGCGGTCGTGGTACCGGCTTTGTATACCCAAACTCTCTGACCGACATTCTCAGGACCAATCCATGTCCACCACGAACATCTGAACAGCATCATATACCTGCTAATGTCACAACCCTGGAATCTCCAAATGAAGATGACATGCTGAAGGTACCTAAAACAGACCAGCACAGAGAGATTTGTTAGGAATTATGAATGAAGCTTAACCAATTCTGGAACCACAGAATGACAGGAAGCAAGACCTTTGAGTTGAGGTTGCGGTCAGACACATATTCCATGAAGTTGTGCAAAACATTGGAAAGTGAACATGTTTTGTTTATTTTATTTTATATGCTTAAATAACATTGGCGGACTTGAAACGAATTGTAAGCATAACTAAAATATTGTGTATAGCAAAACAGATTGTTCACATGTTTAAGAATTATTTGTAAGCATGATTAGAGGCCTTCAGGTTTTTTCCACGTGTGCTGCCACATCCATTTTCCATAAGCAGTACTCTATCAGTTGGTGATGAGTAATACACCCTGCATGAGTAACGTGTCAAATCATTTTTTGTAAGCATGAATAAGACCTTCACGTTTTCTCCACAAGTACTACCACACCCGTTTTCCATGGGAAGCACTCTGCCAGTTGATGATGATTCATACACCCTGCACGAATAAACCCCACCTGTCCCAGAGCTATAAAAAGGAGCATCTCTCTGCATTCCAGCATGTGAAGGTCTTTGGCTCCTGTCTTTTCCGGCTTCAGTTCCTGGCTTCGTCTGGCCTCTTCCCAGACGTCTCAGGAGGTCAAAGAGGGTGACCAATGGAAAAAAGCATTTAGAACTAAACTCGGATTATTCTAGTTCAACGTCATGCCCTTTGGCCTGTGTAATGCTCCTGCAGCGTTCCAATACTTCATAAATTAAGTATTGAATGAATTTCTTGACATTTGTGTAGTAGTGTACATTGATAACATTCCTATTTATTCTAAAAATAAGGATGAACATTTTCAAAAGGTCAGGGCTGTGCTAAAAAGATTACAAGAAAACCATCTATTCGTCAAATTGAAAAAATGCACCTTCAACACTGATACCGTCGAGTTTTTAGGATATCTCCTGAGACCAACAGGAATTATGATGGACCCTAAAAAAAAATCTGCAATACTTGATTGGCCAGAACCTAGTTCTTTTTAAAGTAGTTCAAAAGGTATTAGGTTTCGCTAATTTCTATAGACATTTCATCCATCAGTTTTTGAAAATTGTCTCTCCAATCATAAACATCTGCGAAAAGGACAACCTTTCCTATGGTCTGAAGAAGTGGCTAAGGCCTTTCTGAAATTGAAATAGAAATTTACGTCTGCACCTATTTAGAGACATCCTGACCCAGATCTTCCTTTTTTTGTCAAAGCTGACGCTTCTCGGGTCGCTGTAGGAGGTGTGCTCTCTCAAAGAAATCCCATCAAAAGACAAATACACCTAGTAGCCTTTTATTAAAAGAATTGCTCCCTGCTGAGCAAAATTACACCATGGCAGAGAGAGTTATTAGTAGGCATGGGCGGAAAATCCGTTCCGCCCGCGGATTTTGCGGATTTTCGGGAAATCCGCAATCCGCGAGATTTGCGAATCTCCCGCAAAATCCGCAAATCCGCGAGCAGCGGATTTTGCTCGCACTGCTCGCACTGTTCGCGTGAGTTCGCGTGAGTTCGCGCCCCGGGAATAAGTGCAAAATTGCAGAAATACGATTTTAGCAAAACTGAAAGTAACTACTTACCAGGTTCAAAAGTTCAGGCTCATCATTAGTAGCCATTTCCTGTAGTGCTTCCTGAGGGGCCCCTCCAGAGTTCAGTTGCCAGTTGAAACTATTATGTGACCCTGCTCTGAACCTCAGAATAGTTACACATATGCCACAAAGGTCCTGAATTACAGCTAAGGGAGACAAGCAGGAGCCAGGCTGGAAGTTAAAATCCATTAATCAGCCCCTAATTCATTATTGTCAGTTGGGGCAGGGCAGGTGTTGTAACTGATTTTGCAACAATGAAAGCACTTAGCAAGTGCAAAAGATCACTAATCAGGGCGCACTAAGGAAGCAGGTGCCAGCTAAAAAAATATTCTGTGACACATTAATCAGCCCCAAATTAATTCAGGTCACTTGAGGCAGGGAAGGTGTGCTTTGCTTTGCCGAAAATAATATACACTGGACAACCAGAGGGTGTGGTGATGAAACAGAGGGTGGCATGGGTGGGCCAGAGGGTGGCATGAGTAGTCAGAGAGTGGCAGTGGTGACAGAGAGTGGCAGTGATGAAGAAGAGTGTCCCAAACAGGCTGGACACGTAGAAACAACAAGTTCGCGAAACTTGCGACCCGACAGGTAAGTTCGCAATTTGCGAAAGTGTACAAAACCCTCGCGAACTGGCAGAAACACGGGCGAACACAAAAAAAAAAAAAATCCGCAAATTCGCGGAAATTCGCGGATTTTGCGGATTGCGAATCCGCAAATCCGCAAAATTCGCGAACGCGAGATCCGCAAAATTCGCTCATGCTTAGTTATTAGCCATAAAATAGTTTTTCACAGAAAGGCGACATCATTTAATGGGGACTACGCATCCAGTAACCATATTTACGGATAATAAACAATTTCAGTGTTTTAGTTCAGTAAAAGTATTAACACTGCGACAGATGAGAGGGTTACATTTCTTTAGTGGTTTTGATTTTGTGATAACGTATTGACCAGGTTCCAAACAAATAGAGTCAGATTTCCTCTCATGCTTTGGTCATACAGCAGACTCTAAACATGAAACTTCTATTCCTTCAATCATACCTGCTGACAAAAGTATTGTACCAACAATCCAACAAGACTTTTTATCTGTATTTAAACAAGAAAGTCTAAAACAAGATGTACGCGAATGGTTGTCACATCCTAAAAATACAATCATTGATGTAATAGTATTTCATGACAAATATGTGTTTGTGCCCACTCCATTGATACAAAAACAAATTCTGAGTTGGAATCACAACTCTGCTTTAGCAGGACACCAGGAAATCAAAAACACTTTAGCAAATTGCAAAAAACAGTTTTGGTGGCCATCAATTGCTAAGGATGTTAAAGAATATGTTGAGACATGCCCAGTCTGTGCTAGAAATAAAGGCTTGTATAAAGCCCCTGCAGGATTTTTACAATCTTTGGCTGCCCCCCTTCCCCACAATCCTTGTCATGCTATTAGTCTAGAATTCATCACAAATCGAGCACCAGCTAATGGTCATACTACTATCCTTGTGGTAGTATATTATTTTTCCAAAATGGCACATTTTGTTCGACTGCGTTAATTACCTACATCACTTGCATTTAGAAACATTTTTATAAATCATATTGTGCGACTGCACGATTTACCATCTAAAATTAGATGTCAACATTTTGGAAGGAATTGTGAAAAAACTTAGGCATAGAAGTAGCATTATCTACTGCCTTTCACCCAGAAACAGATGGACAAACAGAACAGATTAACCAAAGTCTTATTTAGATTCTTTGTTGTGTTCTGGCAACTATTACAAGTGATTGGGATAAAGCTTTGCCCATTGCAGAGTTTATTTACAATAACAGTACCCACGTAGCTACTCATTGCACTCTATTTGACTTTTTAACTGGGTATCATCCCATGGCTCTACTAGTTTCCTTTGATACTTCTTTCATTCCTGCAGTCACTGAGCGACTACAATTATTAGATATTCAGCAACAAGCTAAAATCTATTTAAACAAATATAAAGAAGGCATGAAAAACAAGCAGATAAGAAAAGAGAACTCTCCCCACTATTTAAAATAGTAGATAGGATCTGGCTTTCCACAAAACATTTGAGAATAGAAGGTCCAAGAAAATTACAACCATGCTATATTGGACCCTTTTCTATATTAAAGATTCTCAATCCAGTTGCAGTTCAATTGGAATTATCTCCAGAATACCCTGTACATTCTACTTTGCATGTATCCTTATTAAAATTCTTTAACCCAGAAACAAGAAAAAAAAAACCTTCACCACCAATTCCATTAAAAGGATTAAGAATATGAAGTCCAACGTATTCTCGACTCTAAGAGATGACAGGGTCGCTTGTATTATTTAATAGCCTGGAAAGGTTATGATGCTAGTGAGAATTCATGGGAACCGGCATCTTTTGTTAATGCACCACGATTGATAGACCAGTTTCATCTTAGATGTCCCCACAAACCACATCCGGTGGGACGCTCTCTGTGAGAGGGAAAATTTTAGGAATTACGCATGAAGCTTAACCAATTCAGGAACCATAGAATGGCAGGAAGCAAGACTTTTGAGCTGACGTTACGGTCAGATACATATGCCTTGAAGTTGTGCAAAACATTAGAAAGTGGATATGTTGTTTTGTTTGTTTTATTTTATTTAATATGCTTAAATAACATTGGTGCATTGGAAACTAATTGTAAGCATAACCAAAGTCTTTAGTATAGTAAAACCAATTGTTCATGTGTTAAATAATTATTTTTAAGCATGATTAAAGGCCTTCAGGTTTTCTCCAAGCGTGCTGCCACACCCATTTGGCAAAGCAGATACATTCCTTCAGGGTCATAGACTGTTTTTGTTTGAAATCTGTTTTTATTTTCTAGAATCAAAAAGAAAAAATAGCACAAGTCCATACATACAGAGCTTTAAGCCCACAACCCATTCAGGGCCGGCCACGTTACTTTCAAATGTTTCTTAACGCCGAAAAAGGCAGTAAGAAACTAATGGTAACACAGCATGTCGCCTACAACCCTTATTGGGCCTGCCGCATGTACTAGTACCTGTATCAAGAGTGACAGGATATGGAATAGCTCAGGACTCTTTAAGAACAAGTAACGTTGTAGACACTGGCTAGAAGCCCCAATAAAGTGGATAGCGGTAGATGGCCAGAAAAGAATCAAAGAGAGAGAAGAAGGAGATAAAGGAGAAGTAAACAGCTACCTGGGTGAGCGAGTGGAGAGACATGAAGTGGCGTGTGGCGATGTACAGCGTGGATAGTAATGGGGGCCGCAATGGTTGTGAAAAGGGGGGTGGGTGGGTATGGCCAGTCTACGCATGCAAGCAGCCTACCGGCATCTGATGGGAGCAAAGCATCCTTTAAGAGTCACAGCAATCTAAGCTTGGAGGGTAAAAGTCGTGCATGCTCTATTTTACAGAGATATCGGACTAGGGGGCGCCATACAGTGTTGAAGTGGGTGTCTCGCGATTGCAATTGTGCTGTGAACAATTCCATAGTAATGACATGCCACTAGCGCACGAACCAAGCAGCAATCAGGGGGCACCTGTCTTTTTCCAATATAGCGCTATGAGTTGTTTGCCAGTCCCAAGCATATGTAGAGCTATCGTCCAGTCGCTACGAGTGAGTGCCTTAAAGTTATCAGGTTTGAGGCCCAAGAGGATCGTGGCTGTCGATTCAGGCAGGGGGAAGCCCAGCACCTCCTTAATATGACTAAGGACTTCCTTCCAGAGCAGGGTCAGCAGCGGACAGGCCCAACAAATGTGAAAGCGGTCACCAGATGGATTTGAACACCTCCAGCACAAAGGGGATGTGGCTGGGAACATTTTTTGTAGCTGGACTGGCGTATAGTACCATTGTGTCATAATTTTATATGCATTTTTCCTCTGTGGGATGCTACAATAGACCCTAGGAATGTCTCACCATAGACTGTTCCACTGCACAGGTGTGATTTCCGTGCTGGATGTCAGTTGCCATTGATGTTGATATGGATGTGCAGTCAGCACAGGGGGATGTTGCAGGATCTGATATGTCCAAGATATAAGGCCTATCGAGTCGTCAAAGGAGCAGACCAGCCGCTCAAAGGTGGTGTATTGCTGAGTAGCAGCCTGCAACATTTCCAGCGAAGATACCCAGTGCCAGTGTGGGAGATGGAATTCTTCTCTGCACCGAGCAAATGTTTTTAGAGTTCCCCCCTCAAACATGTTTCCAATCACTCTGCACCCCGCTGTAGCCATTTGGCAAATACTTGTGAGCAGTTGGCCCGGGGGAAAGAGCGGTTGCCCGCTATGGGAGTGTGAGGGGAAGGGAAGGTTATCAGTCCCTTACCCACGGCTATCTTGTCCCAGATAACAAGGACCGTTTTAGTAGGCACTGCCATATAGACACTGCAGGAGCGCACCGCATGGAGGTGCCATGTAAGATCCCATATAGTACGCCCTGTTACCGTCCTATCCATATGGAGCTACACCTTGTCGCTTTCAGTGGTTGTCCATTCCGATACAATACGAAGGTGCGAGGCCCAATAGTAGTCCAAAAGGTCAGGGCACGCTAATCCCCCTTTATCCCTCAACATCATGAGGATCTTGTGGGAGAACCCCGGTCAGCGACCCCCCATATAAATTTAATGATGTCTTTTTGGAGGTCCTGTATCTGTTGTCCTGGGATAGGGATGGGGAGACATTGGAACAAGTATAAGATTTTAGGGAGTATAAACATTTTGAAGGCATTAAGCCTACCGAGCCAAGAGATAGTCAGAGATTTCCACCTCCACATGTCTTCCAGGAAAGTTTTCTTGCATGCACGCCTATTTACCTGAGACCACGTGTCCAGTGAAGGGGTCAATTGGAGTCCTAGATAACTAATACGGTCCGTAGTCCATTGATAGGGAGACAGTGTTTTCGAGACTGGTTGGTCCTCTTTCGGAATCGTGAGGTTTAAAGCCCAGGATTTATTGAGATTAATTTTGAGGCCGGATGCCCTTTCAAAAGTCTGTAGGAGGGCGTGGAGTGCCGGGAGAGAGGTATGTGGGCGTGAGATCGTGAGGATAAGGTCATCTGCAAATAACGCTACTTTATTCTGACGACCTCCTAAAGCGAGGCCGTGGATGTCTGTACTCTGCTGTATCATCGCTGCCAAAAGCTCTATTACCATTGCAAATAGTACAGGTGATAGAGGGCAGCCCTGCCGCGTACCCCTATGTATGAAAAAGGGATCTGTGAGCTGCCCGTTTCCTCGAACCTGCACTTGAGGGGAGCGATAGGGAGCCATGATCATGAAATCATGTTTTGTCCCAGACCAATCTTGCACAACACCACGAGAAGAAAACCCCAGTCCTCCCGGTCAAATGCCTTCTCCGCGTAAAGCGATAGAAGGCAGGCCGGTATGTGCCAGTGGTGTGCTTTCCCCACCAAATGTGCAATTCTATGAACGTTGACCGCCCCCTGTTTGTTGCGGATGAAGCCAGCCTGATCTGGCTCCTCAAGGCCAGGCATGTGGGGGTCCAGGCGTTTAGCTAGCATTTTAGTGTAGAGTTTGAGGTCAGTGTTGAGCAAGGCTATGGGACGGTAAGAAGCACATAGCATGGGATCCTGTCCTGGTATGGGGATGAGAGCTATTTCTGCCATACCCATAGAAGGCGACGGTCCCTCCATGTTCGAGAAGGAATTATATAGTCGCAGTAAGTATGGCTGGAGTTGCGCTATGAACATATGGCAAAAGGCCACTGGCAAGCCATCCAGGGCCTGGCGTCTTTCCGAGGGGGAGGTCTTTCAGTGCCGCTGTCGATATGAGCTTGGGAGGGCGTTCCCACCTCGTAAAGGGTGGCATAATAGGCCCTAAAGGCCTCAATTTTTGCTCGCTCCACAGGGGCCTGCCCTATATCAGGTAGACGGATATACGCAATATGGGCCTTCGCTGCTCGAACCTGCAGGCGTCTTGCCAACAATCTACCCATTTTGTCCCCCCCTTGAAGTACCGTTGTTTTAAGGCAAGCAGGGACCGTTCAGCTTTATCAGTTTGCCAAGCACGGAGCTGGCCCCGAAGGTTTGCAAGTTTCTGTCAGTTCGCCAGGGAAGGGTGCTCCCGATCCTGCTTCTCCAACTTCTGAATATCTGCAGAGAGGCTATCTTATCGGCTGCGTGCTTCTTGCGCTCGCGCGATTGCAATGGACGTGATGTGATCTCTGATTGTCGCATTAAAGGCATCCCACACCACAGGGAATGGAGTCTCGGGTAGATCATTGCTCTCAAAATGAGAGTCAATGGCGGTCCCTATGGACTCCACATTGGCCGAGTCCCGCAGAATATGTGGCAGCAGACGCCACCGCGGCTGGCGGGTGGGGCAAACGGCCGGATCCTGCAGGAAAGTGCAACATGGGCATGATCGAAGATCGAGATGTCAGACAGGGCTGCCGCCAACGTATCCCTTATGAGGGCATGTGATATAAATAAATAATCAATGCTGGAGTACGAACGGTGGACATGCGAGTAGTATGAGTAGTCTTGCACCCTGGGAAAGTGGTAACGCCAAGAATCTATTAGGCCTAGATCCGTTATCTGCTTCCGAAGTGCATAGGACATGGCACCCGACCCGTTCAAGGAGGCTTCACTAGGGTCCAGCGCAGGATCCCACACCAAGTTAAAATCCCCCCCAACAATCAAAGAGGGGTCACCCTGTGGCACCTGTTCCCTTAGTAGTGTCCGGAGGTAGGGGTCTTGCATCTGGTTCGGTGCATAAACATTACACAATGTAAGTAGGCATTTGCCAACCTCCACCCCTGCCCTGACAAAACATCCATCTGGGCTACGCAAAGGTTTTGGGGTCCCCTGCCTGTTACCCTTTTTGCATAGGTTTGCCACTCCTGCCGTTTCGGTGTCCGCTGCGGCCCAGAACTGGAGGGAATATTTAGGGTGCGCCATGCGAGGAATGTCCACCTTTAACAGGTGGGTTTCTTGAAGAAAGATAATGTCCGGACTGTGCTGCAGTATGTAGCGCCACACTTGCTGTCTCTTGTTGGGTGAATTCAGCCCCTTAACATTGAGGGAGAGTACCTTTAAAGGGTCAGGATGAGCCATTAATAATCAGATCACGGAGTAGGCCACCGTGCCACCCTAAGAGACATGCCAAAGTAAGGGGAGAGAGGAGCAGTGGTGTGCCCTCTCTACACACCGGTGACCACCATCTCCTTGCAGTCACCCACCCACCATACCCAAGAGACAGAGCAAGAAGGGAAAGAGGGGGAGTCAGATAAATAGTAGGAAAGACGAGCAAAAAAAGAACAACTAACATCGGCCAACCGGGCCACATCGTTCTGTTCCAGTCATGGGTCATCCTGCACCCTAGGGTTTGGGTGAACCCAGAGATGTCACTCACCCAGGTGAGTGGTAGGTCTTCTGCTATAATCATGTGCGCAACAGCCATTGGGCTCACGGGGCTTCAGCCCCCCCAGTCGTGTGTGTCAGCCCGGGTGAAGACAGCTTCGCGGGCTGGAGAGCATCTAATTGCAGCCGCACCCGAGTACTTAACAGGTCTTTAAAAGACCAAATAGCTGTAAATGAAACTTTTAGTTGTAAATGAGGCTTTTGTTGTGTGTTCACCCCTTCTTACAGCCACTCTGTCTAAGTAAGGAACCCCCCCCTCCCACCCCCCCGGAGGTTCCGGCCTCCTCCACCCTGTGTGAGCGAATTTGGGGGTGTCAAAAGCCCAGCGGCACAGGTTGAAATTCACCAGGTGAGGGCTCTGGTACTCCACAAGGGTGCCAGAGCTGAGTATGGGGACATGCTCTGTACATCATGGGACTGAGGATTCCAGGCCTGTCTCTGTCTGGTCCCCCTCCAGGGACTGGATGTGCTCAATAATGTCCTGCTTGGCCTGTGAAGATGACTGTTCATACAAGGGTGGTGAGCGTCTAAGCCGGCGTACAGTGGACCAAGATGGCTTGGCGGGCACTCGTGTAGTAGGGGGAGGTTGGACAGGGCTGACAGACCGTGAGGCGGGAAGTCGGAGCAACTGAGCTGCCTCTCGATAGGACTGTATTACTCGACGTTTGGATTCCCATAGAAAGATAAGAGCAAATGGGTGTCCCCACTGGTACGAGATGCCCAAGCTCTGCAGCTTGTCCGTCACGAGTTTGAAGTCACAGTGGTGTCTCAGTGTATTAGGCGCTAGGTCCTGGAATATCTGGATCTTGTTCCTGTCGTATGTGAGGTCCTGCTTGGTTCTAGCCGCCCGAAGGATGCCCTCCTTTTCTGTAAAAAAGTGGACTCTGGGTAAGCTGTCCGGGAGGAGACCCGAACAACCCGTGGGCCCAGAAACCCGGTGGGCCCTGTCCTAAGCCGGCGGTGAGGCGTCGTCATCCCCCCAAACCTCGTGGAGGAGTTGTGCCACATAGGTCATAATGTGCCCCAAAAGGAACCCCGTGGATGCGGAGGTTATTCCGGTGACTCTGATTCTCCAAGTCCTCCTGCTTCAGCTGTAACTCTATGTGGTGGTCCTCCAAGGCGGCTAGATGCTGCCACAGTTGTTCCTGGTCCTCCGTGTGGGCATCCACTGTTTTTTCTAGTCCGTCCACTCGCTCGCCCAAATCCGTAACCTCCTTCCTGAGTTCCCTAACATAGGAGTGTACTTTGGTGCCTAGGGAGCTGATTTCAGTCTTCAATTCAGACATAAAGTTGGCCATAAATGCCTGCGTAACCGGAGGTGAGTCCCCTTCAGCCTGCGGGCCACTTCAGTCCCAGCAGAAGTGCCCGCCTTGCCCCACATGGCCACCACAGTGGTATCTTTAGTAGTTGGTGCTGAAACTTTTTTACCTTTGTGGTGTGCGTCATTGCAGCGCCGTGTGCCCCCTACCCAGTGTCAGGCTCGTTGATCAGTAAGGTTGCGGTGTTTGGGCACTCAGACTGGGTGCGTGGCAAGGGGCTGTTACACTGGGACAGTACCAAAGATTGTTTGTGTAGGCCGGTAGGCTGATTGATCAGTGGTGCTTCTAATGGGCCTCCATGTACTAGAAATATCCATAGGTGGGCGTGGAAGGGCAGCTTCGTGGAGTGTGCAGCCACAACAAAGATCAGCCCACTGGGGCAGCGGCTTGGTAGCTTGTGTTGACAGTGCAGGGCCCACATTCACTAGGGGCAGCGCAGGGGCACCACAAGCCTTCCCTCCCAGGGTCCAAAGGGCAGCGGCGCACCTTTCCTGCTGCAATGGCACGAGGCGTGACCTTTTCAGGGACAGTGGACACCCTCTAGGCCGGCAGGTATGGAAAGGCGCCAGGCGGTCACCTCGCAAGCGATGACCAGGCAGGCCTGGTCAGGTCTATGAGCACAGAGTGCAAGGTCAGAACAACAGTCCTCCTCCCAGGGGTAACGGTCACTAACCTCTTCAGCAATTACAAGCAAGGGCAGGGCTCAGCAAGGGGGGGATAGGGTCAGGGCCGCCGTAGTCAGCGCCCCCCACTTTTTATCCATAGCCCTCACCTGTGTGGACCAACGTCCGTGTGCCAGTGTGGTGAGGCAAGCCGGTATGTCGCACACCCTCGGCGTCTGACCGCTGTCCGCTCAGTCACTCAGGGAATGGCCCTCTCTTGGTTAGCTTAGGGGCACCTGTGGCGTGTTGCGTCCGGTGAGTCCCCAGGTGTGTCCCCTCCCCTGGCGAGCTGTAGGCGGCCCAGTAGCGGCCAAAGAGTTCAGAGGCTGGACGCACCACTCAGGCAGTATTCCTCTTCCCAAGGGTATCGGGCGCACACTGCTTCCCTTTGCGCCACTAGGCCCCTGTGTGCCACAAGCGTATTGGGGGAGAGTCAGCACCAACTGAGATCGCTGTCCGGCACCGTTAATCAGCCCCCAATCCTAATTGTGCCACTCAACGCCTCAGGGCCCAATCAGCACCAACCCATCTCCTCAGCCCTCCACCACCTTCCCTAGGACTCTGCAGGTAGCAGGCCGGAGCAGCCCAATGGGGCACACCAACATGAGGGAAGTTTGAGGCGAGTCTGCGCGAGGGCAGTGCCGCGACCACTGCCGAGGCTTCAGCAAAGGCGGCCACTGTTATGACACTATTCCAGGTGGTTAGGAAGCTGACTAGGCCAGAACATCAGGCACACATGCAGGGCGCTCAGTCGAGCCCGTGGCAGCCCACCCGTACTCCCCTGTCTCTGATAACAGGCCTCTACGTGCCAATCCCAAAGCACATCGGGGGAGGGGGGGGCCGTGCCGAGTCCGTCTACACTTAGGTCTGTAGACCGCTGCCGCCACACAGCACCCGTACTCCGATGCCGCCACTCACCGCCACGTTAGTTCCTCCTCGCTGCGTGCTCCCGCCGCTGCCGGCCAGGTCAGCCGCCTCCAGAGCCTCACCCGCTGACAAGATGGGGGTCGGCCGGCGCTGCCTCGGATTTACAGGCCGCTATCCGCATCTCCCGGGCGCCCGCCACCACAAGCGTGCCCAGTCACCCCCATCTGTGCCAAACAGCTCCGGCGGGATCGAGAAACGTCCTCAACAGCACTCGCCCACTCTGCAACAGGCTGGACCTGGATGCTGCAAAATGGCGGCCGCCGCAGTCAGCGGGGGGGAGGCCAAGCTAGGATGGCGAGTTCTCAGTTCCAAGTAGAACTGCCACTCCACTAGGGCACCCGACGGCGCTCCCCACCTTCTGTCACCTGGGCACCCTCAAAAACGGCAGTTACCTACCCCCAGCTTTGCTTATGATTGCTTTTTAAGGTGGGCTCGGCCAGAGCTCCAGCGGCTTGCGTCTCAGCTCATATGCAGCGAGACCATGCCCCCAGGGTCATAGACTTTTTTGAGAGGTATATAGAAATCATAGACATTGGATACTTATTGTGTTGTTTAATTTGATAGCAAATAGAACATATAAATCAACAATTGTTTAGATAAACATACTGTACTAAAATTAGTGACAGACAGGTCTGAAGGAAGACGAAGCATGTCAGGTCATCAGAAGAGCGCCAAACTAGAGATTGCTCTGTTTGTTATATCCCTTTTTATATTTTATACAATTCCCCTTTCCCCTGGAAAACTTTCTTTGAACAAAGTGTTTTAACCGCTTTGGCAGAGGTAGGGTCTTGGAGGTATTGGGAACCAGCGTCTCATCTCCCTATAGGAACAACATGGTTATCAGGTGAGCGGTTTCCTACCAAGGATAGCTAAGAACACATACATATGACATACATCACATTGTCAACTTCTAGAGAACACCGTTCAAAACAACAATTACAGCTGAACAAAGCTACACCTACAAAATAAACACATTTCTCAAAGTATTTCCAGACTCATATATTCCAAGCATGTAGCATTAACATCTTCCGCACAACATCACTACAAGAGTTGCAAGATTAGTCAAAGTCATCACATTTCACACCCTACTTACACTCAGGAAAAGTAGCTCTGGATGAGATTCTGGCGCAAGTCAGCTCCATTCTCTTCAACACCATCATCATCTTCATTTGGCATTTCCAGGTCCCATCCAGAGGGTATTCTTGACGTACATCCGCTGCGATGTACAAGATGTTTGACGCAGGGCAAAGTAGAATATGCAGTAGGCCACGGTTATCTTACACACTTTCCCGGGTGTGTACAGGATGGCTCCTTAGTCTGGTCCAGACAACTGAATTTGGCTTTCAGGAGCCCAAAAGCTCATTCCATTGGCCGCCATGTCCTTCCATGGGCCTCATTGTAGCAGACTTCCCCTGGAGTTGTAGGTCAGTGTGCCAGTCAAAGATTTTTTATTTGGCTAATAAAACCACAAAATCACACAATAAATACACCAGCTGCAGTTTTTCGAGACAATACAATGGAGCACCATAAATACACAGCAAAAACAGTTTACATATGTAACTTTCCCTAGAAACGCATAAAAATAGAGAGTAAAAATAAGTATATGACTCATTGTTAAAAAGCAGACTATAAAAATTCAAATATAAAATTCATCAATTAAAAAGAGTCATGGTACATTTATTCAGGGAGAATACAAATGTATCTAGACAGAAGACAACCTTTTCCTAATTCTTATAGCACTAGAAAAATAGCTAGCAACTCCAAAACAAACCATGGGCGAGGAAAGCATCTGCAGGTATAATAATGCTGGCCTTTCTTGGACAAATTGTCATGGGCTGAAAAGAGGAAGAACATATTTTTTACACAGAGGAATATAAAATTCACAAATAAGAGTCAAGTGCAAAGTTTCCTGATCAGAACGATTGTCATATGGACATGGCCTCAAGTACCCGCTTCAAGAAGCCTATTGGATGCACCTGTGGGCATAGACTAAGTGTGATGTAAGCTCTCACGTAGGCTTAACAGTTTATGCACCCTCCCTGTCCTCCTGTCGCCTGGCCAGAAACAGAGATGTAATCCTCTTGATGTCAGTAGAATGTAGAAATTTGGGGTTTGTGTACAGATCGGGACATACCAGATCTCTCATCTGCTCCGCTATGTACCCTAGCCAAGGAATCCGCAATGCCCCCTCCAGTCCACTATAACAAGTTGATTCAGAGTGGGGACTGGGGAGGACCAAATTCTCATCCATCGAGCTAAAGGTGCAACTGCAGTGTAATCCGAGATGTATACCATGCCGAGCTCTTCGTGCAGCGTAAAAGTCTAATTTCCACCACTTGCAGATCTATCATACCCTTGTATCCCCACATGTCACAGCCATAAGAAGACATTGGGATACATTTTCCCTATACACTTTTAAGAATGCAGGGACGGGCTTTGTAGGACTTTTCAGTGGAGACAGCAACCATGGCTGGTTGGAATACGATGAGTCTTCTAGATGGAAAATAGACAGAAGAGCAACAATTAGTTACACACTTTCAGATCATATTACCTGACATTGCCCACACAACGTTAGGACAGAACACACTTACCTATAAGCCAAGCCCTCTCCGGTAGTAGTTGTGACATCAGCTGGTATATGGTACTGTTTTGCAGTACGTAGGCATTATGGGCAATTCCTGGAAATCGGGCACAGACATTTGAGGTGTAATAATTTGATAGGAAGACAACTTGCGCGTTAATGGTAGTACTTCCTGTTCTGGTAGACTTGCTCCCTGTAGTTTGGTGGTACTAAGCCCTTATGGGTGCCATTGATAGGTCCAATCACATTTGGGATGTGTCCAAATCCATAGAAATTTGCCTTTACAGTGGCTAAATCTTCACATCTGAGGAGCTGGAGGTAGCTGCACACGTGTCTCAACATTGCTGTAAGCACATACGTGAGGACCTGACTGAACATCGGTTGTGACATCCCACCAGAAATAGCATCAGTGAAATTAAATGAGCCTGTGGGCAAAAAATGGAAAACCAACATGAATTTCACTAGTGGTGGTATTGATGTAGGATTATTTAGGTGAGGTACAAGGTCAGGCTCCATCTGATGACATAGATCCACAATAGTTTGCCTATTTAAACTAAACTTTGTGATGATGTGCCATTATTCCATGGTGTGTAGGTCTGAAAATGGGCTGTACATAGGTGGCTAGCATCTCCTCCCTCTCCCAGGAGTAGCACAACAATATATTTTGTTCACAGTGTACAGAGTAGCATATGTGAAGAGTAAGGCAAAAGTCATGTGTTTCAATATCAATGTTTCATGAAGCAGAACACATTTTACATTACCATTGTCAAACCTTGAACATCCACCTGTCATCCCCAAGATGACCTTCACAGGTCTGTAACAGAACTGTGCACATCATCAAATCAGAGAATTGTAAATTTCCAGTATAGTCAGGTTAGCAGAACATGTAATGTGAAAATATCCCCAACTGCGGTGTACAGTGCGCTGCGTACATTTGACCTATGTACAGGTTTTCCAACAGCTAACATGAGGGCTGCCTGACCTCGCTAATAGGCCATGTCGAACGTTGGCTGCTGGTGGAAGTCGTCCATCCGGTCACATGCAAGGCTGTCACAGCCGTAGGCTAACTTTATGGATAGTGGCCGTCGAGGCCAGTGTACACCGATGGTGGTGAACACATATGTGGAGTACATATGCCTGGCTGTTGGAAAATAGCGCACTTCGACTCCTGACACTGCTGCGATCAACACCTCCTACATTTTAACTGCTCTTTTCCACCTCTGGGAGCGCTCAAGGTGCAATGTACAGGGGATAGAGCCCTTCCTTTCACTCCAGAGGAGCTGGAGATCCTTGTAGATGAGGTACTTCCCCTGTATTCCCAGCTCTATGGCTCACCAGAGGAACAAGTAACTATTTCATATGCAGTTATTCACTCTGTTCAAGTTCTTCCTTTCTGTTCCCTTAGACTACAAGGTGGCTCTGAGTACAGTAGCTACAATGAGTTCTCAAGTACCATCATAGTATATGTCAATTGTTATATATGGGTTCACACCATGTGTCATGTCTGTATACAGTTAGAAGCATTTGATTGTGATGTTAGCCTCGTGTACTGTCCCACTTCTCACTCAGCCTATATCAGACTTTGTAAAACTGTTGGCTGGGAGGTAGGTGTACTTCACAGACTCCTTCAAAGTGCAAAACAGCCATATGTTCACATATGAAATGAACAGAAGTTTGACTTTTCTGTATTGAATTGGATTGAAATGTGAGGTTCATGTGGGATAAGTAGCCTCAACCTGCAGAGAGCAAGGCCTGACATTGATATGTGGGCAGTCCAGGCCATGGCCCAGCCTGTGTCAGAGTTACTGCGACAGGAGACCTGATGCACAGAGTAATGTCCCTGTAGACCTGCTGACGCAGAAAGAGTGATCTGTCACACTAGCAATCTTGATAGTTGTTATATAGAAAATATGAGGCATGGTGACTAAGGTGATCCCTGACCTGATACTTCCTTCCATTGACACACAGTATCAATGTGTGTCTGTCAACAACAACTGGCCCTTTGCTAACAGAGGTCTGTTGACACTTTTCTAATAGTGTTGCTTCCACTGTATGGCCCTATTGTACATCTGAGACATAAATAGTGTAGTTAGGTGATTACTTTTGAAGAGACTTAGAAATGTGATTCATCAGCTTGGCTACAATATTATCTACCACACAACAAATATAATGATATTTTGATAGTTATCACTGTTACAGTGCCCTCATATGGCAAAATTGGCGTCCTGTGATGGCAGTACATACCACACAAACTTATGTTGGCTTACTAAGATACCTAAATAAGTCGTCCACATGTCCATACAGCCCCCAGAGAGGTAGCCCTCAGTGTCACATATACCAGCTCTTACCTTGTGAATTTTGTCTTAGGATGTTGTGTATACCTTGCTTCTTGAAACTAAGAGCCATATGCATCAATGAAATGGGCCTGACAGGAAAAGTGTCTGGGCACTCATGCACAGGTAGTTTACCCTTCTGAAAAGTCCAAATGGTGTGTTGTGTATCATGGCACATCACATCATATTCCATGTAGGATGGGCCTGGCCTACTTGATATTGACGGGGTGGCTCAGTCAGTGTAGGTGAAGACCATGGTTGAGGTTAGTCATCAGATGACCACAAAAGTGTGCATCCATGCTTTAGTTGTGCTCAGCACGTGACATGAACACATGTAATATGTTGACTCTTAATGAAGGCTTGTGCTTGATGTCAACATCGAGCTGACAGTTCTCCTCAAACTTCCAGTTACAATCAGTTTCTACATCTACTGCATCCATCCGGGTCAACACCCATCAGAAGATGGCCATTTGTAAATCCATCACCCAGAAGGTGTGGACCCTGGGGGTCTACAACTGGTGTAGTGCCTACTGCAGGCAGAGATGGGAGGGCCTGAGGCGCTGGAACCGGAAGATCACAGAGGTCCAGCTGGCGAAGTCCTCCCACCATGGAAGGGGCGAGTGCTAGGCCATGACCATTTGATGGTGGCCTACCTGGCCCTTGCTAGGCAGTTGAGGACCCAACAGCAAAGACCAGGATGCGAGTCTGTCCAGAGTCATACATGTTACTCTGCCAACTTTGTGTGTTATAGGCAGGCATGACCAAACCAAGATTAGTGTGATATTAGATGCATGCTGCTGTGATGTGGCTATTGCCTTTCTGACCCAGAAGAAAGCAGAGTCCTGCCTCATCCAATCCTCTCCTTCAGAGCAGACACCTGGCTGAGTGAAGTGAGTAATCATCTCATGTTCTCACTAAATCTTAGTGCCAATTGTATCACACATGCAACTGCTAGTTTGAGGACAGGTGTACACTCTCTACTGTCTCTCATTTTTTTTTTTTTTTTTTAGTGTATCTTATATAGCGCACAGCTACCCCAACGGGGTGTCCCAGCACTTGCATTGGGAACCCATCCTGGCTTTTCCCTGTGAGATAACCCGTACTGGGCATCCCCAAGGTGAAAGCTAGGCATCCAGCAGCGGGGGGCCGTAGTGGAGATTAAGCAAGCTATTGCCCAGAGTTGCAGAGTGTGAACCCGTGATTCGAGTAGGCACCGAAGTGAGAATTATCGAGTCCGTGGACACTTGGGCTCAGACCCTGCCGCGTCGGGAATTGAACCCTGGTCCCGGGTCTGACCTCAGCTTCCGGGTATGCCTCCTCTAACCATTGAGCCATACTTCTCAGCCGTTGCATCTACTTGATGGTAGCCCTATTGCATGTGACCTGACATAGAGTTCACAGTACATTCAATGACTGTACAACAGTTCCCATTGGTAAGTATTGGTTATCCAGCGAATGAGAGTGCATACATCACTGGTGCCATCCTTATTAGGGCCTACATGGTGGCCAGTGTGCATTTGCCAGTTGATGGTTACTCTGCATTAGTGTTCCTAAACGCTCATTGACTGACTGGTGGCATGCATGAGTGAGTGAGATGTTTAATGTGGGAATTCTATGTGAGTGTCTAGACTGATCTTTACAAGGAAATCTGAGTATGCAAAAGCAAAGAGTGGTGTGATGTGTATGCCCATTTGGACTCTAGTAATCCCACATAGTCATGTCATAGATATTCAGGGACACTGAAAACCTTCAAAGGTGTATCTGCTTGTGGATATACAATGTCTGACTGGCATCATCACCTATACCAAGCAGTAGTGGGGATGTTCATATGGCTATAAGGAGTGTTATACTGTGTGAATTTAGAGTATCTTTAGCCCAAATGTTAGGACCTCATTGATTTCTGGGAACTTTATCTGTTAAATGTGTTGCATAACTAAACTACATGTGTCGAATTTTCAAAGAACTTATCAGATAGTGGTAACATTATGTAATTTGGAGTCCAAAGTGTCATCAGTGTGCAAAGAGCATTTACATGTGACATGATATCTGCCACAACAGTAATTGACGGTACATTAGTGTTCAACTTGACCTTCATAAAATCACAATATGTGATAAGGGATAGGTATAGCTGTTGGACTCTGGCCCTTATGCGAGCATCGTGTAAGTCTAAAAAATGTTTGCTGTTACACTTTTTGCCTTAAATGGGATGGGTATGCCCAGACGTGGGTCCCTTGCTCACTGTGCCACTAGATTCAAGCTAGTATGGCTGAAGAAGGGTGACATACCCTAAAACCGGTCCCAGGATGCTTGTTTCCAGTCCCAGGAGGACCTGGCCTGGCAGTTCGGTCTGGACTGTTCTCATGGGGTACAGGGTTAAGACTGATTTGCATATGGGTGGGTCCAAACTGGGGTGGCATAGTGGGCAAAAGAACAATGGATTTAACCCATATCTTTTGACTCGGGGAGAAGGTTTACATTGTCAGCATTCCTTCCATCATCTGTTTGCTGTAACAGTTTTCGCCCTAAGTGGGATGGGTATGCCAAGACGTGGGTCCCTTGTTCACCGTGCCACTGGATTCAAGCTAGCCTGGCTGAAGAAGGGTGACATACCTTCAAACCAGTCCCAGGATGCTTGTGTCTGGTCCAGGGAGGACCTGGCCTGGCAGTACGGTCTGGACTGTTCCCATGGGGCGCAGGGTCAAGACTGATTTGCATATGGCTGGGTCCAAACTGAGGTGGCGTAGTGGGCAAAAGAACAATGATTTAACCCATATGTTTTGACTGGGGGAGCAAGATTGCATTGTCAGCATTCCGTTCATCATTTGTTCACTGTAAGTCTAAAAAATGTATTCATCGTATTTGGTGGCATCTCTTTACAATGGTATTCAACAAGTGCCAAAGTATACAAGGTGATCAACTATCTTAGTATGGACATAAGGATGGAGTATAAAGAATTTGATCCATGTATTTGAACAGTCTTGGGTTCTGACTTGAGTGGACCCAACTGTGTACAGGTTATGTAGCATGCATGCATGTGGTCATGCTAACTTGGAACAATCAAAAAACAAAAATACTGCCTAGGTCGAATAAATATACGAGCTCATATAGAGTCCCCAACTTATAAAGTTAGTCTGAAGCTCACTAGAACAAAATAGTTTGTTATACATCAAAAGGCCACAGTGATGTTTAGAAAAAAGATTTAATTTTTATTATTTTTCAAATTTTCAATTCAAACATCAAGTTGAAAAGTCATTATGTGTCCATAATAAATAATCACAACACTTTCATGCTAATTTGGAAGCCTAGGGATGACCCGATAGGTGGTGTGCTTTGTAGACTTCTTCGATATTTTCTGGTGATCTGCGATGGTGAGGTGTGGAAATGCAGTTGCAATAAACCCATGCTACATGTCATTTCAGATACATCTAGGGCAAGCAAAGGAGAAGGGGTCAACGTCAGTGGGGACACAGCTGGTCACAGCCGTTACTGACATGAGCTGTCAGGCACAGAGGGACCCAGTGACCAGGAGGGTATGAGGAGTACCCTGGAGGACAACATCCACACCTTTTTCGCCATCTGAGTCATCCTCAGTTGGGCACTCTGAAGCGGTGATGGACCCAACATGATCAGTTCCACGTTTATGCTTGTCTGCCAACCCCAGTTCCATCGCCACCCTTTCTGTTATTCCCCCCACAAATAGGATGTTCTCACTCCCCTGAGAATGGAGGGCTCTCCTTTGCTGCAGACACCTTACCCCCTGCTCCTGTTAGCCCCACCGCCACCCTGAGTGAGGAGGCTTTTGACCTCCTGAGGAGCATCTGTGTGGATCAGACTGAAGTGCTGAGTGCCATCCAGGGGTTAAGAACCCTGATTGTTGACCTCTTGGAAGACACATACACTGCCATGTCTGGCCTCCAGAAATCTTTTCAGACTCTGGCACCATCCTTCAAGGCAGCCCTACACCCATCCCAACCTCTGCCACTTTCCCATCCAAATTCCCTCTTCTTAATCCCATCTCAAGCACACGCACACCTAAGCATGTACGCACTTCAACAGACCCCAGCACCACACACAAAACCAAGAGATCCAAGAAACATGTATAAACACAGCAGACACTCATCTCTCTCACCACCCCAGCGTACCCCCAGTCACCACACCAACCCACACTTACAACTCCACTGACACACCCATACCTGCAGATACCACACTAACACACACTGATCACTCCACAGATACAAACATACCTACAAACATCACAGCTACAGCCACAGGACCCTCCAAAGACACACCCATACCCACAAACATCACAGCAACAGCCACAGACCCCTTCACAGATACAACCATACCCACAGATATCAAAAACAACTGCCACAGATCCCTCTATAGACACAGCCATACCCACAAACATCAAAGAAACCGCCACAGGTCCCTCTACAGACACACCCATACCAGCAGACATCACAGCAACACACACTGACCCCTTCACAGACACAACACCCAGCAAATGCACAACACTCCCACCAAATAAACATATATACTCACAGTCACCCATTCAATAGCCACTATCACAACACACAGAGAAAACAGCAGACCCACAATATACTTCCACTCCCTCTTCATCCCAATCCGAGATCCACCCCAAACACCCTACTTTTTTTCTGTGAATCTCTCATGTTTGCCCTTGCCCTTAACCCTCTAAAATCTGACCCTCCTCCCAAAGTCTCAAAATCTTTTTCTACACCCAAACTCATTTGACACTCCTCCCCTGAAAAACAGCCTCCCCACTACCTAAACTCACTCTAAAGAGAACAACATGAAATACTAATCCCACCCCAAAAAGCCCCAAACAAAAGAAACTACTTCCCAAGGAGAAACCTACCCCTCCCTAAACATCTGCCCCCTCCTTCCCAAGAACCATCTTTGAGGTGACTACTGTCTCCAATGGATGTCCGTATATGGGGAGGTTTTGTGGCAATGTCAGTAAGAGCAAGTTATGTCTCTCACAGCCTTGTGCTGTGGCACATTTTGATAATATGGACAGGCCTTTGGTCTTTGTTTCCCTTGATGAGTCGTTCGAGTATGAATAAAACCTATCTTCTTTTGGAAGACATCGGTCCTGCCATTACATTTCTATCTGATGTTATTTTATAGTCAGTTATGTGTGAGAAAAGATGTGTTTAGTTGATCCCTGATTGCTGATCACACAGGACCGCCAAACTCGAAATACGCTATTAAGTATTCTTGAATATTTCATTTGAATTCCAGTTTTTGCAGCATTCTTCTTTAGGAATTAACTGTTATGAGACTTTGTATTATCTGTATTATTCTTAAGCGCCAAACTGTTTACTGCTTTGTTATAAGGTTGCATCAGTCTTTGTTGATGGCTGAGCTGGTTAAGATCGCTATGGGGGCATGGCCACAACCACTGCTAAGATGGCAGCAATCTTGTGAGGCCCCAGCAGTGGCAGCCTTCAAATCTACAAAATCACTGCCATAATTTCCCCTCGCACAAAGGTCATGCTCAGTTGCTGGCTGCCCCTAATGCCAGACGCTGATGTGAGATCAACTCGGGTAACAGATGGCACCCGCTAATCACTGCTTTCCGTACTGGTGGCCTGCTCAGCCTGGAACAGCCTCGGAGGCCCCGGGGTGACAGGGATCACGGGTGAGCCTGAGGCTGAGACCACCCAGTCTCTCCTGCACCACGCACTGCCTCTGGACCCGGCTGGATCCTTAAGTGAATGGAGAAGGTGGCCTGCCCTGGACCCCCCGGTTGTCGTGAACCTGGCATCGCAGGGTCCGATCCCAGCCTGCCTCTAGCCAGGTGCCGCCTTGCCTGTGGTGAGCTGCAGTGGCAGGGGCCCGCCTCTGAAAATTGTCCTTCCTGGTGGCACCTCCTGGTGCTGTGGATAGCTGCGCTTGTTGGTGGTGTGGGGAGGCGGTTTAAGCTTTACCGTCCCTGCAGATGCTGTGTTTGGCAGACTCGTTTGACGGCTTGGTTGAGGGCTGACCATGCAGATTCCTGCAGTGCCCAGTGGGGGCCTGCTCTACGCTTCAGTGAGTGCGGTAAGTGCTCCCCCTCCTCCTGGGGGGAGCCCATCATGATTGCTCTGCTGTAGCCCACCTGTAAACCACAGCCAACTGCACATTAGACCCTGCATCCTTGCTGGCCTGAAGCAGTGCCTGTTTTCCTTGGCACTGGTGAACTGAACTCACTACTCACAAGGGTGAAGTTCCCTTAACTTCTCGCTATCCTCTTTTATATGGCGAAGCAGCTGTCAGTTGGCATCAAACTGAAATTCGTAGATATGGTCGGTGGACATAGCTGCACCACTGTCTGTTCAAAACTTGCTTTGACTTTTTGAGTTTCCACCAAATTGACACCATTGTGGCATTCCTTGCTCCTGTATCCATTGGGCAACTTCATTTACCCCCCTATTCTTCACTAAGGCTCCCCTACCCAGAGACATGTCTTGGTGACAACCTTCCACTCCATCTTCATCTCTGTAATGCAGTACTGTCTCTCCCGACCACCAGGGCTCGCCCTCCGGCATAAATGGGTTGCACAGATCTCAAACAGCATAGGCTAACTTTTGAACAGAGAGGCCAGTCAGGAGTCATGGGGCTCATTCAAACACATATGAGACCGCAGATCCTGAGCCGGACATTGCCACCACTAACGACATGATGGAAATCAAGGTGGGTTTCTGTGCCATGGATACACCAATACCCTTGTAGGTCATAGAGACGAATTGGGGAGCGTCTAGACCATCAGGGAAAGAGAATCAAGGGCGCTGAGTAGAGAATATCAGGACTAAAGGATGGCTCATCCTCTATGCAGAAACTTCTGCATAAGATGGAGCGCATCTTGAAACAAGTCGCAATTAAGAATGCACACCTAGACTCCAGGTTCCGCAGGAAAAATATCTGCATTTCCTGCATTGTGGAAAGTACTAACATGGGCAAGCCGGATGTATTTGTGGAACACCTCCTCACTGAACCCTTTGATCATTTCAGTTTCTTCTCCACCTTTACTGTGAACAGTTAAACCATTCCCTTGGCCCCCGACCTCCTGAGAGTACTCTAACCCTTCTATCTCATAGCATGTCTCCTTAATTACAGTGACTCAGCTCTTCGCTTGGCCCGAGAGAGAGGTCCGCTCCGTTAGCACAGTGCCAACATCTCCCTTTATCAGTATTTTGCCGACACAGTGCATGAGGCCCGTCGGAAATTCAGTAATGTTAAGAATTCTGGGGCATATTACTAACGAGTAGTAATATTTATCGCTAACTAGGCTTTGCACCGATTTTTTGATCGCTAAGCATCGCCGGAAATTATCGCTGAGATAACTTGCTATTAGCAACGTTTATCTCAGAAGTGATCCAAATCCTCACGCTAACTGCCAAATGAGAGATAATCCAACGATAATCTCTCAAAGTTTGGCGTTAGCTTGATGATAGGGGCTCACAAACTTAGCCATGATATCCACCTTCCATAGGATATCATGGCTAAGTCAGGAACATAACTGGTTGAGTGCGTTACCGTGTGCGTAAACGCATCCTTGTAATAGGGCACACCTTTGGGTTTGTCAAAAACACGACAGACTCCGTGTTGTTTTGAAGTGAAACGTATTTAATTTTGTTGATCAAGGTTTATCATCAATGTTCACATATCTTTGTTTGGTAAACATTTTTTATCCATATTTGACCATATAATTCATTGGGATTGAGACTGCTGTAGACCATGGGGGCGGGGTCTATAAGGTCATCTTCAACACACCCATAGGTGATAAGTGTAGCATGTTTACTTATTGAACCTACACCATTGGTTAAAAATGGTATGTACGTTTATGCTTGATTTTGATGTCAGTGTTACATTTTAAACGCGTTTACTATTATGTTTCAGCGCTCCTTGAGAAAGGGCTAATCCAGCCCGAAATGCATCGGAGCATTTGTGTTGTGTAACAAACTACAGTCTCAATCCCAATGAATTATATGGTCAAATATGGATAAAAATGTTTACCAAACAAAGATATGTGAACATTGATGATAAACCTTGATCAACAAAATTAAATACGTTTCACTTCAAAACAACACAGAGTCTGTCGTGTTTTTGACGAACCCAAAGGTGTGCCCTATCACAAGGATGCGTTTACGCACACGGTAACGCACTCAACCAGTTATTAGTTTTTTGGCGCATGGGACGGATACGTCACTTGTTGGAGCACCCTCAAACTCATTGAACCCTCAACAAAAACTTCTTAAACTTCTCAAACAAAAACCATCCTCATAAAATTTACGCAGTGTGCCTGGCCTTCAACACAGTATCCACATAAGTCAGGAACATACCAGGTGTAAAAAAAGCAGCGCTAACCGTGGTTAGCGCTGCTTTTTTTGTCTCTAACAGGGTTAGCGTGAAGCTCTGGAACGCCCACTTTGCATCTCATTAGAGATGCAAAGGGAAGCGTAGTGAAAAAAGGTGCAAACATGCAAATTTTCGTGTTAGCACCCTGTTGCTGATAGGGACATAAGTTTATCTCTGCTTTCTTGGCTTTTAAAGCCAAAAAAGCAGAGATAAATCCCTTGATAATATGCCCCTTTCTTCGCAAATTGGGCCCCCGATATTTAATGTTTTACCCAGCCCATCTACGTGTGAAACGCAAGGTGAAAATCGGCATCTTTCGACAGTCCAGCCAAGTGACCACCTTTTGCAAACAACTGCTCCCTGGGTCTTCTTCCCAACAAGCGACGCCGGAGCGGTCTAGCTCCAATACGTCTCCAGGGTCCATGATACTTGATCCTACCGGACTGAAGTGACTGTTCTATATTAGTTTGAACCATCACATCATTCTTAGTATGTTCTTTATGGTAAGCTTCTTCAGATATCCTGCCATGTTCTCTGCTTAAGCTACTATTGCATAATTGCTGTTGAAAACCACTTACTTTGCATGGCTATTTTTGTTAATAGGTAGTAGACCCGCCGAGTACGACACCCTCTCATGGTGTATACCAATTTCTTGTTAATGAAATTCTTATGTTTTTTTTGTTTCTTTCTCTGGGATTCGCTGGATGTCTTAAAATCTGTTGTGGGTGGAGGGTTTCACCTCTTATTTTTTGTTTTTGTGCAAGTTAACTTGCCAGTTTATGTATACTTGGTGTGACACATCAATTGACCTACCCACCACCACCTATAAAAGATCCCTCCTCATGCCCCTTGCTCTCTCTTGCTATGCCACCATCTGACATGAACATGACACTTGATTATCCCTTCTCACATGGAATATACGTGGAATAAACAATCAACAGAAGGGGAAACAGGTATTATCCTACTAGAATAGGCATGGCGTCAAGATTACATTTCTCCAGGATCCACACCTTCGCCATAGCACTGATTTCACTTATGCTAATTCCTGGGGAACACATCACTTTTTCTCTTGCTACAGTACATATTCTGGAGGCACTTGAATCCTCATACACAAAAGTGTCACATTTAACTTTAAAACAAACCATTCAGAACGAATGGCCCGTATGTCCTCCTCCAGGTACCCTTGTAAATAAACATGTCTTATTATCAAATAACTATGCCCCAAATGTGAATGACCCTGATTTTTGGCAGGATCTTTTTGCCCATATGGGAGGTCTGTATGTTGACCGTGTGATATTGGGCAGGGACTTCAAAATGCCACAATACCTTCACATGGACTGTACTAGCTTGGTACCAAGTGGTATGCCTTGGTCCTCAGACTTATTCCAACATATCACAGATGCTTATAGGAACTGTGACGCCAGGCGCGCCCATTCCCCAACAACGCCTGGGTTTACTTTTTATTCAGCCCTTTATTCCATCTGGACAAGGATACGCTACTGGTTTCTTTCAGCCAATGTGCATGTCTGGGTCTCGGAAGTCTCTGTCTTGCCATGGACACTGTCTGATCACAGCCCTGTCCTCCTTAAGCTACATGTCCCATATGGCTGATGCGTAGAGTGCACTTGGCAGTTCCACGGTGGAGCCCTACACAACCCAGTTATTGGAGTGAATACCTTGCTTCTTTCACCCCTGAATATTTGAATGGGTTTGGCTCGACACAGGCCACCCTAAGGGAGGCATTAAATGAATTCATTTGTGGAGTATGCATTTTCCAAAGAGACAGGAATCTTCAGAGACATTCATACCCAATTACAACGCATTAAGACAGACCTGCAGGATTTAGACTCCTCCGCCGTTGCTGATGGAGAGCCTCGTCCACACCAGCGATCCGCATTGCTGGTAGAGTTTTGTGACCACGCTGATAAGGAAGTCATTTATCTGGGCAAACAAACGAAAGCACGCTGCTATGGTGAGGGAGAGAGCCCAGGTCGTTTTCTTGCAGACCTACTGCATCCCAACCACCTCCATAAATATGTAACTGAGCTGTAGGCGGACTCTGGACTGCGAATATTGGTTGGAGAGGAAGTACTGGCCATAATTTAACAATATTATAAGCGCCTATACAATTCTCACTTGCCCGACCTCCCCTTTGAGATCTCTGGGTACCTCAAGGAGCTCGCGAGGGTCTGTTTGATGGATGGACAGTGTCAGTTTCTTGCTGCTGAGTCAATCACTGTAGAAGAGATTGTCCAGGCTGTCAACTCTCTTGATGGTGAAGGCACCTGGACTCGATGGACTAACTGGGTCCTTCTATAAAGCGTTCAAGCAACAATTAACTCCCTTTCTTCTAGCTCTGTACAATGAGTCCCTTTTCACCGGCACACTAGCTCCATCGATGCGCTAGGCTGATTTAGTATTATTGCTCAAACTGGGTAAGGACTCCAGCCTATGTTTTTCCTATCAGCCCCTCTCTCTCTTGAATCTTGACAATTAAAACATGGCCAAGGTTCTCACCACCACATTTTCTCTCTTAATGGAACAGATTATCTCCCCTGTACCATGAGGTGTTCCTCACTGCTCTACTTCTCTTAATTTGCACACTGTCTTTGCTGTCCTCAATAATATATCCCCACCCATACATGTGGTTGCAGCCCTCTTAGATGCTGAAAAGGCATTTGATTCTCTTGAATGGCCTTTCTTGAGAACAGTACTAGGCAAGGTGGGTATACTAAATTGTGCTTCTATATTCTCACCTGGTGGCTCGTATACAATTATGAGAGGGACCAGACAGGGCCCCCTGTCTCCCATCCTCTTCATCATTGCAATGAACCCGCTTGTCTACAGTATGCAAGTGTGCCATGTGGATCGAGGTGTTTAACTTACTCATGGATCCCTTTTACTCTCCCTGTATGCAATTGATGTTCTGCTATTCATCTGCCATCCACTGGACAACCTCTCTCCTCTGATACAGGAGATTGTTCGATTTGACAACCTATTCTGACTCCAGATTACCTTGTCTAAGTCAGAACTTTTCCCTGTGACAGATGCTGCTCAACCCACACCTGCAGATTACCCCTTCAAGTGGGCTCTGGACGGCACCAAATACTTTGGCATACGGCTTCATAGAGACAAAGACCAAATACTGCAGGTTAAGTATGGTCAGGCAATTGCAGACCTTAGCTTGCAGATAGATTATTGGATTAAACTACTACTTTCCTTGACTGGACTTATGGCTATCAATAACATGGTTGTTCTTTCCCTTTTTCTATACCTCTTCCAAAACATCACTGTTACTCTATTGCATACTTTTTTTCACTCTCTGCCCAGTCCTCCTTTTGTGCCTTGTTTAGGATTGTCTGAGCCACACGCACCATCCTTTATGATTGTGGGAGATTCAGGGTCCCCAACCTTTATCTTTATTACATTGCTTCCCAGTGTCAGTACACACATTGATGCTACCATCTAGACACCTGCATCCCCTATTTCACACCGGAGAGAGAGCCGTTGGATGGTCTTTTTCACTCCTCGATCCATCCGAAGCCATTCCATTGAATGGCAACGACATTCAAACCATCTCCATTCTTTTTTTATTTTTTTTAATAAATGAATAAAGTCTATATTGCTTAATTGACAAATCTTAATAATCGGACAATATATAAAAAACGTTATCACATGTAGTTACAAGCCAATGGTAAAACTATTTGTGAGCATATTTTTAAAGCAATGACAAACCTATTCTTGGCAGTATATAAACACATTCATATTTGGGCAATAACACCAGTTAACTTTATAGCTCATTATACAAATGGACTATAAAATCTATCAGACAAGGGCTGGATCATTACGTATTAAATTGCAAGCGTGCGGTAAACAGTAGTTCCATTGTGCAAACAGGCTATGAAAAGGTGCATCAATAATTTGTATTTCAAACAAGATAACTTCATTATTTACATTTCTAATTATTCCCCTAGCAGCAAGGACACTAAATTAAACAAGAGGCCCCACAGTGCAAACAGGCAGAAAAAATGCACTCAAGATTTCTCATGAATCCCTGGGATCTAATTATAATACATCTTGAACAGTCAATACCAAACATAGTTTGGCAGCAACTTAAAAGTTTATCAATTGGCATAGCAGCGGAATCGACTCACCCGATAAACATAAAATATGGTCTGGCAAGCCGATCTGACCCCGATCTTCAAAAATAGGAGTTTTACAAATATGCGCCGTATTTTAAGCATCTACACAACATGTTGGGCATGGCTCAAGCTTCGCTGGACACTGGGTAGAGGCCGCATTTTCTCCACAGCTTTCCCACTTCATAACAATTCTTGGCTCCCCCTCACAAGTGAGAGCTTGTGCAGCACATGCTTCACCATTATAACCTATTCAGCATGGGGTATATCTTTCCAGATGGGCATGTCATAAACCCATCTGTGGATCCCCACTTGCATGACGCATCCTTTATAGATATTTAATTTTTGGAGACTCCCTGATGCTCTACGATCTCTTCTCCCTTCTTATCCACTTCTCCCAGAGGATTTCTCTTCACTGACACTTGTGCTGTCTGATATAAATGGTCACCGCCTGACCTCGAGACTGTACCATCAATGAATCACCCTAAACTCTGACAAAACCATGCAAGTCCATATAGCGTGGGCGGAGGAACTGGGAATCCCCCCGTAGGACTTGGCCTTCTTGGCTAAAGCCCCTAAACCTTTTGTTTTCCTCCTAGACCTTTTATTCTGACCTGGTGTAGCCAATTAAGGGCCATGGACACTTTGCCACTGCTAAACAGTGTCAAAGTGCAAGTACTCCCTGTATAAAGTGTGATGGTAATTGGTTGTCCATGATTGGAATAATTGCCTTACTAGTAAAGTCCCTAGTAAAGGGCACTATGTGTGCCAGGGTTGGTAATGCAAATGCTACTAGTGGGCCTGCAGCACTGTTTGTGCCAAACACACAAGTAGCCTTAAAAAGGGATCTAAGGCCTGCCATTGCAGGGCCTGTGCGCAGATTGTTAAACATCCATGTTGTTCTGTCCAGTGCACTTACTTGCCAGATCTTGCCCTTCCCTTTCTATGCACATCAGGCACCCCTATGGTAGGTCCATGGTACCCCCTGGGCAGGGTGCAGTGCATGTGAAAGGTAGTACATATACTAAAGTGTGTACTATGTCCAGACAGTGAAATAATCTCCATTTCGTTTTTCACTGTGGAAAGGCTATCTTACCCGTAGGATATAATGGAAAGGCTGTGTGATCTGTTTTCCAGCCTATCTTACCAAAGGCTTGAGATGGAAAGGTAAAGTTTAGTATGCCTGAACTCACAATGCAATAGCAATACTTTTTATGAAGGTGGTTTTTGCATTGTGTGTTTAGAAGCCACTCTTTTAGAAGTGGCTGGGTTTAGTGCGCTAATATTTCTGTGTCTCTGCCTGGCTGTGGATTGTCTGTCTGGATTTGAAAACAATAGGATCTGGGGAATTTCTTGACCCAGGGCAGGGGGTGAGACAGCAACAGGCTGACCTGCATCTGGAGTGTAGCGGGAGGAGACACCCCTAGAGGTGAAGAGGCCTGGTTTGCTGCTATAAAACAATTGTCCCATCTACTGCTGAGTAATTGAGAATCCAGTCCTCCACTAATCAAAGGAAGAAAGGTGTTACTGGCAGGGAGGCACCCAGAACTGGTTAGAACAGGGGTCCAGTCCCCTGAAACACAAAGACTTCAAAGCCATTGAGGGGTATAACTATGATAGCTGAAGCCCCTGAACTTTGGAGAATGGCTTGATCAAGTGTGAACAAGACTGGAGCTACTTCGTGGTCAAGAGGACCTTTGCCAAGGAAAAGACAACTGAAGAGACTGAAGGATAGGACTGACCCTTGCTGTGTCTTCTGGGGCTGGCCTGCAGTTTGCTGTTTTAACCAAGGAAAGGCTAAAGGGACTTTGCTGTGTGCTGTGTCCCCCTGCTTGAAAGGACTTTGCTGTGTGCTGTGTCCTGAAGTAACTTATCCCCAAGAGTCCGAGGTGAGCTGGCTCCGGGTTTGGAAACACAGGAACACAAAGGTTTCCATGAGATTCTCAGCGGTGCTGTGAGTGCGTGCTGGTTGCAGCCTGAGACCCTCGTAAGCTTGACCTGTGATCGTGGGCACCTGGAGTACAAGCAAGGATCAGCGATGCCGTGTGCATGTGCTTTGTGCAGCCTGAACCCCTGTGTGAGGATTGTCCAGTTATCAAGTGCACCAGAATCCAAGTGAGTCTCATCGACGCTGTTGAAGGACTGGGTTCTTTAAGACCCAGCGGTGCCAGGGCACAACACCTGAAACCTTCGTGGGTAACCTGCTCCGGCGTACGAATGACAGAGACACAGGACACTTCCTTCGGCGTCAAAGATTCAAGGTTTATTTGCTGCAGGGAACACAGATATCACGACAAGTACAACTCGTGCAACTTGGGGAGACTGCTTCAAATTGGTTCTGTGGATCGCTCCTTTTATACAGTTTTTACCCATAGGACAACATGATACACAAAGGTTTACAACCCGGTTCCCACCATTATCCCCCAAAGGGGTCGCTTTGGTCACTTTGATACACATGAGGTCCGGAACATAAGTGCGGAAACATTTGGCGGTTCCCAACTGTAAAAACCCATCTTCCCAACATTAGTGCATTCCAATCGGCAGTAAAACAGATCGAAATAGGAACAAGGACAGGTGCAGAGGAAGATGGAGACAGTGGGGAGATCGGAAAGGGTGTAAAAGGGGAGGTATCGGGAAACACGAGATACAGGCATCAAAGGGACGTGCCTAATGAGATGCACGGCTGAGACAATAAACCGGCACGGCGAGATGAGCCTCGAGCGGGGCCATCTGCCTTACAGTATCATCCCCCTCGTCATAAAGACACTTTCAAAGGACATGTGTCTTCCGCAAATATCTTGGGAGTCCCAGGGTCGCGAAGCGGACATCGTCCGTTCGCTGTCTACTTGAGGGCAAGAGACAAAATGGATGCCGTATCTAAGATGGAACCCGTGGGTACAGATGAGAAACCCACATAACAAACGAACGGTTTAAGTTAGCACAGCGAAACTGCGCACACTTACTAAACTCGTCATTTGCGGTTCATAGATACCAGACTCGACCATATTCGTGCGAGTCGAAAACACCACTTACGATTGTCACGGAACCTCAGACGCTCCTTTTGCCCTCATGTAGGCAAGCACTAGTCGGAATCATATTCGATATTCATCAGACCATCGAGATGTTGTTGTAGCATAGCTCTGTCCAACCGAGTCCCCTTGGTAACAGGTGGCTGTCTCATACACGTTGTAGCACAGAGGCCACATAAGGCAGGACCACACTGCACACAAAGGCAACACGTGAACAGGAACACCACAACGACTCCGATGATCATCAGAATCTTCCAACCCCAAGTCGACATCAGGCCCCAAAACCATCCAAGTAGCGTCCAATCCCCTACATCCACGTGTATGGATTCGGAGATCTTATGCAACCTCGAGATGGCTTGATAGACAGTTGGAGCGTTATCTGGAATGGAAATGCAGCAGCTCGAATGGATCACCTTACATACCCCACCTCGATCTGCTAAGATGACATCTAAAACCATACGGTTTTGTAACGTCATAAGTCTATCCGCCTGAAGTTCAGTGGTGATATTACCAAGGGCACTGGCAGTAATATTAGCTGTCGATTCTACCACTCGAGTCAACTGTCTCAGGTTCCTACTATTAACCATAGGTCCCCAAAACGGGAGGAAACCCTTGAAAAAGTCTCCTGCCTCTTGACCGGCAGTATCCTCTTTGCTAATTACGCCTCGCACAACTCTAGTCTTATGATAATCGGCATCTACGGTGAACGTCGAAGGCAACAGATTTGCAATGAAACATGAGCCCACGAAGTCTTTGGGCAACCATGCGTATGCACGATCATAACAGATAAAGTATGTACCCTTGGCAGCCAGAAACACAGGGGACGAGAACATCGGCAGAATGTAATTTTCAGTGCAAGCACTTGCTCCAAGTCGGGCTTGCGATCTTCGGCCACGACCCATAAGACAAAAATTACCAGTGTGGGGTACGACCCATATTGGAGGCGAGCTTTTAAGCTGCTTTTCGCTGGTGAACACACTATATTCACCTCTACTTAGGACCCTATAGGCTTGTACCTCTTCCTCCGGAATAAGCGAGGGATCATAGATATCGCTATCTTAATCCTCTATTGCTATCGACAAAGGTTTTTGATACGAGGTAGGACCAGAGTAGGGAGAACGTGGTTCTCGAATGGGGTGGAAACCCAGTGCGCTTCGAAACATTGTCTGAAATGCTCGAGCAGACCCTTGGGAGCTATACGGCAACACCAGATACGGAATTCCCTTATCCGTAGTATGTGGCATCAACCCACACACCCAACAATTAGTAGTGTTAACCACTAACTGATGCTGATGAAGGAGCTGAATAAAAGGAATTGTTGCGGAATGCTACACGTCTAGCCTGTTCGTGTTCGGGTAACATATGAAAGGAATGAGGAGAAACAGTGGAGGTAAGTTTAGGGTCAAAAGTAGGAGTAGGTGTAGCAGAAGGTAAGAAGTAAGACATCGTGTAATACACCCCACCCGCCAATAATGCAGAAGCAGTCAAAAACAATACAAATAGTTGGAATATGAAACATTTGGTACGACTGAGTTGCTGCAGCTTGAATCTATGAGCCTGAGCTCCTTCCAAATCATTCAGCTTCGAGAATGCCATTCCCTACGACCGTCCGCAACGTTTCTTGACGCACTTCGTTCTGTGTAGCAATAGTCAATCCCTAGGAGTTTCCAGGAACCGACGGCCTTTAAGCTAGCGTCAAGACCTACTATCCAGAAGGAAGTACGCGCGCGGCCCTACGGTCTTTAATGCACAATATATATATGTATGCAAAACAATATCTCTCAGCTGTGAAAGCAAAAAAAAAAGTGTAAGGAACGAAACTCAATGAATATGTACAAAATAATTACAGTGGTACGAATGTTCAAACTGATCGTGGAAAACGGGATAATGCAATTATCAATACAGTAAAGCAGGATCTTTTATTAGTCTTTAGTGCTAGATCGCAAAAAGTATCGAGTTTTCCCAGGACGTGTCTGTTCGTTGAACAAAGGATCCGTTGAAGGGACAGCGTCCTGTTGATCAGCTGAATGTTTTGGTCTTGAGTCCTTCTCTGACAATTGTTCAACAGTGTCTCTCTGCTGCACTGAGGATTCTCCGACAGGTTGTGCGTCGCTAAAAGGTACAAACGCCGGCAATCCTTCGGTTTCAGTTGATGCAATGCCTTTCCTCACCCACGAGTCTGCTGGCAACGGGATGGGGACTTTCTTGGTGTGGGTGGCGTGCACCCAATTCTTCCGCCCCTCAAGACAAACTGCAGTTCTCGTGGCAAGGAGGACCTGATAGGGTCCAGTAAACCTCGGGTCCAAGTTGTTCTTGCGCGAAAAGTTCCGCGTCACCACCCAATCTCCGGGCTGGAGCTGGTGGCCTGGACCCTCCGTCTGCGTCGGCAATGCTTCGTGAACCTGTTGGTGAATTAACCTCAGTTTAGCAGTCAAGTCATGGAGATAATCGATCAACATTGGGTACTCAAGATCACAGAAAATACCTGGCCTAGGAACCCCCCACACATTCGCAGGACGACCGAACACTATTTCATAGGGACTAAGCCCTACTCGAGAGTGTACAGTCGCCCTAGTTGACAGTAATGCTAAGGGTAAAGCGTCAGGCCACGAAAGACCAGTCGTAGCCTGAATCTTCGCTAGCTTTAGTTTAAGGGTGCCGTTATACCCTTCAACCAAACCAGCTGACTGGGGATGATTGGCGCTGTGGAATTTCTGATTAATTCCAAGGCCCTTACACACACTCTTCATCACACTACCCACAAACTCACTTCCGTTATCTGACCACACGACTCTAGGCATTCCATACCGAGGAAAATATTCCTTCAGCAGGATTTTCGCAGTAGACAAAGCAGTATTGTCTTTGAGAGGATAGGCCTCGATCCATCGGGAGAATGCGCAAACCACAACTAAAACGTATTTCAGGTTATTGCATCGCTCCATATGGATGAAGTCCAATTGAATCACCTCAAAGGGGCATGAAGGGGGAGCAAAACTGCCAGGAGGAGTAGGGGTTCCTTTGCCAGGATTGTACATCATACACACCATACAATTCTTCACCAGACGTTCAGCACATTTCGTGATACCATCATTCTTCCACACAGGAGACAACAATTTGCAAATACCTTTTGAGCTAATATGTGCTAACCCATGCGCCATAGTCACAACGGCCAGCACATACGCATCCGGTAACATCCATCTCTTCTGATCAGACAAATCAATCCAACAACCATTCGCATCCAACTTCCCCGTACTTTCTTTCCACTCCGTCTTTTCAGCCTCGGTGGCCTCATTCTGAATTGCCTTTACACTCTCAATAGTGTCCTCACACATGCTCGATTCTGTAGGCCACCTAACCGAACTCGTCACATACATTCGAGTGCTAAGGTTCCGGGCAGTCTCCTTAGCAGTTTCATCCGCAAACGCATTACCACGACCAACATCATCCGTCACCTTACGATGCGCACTACATTTAACAATCGCTACTTGCTTAGGCAACGTCAGGGCATCCAAGAGATCATTCACAAGCTGTCCATGCTGAATCTTCGTACCATGCGACGTCAAGAAACCTCTCTCTCTCCACAATCGTCCAAAACTATGTGCGACGCCAAATGCATATTGGCTGTCGGTAAATACATTCACACGTTTCCCTTTCGCCAACACACACGCTCTAGTAAGAGCAATCAGCTCTGCAGCTTGGGCAGAATTCTGATTTAATCTTGCAGTCTCAACAACAGTATTCAACGTTACCACAGCATAAGCAGTAGTCACATCGCCATTCGGCAGCTTAAAGCATGACCCATCCACATACAATGTACCATCCGGATCGTCCAATGGGGTATTTTTAAGGTCCACTCGACCTTTTGTTTCTTCTTCGGTCCTCAAGTAACAATCATGTTCTGCTAATTCATTTGACTCTGTGCTAATTGGTAACAAAGTTGCCGGGTTCAGAACATTACAACGTTTTATTTGAATGTGGCTTGCCAACAGCGTCAGCTCGTAACCAGACAACCTCGCACTCGTCAAGTGCTGAGTTTTCGTCCGATTCAAAAGAGTATCGACTGCATGCGGAACCATCACCGTAAGCATATTATCCATAACCAATCCTGCTGATTGTCGGATAGAGACCGCGGCTGCCGCTGTTGCTCTCAAACAACTCGGCAATGCTCTAGCTACCGGGTCCAAGGTCGAGGAAAAATATGCACATGGACGTTGCTTACCACCAAAAGGTTGCGTTAAGACACTCAAAGCACAACCTTCTCTCTCGTGAACATATAATGTAAACGGCTTGCTGTAATCGGGAGTACCCAACACAGGAGCCGAACACAATGAATCACGCAGTTCAGAAAAACTTTTCTGACATTCTTCCGTCCATGGTAAAGGAGTCGAAACATCCTTGCACGTAAGAGCCACTAATGGTTTCGCTAGCAATGAAAAATTTGGAATCCATTGCCTGCAGTACGACGTGATACCTAGAAAGGCACGCACATCTCTTTGGGTTGTTGGCACAGCCATGCGTGCAATTGCTGCAATTCTCTCTGGGGTTCCCTCCTTCGACAATAAGTGACCTAGATAGGTTACTTCTTGACAACAATATTGGAGTTTAGTAGGTGACACCTTGTGATTTAACTCACAGAGATGTTGCAGCAGCGACACCGTAGCAATTTTGCAAATGTCCTGAGTATCAGCAGCCACCAATAAGTCGTCGACGTATTGGATTAAGGCCGCACCAGCCGGCAACCTAAACGCATCCAGTTGACCCTTCAAGGCTTGACTGTAAATCGATGGACTTTCACAGTAGCCCTGAGGAGCGCGTTTGAACCGGAAGCTGCGTCCACCAAGAGAGAAACCGAAAAGGTCTCTGCTCTCCTCGGCAATCGGGATGCTGAAAAACGCATTTTTCAAGTCGATCACCGAAAACCACGATGCAGAAGCTGGAATCAGAGTCAGTAGCGCCGTGATGTCAGGCACAACAGGGAATCGAGGAACCACAATTTTATTCACCTCCCGTACATCGATAACAAAGCGATAAACAGGCGGTTTTGAAGGATCAGTACGCTTGAGAATGGGCAGTACAGGGCTGTTGCACACGTTTCCCCGAGTCTCTTCAATGACGTCTTTCTCGATCAGATCATAAATGATCGCTAACAGTGCTCGTTCACCATCAAGGGAGATACGATATTGGGGAATACGTGGCAATCGCACATTAGATTTCAACTGAACAACATAAGGGGAGATATCAAGCAGGCCCACATCGTTGGGACCTGTCGCCCACAAAGACGCAGGAAGAGAACTCAATTCCGGTGGAAGCTTATCGAGAGACAAGTACATGGGAGAGACAACCTTCTCTCCCAACGTAAGCTTTACACCCGCAGGAGAACAATACAAAGTCGCATACAAACGTTTAAGCAAATCCAGGCCCAAAAGATTTTTGCCACAACCCGTGGTTAGAATCAATGGAGCTTCTAGCTCACGTGGCCCAACTTTAAGGGGCAAAGGGCGCGAAACTGGATTGCTAACGGGGGCGCCAGAGAATCCAACTGAAACATTTGTTAAGCCAGACAAAGGTGCGCCAGGGAGTTTCGAATGCTTAATGGAACTTTTCGCTGCACCAGTGTCCAACAGAAAAGGCTCAACGACGCCCGATGTGGCAACTGCGACGTAAGGCCCTCTCTGATCAACCGGAACTGATACCACTCCCTCTCCTTGTCTTTGGCTGTCCTAGTAATTACTGTCGTCAGTTCCCTGATCGACGTAATAATCGTCTACATTGTACTGCGCAGATCGTCCTTGCGACGATCCACGTTGATCGAAACAATTATCGGAATTTGATGAGTTATCTGAGCGATCGTTCTGAGCACCCCGACCTCTACCACGTGATGCCTGCTGAGAACCACCACGACCTCCTCTAGATGAGTTACCACTATTACGTTCGTTTAGAACAGGACAATTGAATTTAATGTGACCCTCTTGTCTACAATAAGCACATTGATTGTACCCCAAGGAAGATCTTTGGGAAGAGGAGTCATTACGAGCTTGAGATCGGTTCGATTGCGGCTGCGATCTATTCTGTTGCGAATTATTCTGATTTGAACGTGGAGGATACGCTTGCTGAAGCAGCACTTTAGTTTTTAGCTCTTTCGTCTTTTTATCAGCACGGTCGCTCTCCTCTTTCTCTCTATTCTCATAATATTGTGCCGTAGCCAATATCTGAGCTGAGGTAGAAACGGCCCATGCACTTTCCGAATTCCTCAATTTATTGCTCAAATCGGGCAGTAAGTTTGAAACAAATTTATCCACGAACAACCTTTGACCACCCTCTGTGCTCATATCCTGGCCACTATGGTCGATGAATGCCTCCTCGAACCTCGTAAAGAAGTCGGAAACACTCTCGTCCTTCTTTTGCTTACAAGCTGACAATTTGTCCCAGTTCACCCTCATAGCTGGCATAAGAGTTTTCATTAGCGTTATTATTCTTTGAGGAAGGTCAATAATCAACTGGTCGGGTTTAGTAGCAGCCGCTTGTCCGGCATCTGCCGCTACAATGGCAGCCCAGGCACCACCTAATTCATTTGGATGTTTTTCATGGCGAATCTTGGCCCATACCGGTTGCGGTACGACATTGCCGAACAACATATCGATATCGGCAAGATTCATTACCGTAGCATCTACGAGCTGCGATAATTCCTTGTAATACCCTGTAGGATTTTTGCGTGGGTCAGGCAAAGATTGCTTCACCTGCAATACTTCCGAGCGTTTCCATGGGAGATGTATCCATACTCTCTGGAAGTGCGCCAATACCGGAGGAGCAGCATTAGGATTAGCTGGTATCCAAACCGGTGGAACTTCTCGCATAGGAAATTGACCAGACTCGTCTGGCTGTCTTTCAATGTCCTCAACAAACAAGGCTTGAGGTATAGGAGTGGGACGAAAAGATAGCAATCGTTCAACGGCACGTCGAACGTTAGTATCCACTATCAGTCCAGCCGAAAACTGAAGCTGTAAATCAGACAACGCGGTCAGCACCTCGTCAGGTGCATCGGCCGATATCTGATCACGAAGAACCTTACACATTTCTTCGAACACAAATCTTTGGGTTGGCATATTGAACTGACAAAACGTGTCGAGTACAACACGTGGTGGATTTCTAAGGGGGTGCGTCATCCAACCCATCGCCATATTATATAGCGAAGCACGTTCCCTATTACCAGGAAGCTGACTACGTCTCTGAGGACCATCTGAACCAGCGGACCCAAGAACAGGTCCGAGTGAATGAAAGAAGCTAGCCGCAAGAGGAGAATTACGACTACGAGTAGAGGGAGAAGTATAGGACACAGGACTAACAAGTGAAGGAGTAGAAACAGAAACAACAGCAGGGGTTAACAGAGCAGGAGCAGTAGCGTGAGCAGGAGTATGTGGAAGCGGAGGAGCAGTAGGAATAGCAACAGACGAAGGAGCAGGAACAGTCGGAAGGACGGTTGCAGGTTGAGGAACAGGCGGAGGAAGAATAGGTGCAGGAACAGGTACAGGGGGAATCACAGGGGCTGTGGTACCCTGTACGTACGGAGGTGGCGATTTCATAAGATAGGACATCAAAGGATCCTCAACTGCCTCATCCTTCTTTTCCGACTCCGTAGGGAAAGTAGGATAGCATTTATCTATAGTCATACGCTGTAATCTGTCAAACACTTCCTTTTCCCTAACCTCCTTATCATGCTGGAACTGCTCTGCTTTCTTTACAATGGTACCAGCACTATCTCGCTGGTTTCGTTTAGTCTGTCTGATTTCTTTCTGTCGGGCTTCTTTACGCCACAACCGAAAGGCATCAAACATGGCCGGCCTTGACTTTTTCGCGAACAATTTAACCTCTAGATTATCCAAGATCGGGGCCTCGAAGCTACCATGTGGTGGCCAGCGAAGGTCACCATCTTTCTTTGTATATTTAATCCAGTAATCATTAAAAGTAATCGGGCCTAGCCCATGTTTGCTGTACAATTCATACGTGGGAGTTCCAACCGGAGGTATCGGACACGAGTCCTCCAGTCGGAAATCCGTACCACAAGGCCTGAAACAACTAAACAAAGTACTGCGACCAGGCATCTTGCACACTAGCCGAGTTTCACAAACTTCAAGGGTTACGGGATTTACCAAGTCCCAGCAAAGAACAAAACCCTCGGTTTTTGGCGGCTGCAGTCGTCAAACAACACAACAAAGTACCAAGAACTACAAATGCAATGGAACCATGCAACCACTAAGTAACCACAACCAAGAACTCTGGGAGCGACCCACAAATACTTAACTCAAAGATCGATGGCGTCTCCAGGAAGGCCCGTCAATCGTCTCGCTATACCAAGGTCTACGCCAGGCGCCAAAACAGGTCTACAGTCAGGGCAGCAGTCCGTCGCAGCCGTCAGGAGGCGGGAATCTTCGCGGGAAAAGTCTTCGGGCCACTTATTTCGACAACAGGATCGATGAAGCGGAGTGCACCTTCCCTCGGAGATTTCGCACGAAGTTCCTCACGATCGTCGGGCTTGGACCGGTACCACTGATGCAGCCCCACGTTGGGCGCCAACTGAAGGACTGGGTTCTTTAAGACCCAGCGGTGCCAGGGCACAACACCTGAAACCTTCGTGGGTAACCTGCTCCGGCGTACGAATGACAGAGACACGGGACACTTCCTTCGGCGTCAAAGATTCAAGGTTTATTTGCTGCAGGGAACACAGATATCACGACAAGTACAACTCGTGCAACTTGGGGAGACTGCTTCAAATTGGTTCTGTGGATCGCTCCTTTTATACAGTTTTTACCCATAGGACAACATGATACACAAAGGTTTACAACCCGGTTCCCACCATTATCCCCCAAAGGGGTCGCTTTGGTCACTTTGATACACATGAGGTCCGGAACATAAGTGCGGAAACATTTGGCGGTTCCCAACTGTAAAAACCCATCTTCCCAACATTAGTGCATTCCAATCGGCAGTAAAACAGATCGAAATAGGAACAAGGACAGGTGCAGAGGAAGACGGAGACAGTGGGGAGATCGGAAAGGGTGTAAAAGGGGAGGTATCGGGAAACACGAGATACAGGCATCAAAGGGATGTGCCTAATGAGATGCACGGCTGAGACAATAAACCGGCACGGCGAGATGAGCCTCGAGCGGGGCCATCTGCCTTACAGTATCATCCCCCTCGTCATAAAGACACTTTCAAAGGACATGTGTCTTCCGCAAATATCTTGGGAGTCCCAGGGTCGCGAAGCGGACATCGTCCGTTCGCTGGCTACTTGAGGGCAAGAGACAAAATGGATGCCGTATCTAAGATGGAACCCGTGGGTACAGATGAGAAACCCACATAACAAACGAACGGTTTAAGTTAGCACAGCGAAACTGCGCACACTTACTAAACTCGTCATTTGCGGTTCATAGATACCAGACTCGACCATATTCGTGCGAGTCGAAAACACCACTTACGATTGTCACGGAACCTCACTGTATGCATGTGCGTTGTGCACCGGGAGACCTTCGTGAGGATTTGCCATGTAATCGTGTGCTCCGGAATCCAAGTAAGTCTCATCGATGCTGTGTGCGTGTGCGTTGTACACCATGAGACCTTTGTGAGGATTTGCCTTGTTATCATGTGCACCGGAATCCAAGTGAGTCTCATCGATGCTGTGTGCCTGTGCATTGTGCATCGTGAGACCTTCATGAGGATTTGCCTTGTTATCGTGTGCACCAGAGTTAAAGTGAGTATCAGCGAAGCGGTGCATATGATATTTGTTCATCCTGAGACATGTGTGTGGAGTGCCCAGTGATCATGTTCCTGAAGCTTAAGGAAGCCTCAGTGACGCTGTGTGTGTGCTCTGTGGCAGCCTGGGATCTTTGTAACTGTAGCGGCCTGGGCCAGCAGTCCGCGGGGAGCTGAGTTGCTGGCCCGAGCCCGCTATTGCCAATTCACAAAGTTGAACTGGAGACCCAGACGCTGGATGAGGAGAGTGGGTTCGCGCCCCCTAGATAACGTGTGTCGACTACTGGGGCTGGGCGTGGGCTTTGAGGGAGACACTCTCGGCCTCTCTCTCATGTAGGCAGCGCAAGCCTCAGCTTCGGCTCGGATCGCGGCCCATATTGCCAAAGGAGTGGCAGTACAGGGGCAGGAGTGCAGAGCTGCACTTGTTGATTACTTTGCACCCGTGTTGGGGGCAACTATTCAAAGACTGACTGCAAATCAGAAGGAGAGGCGGAGAGACCGCCTAAGGCACAGTGATCGGTGCCTGAGTGTATTCAGCATTATTCCATTTCTGCATAACGGAGTACCTGACTGTCGTATTACACATTGCATCATATCTGCATAACGGAGTACCTGATTAAAGTATTACACAATGCATTATTCCTGCAGAACAAACTACCTGATTAGTGTATGATGCATTGCATTGTTTCTGCATAACAACCTACCTGATTAGTGTATTGCGCATTGCATTTTTTCTACAAAACGAATTACCTGATAAGTGTATTATGCATTGTCTTTTTTCTGCATAATGACATACCTGGTTGTTGTATTACACATTGCATTATTTTACCTTGCAAAGGGCCAGATTGTTGCGTTACGCATTGCATTCTTTTTATATTACAGAGTGTATGGTTGCTGCGGTACGCCTTACAGTATTTTTACGTTGCAAAAGGGCCTGATTCTAGCATTACAAACGGTATAACATGATATTAGGATTATAGGAGAATGTTAAGAAGTGCTAATTAATGTCACCAGAACTTACATGGGCTGGCTGGCCTAACAACCGGCCAGGAGAAATAGTACACAACCTCATATGTTAGATTTATATTGTGTGGTCTAATTGTATATATTTTTACATACAAGTTTATAATCATTTTTATAAATCTCGTGTGGAGTTTATTTGTGGTGACATCACTAGGTTGTTATGCGCGTGCTTGCAAATACTTTTACCATTTTTCTTGAAGATAAGCCTGGCTGCTCGTGCCAAGCTACCGAGGGGGTGAGCGGGTCTATCGAAGAAGGTGTCCTTCCTTTCCCTGACTTTGGAACGTGGGGCCCTAATTGGCCTAAGGTACCTATCTCAGGCAACCATAGATCCCGGGTCTAACACCCCCTCACAGACAAGATGTGGTCATATTGTTGCTCACAGACTCAATGCATTTCGATGAACCACAGACATGCATTACTGCACTCTAAATTTCTCCACTGCTCTTACCTCTTCCCCTTAGCAATAGCCAAAGTCGATCTTGCTATATCTGACTGTTGTATTAAATGTAGTGCCCAGGTGCAGATTTTTTTTTTTTTTTAAACCTTTATTTTACCTTCACACAGTTGCACAGCATTTCGCCTACAACCCCAAGGGGCCGGCCTCTAATAAAAGAGCAGTGATAGCCATGCATAAAAGAAGTCCACACAGTAGTCACGCTGCTACTGTAAAAAGGCACATCACGAAATCGAGTGAAAGGTATTTAGCCAATATCACGTTGCAAGTTAAGTAAGGTTTTGTTTTTTGTTTTTTTATGAAAATAACAAAAAGAACAATCAGGAAATCACAATGCGGTCAAATAAAAGTAATAGTGCAGTTTAGCTGCACGAAAGATTCATATGGCAGTATATGTTGCTATTTATTGTCTGGAGACCCTACCCGAAGTGAGGGAGGACGGTCCCCCCACCCCCATTTTCATCCGTGTGGTATTTCCTATCCCTCCTCTCTCCCCTCAATCTACCCCCCCCCCCTCATCATCCGATTCTAACTGGTCATCCTCTGGCAGAGGGTCACATATGTCACCACGGTACACATTCCATGGGGACCATACCTTATTCCATTTGCCTGGGCACGCACGACTTAAATATACCACCCTCTCAGTTATCATTATCTTATCCATGTTCATGCACCACTGGGACTTCGTTGGTAGTTCCGCCGCCCCCCAACGCTGAGCAATATCTCTCTTCGCCACGATCATGCCTAATGTCACCCAGAGTTGGCTATGTCTGGATAAGTCCGTTGGTCCCCACACGTTTAAGAGTCATCGCCTTGGTTCTGGGAGGAGCGAGGTCTCTAGGGTCTGTGATACAGTGCGCAATATTTGCCGCCAGTAATTTTGTATGCGTGGGCAGTCCCAGAGTGTGTGGAAAAAGGAACCCTCCTCCCCACAGCCACGTAGACAGAAAGGGTGCTGTATTCTGTGGATGCGATGTAAGAGTGTTTTTGTATAATATACTCTGTGTAGGACCTTAAGTTGGACGAGTCTCAGCCTAGCTGAGATGCCTACCTCTTTTGGCGACGCCAATGCCTCATTCCATTCGTGTACTTCTAGGGCATCTACTTCCCTTTCCCATATTTCCTTCAGGGTAGCCAGCGGGTCAGGCAAGTTGTTCAGGAGTTTACGATAAGTCAGTGATGTCGCTCTTTCTATCATAAAGTCAGTAAGGAGGAGATCCTCCAGCGGGGAGGACTCTGGTAGAGTCGACCCGGTGGGGATGGCTGCAAGCAAAGCATGGCGTATTTGTACGTAGCGGTATGACTCGTGTGGCCCTAGGTCATACAATTCCCTCAGGCGGGTGAATGAAATGACTTCGCCCCGCTCCCACATGTCGCCCACCGTGGATATTCCAATGGAACCCCAGTGAGAGAAGCCTTTACTGTATCTCAGGTTTCCCAAGGCACGTGTGTCCCAGAGCAGGGTGAGTTTGGTAATTTTCCCCTTTCAGCCCAGCGCGGCCGTCGCCACATGCCATAGTTTCACAGTGAGTTTGGTAGGCCCCGTTAAGAGTCTTATTCTACGTCGGTCATAGAGTGGGGCGAGCATGTTGTTGGTGCCCAGCTGCGCCCTATCTGTTTGAAAAGCTGGATCAGATTGTGAGGTATGTATCCATTGATTAATGGGCTTAAGCTGCGCCGCCCAGTAATATAGGTGCAGATTCGGCAATGCAATGCCTCCATCATACCAGCCTCTGTGTAGTTTGGCCTGCACTATGCGTGCCGGACGATTGCCCCACAGCATCCCAGAAACAACTGCGGCTACCTTTTTAAAGTATCCCGGCGCCACCGAAAAGGGCGTGTTGTCTAGGATATACAGAAAGCGGGGCAACAACATCATTTTATACAATGCTGCTTTTCCCAGCATGGTCAATGGTAACCCCGCCCAGAATTTGACGTCTTGCTTAAGTCGTTCCAATGGTGGCGCCAGATTTAATTTCATATATTCCAGTGGATCCCGCGTGACATGGCCCCTCAGTACATATAACTCTGATTTGTTCCAATTAATTGTGTATCCTGAAATTCTGCCGTGCTCGTCATACAGATTCAAAAGAGCCGGCACGCCTTGTTCAGGATCTGTTAAGTACACCAGCATGTCGTCTGCATAGAGGGACAGCCGGTCTTCCCACCCCTCCTTCCATTGTATCCCTTTAAGTAAGGGTGTTTGTCCTATTAGGTTAGCCAGTGGTTCTAGGGCTAGCGCGAAAAGCAAAGGAGACAGGGGGCAGCCTTGTCGGGTGCCTCTCCCTAGCGAAAATGTACGTGAAATGTGGCCATTCGCCACCACGTGTGCCATTGGTTCCGCATATAACAGCCTAATCCACGATATAAAGTTCGGGCCGAAGCCCATGCAGGACAACACCTCAAAAAGGTAGTTCCATTCCTCCAGGTCAAAAGCCATTTTCGCATCCAGGGCCAGTATAACTGCGCTGTTGTGAATCTGGTCCGCCCTCGCCAGCACCCCATGAACCCTGCGAAGATTTAGTGCCGTATTCCTATGAGGCATGAACCCCCAATTGATCTGGATGGATAACATCAGGCAGATGAGCCATCAACCGGTTAGCCAGGAGTTTAGCCAGGATTTTGCTTTCTGCGTTTAATAAGGAGATGGGGCGGTATGAGGAACACTCTTCCTGTTATTTACCGGGCTTGGGTATTGCTACTATAGTGGCCGTTCTCTGGTCTAGTGGAAGCGCGCCCTTCTCTCGGCATTCTTCATACATATCGAGCAGGTACGGACTAAGGTCTTCGGACTGGGACTGGTACCATTCCACTGGAATGCCGTTTGGACCGAGAGCTTTTCCAGGTTTGAGCGCTCGTATGGCCAGCTGTATTTCATCACTGGTTATAGGCCACATCCAGGTCGACTATTGCTTCTGGTTGTAATACTGGGATTTCCATTCTACTCAGTGCATCCTGGGCCATGACCGCGGTCACCTCCCTCTCTGGAATATACGCCTATTCGAAATGTGCCGCCAGTGCTTCTACTATCTGTTCAGAGTTGGTTTGCATCACGTCGTTTCTATCTTTCACCTGTTGAATCCCTCTGGAGCTACCCCCCCTTTTATCGAGCCAGGCCAACATCTTTCCCGCCTTATCGCCTACATCATATATCCGATTCTGTGTATCAGTAATGTGCCCCTGCACTGTGAGACGAGCATGTTCTGTGTATAATCGCTGATGGAGTGCAAGGGTATGTGCCGTGTCATCTGTAGGGTTAGCCTCGTGTAAAGTTGTTACTTTACGTAGTTTTAGCTCAAGTTTAGACAGTTCAGCCGCCTGTTCCTTTTTATGGATCGCGATAGAGCTTATAGCTTGCCCCCTTAGTACTGTCTTGTAGGCCTCCCATAGCACCTCGGAGGAGGCCACAGTTGCCAGATTTTCATCAAAATATCGCGTTGTAGCCTTCTGGAAAGCTTTCCTGATTTTTGGGACATTGAGATATGATGCTTGAATGGGGTATATGCGGATACGTGAATTTGCCTGGGTGGAAATGGTTAGAGTTATCGGGGAGTGGTCTGAGATGCCTCGAGGGTGTATGTCTGCAGTATCTACGCGCTGTAGTCCTTCACCTAAAGCCAGAAAGTAGTCTATCCGGGAAAGACTGTTATGGACTGTGGAATGGAACGTGTACTGTTTGTCCTGAGGATGGACGTGACGCCAAATATCTACTAACCCCATTGCTGCTAGGAATCGCTGAAACCGAGAGGGTCCCCCAGGTGAAGCTGTCGCTGGAAACCTATCAAGCTGTAAATCTACCGCTGCATTAAAATCCCCACCCAAAATTACATCACTCTCGGGGAGAGACAACAAAAAATCACCAAGGGCTGGAAGCATTATTGAGTGAAGGGATGGCGGGATATATACTGAAACCACAGTTAGAGGGCGACCATCCCATTGCCCCTGCAATGCTGCGAAGCAGCCCTGACTATCAGTTTTTGTGCTTATTGGAATGAAGTGTGAGGATTTTTTAATCAGAATACCCGTTCCCCGGGAGCCCGATGAAAACTCTGAATGCACCATCATCTTGTACCCTTTCCTATCCAAGGCCTTAGTGGCCCCTCATATCAAGTGTGTCTCCTGCAAGAGCGCCAATTGGGGTTTGTGCCTTTTCTGCACGTTTAGTACCAGGCCGCGTTTCACCTTATCCCCTAGTCCCCTCACATTCCATGAAAGTATTCTAAGGGAGGAACCACTCGACTCGCGTCAACTAGATGTTCATCCGCCATTTTCAATCACGCAGCCACATACAAACCGTCCAAAAAGGATCAATCGTACCTGTAGGTATACCTTTCTATTTACCCCACACACAATGCAAGCACCAGTTTCCGACCGACTTAGTGAATTTCCAACGAAAAAATAACAAACCCCCCCCACCCCTTCCCTCCCTGCCTCCCTGCTTAACGGACCTTCAACTGCCCGCCACCCCAACTGAGCAGAGCGCTTGACCCATCCCACAAACAGAGTACTTGCACGTTGGGGGAGAGTGTCTCCCAGAGCAGGCGGCTCCCTTACTTCCCTCGGAGTACCCAGGCCGGCGTCCATTAACGACCTGCATGAGCAAACAGTGTGTCAGGGAGTCAGTGTCTAAATAATTCACGGTCTGATGACATTATTTGCCCCCGGCAGCCCCAGACAATTCCAGCGTCGGTGATGCACTCGCGCTTCTTCCAACTGAAGTCTGTGAGCCAGGCCGGCTATCATTCCGGTGTCTGTTGCGCAGTCTGTCAGATTTGCATTCCACTGTGCGCCATCCTTCAAGCCAGTCTCACGCTGCCTCCGGGGAATCGAAAAACCAAACTTTCTTATCGGCGACCACCCGTAGCCGGGCTGGGAACAACATAGAGTATGGCAATTCCTGTTCACGCAGTGTCTTTTTCACTTCCAAAAAGGTCCTCCTCCATCTTGTTACCTCCGCTGTATAGTCCGGAAAAAAGGATATCCGCGAGTTTTGAATTTGAATGGCTGGTGCCACTCTGGCCGCCTGGAGGATGGTGTCGCGATCTCTAAAGTTAAAAAGTCTCGCTAGGATCGGGCGCGGTGAGGCCCCTGGCTTAGGCATTCCCCAGGTACCCTATGGGCACGTTCCACGGTGAAGATGTTTGAAAGGCCCTTGGGGGCTAGTTGGTTCTTTATCAAATCTTCCACATATAAGTCCATGGCTCCTGTGGTTTCAGATTCCGGGACCCCCAAAATGCGGACGTTGTTCCGCCGGGAATGACCTTCATGATCGTCCAGCTTTTCTTTGAGCAGCTTATTGTCGGCCTGCAATTTCTCCATTGCGACCTGTAGATCCGAGACATCCTCCACCAATGATTTAGCTACCACCTCCACCTGCTTCACTCTTTCACTCATCTTCTGGAGGTCCGCCCGTATCAGGGTCACTTCTGTTGCGGTCGCTCCCACCGTTGCTTGTACCTGGGCCAAGGCATGCAAGACGTCCTCCAGGGTAGCCTTCTTCGCACCGTCTCCTTCCGTGCCTTTGCCCATAGATTTTCGCTGCTGCGGCTGGGAGAGTGATTGTTTATCATAAGCGAATTTATCAAGCTTAGCTTGGGTGGTGGTATTTCTGAGCCCTTTTCCCGCCATCGTGTCACGCTGGCGCGTTCAGCCAGCCGCGGCGTGCTGTTGGAGGATTGTTCGCAGCGGATGGTCTGTTAGGCCGCCCGAGTTTCAGCGGTGCCCATTCTTCTTAGTTGTTAGACTTCCCACCGTCGGGCCCACACTCTGTACAACAGACGCACTAGTTACTCCGGATTTAGTTCCAAAGAGGGCGTCCGGTCCCTTCGGTGAGAAAGTTCATGCCTACAATGGTGGACGGGATGTAAAATGGCGGCGACTACGCACTTACTTTCCCGACTTCAGTTGCACTTAGCGCCGCCGTCGTCCACTGTAGTGTCTTGACGTTGGAGCGATAATGCAAATCCTTATTCGATCTGGAAGGATCTGCAGGCTTTCAATGCCGTTGTCGTGGGTCTGCGCTCGCTGCGGGCACTTCCGGTTTACAGCGCTGACAAGGCTCCACTTCCGTCCGGGCAGGTCCCAACCCAGCCACCGCGGCTGCATTCACGCCACCAGGCCGCACAAAGAGGTCGTCGTTTCTTCCCGTTCCCGGGGCGTCAATGCTCCCAAACTTTTCCTCCAAATGCCGTTCGGTCACCGGACCCGGGGCGCCCCTTCTGGGTTGGTTTTTGAACGGATCGGCATGTGGATTGATGCGGGAAGCCGCCTTGCTACGGGAGCCTCTCTAGTTTGCTGCCGCCATCGTCGGCTGCTAGCCACGCCACCCCAGGTGCAGATTTTTCACACTTAACATGGACATGCCCAGTGATATCCACATATTGACCTTCTGTCTTCACTCACATCTAGGCTATGACAGATATGACACTTACTACCAATCCCCTTATGGCACTCTTATGGAACAGCAGGGACATACCATGTCTTCGGCACCGGTTTATCTCGATGGCCCTCTTGCTAGCCAAGCGAAAGCTTGCACATCATTGAGGCAGTAACAAAACTCCTACCTCTTTGGATTGGCTAAAAAGTATGATGTATTGTGATAATTTAGGTGCAGATTATGCCCTTCTCCAGACTCCCACCTCCTGCCCTAGAGACATCTGGCAACTAGTGCATGAATATCTCTGTAGCCTGGAGCACAGCTCCACAGATTGAAATCAAATCCCCTTCTCCTCAAAATAAGACTTTTCATCATATATTCTTCACCTACTTACTTCATTTCAACATGCATTGTTTATGCTGATTCACACTATTGATATTTATTTATCATGATGTCTTCTACCCTCTGATATTGTACCATCATTAATGGCTATGGTGATGTGATTATTGACAGACTGTAATTGTTGCACGTGTTTTCTTTATTTGAAAATCAATTAAGATATTTTGAAAAAAAAGATTGCTTTGAGCGAGTGGAGCTACCCGCCGATGAAGATGACTGCACTTGTGAAGAGTTTGGTTGTAACATATTGCAACTTTCAATACTCACGGGGGACCCTAGACGCCTGCAGGTGACTCCCAGAAGGCAGGCAAGTGGTGCTTGTGTGAGAGTACCCATAACACCTCACCCAGGGGAACATAGTGCCAGCAATCATATTCCAACAACGGCTGTGCCGAACTAATTACAATCTACCAGTGGCATGGTGAGACCAACCCAAACAGTATCGAAAGTGTGATGCCCATAAATTACAAAGCATTAGGGGCGACAAACAACCTTAAGGTCACTCACTGTTTCAAAGTCGTACTCCTCTGGAGTATGAGTAGTTTCTCCAACAACAGGTCAAACAAGAGCATACAGGCCTGGTGGTGACGTGGCCATAGAAAGAGGTCCACACCATGCCTGGGAAACATCCAACTCTTTTCCAGAAGGGCCTGCACCTGATCCTGACCTAAGCAGAGCACAGGTGCCTTTGTGGCACCTGATCTATCCCAATATATGCAAAGAACCGAGTTTGCAGAGTATGTGGTTCCCCTCACTCCCCTTACAGATTCACATGCAGGGACGAACCCTCTGCTATGGCAGAGGAATTCTGCCCCACTGTTCTCAGAGCAGGAAAAGTTAAAGGACAATAACGTTGTTATTATCAATGTATTTTTCATAGAGTCTAGCTGGGTTAGGGTGGGGTGGGCTGGTGGCAAAGGGGAAGGAGATGTTTAACCACTCCAAGTGTGCATGACTGTTCGGCCGGCTCACAGGATAAGTTTTTTTCCATCATGACCCTTATCCCATTACTGTTATAAACACTGGTTTACTCCTTTTATCTAAATGTTTTTTCTTGGCATTTGACTCTAGAGTAATTCATAAAGGTTTATGATCACTGAGGCAGCTGGGCTTTACTTTATGATTTAAGATAAGGGGTACAGCGTCTGCCGTTACAAACATAAAAAAAAGATATTGTGTTCCTGTGTTTCCAAACCGGGAGCCAGCTCACCTCGGACCCTTGAGGATAAGTTACTTCAGGACACAGCACACAGCAAAGTCCTTTCAGGCAGGGGGACACAGCACACAGCAAATTTCCATTGAAATTTGGAATGATCTCACTGGAGCTTGGCAAGGTCTCACTGAAAGTTTCTAGGTCACACTTTAATATGTATAAATAGGTGTTCAATGTATCTCCCAAAAAAGTGTGTTTAAAATGTGTCTTATCAACACCCTCATCCACCGCAAGCCACACATGTGACTGTCTTCCAGATATCATATTGTAATGTTAAATCCCCCACCCATATCAATATCACTGTCTTATTAAGATCAAGATAAAACTAAAATTCATCTAGGTCACTATTTATGTTACACACCAGTTGAATAAAAATATTATAGAAGTGTATTGGCAGAATATAATATTCCCCCTTAGTGAAATCTGTGAGACCAAAAACTGCGGAGAGGACCATTAAAGTACGGCATTGAGCTTTGAAATTTTAACTGATACAATAGTAGCAAGACCCCCCAGTGGCCTTCCTGCTGGTGAAGCAAGTGCTAGTTGAAATCAAGGGGAAACATGTCTATATGAGAAGGATTAGTCATGCAAGTCTTCTGGGCACAAAATATGTAAGGAAATTAGATTTAATTTAACCAGTCTAGGTTTGTTAACTTTAAACGAGCACTCGCAATGTAGCATGTGACCATGGCCAACCCTTTTGGATGAGCTTTTGTTTTTTCCTGTGGTTCACTTACTATGTTGCAATTCCCAGGGCTATGGACATTGTGGCGGAGGTGGCTGTCTCTGGCATATGACTGTCTCCAGGTTGGTCCAGGAGTAGAAACTACATACCAGTCTCTGGTTTCACAATATGCTGTTTTCATTTTTAGTGGGGTTGAGTGCACAGCGTGAAGAGCTGCTGAAAATGATATCAGCCCCACAATCTATGACATTAGTGGTGTGGCCACTCTCCCCAGTGTAATATCAATCATTGTCTTCCAGTCCAGCAAAGGCCATGAATATATTTTCTGCCAAGACCTGTAAGCCCGGGAGCCGCCTAATAAGGACATTAGTACAGATTTGGTCATATTTTGGCCTCATCAGGAGGGAGGGGGGGTTAAAATGTCTGTAAAAGAATCCCAAAGGTAGAATGTGAATAGGGTTTGATTTTTTCCATTCCAGCTTAGGCCTTTGCAAGAACTTTCCCTACTGTTCATGAGTTTCTGAAATGTATGACAACAGTGTCACCTAGGAATTGATTTTCCGGAAGCCCAAAGGCCCCACGCGGTGAACAAAAATAAGCTCATTAAACATATGCAATTGCGCACTCATGTTATTATTCACCTCATTTTTCAGTGGCAATGTTGACTCTGCTGATCCGGCAAGTAAATTGGGAACATTAGCTAGGGCAACTTCATAGGATGTGGCAGCTGGAGGGAGATTATTCACCAGAAGAGAACCTATTTTAACTAGACAACTATTGTAAATCTCCTCAGGTGGTATCAATGAAATCTTGTACCTATCACCCATGGTTGAGGACTTAGAAGCTGCCCCCAAGGGTGTGTCACCTATATGTGTGTTATACTGTCTCCTACTCGTGTTTCTTTAGAGTTAATTGGTAAATTCTCATTATGTATTGTGACTATTTCTCTCAGCCCCTGGTATCTCTACTGGTAAATAATTATTTGGGTGGGCCTTGCCAGAATTAGCCAGAGTTTTTAAACTAGCCTTGATTGATGCAAGCCTGTCATGCACAGGTCGCAGTAATGGGTCCATTAATTCATTAAGTTGCCCACTTATGTTGGCCCATCATTTAGGACCCAATAGTGACCATTGTGATACTGCATGCTGCCTTGTGTCACCTCCCCCTACTGTGAATTACTCCATTTTAATTATTGTGTCCTATTTTCTTTGTTGTGTTACTGGTTCAGGATCAGGTGAACAAACAATAGTTTCAGACCTCTTACACATAGCTGGCCCTCCCCCCTATTATCTCTTCCTCAACCTCGATATCATCAGTAACTTCGCATTGCCCTACCGGCAAAGTTTGCACGATAGATGGGCAGGCAGAAGACACAATGGCTAGACAGCAAGCAGAAAGGGAAGGCCTGAACGGCATAGAAGACATGGACAGAGCAATGTCCTCATCTGTAAGGGAGAGCCGCAGTTCTGCCAACTTTATTTCATTTGATATGACATACACTGCCCCCCACCAGGAGGCTGTCAATAGTTGTCCGAGCTTTAACCTGAGTGCTCACAGCAACCACGGAAGTGGCTTTCCTTTTCCCGATATCCAAGACACAAAGGACCCAGAAAGGTAGAACAGAAAAGTCCCACAATGCCTTCTTCTTGTCCTAATCCAGCAGATCAGTTACTTTATTTGTTACCTGTCCCTTCTATGAGATTTCCAGTTATTTAATATGACTTTTTTCGTTTTAATTTCTTGACACCGTCCTAAGCTCCTGTTTATTCATTTTTACTTGTTAATTCTCTTTATAATTTCACCAGTTATAGTGTACTTTATATCTTCTGTGCTATAGTTTCACAGAACTCTATAATGTTTCTGATATTGGGAAAGAAACATAACGATTTTTTTAGTGAATTATTTTAGCTTTAGTGTACTACCCTTAAATCAGTTTCAGGAACATGCCTGAATTTGAGACCAAAGTATTTGGCCTTTGCTACATCAAGCGCCGTGTCTCCATATGCTCAGTAGACTCTGGACACTGGCTGTGATCTTCAAACAACCAACATGTAGTTCCCGCTTTCCTCAATAACGAAATGTATTGTCATCCTTTCCAGCAATAATTTTACCTTCTTTCAGCAAAAGTTGCATATTCACACTGAAAAAGTAAATATACATATTGGGGCCTTCACAACAACTGGTTACTCCCTTGAAAAGCTTTGTGCTGATTTGTGAAACAGGTTTTAATTAAAAGGGCTGTATTTAGAGTTGGGTGGATGGGAGGATACAACGTCATAAGCATGGTGCATGTCCTGTCCACCATATATTGCCAGTCCATTACAGGCTCTGTCTCCTGCAGTATGGTGGATATCCGCTACTTTTTGATGGAGCGTCCCATCTGCCACCAAACTCTAAATAAGGCACCTACTCTTTCACAGAGCTTAGTTTTGGTCCATGGTGGTAGGGTTTGTGTACCAGCACTCATTTTTGGCAACTGCCACTGTTTTTGTCATCTTCAGGTTTTGACTCAGGGTAAGAGAGAGATGGATAAAGAAGGACGAAGCATATGATTGTAAAACAGTCACAGAGAAAGAAAGCTGCATGAAGGAGAACAATTAAAAAGGTGAAATCAAAGGGAGGTGTAAGACAGAGGTATGATGTGGGATAAAAATAGGCAGACATTTTAGGTGTTAGCTCTCAATATTCGGCAGAGATGTCGGAAGGCTTTGCACAACAAAAGAAACCTGCCCTATTATTTCAATGTATCAGCTTTCCAGTAACTACTGATTTGCGATAGCTCATTCTCCAACGTATTCAAACTTAAAACTATATATAACATTTCCCCCTAAAATTTTCATTTGACTCATAATAGCACAGAGCACTGTATGCTGCAATATTCCCAGCATAAAACACTAATGTGAAAAAATGCATTATATTAGCATTTGGTAACAAAAACAATGCGGCTGCTGTTACCAGTGCTGATGAGGCTGGTATTGACAGACTCAATTATTGGAGGTTATTTGGCAGCACATTTCTTTCTCTAAAATGAAAAAATGACAACTTGGTCAATATTTAATAGCACAGTTGAGAAATATGCTTGTTAAGAGGCAGGGAAAAGTGTTTGCCAGGCGAGAGCATCAAAAATGTCAACCCATTTCCATGACATTTTAGCGAAACCGTCTAAATTCAGGTGGTTATTTGTTAATGAATAGAATGATGCATGAATGATAACTTTATATTCATCAAGTGTTAGATCCATGTTTGGACTGGAAACACGACGAGAATTGATTCAAAATGATATCCTTATAAACACAAAGCAAATGCATTTGACATGACTATATCAAAGGTGATTTGTAAAGTGTGGTCAAACAAGTACAGTACAAATGCATATCATAGTCTACTGAAGCAATGCAATCTAAGTTTTATGTTGCACATTTGAGAACATACAGGTATATTACAAAAAAACCAGACAAAATACAGTTGTGTATTTTGTGTAAGATAATAGAGATAGATAGATAGATAGATAGATAGATAGATAGATAGATAGATAGATAGATAGATAGATAGATAGATAGATAGATAGATAGATAGATAGATAGATAGATATCCTTTATTGTTTGATTAATTAAAATCTTACAATAAAACAAATTCATACAAAAGTCCATTATATACAATTTGAATAGCAGCAATTCATTAAAATTCAATACATCTTTTCAATGAATATTTCATATAAAATTCATTGCAGTGAGGTGAAAATAAAGTAAATAAATAAGAATTAAAAGGAAAAAAATATAGAAGTTATAATTTTTTCTATTTCTTGGCATTCTAACTTTTTCCACACTTTTGTTATAAATTGTACCAAAGCAGAATTTATAAGTATTTCATCCGAAGAAAGACATATGATCAATGCCTGTCAGAACAGAGGAACACTAGGTGGATAATGTTCTCCTCCCCAGATTTACACAGCCCACATACAGTGTCCTTTTTGTACTTTTTCCAAGGTGGTAAATGGCATAGTCCCGGCAATACACCAAAACGTGCTTTAATAAACATTTGTTTGTTTTTCAGCGACCATGGCATATTCAAGTATTTCTGTACCGTCTCTTTTGAGAATCCATGTATTATGGGCCATGCATGTTTTCTTTTTTGAAACAGTGGCTTTGTCGCTTATCAACGAAAAGTGATCTGTTATTTTATTGATAATTTTCTTAAATGATTCCTGAGTTATAGTAGGAATACCAAAACTCCCCAACCTCGGATTCTGCCAGAGCAGCATCCAAATATATCCAGGCAGGTGATTTGCTATTGCCACTAATTTCTCTCAAAATTAACTTGGACATTAGATTGTCTTGGTCATTTTTTATTCTATTCCTGACTTACTTACATTTCCCTTTCGTGCATACAGCTGGTTGTTTAGGCCGAATTCCAGTCTGACTTGTGCTTGTGATGCATTACTGGGCAAATGGAAAAGGAATTTAAACATTTTTGAGGTAGCATTGTTGATAATATTCGTGTCTTTTCCATTTAAGGCCTCACTGCTGTAAGTTAAGGAGGGTAGCAGTTTAGCCAAGATCACTTTTAGGAGTGGATGATAAGTTACATCGCTAATTGATTTTTGTATATTCCTAAATGCAGCTGTCACAGCATTTGCTTTCCTATAGATTTCAAGTTTCTGTGGGAGAAAGTTTCCGTTATCATTGAATAAAACCCCCAAATGTCTATAGGTTTCTACTTGGTCTAATTGCGACTTTCCCAGAAACCATTTGGATTTATATTTCCATCTTGAGTTTTTTGTAATCACCATGACTTTGGTTTTTGATTCATTTATTACCATCCTATTTTCTTTTGCATACTCAAATATTCATGCTATTAGATGTTGGAATCCTACTTTTGTATTGCGTAAGAGAACAACAGCGTCCGCTTATAGGAGGTTTGATATATGTTTATCAGCAAGCTTAGGTGGATGAGCGTTTGTATCATTCAGTGCCTTCGTCAAATCTGCTAAAAACAGGTTAAATAGTATTCGGGCGAGTACGGATCCTAGCTTTAGGCCTCCTGATGTCGGTATTTCATTAGTTAATGACCGCCCATCCCCGATCCACACTCTAACCCAAGTGTAAGTATGGAGGAGACGTATCAGCTGTTATAGTTAAGGTGGAATCCCTTGCAGTCATAACTTTTCCCACAATTGTTCTCTATCCACACAGTCGAAAGCGGATTTAAAATTGACAAAACATAAGTACAAAGGTAGTTTTATTGCAATATTTTGAGTAGGAAAAAAACATAAACTAAAATTAACCTTACATTTCCACCCCAAGCCTACAACTGTCATGAGAATCCTTAAATGTTACTACTGAATAGCATATGCCACTGTGGCCCCCCTTCTGAACATGGTAGGATTGTAGCATCATGACTGTTATCTCATTTTTAACTGCCATCGGTTTGATACAAGTATTCATAAATTGACAAATTGTTTGGAAAAATAGTAGTACAAAAGCATTTCGAATATTTTCCACCCCGCAGGCACAGTTATTTTCACATATTCACAGTTTTGCCATATAGCTTATAGAAGAAACATAAATATTCTTCCCAAAAATGTGTTTTTCTTTGCGTTGCCTTTCCCCTGAGGCGTCCCTGGCTGAAGTAATTCCCGAGCACTTAAGTCAGCATTCCCATGGGTGAACAGTCCCACAGATTTTAAACTTGATTTCACCTACTCTTATCAAATGTAATGTTCCTAGATTTCTCAACATTTTAATTAAGGAGTTCGTTCAAAACTGACCATATCACCCATATGTGCAACATCTTGATTTTGACATTGAGGCCAAAAGCGTTGATAACTTCTAGATAGAGACTCATATTTGCCACAGGCACTTTATAGCACATGAATGTAAAAATATGTTTTGCATTAAAACAATCTTTAGTTTGATTCTCACTCCTTTAGCTGCCATCGGACGATCGAGTATTGACCATTTAGCACAAGGTGATTGTAGCAATTGTGTATTCACTGCAATTACCACTAAACTCCATAACTAACAACATTATTGCGACAATCGACCAAACAACCCTAATGTAAGAGTCACACAAGTTACTGGTGGAAATGGTGGTGCAGTGATTGGCTGACAAATATGGCTGTCTTTTACAACAGCTCTCCGAAGTGAAACAAATACTATTACATATGATAATGAATACAAATTCGTTTAAGTGATATTCTACATAGAATACACTTTTTCCTCTTGGTATCGAGGACATACCTTTGCTACAGATGATCTTGCAATAGATCCATACATCAAAAGTGACAAGACGTTTATCAAAATAGTTTATAAATCTTTCTATCAAAGTCATGAATGTTAAAGGCACACCAGCAACAAGGAATATATATTTGATTATATTTCCACTGTCCTATATCACCTATATGGGTATCAGGGGGTGGTGGTCAATCTAATCCTCCATAGTTAATACCCAATACACACAACTCTATAAAGATATACATCGTTAATAATAAGTACAGGTGTCTCAATGCCTATATATGCCATCAGGCACTCATATACCTGCCCAAATCGACACACCTTATTCAGGCAAATACTCCGACTTCCGTGTAAAATACATGATAAATAAAAAAGAGGGCTTGTCTTGAGAACATTGAGAAAGGAAGTTAAACGTTACTATCAAAAACCTTTCCTATGCGAATACTACCACTCCAAGATGGCGCCTGTGGGTGAGTAGGTCCTGTTTCACAATATGGGATGTACGTGAATGCTGATTGAGGTCAGTGGGCGGGTTTACACATGTCCTTCAGGGATGCACTTCTTGCTCATTAAGGAGCGCATGAGCACCCGAGAGTCCTGGACGATTGCATGGCAGGGATGACCATTTGTACGGTAAGGGTAGGGTACCACGGGTGTGGGGATCAAGCTGTCTGATAATGATCACTTAACTGCGTGAGACCGCTGGTCACGGTAAAGTATGGTGGAGCGTTGTGGGTATTTAATTGGCAGTTTACTTTAGACTTGATTATTACACAGTACAGTTAGTGATATTTTCATCTTTTGCTTAATGTTATGGAACATTCCCTATCAGGATAGTTTTATGGATGTGTGGTGTACATTAATTTATGGGTCCCCTTTCGGAGACACGGTCAGCGTACATCAATGAAAAGGAGGGTTGATGTATATATATCTATAGGTTGACAATCGGCGACTGCTACTTCCTGCAGGGGATGCATGGCTAAAATTTTGTGCGCCCCCCTAATGGTGTGTTGCTGGCATGAGTTCTGTTAGTATCCACTGGATATTTATGGCAGTACCTTGTACATTTGTTTGCATTAATGTCTTGGCAATATGGCCAGTAAATCACACTTTTAATATGTGTTTAATGTTTGGCACGATCTTTCTTTTATTGTTTGTCAATCACCATAGATTGTGCTTGAAGTATCGATGAGCTGGAGACGGGTCCCTCAGCCCAAGTGAAATTGCCGAAAATAGGTGGCAATAAAACATGTCGGCATTTCTAACTGAAATGGTCTAACACATGCCGTTCTTTTAAACAGAGTGTGATTACATCCGTCAGTAAAGTATGTATAACTGCAAGTGAGTCACAACTCATTTTAGCTTGGAGAAGCCTCTTTCTCATCACAGGGTCCGATTGACTAAGAATGACATAAGCATCGACACTGCATTCTTTCCGACTTTATTTTCTTCACCACTTAAAAATAAAGGCACTACCTTTTTTCTTTCTTCACGGTCATGAACGTTACCAATGATGATAGCGTGAGCAAACTGGTGAGTACCAACCAGCAGCTCTCTTGCTGATGCTTACGTGAGGTACTTTCTGACCTCTCACACATTTGCTCAGGTTTTGCTCACAAAATGAGATCATATTTGGTGGATTGACAAACGTTTTAATTGTAAAAACTGGGAACTAGGCTTGACTGGCATTTTGGTGAAGCAAGCATCTAGCCAGAGATAGTTTCAGACTGCCCCTGGTACTTTAAAAAAGTATAGTGTTCCCCATAATCAGGTCGTTTGTTGTATGGTTTAGAGAGTGGAGGGTGACCTGGTTATTGTTCCCTCTTTTGCTCCATGTTTGTTGATGCTTTAAAAGCCCAACCTGAATAATTTCCAAGGAAGGAGCAATCTGACAGAAATGGACCTTCTGCAATCATTAAGCACAGGAAAAAAAGGGAATTTGACTGTACATATCAGAAATGGCACTCCACTGTTTTGCCGCAGCATAGCGTCAAAAATGTTACTGCTGCTGTACGAGACTTCCTAATGCCAAGATAGCATTGTATTTACAATATAGCGCTACATGACATTAGGACGGATTATGCTAACACGAATGCCAAGTAGGTAAAACAATTCACTGTATAGTACAAAAAGTGTAGCTCAGCTATATAGAGGCTAGAAAATGCACTCTAGCTGGCCTAAAGTCACTTTTATGCTTTTAATGAGAAAAAAACACAAAAACGCCACAATTGTTTTATAAAAATTTCAACTTACCAGAAAGTAGAATGAAGCAGCTGGGAATGGGCACTGCACAGGACAACAACCCCCCCCCCCCCACCCAACTACTGGCCAGGATGGCCAGCAAGAGTCCCATGGGAAGAAGAAGTGCAAGTTCAGTCAGGAGGGGAATGAGATCTTGATCACAGAGGTGACGGAGCACCACCAGCTCTTAATCAACTTCAAAGTGTCATTGGGGAAGAAAAAGACCAAATGGCAGTCAATAGTGAACAAGGTAAACAGTGTTGCTGAAGTCAACGACAGTGACAGTAAGAAGGTCTGGTTTCATGCCAACCACAAAACTAAGAAGAAACTGGTAACCAATCTACAGGAAGCATTGCAGAACAGAGGGGTAGTCCAGCACCCCAGGAGGAGCTAAATCCCTTGACGGAGCAGGTGTCCCCTGTTATCTCTGAGGAGTCAGTGGTTGAAGTTGTGGGACAAGGCAGTGCTGACTATGACCAAGTACATCAGCAACTGGGTAAGTACCAACAAGAGCCAATGGGGGGAAATACGTAATGTTATGCAGTCAGGCAGATGTGTCCCAGTGCTCCGCCGCACTGTCTGGCACCTGGTTCATTTATGCTTAGACATGACATCAAGGAAAGGCTCCTGGACATTTTGATAACATGTTGGCATAAGGCAGCATCGCAAACGTTATAGCTGGGCTATCTCAACTAAAACTGAAAGAGCAGCAATGCGCCGTTTCTGCAAGATATGGTGCATTCCTGTATTAACTTCATACGCAGGGGCACATACAGCAGTCGTACACCAATGCAGGCACCCCTGCAATATAGTTCAAGGATACCTGAGTTGGAGCTAGCTAGCTGAATGTGCACCAGCAGAAAGGAAAGTATAGTGATGCATAGTACTGTCCTAAACTCAGCGCAGCTTTGCACTTTCCTATTCACACAGCTTGGTGCAGCAAGATGGTTTCTTGCATTGCATTGCATTGCACCATATTTATATAAAATATCCCCCTCTGTCCCTACTATGCCGATGCACATTATCCTAGGTTACAAATTCCTAGCATACATTTGGTATCTCACAGGATGAACAACACACCTGATGGATGGGGGATCTGTGGGAAATGGCTTGTATTGTCACTTCCATACATGTCTAGAGCAAACAACATGGCGCAAAGCTGTCCTGGCATGCAGGCTCAGAGCACACATATCAAGCTTGCATTGCAGGGACTACCTAAACTCCTCTCATCTAAATATATATGACTGGGTGTGGGGGTGATTGCAACTTATGTATGCCAGCAGAACATGGGCCATAGCTAAAGTGAAAAGGCGCAGGGTGTCGATGCAAATAAATCTGCAGTGCAGAGATGCATCATTTCACAAATGAATGGATAGGCTGTATTTACTGGATTATGTCCCCCCACCCCTGTGCACACCCCGTCCTGCTGCAAAAAGAACAGCCACGCACCAATGCAGGCACCTTGTACAATGGTACACGTTTGTCTGTGTTGGTGCTTGGCTGTCATTATCAGTGCCAGCACAGAGGAAAACATATGGGGTATGCTCGATCCTTTTGAATACAGTGCTGTCCTGTGAATGCACAATGACATAATGCTGACAAGATAAAGTGCTTGCAGCGCCATATAGACTTGTGAACATGCCCTTGATAGGTACAGGTCACCATTCCCTGCAACACTAACCTCTGGGATGCTGACAGACACATGACACTCTATAACAGCCTGCCATGGCAGTCCATTGGAGATGCCACGCATGATGTAGGTATCGTAGGCACTGGAGATTCATTGTATGATCAGGGTCCCATCCCTGTGTAGCAGTAGGTTAGCTGCCAGGACCTGAATTGAAACAGGCAGATGGGGCATTGGCATATACAAGAGAATGTATCTTATTAAAGAGATGGCTGACGCAATGCATATAACCAACTATGGTCATGATGAAATGGCATTAACCCCAGTGAGTGGAATCTGACTACCAGGACAGGGCCCATCCACTCAGAGTAGGCACACAGTGGTCTTGGTGAAAATGCTGAAATCCATTTAACTGAAATAAATGGAAAGACAGTGCTATCTGCTATCCACACCCTAGCATAACAGCTGTCATGTGCATTAATAAGGAACTGAAAGTGTCATGTCATGCACTTTGCTTGTCAATTTGTTTAAACCATGACATCATGTAGAAGACAACACCAAAAGCATTTCCGCATCTCACTGCAGTGGATAAATCCTTACCTCCTGGCCAGCACACTTTCCTGGACATCAATGTTGATGGTGATGATGACAACCCACCAACTATTGACCATGACACCCTTCAAGAGCTCCTGGACTTCATTGAGACACCATTTCCAGACCCTAGGAGGTTCAGGAGCTTTGTGGCATCTTTGCATACCCCGCCAAACAACCACCATGCACCACCTCCCACTACACCCACACCCCTGGACTCCAAGGACCCAACCATTACCTTCCAACGGACTGCGGTAGGAGTCCAGCGGGAGTTGGCAGATCAGGTGCAGGTGGGGATGGAGACTGTGGTGGCCACTATTGAGGGAGTCTGTGGGTCCTCAGTCCCAAAAGGGGCAAGTCTGCCACCATCAGAGGCACCTAATCTCTGCTCTGTTGCCTCCAACAGTCCCTGGCTGACATCGCTGGTGTCATGAGGCAGGGGCATCATCAACTGCCCCGCACAAGTTGCACCAGTGACATGGCCAAGGAGCTGGAGCTATCAGAACTATCTTGGAGTCCCTGGAGCAGAAGCAGGACTCCCATATGGCTGCCATGGCTGTCGACCACTTTGACGTTGCTGCTGTGTTGCAAAACCAGCAGATCCACCTCGCTGCTAGGCTGCCTCATGTATTGGCACAGATAAATGCTGCTGCAGGTACAGGATCCACACCTTCTGCCCCTGATGTGTGTGTGGCTCCCTCAGTTGCTGCTTCTATAACACTCATGGGAGACTCTGCACACATCAGAGGAGAAAGATGAGGACGGTACCTCTTTCACATAAAGAAGTGTTCAGTAGCATTCATCTGTGCCACATACCCAAATCTTCATAGCCCTGTCCTGATCAGCATGCCAGGGAACCTCTGCTCTCAATATCCTCCTTTTAACTTCCCCTTGTTCACATTGACCATTTGTGAACTGACAATGTGACTTATCCTAGGGTTACGAGATTTTCATACCTAGGGGTCATTTTTGATGACAGTTCTTCATGGTCGCCCCAAATGGCCCTCAAACGTAATGTTTTTAAGAGATCAATCTTGGTGGTCCTTGTTTTTTCCCGCAAATTAGGGGTGAAGCCACTGGAAGCTGTCCTGAAAGTTTATGACGCCAAATGTGTTTCTTAATCCATGTATGGAGCAGATTTATGGGGCTTCAAAAATGCAAAATTGTTATAGGTCGCAGAGGATAAGTTCTTGAAAATCATCCTATCAGTGCCCCAATCAACCCCTGGTTATATTGTTCATTAGGAACTTGGGGTTAAGCTTAACAAGGGTTTGGATAGGGAGGAGAAGGAGCTGATTAAACCGACTGTGAGGGCTCATCAGCTTTTAATTAACTCCGCAGACACTGAACTATATCTGAGAATAGTCAACAATGCTAACCATAGATTTCTGTTGACCAAGTTCAGGCTGAATAAATTCCATCTCCTTCTTACCGCACGCCCAGGTTGGTCCGAGGTGACAGATTTGGAGATCTGTCCTTGTGACGGTTTCTCTATTATGGACACTGTACATTTTACGTTTTTCTGTAAATATTTCTCTGGGATACGAAAAAAGTTCATCGTACCCCTAATTAAAGATAAAGGGTTCAGACAAGTCAAACCTGCCCTTATGTATCTTCAGCTGCTATCTAACATTTGGGAAATTTTTTATGTGGCAAACTTTTTAACAATAGCTATGAGACTAGGTAAAAAAATTAAATGGACTAGTTGCAAATAGCAGATTTTTGGGAATTTAACTGGAATGTTTTGTTTAGGTCGATTCTAAAACAGTATTCGTATGTTTTTTAAATAGGCTGGTGCAATATATGAAGTGATTATTTTAATATTGTATTTTACCTTGGTCATGACTTCTGATGTTTGTATACTTTTATGGTTTTTGCTATGAACCGAATAAAGTACTTTTGACTGACTGACTGACTTATCCTCCCTAAATAATGCAGTCATCCCATGACATGTTCCCCACATAGACTATGTCTGGACATCCACTGGCTCTAAACATCCTTTGGGGCTGTCCAATCAACTTT